>NC_139242.1:18025164-19225164 GCF_977018435.1 Lepisma saccharinum | reverse complement strand
TCCTCATATGAATTGAAGTTCCCCCCGTTCCTGTCCATCCAGTTCTTGGCCCGGTCCTGCATTAAACCTTTCAGAATCAGAAGCCTATCCTCATCTGTCAGACCTAACTCTCGGGCGGTGGAATTAAATTCCTCGAGGTACGTGGAAGGAAGAATTCTGTCAGCACCCGAAAATTTTTTGAAGTGCTTCCGGTATTCGGGCGGAAACAGAGCTCTCCTGGTGGACGGTGCGTCAAAGTGGAAATTTTCCTCTCCCTGCTCGCGGCGCGGACTCAACCGTGGTGACGCAGCGTCTTCTCTTCGAAGGGGGCGGGGCGTTCCTGGAGCTCGCTGGTCGCTTTCCCCGTTCGAACAAGTGGCGACGTCGGCTGCCGGTGGTGACGTCAATCTGGGCTCCCGCGACGATTGTGAAGTGCCGCTGCTAGTCATGCTCAGTTGACGCACTTTCATCTCGAGGTCCTCAATCCGTTCGGAATTCCCTTCGGCTTTAACTGAAATTTCCCGGACATGTCGCCCCAGGGAGTCTATGCCACGGTCACATGTCGCTTCCAGCTGCACGCATTGTCGGGCCATCTGCTGCATACCTTCCTCCTGGTCGCGCACGCTCTGAGACAGTGTTGCCATCTGGTTCTCTTGCCGTTCGATCCGCACGTTGATTCCGGCGATTTTGGCTTCGACCCGGGATTCGCATTCCTGTACCCGAGTGACGAGTTCTTGCGTTATCACCTCACCGGAAGTACGGATGGTCTCCTGGAGGCGGTCTTCCGTCACTTGCATCTGGGTGCTGATGGCCTCTATCTTCCTTTGGGTGGCTTCCATCCCGCTTCGCGTGGCTTCCATCTTTGATTCTAGCGAGGCTTCGATTCCGCTTCGCGTAGCCTCCATCTTGGCTTCGAGCGAGGCTTCGATTCCGCTTCGCGTAGCCTCCATCTTGGCTTCGAGCGAGGCTCCCATCCGCAGTAGCATCTCGATGATCTGTTGGGAGTTGGTACCACTGAGACTAGCTGCTTCGTCGACCCGTTCTGCACCTCCCGGAGAAACCTGTTGCGCGCTGGTCTCCTTGGCTTGCCCCCCGCTGTTCGGTAGACTGGTTTCTTCATGTGGACTTAACGGGACATCGCACCGGGAGCAAACCTGGCTAGCTGTGCCGACATTTTCACTTTCTGGGAACTCCTCGCTGCAGACATCGCAAATCACCCTTACGTCACTCATGTTTAAGTTCTCGATGCGGCGGTTGCGCAATCTCATGAAATCAAAAATTCAACCCTCGGTCGATTCTCAATGCTCGCTGACAAGCGTAAACGTGAGCGCTCACAATATATACCAATATATATATTTAAACAATTCACAAACGAAAAAAGATAAGGGCGGTCGATTCCCCTTTTGCCAGAACTCAACTTAACGCCTAATGCCATATGCCAAACAAAAATTTTAAAATGCCTAACGCCTTAAGTAGCTGCCCTACTACCTTAACAAAAATAAACGCCTAATATCTCAATTACCACCTCACGTCAAAAATAACACAATAAAATCTCACAATGAAACACAGTTACATGACACCAAAATACGCCTGACGTAGCCCTTACAAAAAACGACCTATGCCTCTGCACTGAGGGTGCTTTCGATTTAAAATATACCGGTCCCTGTTCGGGCGCCAAACATGTATGAATGAATGAAACACCCTCCCTTGCCCGGGAAAACAAATGCTACCACTACCTAGATAGAGGCGGCAAAATCTCCCTCGGACAAGCGAAATAGCGTTACGGTCCAGGTTAAGTTCGGTGTAGGAACCGGTGACCAACAGTGCATAGTAGCAAGCCATATCGAATAAAAACAAAGACATATGTACTTTCAAATTACCACCTCTTTACCTGTAGCCGGGAAGCGGCTAGCTGCATACCTGAAAATCACGGGTAGCGACATGCATACGAAAATGATATAGCCCAAAATTAACATGACAATAAAAAGTATATTCTATTCATAACCAACAAAAATGGAATCATTACAGGTCCCCTCACTTGCACTCTCACATTCTCACTCAGATTCAATCCTCATGGGGTCATCGACACAAGAAATTATACATGACATGTACAGGTTTTATGGCGACAAGCCCTAATTATTGCATTCTCAATTAATTTTGTCTCACTTTTCGTCTAATCAGGTCATCTGTGATTTTTCTCCAGTGCTACTTAAATCCTAGCCAGCCCTTACTTAAGTTCACCTTTTGTTTTTTAAAAAAGAAACTAGTCGGCGCGGTGACAATACATTACTTGACCAGTATAAACAAAGGCGTCTCAACGGCAATTACATTCACGTGGGCGGACGTTTTCCTTTTACAAGACCTCACGTGGTTCCAAACATAACAAATAACCTCCGTTGAGTGTCGCAAACCTATACTCGCTAGCAGGCGGGACTTAAACACTTCGCCGCGACGAGCAATTCACATTACCAGGCAAATACTTTTACTAAATAATCACACATGCGGCCTGACATAGCTAGCATTGACACATAAAAAATGAACAAACCTCCAGTAGATTAAACAATTAAGTGGGCGGCGCTTTCTCTAATAGTACACACTTTAAACGAATACAAAGGAGCACAAACAACAATGAATTTAAGATCGTAACAAAATATCACAAGGAATAAGAAAAATTGACCTGAGACGAATAAATTACAAATGACAAGCGCGACGGGAGTTTGATATAAAATTTTGAGTTGAGTGGGCGTTTTCAAAATGTCGACGAATTTCAAGGGCGTTCTCTAAATCAATCGGACCGTCGCGTGTTAAGGTTCACACAGATGAATACTTTACCATCTCTCAGCTTCCGGGGTGCATCCTGGCGTCTTTATGGGCGATTGAAAAAACACATTATTCACACGGAAGGTTTCCTTGGTCGCGACTTCTCCCAGCGTTTTTTGATCTGTCGAAGACCATCATTGTAGAACTCTGCAGATTGCATGGCAAACCAGCGCTCCACCTCCAATATGACATCGTTAGTGTTGTCAAAATGGCGACCCCGAAGTGGATTCTTCATATGTGGGAAAAGGAAAAAGTCACTTGGTGCTAGATCGGGAGAATAGGGTGGGTGCGGTAATAATTCATAGCCACAACGGTGAGCTTCAAGAACCGCTGCTTGCGATGAATGAGCGGGTGCATTGTCCGCAAGGAGACTGATCCCTTTGGAGAGCATGCCGCGACGTTTTTACTTCACAGCATCTCGTAACTTCCTCAGAAGTGAGCAGTAGTATGTCCCAGTGATAGTTTCTCCCTTCCGAAGGTAGTCTGTAAGGATGACCCCATGACAATCCCAAAACACTGAGAGCATGACCTTCCCAGCAGACTTTTGCACCTTTGCTTTTTTGGGGGGAGGGGACGAGGGGTGCTTCCATTGTTTGCTCATCTCTTTTGTCTCAGGATCATATAGGTAGATCCAACATTCATCCATAGTTATCATACGGGCAAAAAAATCTTCCTCGTTTTGTTCCAAAATGTTCAACATCTGACTCGACATGTCACGCCGTGTTTGTCTCTGAAGATGAGTGAGCAAACGCGGAACCCAGCGGGCCGACACCTTAGACATATGCAATTCCTTATGAATAATATTCCAAACACTACCATAACTGAGTCCACTTTGTCGCATGATGTTTTGGATAGTTATGCGTCGATCTTCCAGTATCATATCCTCGATTTTCTTCACTGTGGCGGCGTCATCCGTGGATGATGGGCGTTCAGATCTAGGTTCATCTGTAACAGACATGTGACCTGTTTGGAAATGTCTCTTCCACCTCACAATAGTGTCATAGGATGGGCAATCACCACCATACACAACTTTCATTTCTTCATGAATTTGGCGGGCGTTGTGACCCTTCAAATGCAGAAACTTAATAACGCTGATAGCTTCGATCTTCTCAATTTTGCACTTTACTGACAACTAGCGCCACTTATAAAGAACAGAAATAACACACATTAATAATTTTCACTACAGAACACATAGAAGGTCTAATGACTACAGAAGCAAAGTTTCATCGAAATCACTCAATAAATTCTGGGGGATAATTAAAACTTTTTGATATCCCCTCGTATATAGGTACAGTTTCTGTTATGTGGGGCTGTGTAAATTTTGTGCCATTTGGCTTCTTATATTGTGTAAACAATTTGAGGGACAGCTTATAAGAGCCATTTTGTGCATTTAGAATTGCCTGCACATCAGGATTTATACTGTTCAAAAAATTCTTAATGTCACATCTTGGCTCTGATACAAAACGGTGATCCCTTAATTGGCCGTTAAAACTGCTATGGATGGGTTCATAGCGTGGCTGCTTTGCTGCTCTAGCATTAACAGGTGCTTCATGCTTCCTTTTCAGACCAGATGTAGATGGTTGTGGGGGCAATATTGATGACTGTGCAGAGCAAGAGCCTACATGTCTATTGAAATATGCCTTGCTAAATATTTTATGGCATTTGGGGCATATTTTTGTGGGAGTTCTATATTTGCCTGGGTCACAATTTTTTTGGTGCCTAGCAAAATTGGGGCTGGATATATTTTTATTACATTGATTGCAATATTTTTGATTTGGCATTTTTTGTTGTTGGTTTATTATATAAGATTTCCTGGGGTTCAATTCAAAATTTTGTACTTAATATATATATATATATTGTTCAGCTGTGTGCTTTGTATATATTTCTTGTGTATATTTAATATGTTAATATTATTAATTTTTATTCTCGGTTTATTATACAAAATTTTTTGGGTTTTAAATCAAAACTCTATGCTTATTATGACAGATTGTAAAGCTAATAGCCTACAAGTGGAAAAAGAGAATAAATATTGATCTACACTGACCTTCCGCAAATGCCTGCACAGACATGCATGTCCTAGAAAGGCAATGACCTAGCACTGTGTTATGTATTGATTTTTGTATAACAGGCTGGGACAGATATAAGCCTGACTCTAAATAAGAGTGGATTACAAGAAACAAGCTGGATGCAACAAATATCAGATTTTTTATACAAAATATAAGCCCTTTTTGTTCAATATACCAGAAATATATTTAATATGAATAATAAGAATTAAACCAAACAGGCCTGTAAGTATGAGAAGCACTGTAACAACACATCTGTACTCCTCAGCCACTCTCACAATACTGACTGATATGTAATGCAAAATCTCTTTATATACCCTAAGCATGGATTAAAACATCTGAAACAACAAAGCAATCAGAATATAACACATCATCACATTATGTCATAATTAACCAATCAGAAAACAACACATGCATAATATTGGATAATAATTTGTTGCACAGCATGATGCAATAGAAATAAACCAGAAGTAAGCATGTGTGTGTGTGGGTGGGTGTGTGTGTGTATGTGTGTGTGTGTGTGTGGGTGTGTGTTTTATGAGGATTTTGGCTTAATTTCAAGTGTATCCAAAACAATATCAAGAAGGGGCATATTTTTAACAAGCTTATTGACAACAATCTGGCTGATGCAACTTTTGTAAGTATGGGCAAATCAATCTGAGGGGGCTCATCATTTGTACACTGTAGTTTCGGGAAATTCCCGAGGGCATTTTTACAAAAATCTTGGATTAGACAGGGTGCTACACTTGAGCAAAAAGCTCATATGCTCATCTTGAGCAAGGTTTAAGTGTAGCCAAATCTGCCTGAGGGGGGTTCATCATTTGTTGAGTTTATATTATAGCCAATTACACTACTGTTTCCCGCAGGGTTTCCCCCAGGGCTATCATTCAAGATAAAAAAAATGAGTTTCTCCCTAATATCCATGGTAAAGATTATGGTAGTTATTCAATGTATTTTAATTCGATTGAACCACATTGTTAGTTCTTTAAGTGTTATGCTAATTATTTGCCTGGGGAAGTAACGAAAACAAGTAACAGGCCAAGCCAAGGCAGCTTAACCCCCCTCCTCCCCCCAGAAGAGCAAGTAGAGTAAAACACAGTGTACAACGTATTATTTTTACACTCAATATTTCAGATCTGAACCACCACGTGCAAAACAAAATATAAGGAGATACTAATACGAGTATATGCTGGTGGAACTAATGCCTATGGTTGCCTCAATCTCACAGTATGTCACATGACGATCTTGCAGTATCAGGTTTTGCACAGCATCAATGTTTTCTTGAACAACAACTGATTTTGGACGACCTTCGCGAATCTCGTCGGTGAGCGAATGGCGGCCACGATTAAATTCGTTATACCAGCGTTTCACAGTGGCAAAGGATGGGGCTTCATCGCCAAATGTGGAAGTAAGTTGATCGATGCACTCTTGTCGTGATGATCCACGTCGAAAATCGTAAAAAATCATCCCACGAAAATGTTCATTAGTTAATTCCATTTTATTGTTGTCGCGCAATCTCCAAGGCAACATAAACAACACAAATGAAGCTATTGACAAAACATTTGAAGTACGTTATGGTCAATAATGCCAGACGATTCCGTGCAAACGTCAAATCGCGCCTAACTTCAATCAGTGTTTCCAAGGCTCAAAATATAAATAGTGACCCTCGTATAATGCATTATAAATTACATAAAATATGATAATATAATAAACATAGTAAAATTCTAGGATAACTTAAGGATGTAGTGTAGGGCCATGTCTTCTTTAACTTCTAAAAGTGTAGTGAATTAAAATTTAAATTCCTTTTGAAACTGAAGTCCACATTCGCAATGAGTATGTATATGAGTTAATTAACATTAGCATAATTTTAAAATCCCTGATTATTCATTTGTACTGTATATCTAACAGAATGCAACAAGTGTAAGTCCGTTTACAGCATTCAATGTGTGAGGAAATGCATTAATTTATGTTGGGATCTTCTGTTATTGCAACAATTCTACTACAGAAGAAACGCTAGGATCTGTTTTTACATTCTTGTGCTTAATCCACAGTAGCACTTGCTTTAGAGATCAAGTTCGGCGGATTGTTTTTTTTTCTTTCTTTACGTCGCTTTTCTGCCACTTTTAGCAAATCGCGAATATAAGTGATTATAAGATAGAAATTGATGCATACAAAGAACATCCCAGGCTGGGATTTGAAACCGGAAAGCCTGGCGCTGTAGCGTGCTGTGCTCCACCCCAAAATATTGACGTTAACAACTATGCGCAGTATGTTAAGTGCAGAAAAAACTGTTTCATCCATGTACAGTGGGATCCATGAGTATTACCGTGCAAATTGCCCATGACTATTTTCATAAATTTTTCTCTTACACTCTATGTGATTTTAAGCGATGGATTTTTATGTATGCTGATGCAGAAGTTGTCAACAGCTTGTTTTGAGTTTTCTTTTAATTCATGAAGCTCTTATTGGGTCAAATAAAGTGCACGAACATGTTGTTGGACAATTTGCACGCTAATACTCATGGACCCAAGTAGTATCCATCTGCGCCAGTGGCTGTTTGTGCCCTCGGGCGTTTATTATTCGCAATTAATTTGCACGTACTTATAACTAATTTGCACGGGTTTTAATTAATTTGCATGTACTTAGAATTCATTTGCAAGTACTTAGAATATTTTACATTTATGTATTTGCATGTTTATAACTTTTTATGAATATATAATTATTTATTTTATGAAAAATATGTATATAGCAGGTAATTAGAGGTACTAAACGCTATGCATATATTTTTATATTCATTACTGCAAAGTATGTAATGTATGAAACTATAATAATTAATGTTTATAATATTGAAAATAAGTTTTCTATGGTTTATGAACCGCTATGAACGGTGGTAATGGCTGTAGGTACAGGTCCAATTACGATTGGGGACGGTCCCGGTACTCGAACCCACGATATGTAATATTATTAATTAGTACTATGTAATAATGTATGTTATTATTGTATGAAACACGATGATCTCAGACGCTAGACAGAATACGGTCTTTGAATCTCGACTCGGCGGTGATGCCAGACAGAGAGAATGAATTAATATTCAGCGCAGGTAGCCGAGAAAGGAATTTTGGGGAAGCGCGCTCAAGGTCAAATGACGTCACAACGTCAGGACAAAGAAGGAATCTGATTGACCAATCAGAGAACGCGTCGGTAGATTTTCAGAACCAGTTTTCCCAAGGTTAACCAGTACGCAAGAACAGGGGAAAGCTATGCAATACTGTAGGGCAGGGGAGGGATTCAACCAGACAACAAAGAATGTCTGAGAATGCGCAGCAAGGGTCAAATCTCTGAAGCTATGCGTCGTTTGTAGAACCGGTTTCCGCCGCCAATTAATATTCCGCTCAGGTTTGCCTCCAAGGCACAGGACGCTTTAGCGCAGGTTTTTTTTATCTGTACTATGAAGAAGGGAGAGCTATTAGGGACGGGGCCTACAGTTTTCACCATTTGCTTTTATCACGGGGTAACGAACCTAGGACCCTTTGATTATTGATTTAGGTACTAAATGTATGTTACTGTGTGCTATTTAACTTAATTTTGAGTTTATTTTTTACCAAACTTTGACTTTATGTCAAACATTCTCACAGCTTATCCTTATTTTTACAAAAATAACACTATTTGTACTATTCAGGCAACATTTTTTATTAAATTTTGGACTCGCAAAGATATTTTTACAACTTTTTAACTTATTATTTTACAATTTTATGTTAATTTTTTACCAAAATAACACTATTTGTACTATTCAGGCAACACTTTTATTAAATTTTGGACTCAAAGACATTTTTTCAACTTTTAACTTATTATTTTACAACTTTAAGTTAATTTTTTACCAAAATAACACTATTTGTACTATTCAAGCAACATTTTTTATTAAATTTTGGACTCACAAAGACATTTTTTTCTACGTTTAACTTATTATTTTACAACTTTATATTAATTTTTTACCAAAATAACACTATTTGTACTAATCAGGCAACATTTTTTATTAAATTTTGGACTCACAAAGACATTTTTTCAACTTTTAACTTATTATTTTACAACTTTATGTTAATTTTTACCAAAATAACACTATTTGTACTATTCAGGCAACATTTTTTATTAAATTTTGTATTTACAAAGAGATTTTTTCAACTTTTAATTTATTATTTACAAGTTTATGCCTATTTTTTTTACTCAAATAACACAATTCTATCTGTTCAGGAAAGACTTTTAGTTACATTTTCGACACACAAAGTGTGTGTTCTCAACTTCTATCTGTTTATTTCACAAGTTTAGGCTTATTATTACCAAAATAACACAATTCAATCTGTTCAGGAAAGACTTTTAGTTATATTTTCGACACACAGAGTGTGTGATCTCAATTTCTATCTGTTTATTTCACAAGTTTAGGCTTATTATTACTCAAATAACACAATTCTATCTGTTCAGGAAATATTTTTAGTTACATTTTCGACACACAAAGTGTGTGTTCTCAACTTTTATTTGTTTATTTTACAAGTTTAGCCTAATATTTACTCAAATGACACTATTTATATTATTCAGGCACCATTTTTATTACATTTTGGACTCTCAAAGACACACACACACACACACAGAGAGAGAGAGAGAGAGAGAGAGAGAGAGAGAGAGAGAGAGAGAGAGATTTTTTCCAAGTTTACAGGATTATTCTCTAGTTTACTCAAATAACACAATTTAGATGTGTTTTGAATTATATTTTGGATGCAAAAGTATGTTTTGACAAGTTCTACCCTTTTATTTTACAAGTTTAGGCTTATTATTACTCAAATAACACAATTTAATCCAGTCAGGAAGGATTTGTTATTATATTTTGGATGCACAAAGAGAGGTTTTCAACTTTTTTATTGATTTTTTGCAGGGTATGTATTAATTTTTATTTATTTTGTTTTGTATCATATATACATTTACAAATTTTTAACTTAGAGTTTAGTATTTATTTAATTTTTTCAAAAACACTAAAAAAAAAGTACTTTTAGCTAAAATGTAAGCCACAGAATATATTATTATTATTATTAGGGTTTACTGATTTCCACTATGCTATTTTTGGTTCTGTATTTCTATATGTATTTATTTAGGGCAGGTTACGCCTGCCACGTAGGAAAGTTTGTTTATTTTAGAGTTTGCTGAGTATTTTGTTACTGCTATACTAGGTAAAAGTTTTCTAAATATACCAGATAGAGCTCTATATACTTTTGTTTTTGCTATTTTGGAGATGATGCGATCAGCATCACTCTCCATCTGCTTTTTATTTTATGTACCCAATATTATTTTGAGGCTTAGTGAATTCTAGAGCCTATTTATGCAGGAGAGAGGACTTGAAAATTTTGATCTCAGACAACCCACAACTATTTGTCAGAGTATTTTAAAGGATATTTTATACTTATTATGTGCCACTAGAATATCAAAGCTTGCTTAATTTTTATGTCTGTAACGCATTTATTGTATTTCTAGCTAAGGCTTACTGGATAAAGTACACGAAATGTTTAACATTTCAACTATTTGCTTTTATACGAGGGCAATTTTTTAGTGTAACGAAAATTATGATGTGTCTATGAGGTCTGAAACCCCTTTACCGAGGGTCCATATTTGGACGCTTACTAATATTGTTTTTTCCCTTTACATATAACAATTTAACAATATAATTACAATACGAAGTTAACAGACGGCTTAGGGGCCTAGGTCCACTTTCCAAACTTTTTTACTATTCTAGAAGAATTATTTAGCTTTATAGCCTTTTTCAAGGTATCTTTGAAGTATTACTGGCTTTTTTGGGTGCATCAACACTTGGGTTATTTCCATTTGGTTTATTATACGAGGCTACAATCACTATCTGAACACTGAAATCCTCAGATTGAAACTTAAAGCTTAGGCTGTAACTAGGGACTTAGCATGTATATCGACAATTTATAGGACAACACGAACCTTACAAAGGATTATAGGTGACGTACGACCACACGCCAGAGCTTTGTTAATCTGCAAGAAGCAGTTGCAACTAATGCTATGAGGATATAATGTTAATTTTTCATTGTTTCACAAGGAGGCTATTTTTTACACAACCAATATTTGCTTTTTCAAGTAACTACATGTACCAGAAGCACACATGCCAACACTAACTAGATTTTGATTTATACTATCTCAGGTGCTAAATGTATCAAGAACACTGATTGTATATATTTTTGAGAATCCAACTATATCAGGATTTTTCTATGTAAGTATATTTTTATTGACTGGCTTATTTAACAGATCAAACAGAAAGACGGCAAAATTCACTAAATGTAGGTGATTGCATGAAAATAACTAGATCAAGGGGTGACCAACAGTGAGCTGAATGTATATATAGAGGGTTGCGCTCTATTATTCTCACCTTCGCTGGATTGGCGAAGGAACGCACTTGTGGGCGGTAGAACCTGAACGGGCTCCACCATGGCATCGGAGACTCGAAGCAGATGTTTTGGAGGATGAACCCAAGTAGGGTCATAGGCGCTACGACCAATTTGGTCATTGCTTTTTATATGAGGAACCAATTTGGCCCACTCCCAAAATTAACTTAGATTGCTTATAACTTATGAAATTTGAAGTTTGCACAAGATCCGATGACAAAATCTAAAATTGTAACAACCCTGCCAGGGACTTGAACCCTGGACAGATAGGTTAAAAGCCTAGCGCTATACAAACTAAGCTACCTGCATTTTTAAAAAGTTAGTTATGTTAAGAAATATATTGAAACACCTGAGAACACTCTTGGTCTGGTTCGACAGAGAAGGAGACAACATTTCCAAATTTTTACAGACTGGGTGTATTTTTCCACTATAGAGGCCTTCACTATATGTAATTCGAAACGCTAAAGTTCAGCTAGCTTCCAAAATTGAGGTAAAAATTGTGTTTGGCGAGATTAACAAGTTACAATTATATCCAGTTACGGACAAATAAAGCTAAAAGTCTAAGATTTGCTGTACTAGCCAAGTTTTAGTAACATTTTCTTCACTTTAGTACAAATATCAAAGAAATAGGTATATTTTATTTATAATTTGACAAAATGTACTAGTATTTAATTCACAAAGTTAGGTAAAAAACAGTATTTTTTTAAAATATTGTTACTGCCTTCAAATTTTATGTTATTTAGCCACTAACAACTGGTTTACACTGCTTGGCATTCTTTAAATAGGAAAAGAAGAAATTATTTGTTTAGTATTTTTACTACTTTATATTTATTTAAGAAAACAATTCTACACTTTAACTTAATTTTAACAAATTGTTACTAATTTATATATCAAAGTTATGTTATTTAGAGTGCATAAAGGCGTATAAAGTTAATATTTGTACTTATCAGTTCAACTAACAATTATATTTTACACACAAAAGATACAGTTAAATTACTTGAATCAGAGAATAATATTTTACAGTAATTGATTCATTCAGCACTAGTCAGTACTTTTATGCATCAGAAAGTTTTCTTAATTTTCTATTACGCATGCTATTTTGGGCTATTCTTAAAATGTATTTCTAGGGCAAACTGGTTTAATTTTCTGCTTATAATGCAAAGTTGACAGTTTTCGCACAATGCATTGTACTTTTGTTATATTCTCTACGTACAATCCAAATATTATGCTTATTTAATGTATAACTAACTAACTCTCTATCCTTTTTAAACCCGAAGTTTCATGGCTGCAGCAACACATGCCTTTCATCTGTCCCTGCCCTGAGCAAGATCTATATACTCCTTTCCTTCCCTACCAATTTCCTTTAGGTCCATCTCTACATTATCCCTCCATCTTTGTTTTGGTCTTCCTATTGATCTTTTACCATCAGGTTTCCCAACAAGAATCCTGTATACTCTTTTTTCCTCTCCCATTCGTACCACATGATCTACACACCTAAGTCTTTTTGATTTAATCATTCTAATAATATCTGGACATGAATACAAATTATGTACTTCTAATTTATGTAACCTTCTCCACTCATTTGTCTCCTCATCTGTTTTAGGCCCAAATATTTTCCTAAGGATCTTATTTTCAAATAGTCTCAATTTATGTTCCTTTTTCAATCTAAGGGACCAGGTTTATTTACTGTATTTAACTTTTATTTTCTGTAATTAACAAAAATTAAAAGCTTATACTGTAGTTATTATATCTTTTTCTATCAGCTTATTTTGAAATTAATATTATTAGTTATAGTCTTTGATTTATAACTATATTACTTTTTTATCAATTTATCTAAGAGTACACGCAGACAAACACATGTGTACACACATTTATGTAAATAGATATGCCTTTTTTCAATATTTTAGTATGAAGATTGCACTTTAGCTATTTAAGCAAGGGTAGGAAAGGTAGGATTTCTGAGAATTTGTTGCAGGATTTTGTTGTCCAAGTATAGATGAGAACTGAGCTGGGAGACTGTTTTGAACATTTTCATGAGAGTTTGCATGTGAACTGTATGCAAATTGAGCACTATTGACTGTGCATGCTTCTAAGTTTTGATGTTATTTCACATCAACTTTGTGAGACTGTAGACAGTTTTCCTATTTCAAGTAGTTTTTATTGATTGTATTTGTATATGTTTTGGGGACTTAGCAGTTTTATGTTATGAGGCAGTTTGTTGTAGAATATTTTTACCGGATTGTTTTGAGATATTGAGTGTCTGCTGTTTTACTTGTAATTATTTTCCTTCTTGTGTTGTGTATTTGACTATATTTTGTCCAATTTCGTAGTATTTAGAATAATTGATATTGACTTGTAGATGTAGGGAGTAATAATCCTTTGCAAGATGCTCTATACTTTAGTCTGAACATTATTCTTAGTGTTCACTTTTGAAGCCTTAGTATTTTGGTAGTATTATTAATGTAGAGGTAAATTAGGCTGAAATGTAGGCATTTTTCTGATACATTATACTCACTTAGTTGTTTCAGCAGGTAGAAGTTGCATGATGGTTTACTGCTGATGATGTTAATTTGCTCTTCTTATGTACTACGTATGATGTAGCTTACTTGAGTAATTGGAATTTTCTACTGAAGAAAGGATTGCTTGTCTATTTTATTCCTATGTTGTTGAGTTTGTCCATAAGCAAGCCATGTTTTTACTCTATCCTATGCCTTGGAAGAATCTAGATATATTGTGTTGGCAGTTTTATGTTTCTCTAAGGTTTCAGCTATGTAGTTTTTAAACTGTGCTATGGGTGTGACTATTGATTTCTCTTGATTGATTTTTTTTTAAATTTTAATTATTTTAATTTTACATTAACTAACATATTTTACTTTAACAACAAAATAATTTACTCTAGTAAAAAAAAACTTCTACTAACAAAAATGTACTATTATAACTTTTAATTTTAGAAAATTGTATTTTTAAAACTTTAACTTTGAAAAATTGATGTTTAATTATTTTAATTTTACATTAACTAACAAATTTTACATTAACAACAAAATAATTTGCCCTAGTATAAAAACTTCTACTAACAAAAATATACTATTATAACTTTTGATTTTAGAAAATTGTATTTTTAAAATTTTAAATTTGAAAAATTGAATTTTAACACACTTTGACTTTAACAAAGTACTTAGATTTTTTTATGTAAAAGAATATTAAAAAAATAAAAAATACTGAACAAATAAACATATAAAGATCTAAGAAAACAAGCAAACAACCTAAGTCAAATTCAAGCAGCAAAAGGAATACACAGAAAACAACATGGCATCCAGAAAGAGAAATCAATAGTCACACCCATAGCACAGTTTAAAAAACTACATAGCTGAAACCTTAGAGAAACATAAAACTGCCAACACAATATATCTAGATTCTTCCAAGGCATAGGATAGAGTAAAAACATGGCTTGCTTATGGACAAACTCAACAACATAGGAATAAAATAGACAAGCAATCCTTTTTTCAGTAGAAAATTCCAATTACTCAAGTAAGCTACATCATACGTAGTACATAAGAAGAGCAAATTAACATCATCAGCAGTAAACCATCATGCAACTTCTACCTGCTGAAACAACTAAGTGAGTATAATGTATCAGAAAAATGCCTACATTTCAGCCTAATTTACCTCTACATTAATAATACTACCAAAATACTAAGGCTTCAAAAGTGAACACTAAGAATAATGTTCAGACTAAAGTATAGAGCATCTTGCAAAGGATTATTACTCCCTACATCTACAAGTCAATATCAATTATTCTAAATACTACGAAATTGGACAAAATATAGTCAAATACACAACACAAGAAGGAAAATAATTACAAGTAAAACAGCAGACACTCAATATCTCAAAACAATCCGGTAAAAATATTCTACAACAAACTGCCTCATAACATAAAACTGCTAAGTCCCCAAAACATATACAAATACAATCAATAAAAACTACTTGAAATAGGAAAACTGTCTACAGTCTCACAAAGTTGATGTGAAATAACATCAAAACTTAGAAGCATGCACAGTCAATAGTGCTCAATTTGCATACAGTTCACATGCAAACTCTCATGAAAATGTTCAAAACAGTCTCCCAGCTCAGTTCTCATCTATACTTGGACAACAAAATCCTGCAACAAATTCTCAGAAATCCTACCTTTCCTACCCTTGCTTAAATAGCTAAAGTGCAATCTTCATACTAAAATATTGAAAAAAGGCATATCTATTTACATAAATGTGTGTACACATGTGTTTGTCTGCGTGTACTCTTAGATAAATTGATAAAAAAGTAATATAGTTATAAATCAAAGACTATAACTAATAATATTAATTTCAAAATAAGCTGATAGAAAAAGATATAATAACTACAGTATAAGCTTTTAATTTTTGTTAATTACAGAAAATAAAAGTTAAATACAGTAAATAAACCTGGTCCCTTAGATTGAAAAAGGAACATAAATTGAGACTATTTGAAAATAAGATCCTTAGGAAAATATTTGGGCCTAAAACAGATGAGGAGACAAATGAGTGGAGAAGGTTACATAAATTAGAAGTACATAATTTGTATTCATGTCCAGATATTATTAGAATGATTAAATCAAAAAGACTTAGGTGTGTAGATCATGTGGTACGAATGGGAGAGGAAAAAAGAGTATACAGGATTCTTGTTGGGAAACCTGATGGTAAAAGATCAATAGGAAGACCAAAACAAAGATGGAGGGATAATGTAGAGATGGACCTAAAGGAAATTGGTAGGGAAGGAAAGGAGTATATAGATCTTGCTCAGGGCAGGGACAGATGAAAGGCATGTGTTGCTGCAGCCATGAAACTTCGGGTTTAAAAAGGATAGAGAGTTAGTTAGTTATACATTAAATAAGCATAATATTTGGATTGTACGTAGAGAATATAACAAAAGTACAATGCATTGTGCGAAAACTGTCAACTTTGCATTATAAGCAGAAAATTAAACCAGTTTGCCCTAGAAATACATTTTAAGAATAGCCCAAAATAGCATGCGTAATAGAAAATTAAGAAAACTTTCTGATGCATAAAAGTACTGACTAGTGCTGAATGAATCAATTACTGTAAAATATTATTCTCTGATTCAAGTAATTTAACTGTATCTTTTGTGTGTAAAATATAATTGTTAGTTGAACTGATAAGTACAAATATTAACTTTATACGCCTTTATGCACTCTAAATAACATAACTTTGATATATAAATTAGTAACAATTTGTTAAAATTAAGTTAAAGTGTAGAATTGTTTTCTTAAATAAATATAAAGTAGTAAAAATACTAAACAAATAATTTCTTCTTTTCCTATTTAAAGAATGCCAAGCAGTGTAAACCAGTTGTTAGTGGCTAAATAACATAAAATTTGAAGGCAGTAACAATATTTTAAAAAAATACTGTTTTTTACCTAACTTTGTGAATTAAATACTAGTACATTTTGTCAAATTATAAATAAAATATACCTATTTCTTTGATATTTGTACTAAAGTGAAGAAAATGTTACTAAAACTTGGCTAGTACAGCAAATCTTAGACTTTTAGCTTTATTTGTCCGTAACTGGATATAATTGTAACTTGTTAATCTCGCCAAACACAATTTTTACCTCAATTTTGGAAGCTAGCTGAACTTTAGCGTTTCGAATTACATATAGTGAAGGCCTCTATAGTGGAAAAATACACCCAGTCTGTAAAAATTTGGAAATGTTGTCTCCTTCTCTGTCGAACCAGACCAAGAGTGTTCTCAGGTGTTTCAATATATTTCTTAACATAACTAACTTTTTAAAAATGCAGGTAGCTTAGTTTGTATAGCGCTAGGCTTTTAACCTATCTGTCCAGGGTTCAAGTCCCTGGCAGGGTTGTTACAATTTTAGATTTTGTCATCGGATCTTGTGCAAACTTCAAATTTCATAAGTTATAAGCAATCTAAGTTAATTTTGGGAGTGGGCCAAATTGGTTCCTCATATAAAAAGCAATGACCAAATTGGTCGTAGCGCCTATGACCCTACTTGGGTTCATCCTCCAAAACATCTGCTTCGAGTCTCCGATGCCATGGTGGAGCCCGTTCAGGTTCTACCGCCCACAAGTGCGTTCCTTCGCCAATCCAGCGAAGGTGAGAATAATAGAGCGCAACCCTCTATATATACATTCAGCTCACTGTTGGTCACCCCTTGATCTAGTTATTTTCATGCAATCACCTACATTTAGTGAATTTTGCCGTCTTTCTGTTTGATCTGTTAAATAAGCCAGTCAATAAAAATATACTTACATAGAAAAATCCTGATATAGTTGGATTCTCAAAAATATATACAATCAGTGTTCTTGATACATTTAGCACCTGAGATAGTATAAATCAAAATCTAGTTAGTGTTGGCATGTGTGCTTCTGGTACATGTAGTTACTTGAAAAAGCAAATATTGGTTGTGTAAAAAATAGCCTCCTTGTGAAACAATGAAAAATTAACATTATATCCTCATAGCATTAGTTGCAACTGCTTCTTGCAGATTAACAAAGCTCTGGCGTGTGGTCGTACGTCACCTATAATCCTTTGTAAGGTTCGTGTTGTCCTATAAATTGTCGATATACATGCTAAGTCCCTAGTTACAGCCTAAGCTTTAAGTTTCAATCTGAGGATTTCAGTGTTCAGATAGTGATTGTAGCCTCGTATAATAAACCAAATGGAAATAACCCAAGTGTTGATGCACCCAAAAAAGCCAGTAATACTTCAAAGATACCTTGAAAAAGGCTATAAAGCTAAATAATTCTTCTAGAATAGTAAAAAAGTTTGGAAAGTGGACCTAGGCCCCTAAGCCGTCTGTTAACTTCGTATTGTAATTATATTGTTAAATTGTTATATGTAAAGGGAAAAAACAATATTAGTAAGCGTCCAAATATGGACCCTCGGTAAAGGGGTTTCAGACCTCATAGACACATCATAATTTTCGTTACACTAAAAAATTGCCCTCGTATAAAAGCAAATAGTTGAAATGTTAAACATTTCGTGTACTTTATCCAGTAAGCCTTAGCTAGAAATACAATAAATGCGTTACAGACATAAAAATTAAGCAAGCTTTGATATTCTAGTGGCACATAATAAGTATAAAATATCCTTTAAAATACTCTGACAAATAGTTGTGGGTTGTCTGAGATCAAAATTTTCAAGTCCTCTCTCCTGCATAAATAGGCTCTAGAATTCACTAAGCCTCAAAATAATATTGGGTACATAAAATAAAAAGCAGATGGAGAGTGATGCTGATCGCATCATCTCCAAAATAGCAAAAACAAAAGTATATAGAGCTCTATCTGGTATATTTAGAAAACTTTTACCTAGTATAGCAGTAACAAAATACTCAGCAAACTCTAAAATAAACAAACTTTCCTACGTGGCAGGCGTAACCTGCCCTAAATAAATACATATAGAAATACAGAACCAAAAATAGCATAGTGGAAATCAGTAAACCCTAATAATAATAATAATATATTCTGTGGCTTACATTTTAGCTAAAAGTACTTTTTTTTAGTGTTTTTGAAAAAATTAAATAAATACTAAACTCTAAGTTAAAAATTTGTAAATGTATATATGATACAAAACAAAATAAATAAAAATTAATACATACCCTGCAAAAAATCAATAAAAAAGTTGAAAACCTCTCTTTGTGCATCCAAAATATAATAACAAATCCTTCCTGACTGGATTAAATTGTGTTATTTGAGTAATAATAAGCCTAAACTTGTAAAATAAAAGGGTAGAACTTGTCAAAACATACTTTTGCATCCAAAATATAATTCAAAACACATCTAAATTGTGTTATTTGAGTAAACTAGAGAATAATCCTGTAAACTTGGAAAAAATCTCTCTCTCTCTCTCTCTCTCTCTCTCTCTCTCTCTGTGTGTGTGTGTGTGTGTGTCTTTGAGAGTCCAAAATGTAATAAAAATGGTGCCTGAATAATATAAATAGTGTCATTTGAGTAAATATTAGGCTAAACTTGTAAAATAAACAAATAAAAGTTGAGAACACACACTTTGTGTGTCGAAAATGTAACTAAAAATATTTCCTGAACAGATAGAATTGTGTTATTTGAGTAATAATAAGCCTAAACTTGTGAAATAAACAGATAGAAATTGAGATCACACACTCTGTGTGTCGAAAATATAACTAAAAGTCTTTCCTGAACAGATTGAATTGTGTTATTTTGGTAATAATAAGCCTAAACTTGTGAAATAAACAGATAGAAGTTGAGAACACACACTTTGTGTGTCGAAAATGTAACTAAAAGTCTTTCCTGAACAGATAGAATTGTGTTATTTGAGTAAAAAAAATAGGCATAAACTTGTAAATAATAAATTAAAAGTTGAAAAAATCTCTTTGTAAATACAAAATTTAATAAAAAATGTTGCCTGAATAGTACAAATAGTGTTATTTTGGTAAAAATTAACATAAAGTTGTAAAATAATAAGTTAAAAGTTGAAAAAATGTCTTTGTGAGTCCAAAATTTAATAAAAAATGTTGCCTGATTAGTACAAATAGTGTTATTTTGGTAAAAAATTAATATAAAGTTGTAAAATAATAAGTTAAACGTAGAAAAAAATGTCTTTGTGAGTCCAAAATTTAATAAAAAATGTTGCTTGAATAGTACAAATAGTGTTATTTTGGTAAAAAATTAACTTAAAGTTGTAAAATAATAAGTTAAAAGTTGAAAAAATGTCTTTGAGTCCAAAATTTAATAAAAGTGTTGCCTGAATAGTACAAATAGTGTTATTTTGGTAAAAAATTAACATAAAATTGTAAAATAATAAGTTAAAAAGTTGTAAAAATATCTTTGCGAGTCCAAAATTTAATAAAAAATGTTGCCTGAATAGTACAAATAGTGTTATTTTTGTAAAAATAAGGATAAGCTGTGAGAATGTTTGACATAAAGTCAAAGTTTGGTAAAAAATAAACTCAAAATTAAGTTAAATAGCACACAGTAACATACATTTAGTACCTAAATCAATAATCAAAGGGTCCTAGGTTCGTTACCCCGTGATAAAAGCAAATGGTGAAAACTGTAGGCCCCGTCCCTAATAGCTCTCCCTTCTTCATAGTACAGATAAAAAAAACCTGCGCTAAAGCGTCCTGTGCCTTGGAGGCAAACCTGAGCGGAATATTAATTGGCGGCGGAAACCGGTTCTACAAACGACGCATAGCTTCAGAGATTTGACCCTTACTGCGCATTCTCAGACATTCTTTGTTGTCTGGTTGAATCCCTCCCCTGCCCTACAGTATTGCATAGCTTTCCCCTGTTCTTGCGTACTGGTTAACCTTGGGAAAACTGGTTCTGAAAATCTACCGACGCGTTCTCTGATTGGTCAATCAGATTCCTTCTTTGTCCTGACGTTGTGACGTCATTTGACCTTGAGCGCGCTTCCCCAAAATTCCTTTCTCGGCTACCTGCGCTGAATATTAATTCATTCTCTCTGTCTGGCATCACCGCCGAGTCGAGATTCAAAGACCGTATTCTGTCTAGCG
Organism: Lepisma saccharinum; assembly: GCF_977018435.1. Lineage (NCBI taxonomy): Eukaryota > Metazoa > Arthropoda > Insecta > Zygentoma > Lepismatidae > Lepisma > Lepisma saccharinum. The sequence continues at coordinate 19,204,309 of NC_139242.1, read as the reverse complement.
TCTGAGATCATCGTGTTTCATACAATAATAACATACATTATTACATAGTACTAATTAATAATATTACATATCGTGGGTTCGAGTACCGGGACCGTCCCCAATCGTAATTGGACCTGTACCTACAGCCATTACCACCGTTCATAGCGGTTCATAAACCATAGAAAACTTATTTTCAATATTATAAACATTAATTATTATAGTTTCATACATTACATACTTTGCAGTAATGAATATAAAAATATATGCATAGCGTTTAGTACCTCTAATTACCTGCTATATACATATTTTTCATAAAATAAATAATTATATATTCATAAAAAGTTATAAACATGCAAATACATAAATGTAAAATATTCTAAGTACTTGCAAATGAATTCTAAGTACATGCAAATTAATTAAAACCCGTGCAAATTAGTTATAAGTACGTGCAAATTAATTGCGAATAATAAACGCCCGAGGGCACAAACAGCCACTGGCGCAGATGGATACTACTTGGGTCCATGAGTATTAGCGTGCAAATTGTCCAACAACATGTTCGTGCACTTTATTTGACCCAATAAGAGCTTCATGAATTAAAAGAAAACTCAAAACAAGCTGTTGACAACTTCTGCATCAGCATACATAAAAATCCATCGCTTAAAATCACATAGAGTGTAAGAGAAAAATTTATGAAAATAGTCATGGGCAATTTGCACGGTAATACTCATGGATCCCACTGTACATGGATGAAACAGTTTTTTCTGCACTTAACATACTGCGCATAGTTGTTAACGTCAATATTTTGGGGTGGAGCACAGCACGCTACAGCGCCAGGCTTTCCGGTTTCAAATCCCAGCCTGGGATGTTCTTTGTATGCATCAATTTCTATCTTATAATCACTTATATTCGCGATTTGCTAAAAGTGGCAGAAAAGCGACGTAAAGAAAGAAAAAAAAACAATCCGCCGAACTTGATCTCTAAAGCAAGTGCTACTGTGGATTAAGCACAAGAATGTAAAAACAGATCCTAGCGTTTCTTCTGTAGTAGAATTGTTGCAATAACAGAAGATCCCAACATAAATTAATGCATTTCCTCACACATTGAATGCTGTAAACGGACTTACACTTGTTGCATTCTGTTAGATATACAGTACAAATGAATAATCAGGGATTTTAAAATTATGCTAATGTTAATTAACTCATATACATACTCATTGCGAATGTGGACTTCAGTTTCAAAAGGAATTTAAATTTTAATTCACTACACTTTTAGAAGTTAAAGAAGACATGGCCCTACACTACATCCTTAAGTTATCCTAGAATTTTACTATGTTTATTATATTATCATATTTTATGTAATTTATAATGCATTATACGAGGGTCACTATTTATATTTTGAGCCTTGGAAACACTGATTGAAGTTAGGCGCGATTTGACGTTTGCACGGAATCGTCTGGCATTATTGACCATAACGTACTTCAAATGTTTTGTCAATAGCTTCATTTGTGTTGTTTATGTTGCCTTGGAGATTGCGCGACAACAATAAAATGGAATTAACTAATGAACATTTTCGTGGGATGATTTTTTACGATTTTCGACGTGGATCATCACGACAAGAGTGCATCGATCAACTTACTTCCACATTTGGCGATGAAGCCCCATCCTTTGCCACTGTGAAACGCTGGTATAACGAATTTAATCGTGGCCGCCATTCGCTCACCGACGAGATTCGCGAAGGTCGTCCAAAATCAGTTGTTGTTCAAGAAAACATTGATGCTGTGCAAAACCTGATACTGCAAGATCGTCATGTGACATACTGTGAGATTGAGGCAACCATAGGCATTAGTTCCACCAGCATATACTCGTATTAGTATCTCCTTATATTTTGTTTTGCACGTGGTGGTTCAGATCTGAAATATTGAGTGTAAAAATAATACGTTGTACACTGTGTTTTACTCTACTTGCTCTTCTGGGGGGAGGAGGGGGGGTTAAGCTGCCTTGGCTTGGCCTGTTACTTGTTTTCGTTACTTCCCCAGGCAAATAATTAGCATAACACTTAAAGAACTAACAATGTGGTTCAATCGAATTAAAATACATTGAATAACTACCATAATCTTTACCATGGATATTAGGGAGAAACTCATTTTTTTTATCTTGAATGATAGCCCTGGGGGAAACCCTGCGGGAAACAGTAGTGTAATTGGCTATAATATAAACTCAACAAATGATGAACCCCCCTCAGGCAGATTTGGCTACACTTAAACCTTGCTCAAGATGAGCATATGAGCTTTTTGCTCAAGTGTAGCACCCTGTCTAATCCAAGATTTTTGTAAAAATGCCCTCGGGAATTTCCCGAAACTACAGTGTACAAATGATGAGCCCCCTCAGATTGATTTGCCCATACTTACAAAAGTTGCATCAGCCAGATTGTTGTCAATAAGCTTGTTAAAAATATGCCCCTTCTTGATATTGTTTTGGATACACTTGAAATTAAGCCAAAATCCTCATAAAACACACACCCACACACACACACACACATACACACACACACCCACCCACACACACACATGCTTACTTCTGGTTTATTTCTATTGCATCATGCTGTGCAACAAATTATTATCCAATATTATGCATGTGTTGTTTTCTGATTGGTTAATTATGACATAATGTGATGATGTGTTATATTCTGATTGCTTTGTTGTTTCAGATGTTTTAATCCATGCTTAGGGTATATAAAGAGATTTTGCATTACATATCAGTCAGTATTGTGAGAGTGGCTGAGGAGTACAGATGTGTTGTTACAGTGCTTCTCATACTTACAGGCCTGTTTGGTTTAATTCTTATTATTCATATTAAATATATTTCTGGTATATTGAACAAAAAGGGCTTATATTTTGTATAAAAAATCTGATATTTGTTGCATCCAGCTTGTTTCTTGTAATCCACTCTTATTTAGAGTCAGGCTTATATCTGTCCCAGCCTGTTATACAAAAATCAATACATAACACAGTGCTAGGTCATTGCCTTTCTAGGACATGCATGTCTGTGCAGGCATTTGCGGAAGGTCAGTGTAGATCAATATTTATTCTCTTTTTCCACTTGTAGGCTATTAGCTTTACAACCTGTCATAATAAGCATAGAGTTTTGATTTAAAACCCAAAAAATTTTGTATAATAAACCGAGAATAAAAATTAATAATATTAACATATTAAATATACACAAGAAATATATACAAAGCACACAGCTGAACAATATATATATATATATTAAGTACAAAATTTTGAATTGAACCCCAGGAAATCTTATATAATAAACCAACAACAAAAAATGCCAAATCAAAAATATTGCAATCAATGTAATAAAAATATATCCAGCCCCAATTTTGCTAGGCACCAAAAAAATTGTGACCCAGGCAAATATAGAACTCCCACAAAAATATGCCCCAAATGCCATAAAATATTTAGCAAGGCATATTTCAATAGACATGTAGGCTCTTGCTCTGCACAGTCATCAATATTGCCCCCACAACCATCTACATCTGGTCTGAAAAGGAAGCATGAAGCACCTGTTAATGCTAGAGCAGCAAAGCAGCCACGCTATGAACCCATCCATAGCAGTTTTAACGGCCAATTAAGGGATCACCGTTTTGTATCAGAGCCAAGATGTGACATTAAGAATTTTTTGAACAGTATAAATCCTGATGTGCAGGCAATTCTAAATGCACAAAATGGCTCTTATAAGCTGTCCCTCAAATTGTTTACACAATATAAGAAGCCAAATGGCACAAAATTTACACAGCCCCACATAACAGAAACTGTACCTATATACGAGGGGATATCAAAAAGTTTTAATTATCCCCCAGAATTTATTGAGTGATTTCGATGAAACTTTGCTTCTGTAGTCATTAGACCTTCTATGTGTTCTGTAGTGAAAATTATTAATGTGTGTTATTTCTGTTCTTTATAAGTGGCGCTAGTTGGACTGTGTGTCCAAAAGGAGTGTGTTCCGTTCTCCTTGAAATTCATTAGAATATTAAAAGGTCAATTACCTTTTCATCAATTGACAATTCACATAAATTAAAATATTTTTTTCTTAAGTAAAGAGGCATTGTTTTGTCTGTCCCACCCGTGGCACAAAATTGTTCACTAATATCTACAAATGTGGGAAATTATTTTAAGAGTTGTTATGTTTAATTTGCTTTGCTTTATTTTACTTCGCTTTTTGTGGCACTTTTGACTAATTGCGAAGATGGGGATGAGTGATGACATGATGAAATTGATGAATGGACACTCACAAACATCCATGCCCAGACGGGATTGGAACCAGGGACCCCAGGCGTCGTAGCGCGATGTGCTAACTACACGGCTCAACAATGTTAAATTTCATATTTAATTGCACCAAAACTGTAAGAAGATAGTTACATGGAATTTTTGAAATTACGTACATAATGGTGGGGTTAGATATGTAGTAGCGCTAATCGCTATTTTGTCTTGTATTGAAGAAGTCCCGAGCTAATTAGGTGTAACTTGACGGGGGCACTTGCCCACCTAACAAATTTTCAGAATTAACAAGGTAATGGAACTTGTGTTAAGCTCCTGGGACCTGAGAAGCAAGTTAATGAGTAATTTTTATTATTTCGCAAATGTAACAGTAATTTAGCAAAGTAGTCTTGGGCGCTATTTTTATGGGCTAGAAAACTTTTTGATTCTTACACCCCCTAAAATTATGCTCAACTTCGATTCATATCCGAAAAGGGTATGTCCCAGACTAGATTTCTGTGGGTGGGTGTCAACACCTCTCCTCTAGCAGCTACAAAGGTACATACACACACACATACAATATATGTACATATATGGATATGTATGTATGTGTATATATGTACTACTGTTGTCCACGGGACGAGACGGGACAGGCTTTTAAAAATTCGAGACGAGACGAGATTGACCATGTGTCATGAGACAAACGCATATTTTCGAGACGAGACAGCATTTCCACGAGACTTCCACGAGACGAGACAGGCCAAAGTATCGTCTCGTGGGCAACACTAATATGTACATACATACGTGTATATATATAAAACAAAAGCTTGAATAAAGGACAGAACATGAGGATTGAAAATACGATGTTTCTCATGCCCCCAGTAAAATTCTGTTCTCAGTGTGTCGAATCATAGTAAGACCGGTCTCGAAATGTTCCAGCACCACGAAAAATCATAGCTGCAAGCAAGGCGGAAGGATGGTGTCGATCCATGGCAACTGGCCAGAATAGGTTTCGTGTATCATGAATATGCTGCGTTAACGCTTCAAGTTGCATTCCATTGGCTATGGTTTACAGCAGAAAATATGCACATATGTAGACAACATACCCAATGCCGCCTTCCAGATTTTGTGTGCTAATGCAGGGTGGTATTTATAAGTTAGGTGAGTTGAATTGCCCCATCTGTGTGCTGCATCCTCCCTCTAGTTGCCAACTTTTAGTTCATGGGGGGAGTTGTTTAGTCTGGAATTTTTCAACTACCACACTGATTAATTGCAGGCATGAAGCTTGTTCAATTGTTTCCTTGCTACAGCAAAAACAAGTCAATGTATTTGATAATACAAGCGGTGCCAAGGCTGGGCCACAGAGGGACATGACCTACCCTGTCAAAATGTAATAGGCAACTTAAATTATGTAAAAAAAAAATGGACGTATGGAAATATATAGATACACATCAAAAACTAATTTCATTGAATTAACAATTGGTTAAGCTTCTTTTTTTTTGCAAGTATAAAAAAAAAATTAGTTGCCTTTACTAATTTCATAATTTTGACCAAATTCTGTGAAAACTCTACACAAATATGCACGAATACTGAAAGAATTTGGTTGTGCTGATCAAGCACTGACTGATACGAGACTCACTGATTTATTTTACTTTGCTTTTCTGACAAAATTGGTTAATCGCGACGACGAGAATGAATGGTGATAATCCCAAACACACACGGACAGGACCACAAGCCCCACAGAGGATTATGTGGCTGTGAGTCCAGACGGCAGCGCCTCGTTAGTCTGCAACAATGCAGTCCAGGTTGTACAAGTGGAAGAATGGTTGGCATTTGGGTGTCTTCAAAAGAGTCACCCCTTACAACCCCGAGGGCCCTATCAAATCGATAGGTATTGGAAGCTTTTGATAGTCAATGCTGACGTAATCCCATTCGTCCCATCTCTTAACTACTATCGCAGAAAATTTTGGGCCCAAGCGTGCGCACGCATGAAGCAGAGGGTCTAAAAGCCGGTGGTTCCTAAGAGGTTTTGACAACATTCACTATCTGAGCCCGTATTCACGCAAACACACACACTCGACAGACACGCACTTATACGCAAACGCGTTTCGATTTCCGCAGGGATGTTGACATTGACAAACGCAAGAGGACGCTTTTAAACCGTATTCACAATTCTAGTGCCCCTTTTCTTTCAATGTCCAGGAAAAAAGCACTTTTTCGTCCTTGTTTTTTTCACCCCTTTGTTCTCTTCTTCTTTTTTGGCTGTCAGAATAAAAGATTTGGGTCCTCGCAGTTTGTCGAGTGACATCATAACGACAAACCTAACCCTTTTATCCCGCCAGCTGTCTCCATCAAGTTTGGAGAACTTTGTTCCGGGACCTCCCGGTGACATGTTCTCCACATCTTCAGCTTTCTAAAACATTTTCCAAAGCGTCCTTTTTCAAGCAACTGCATTTCTTTTTTGTAACCATGTGCCAGAAAGCATTTCCAAATCTTTAAACTCTGCACTGTTGGAAGTTAACATACAGTTTGGAATATTCTAATTGTTAATTTCCAAAAGCGGACGAACCCACAGACACATTCATATCGCCTTTTCTCTGTGTTGCTGTTTTGTACGTCGGGTTGGACTATTGAACAGACACACACATTCGCCGAACCCGTGGCGGAGTGGACAGCACAGCGCGCTACCACACGTCAGGGGTCCCGGATTAGAATCCGGGTTGGACATAAATACCACTGTATGCAGACGACCTGGTGGTAATTTCTAGCACAATAAAAGGGCTACTGGAAGGGTTACATGGGCTCATATGTACTTCGAGAAATGGGTTCTCCGAGTTAATATTACGAAAACGAAAGTCATGATGTTTAAAATGGGTACGTATTCTGTAGGGACGAACACTGGGAATATGGGGGGCCACAACTGGAGAGGGTAAAACAGTACGATTACTTGGGTATGGTCATGACAATCTCGGGTAAGTGGACAAGACAGGCACAAAGATACTGGATAAAACTAAAAAACTAAAGTACAAAGTTCCTAATGTACCAACCAGAACACTGGAGGGAGTATACGAAGCTACAGTCAAGGCCACATTATTTATTTATTTATTTATTTACCACAGAATTCCAAATACAGCTTTGGCCATTTTACATTGGAATGTAATAACAATGGAAATAACAAAAAATAACAATGGAAGTAACAATAAATAATAATAACATAAACTAAAATACATATTTTTTCCCTTCATACTTCACGTTTGTGCATACATACATACATATGAGATAAAGTGGATTACATGTTGTTACACAGTAGCTTTTTAAAACGTGACTGGTTTTCAAAGATATCAACTTCTATGGTGTCGAACTGTGGGTCTGGGGGCAACAGAAATGGTAAACTGCTTACAAGAAAACTTTCTAAAACAAGTTCTGGGGGTGGGAAGGTGTACGGCAACGTGCGGGGAGGAAGTAGATGCAATAATGAGAGGTTTCAAATATTGGGCAAGACTGCTAAATATGGGGGATGGAAATCTAAAAATAAAAAAAAACTCGCGATACAAGCGCAGAACGATGACCCTAAGGACCGCCAATGGGCAACAATGATAAGGAAGGAACTATACACCATAGGGCTGGGGTGGATTTGGGAAGAAGGAGTCGAGGTGAGGGCGGTCATGCAGGCAATGGGGATCATAGGAGACAGATAGGAGGACATCAGCAAACAAAATATTTTGGCAGAATGTGCGTTAACTACGGCACAAATCGTGAATGGGGATCGGCAATGGGGAAGGCAAAAATACGTAGACGTGTGTGGAGCGAGTGACAGGACGGGTTTGGCATGGTTCAGGCTAGGGGGTGGGCACAATTCAAGCGCGTGAGAGAGTACGGGAGTGCTATAAGTGTAAAATTAAGACAAAAATAAAACAGGTTGATAGATTGTTGTGAGAGAAGAACCCACAATTGGGGGGAAAAAAGAAGAAGGAAAAATCTTCATTGATGTATGGAAATGTGTGTACAGCTGCAAAGGCTCATACTGAAATAAACCTATATTCTATTCTATTTTATTCTATTCTATCTATGAGTGTTCTTTCATCAATTTCATCATATTATCACTCAATCTCATCGTTGCGATTAGCTAAAAGTGGCACAAAATCGACGCTATCAAACAAAAATTCATGCAGACACACAGTCATACTTTTCATATCGGTATATATGTAGGCCTGTAGTATCGCATGTAGACATAAATGAAAAATCTTTCAAACTTAAGTTTTAATATATTATGTTGCATAAAGATAGATAATTATAAATTGCAGATGTGTGCCTTCAATGAATTTTTAAAAACTGAATCATTGTAAATTACAGTTAACAATGTCACAGCCGTTAATACTTTAAAGAAAATTGTCATAACCGTTTTTACAGTAATTCGGTCTTTTGACATAAAAGGAGAGACAGAAAAGAATCATAAGAGAAAAATAAGCGAGGTAGACGTAAAGAATAATTGTCCCCTTTACATTCCATCATATCAGCGAGACAGGTGTGGTATGGAGTTAAGGCTCAACAGATTCTCGATCTCGTCCATAGCACAATATGAACAAAATTTGAGAACAAATCATGAAAAAGAAATTAGGTGAGATAGTACATGCACGTCTGGAAACAGAAGGGAGAGGAATATTTTACCTCGGAAAGCATACGCATGATGAACAACAGTGTACTAAAACCCACTTGTGCAAGGACATTGCCAGAAAATATCTACCCAAATCCACCACCTTGAGAATCGAACCCGAATCCTCTCACCAACCGAGTTATTGTTTAAAATTGAAATTACTCGTATATTTAACCGAATTTACACACCGTTCTTGAAATCATAGTTCCCTTTTCTTTTTTTTTGCATACGTTTTGCCTTGGTTTCGGGTATGATACTCGGTGGAAACACATTGTGTGGTTCTGACACTACTTGAAGCTGTAGGTACAGTCCCGATTAGCCTATCTGTGCATAAAACTTCAAACAAGAACTTGAAATTTTACACAATTTTAAAACAAAAGTTCAATGAGGCCTCCCCGATGGCGAAGTGGTAACGACGTGCCCTTGTGAACAAGGACTCCCGGGTTGGATACACAATGCCGATTAGCCTTACGTAGAGTGGGCCTAAAACAAAAACAAAAAAAACTAACAAATTCAGTGATTACTGGACTATCTCCGTTGTCTTTCTGGAAAAGTAATGTATGGCTTTGATAGCAATGTCCGAGTGAGTCTAGAATTGCAGCTGATATTGAGTATGATACCACAGCAAATAAAAGTTACAAGGAACCACGTGACGCAAATGAATGCCGAATCGGGACCTGTATCGACGTGCTCGAGAGCGAGGAATGTATGTCCTTCCATACAACACGGGAGGAAATTCCAGAAGGAACCCAGCGGAGGGTTGATGGACATTGAGACGTGAAGCCTTCTAGCATCAGGCTAAAGGGTCGTGCACTCGGGTAAAATGGACTGGTAGATAACACCAAGGTACCCGACGGGGGGCAAAACAAACTGACTGACGTCCACCATCGCAAAAAGGAAGAAAAAAACTGCTTCTCCAGTCATGAACCTTACGGGTTGCCGCGGACCATGCCACTGGTCATCAGGGCTCCTTGAGTGGCAGATGCAGCTTCCAGAGAGGAGCTCTCTGGGAGAAAGGGGCCTTTGTGAGTCGCGGGCGCGCACGAAATTCATCATATTCTTTGCTAATGGAATGAAGTCCAGAATAAATACCGCATAAAGCCAGAAATTTGCTTTGCGGTTACCACCCGCAGGCTCTCGCTTGGAAACAACACTTGGTCTTTTTTAACTCGTCTGTGGGTTTCAAGTAGATGATGCGCCTTCTACATTGAGAAACATGTTTGTCTCTCTCTCTCTCTCTCTCTCTCTCTCTCTCGCTCTCTTGAGAATGATCTTTTTCTACCAACTGAGTAGCGAGGAGCGGAAAATTTTGCTTGGAACTTCTTTTTAGGATTAATGGTAAGTTAAATAACAAAATTATTCTGTTAGTCTCCGGATTCAGACTGATACATTTTGATTGGGTATATATGTAAAGTATCAGGTGATCCGTTTGAGAAGTCAGAAAAGTAAACCGTGGTGTACAATAGGTTAATGTACGTATCTCTGAGCAGTTTGTTGTAATATATGCAGAAAGGATGTAAGTTTTGAGTGAGTGCAGGTTTACAGACTTCAGCCGCGTGGCGCTAGCGTTCATGGTAGATAAAGATAGTGGTCACGCCACAACAGCGCACAATGTATCGTATGGGATGTGAAATTTTCGAGTGTTATATGCACACTAGTACAGCCACATGGCTGAAGTCTGTAAACCTGCACTCACTCAAAACTTACTTCCTTTCTGCATATATTACAACAAACTGCTCAGAGATACGTACATTAACCTATTGTACACAACGGTTTACTTTTCTCAAATCTCAAACGGATCGCCCGGTAAATATAGGAATAGAATGAAAGTAAGGTAAATGCAATTTAACGACAAACCCTCTCACTTTTATTGGTAAAGAAAAATCGTACGGTCCAGCTGTACGTAAAGTACGTAAAATTATTAGAGTTTCATATGTGTTCTTTTCTTGCACAGATTACACATCATTATATAATTTTCAAAACGGGCCCTGCTTATTACATATTTACGTTGTTAGTGTGTAGAACACCAATGTTTAATAATTTGATTTGCTATTTCGCATCGCTCTTCTGCCAATTTTGGCTAACTACAACGACGAGGGTGTGTGATAGTGTGATGAAATTAATTAAGAAATACTCACAAAGAACACCCATGTCCGTCCAACGTAAAATATTTTGATTTTTTAACCGAACAGGCAGACTAAGGCCTGCCATGATTAGCAATAGTATTTGATCCGTGAGAAGCAGTTACGAGGACTCTTCACTACTACTTGAAAGTCAGTTACAGGCAGATTTTCAATTCCAAACACATGCCCTTCATTACGTCATTACTGTTCGGCACCTTCAGTTGCTTTTTTCCCTATAACATTCCACCCATAGAGAACCTCAAGAATCCGAAAATACGTCAATAAAAAGCTATCAAAATTTTTCCTCTTGAAATGCTATAGTTTTCGCGTCCGACCGCTAATGCATCAGAGTTGATCGCTACCAACCGGAGGATGGGTGAAATCGTGACCGACTTTGGCAGCCGGTTCATTTCTGCATAACCCTATCCTACTCGTGGCAACAAGAACGGCGGCAATAAAAAAAATGTTCCCAAGAGCTTCTCGGACGAAGCCATAAAACGCCGCTGTAGCAGATTCTTAACATCCGCGCTCTGCCTTTATGTGGACGCAAACAAAGAGCGATCGGATCTGGAGATTCCAGCGAGTGGCTGGAGAGGTAGCTGCCTTCTGGTTCCCTCCTCTACAAGTCACGCGCTCCGGGAGTCGCAACTCGGTCTTCGTAGGCTTTAATAACGACAGCGAGGCAGCCCGGTGACCACCGAGGTCACTGCTACGGCAGGCATCGCCCACAAGCCAGAGTTGTCAACCTCGCGATACGGAAAAGTGCTGTTTAAATTGTAAAGTAATGCCAAAAGGGTAACGCTTTGCGAAGACACCCAAATGTCAACATCACTTCCATGTAGTTAACCCTGCACTGCATTTTGCAGGCTAGCGATGCTATGGCGTCTGGACTCACGGCGTTTTCTTGTGCGTTTGTCATTGTTCCTTCATCTTATTCGCCGACCTTCGTGACGGAGTGGTTATCACAGCGCCAAGGGTCCCGGTTCGAATCCCGGCCTTTGTGAATGTCTCTTCCATCTTATCAACAGTCATCCTCATCTTCAACAAAAATGGCAGAATCAATGAATCAAAATTATGCTAAATGATGCTAAATTGTCCTAGAATCCATTCACAAATAATAACAATAACGATTGATTGATTTTAGTTATATAGCGTCGCTTCTTGGCTAATCGCGACGATGAGGATGAGTGATATAATGAAATTGATGAAAGGACACTCACTCCATACCAAGGACTGGATTCGAACCCGAGACATCTGGCGTCGTAGCGCACGCTGCTAACCAGGAGGTCGACAATAAAAATGACGATAATAAATAATGATTATATTGCTATTATTAGTAATATTTTTCTATTATGCTTTTTCGATAGCTGAAGTTGAATTTATGCATCTACCTTTGGAGTTTTAAACTCTGCATTACTGATTATTTACTACAGTCATGTATTGTAAATTTATCCTCTTAAATTAAGTGCAATCATTCCACACTGTAGTAGAAACAGAAGCACACTAATTGTATTTGTGACATCCACAATTTTATACAGATTTCCTGCCATAAAGTTTTCCTTGGGAGATAAATTCCAGACGATAAAATAAGATCTACTGGGGTGTGGAGGGGTAAGCTTGTCGGCTTAGTGAAGAAATGGAAATTATATCTGGAGATAATTCTATTCTTTCTTCCTCAAAATCTCTTCTTTTCAATCTGTGGGAAGCGTGTTCAGTGTATATTGCAATGACGTTCATATTATACCAGGTTTAGTACCATTATGCTGGGGTTGGCATCGCTGCTACAAACCCTTTTTTCACTTATCCTTTCGGCGTCGCTGCATCAGCAGCAATTTGGTGGAAGTTCTTCGGTGCGATGCCGGTAGCCGGACAAGTCATCCACGCCTACCGCCTGGAATAGTGCCTGATGAACATGAAAAGGAGTCCTCTTCCACAGAGGAGATTCTAGAAGGGGAAAAAATGGACGCACTCGCAAAGGAGGCTGCCGAATAACCATCAAGGGTGGTCCTGACTGTTCAGAGACGTAGAATTGGATGGCACATATCAGTGATACAATCTGTTTCATCATATGTACGTATCTGCTCATCTAGGTACATCCCGCCCAAGCGGACGGACCGCAGAGCGTGCGTGGATTTCCCGGTTGCAGTCGGTCTGCGATAAGAGCTCCCAAGTTGAACAGATGGATGGGAGGTTGAAAAAAGCAGCTCCTATGCTCCTTTAACCAGGAGACAATGAGTGCGCAGTTTTACGGACAGCGTCTGCTTCTGCGGAAACGTTGTAGAAGTTGAGAGCTTTTGCGCTGGGCACTCACGACCCGCACGCGATGGAAACACTTTCGGTCCACTAAGATCGTTCTTGGTGGTCGAGTTGTGTTTAAACTGCGGGCAGTGAAACAGCGATGGCCCTCTGGAGGATATAGTACACATCCTAAAGAGCTTCATAACTTTTCCCTTCTACTACGAATGCAGAATTTTACAATGGCATCAAATGGACGCATGTTCGTGGTTATTCCAATAATTCAATGTGATAATTAGAGATCGGATTTTAAAGGGAAGTCCTTTTTTATTTTTCAACACGGATCATGGAATAAATATCAACAGTGTTGATAATTATCTTCCACCAACAAGATTGCATGGTTTTGACTTCCTTTTTTTCCCTATTTCAGCCCACATTCCCTTTTTTTTCAATTTTTTAAAACAATTTTCCTATCTGGTCCCTTTATTGAATAGTTTTTCAGCCTACACTCCTCCCCCCCTTTAAAAAAAACATATTATTTGGTCCTTTTATTGATAAGATATCAAATATTTTGTTCGACTGTGTTTTCCCTGAACAAAACTTTCAACAATCGTCTTATTTGGTGCAACTTAGAGGAAAGAAAGAACAAGCACCTACTACCTTACCTTCCCTCTATGAGTGTTGGGAGTACGTTGCAGCGATTGTTGAAACAATGCGATCTAGGCTTAAGCAGTAACAAACTCATTTTAAGCGGCACGCCTGTTGAGTTGAAAGTGTACTTATCTGCTAGCTTTAGACTTTCAGTGTGAAGGTTTTTAGAATAGTTTTAACTGACAGTGACGACAGTATTGAATGTCAGTAAAATGGCGAAGCCAGGCAGGAAGCTATGGAATGCGGTAAACTGTTGCAAGGAAGATTTCATCGAAACGGATGGAAAGATTACTGGATGTACTTTACCTTAAAAAAGGGGGGAATTTTTGGACTCTATTAAAAATATTAAATTAAATGAAAGCACAATATATACCATTCATATTCATATATAAGAAGGGATACATTAATACGAAATTTAATGTATGAAGGTTGTATATTGTGCTTTCATTAAAAATAGTATTTTAGTGGAGTGCAATAATCTATAGTCCTTTTTTCATCCTTTTTTTTTGGCAATAATTTCTCCCTTTTTTGTCCTTTTTAGAGGATTTTTTCCCCTTTAAAATCCGGTCTCTAGTGATAATGGAGATTTCTTAGCTATGACTTAATCAGGGTGACTATTCACCGGGAATTCCTTGAATTCTGCGTGCATTATTGACTCCGGAAATTATACGTGAATTCTGTGAGAATTTTTCCCTGCAGCCGTGAAAAATTGCAACTTTTATTAATCCAAATTGCATTGACATTATACATATTTGTAAGTACGTTTTTCACAGTTTAATTTTATATTTGTGTCGAGGATGAAAAGAAAAGCTGCTTGGAAAATAAAACAGACTTCTCTCAATTCGTTTGCTTTGTAAGTGTCCTTTGCAGAACAACCTGACAGACGGAAGATTATTACAAGATAAGTTATCTTGAAGTTGATTAGTTAAATGTGAGTTTGAAATTCCTACATAATTTACGATTTTTCGTAGATTAGCATATCCCGTTACATTCTTGACTTTAGCATGTTCTGGAGGTGGGAAAGGGCAACGTGCGGGGGTTTTAGGGAAATAGGGAAATGGGGAAATATAGGGAGGAAGTAGAAACAAAAATGAGAAGTTTCAAAAACTAGAATGTTGGATACATTGTAATCACACAGACCCATTATATTGCCATACAGACCATTTTCAAAGACACGCAAATGTCAACCTCACTTCCAGGTAGTACAACTCGCACTGCATTTTGCAGACTAACGAGGCCCTGGCGTCTGGACCTACGGCCAGTATAATCCTCTATGGGACTTTGTTGTGTGTTGTCCATATGTGCTTGTGATTGTCCCTTCATCTTTTATCTTATCGCTATTGATGACCTTCGCGGTTAGCCACAATTGACAGAAAAGCGAAGTAAAATAACCTCAATCACTCAACCCTATCCCTTCTACAATCACCGTGACACGCCTGTAGAGTACAGGACCCTCTTTGAACGTGCACGGAGGCATGGTTATGCAACAGTGCAGCGCCTGCTGGGAGAACCTTACCAATCTTCCCCCCTTCTTCATCTCGTTCCTGCATCGGCGCGATCTAAGGCCGGCGGGCATGAGCTGCATCTTCCAGAAGCCATAAAGCTGACCCTCGAATTTTATTTCTGCCGTTGTTGTAATTATACTCCCCGGACGAACGTGATCTTGGAACAGCTAAGCACGGCCCCGTACGTGACGCGTATCAGTTTTGCCGCAGAAGCCGGGGAATAAGCCAGAGAGGATGGTCCGTGATCTCGGCTTACACGTTACAAATCTCCGAGGTCCTAAATTTCGTAACAAGGACCACCCATAAAATATACGAGGAGCTGTCCGTGGAATCGTGCGAGCGGGCGTTGTAGATTGGAATAAATTCCAGACTCAGACGCAAGTTACAAGAACCTTCGTAGATACGTTGATCAGATACTCCGGACAAAAACATTTCCCTCCACCTACTTGGAGAAAAATCTTACAGGACCTTGAAAAGATCTTTTTGTCGTAAGTTGCTTTTTTGTTCATTTCCACAGAGACCCTCCCTAGTGAGACTTTCTTCCATTGAAAGCGATTATCATCTGTGTGGAATCGATGTAGTTGTGGTGTGTTTTAGAAGGGATGTTATTGTGTAAATTACTGCTAGATTGAAAATTGATTTGTTTTTTTGTTTTTTCACTTCACTTTTCCACCACTTGTAACTAATCACGAAGATGAGGATGAGTGATGATATTAAATTGATGAAGGGACACTCACAAAAAACGACAATGACCAGGCCGGGATTCGAACCTGGGACCCCTGGCGTCGTGTGATAACCACTCCACCACGAAGGTCGGCAACAATAATGCAAAAATCTAGGCCCATAATAATGTTTCTAAGAAACAAAACTTGAGTTTTTTTTAGTTTCAAGTCCACGTTATGCCCAGTAAGGATAATTGGGATTGAACCTACAGTTTAAAGTGGGATCATGTACCTCCAACGGGTAGCGAAGCCGGGACCCTTGATTGAAAGCCTACCCGAGTTCATTACAAATAAAACATGTTCAGTACACCTTGATTACGATATTTTCTATCGAGCCAATTTCTAGCGCATACTTTTCTTTTTCGTCTTAAACCTTTAATTTTCGCAATTGTAGGAAATAGCAGCTGTAGCGATTCTCCTACGATGTTCTTCCTCAAGTCGATCGTCCATCTATTTAGCTTGTTTGTCCTGCGCAATGCCTTGTGGGAACAAAAGTCTACCAACAAGCACTGCAACGAGAATCGCGTGAGGCGAAAACTGTACTGAACGCAGCTCCAACTGGCGGCTGAACTTGACGGCTATTTATGACCCCTTCTGTCCCCCAATCGTCTTCGGGGGTGTGTGGCTCGATGGGCGTCAACAGACTCAGTTGCGAAGTAAAAGCTGAAGTGGACACATCGCTCTCCCGAAGCAACGTTGCCAAGCGTACTTCTGTTTTTGCCAGTTGTCTATTTGCGTGTTTGCGTGTGAAACTCCCTCATGTAGGATCACGTGTGCAGTTGTACCATTAACACCCCGCTGATTTCTGGTGCTGGCAATATCGTTGCCCGGGAAGACTCTCGCGCGCTTTGCAACGCTCATTTGTTTCGTCACGCGAACAACGTTCGGTACCTTGTGACTCGAAAATGCCCGATTTCAGTCGAAGAAAATTCAACTGATCGCTGATTCGCTGTTTCCCAGCCGCCAGTTGGAGTTGCGTTCAGTATAGCAGACGAGAAAGTACCACACCACTATACGGTGTACGCTTTTAGAAGGAACATGAGTTCAGCCAATACGTAGCCAGTGCTATTGCGCTGTTGCCAAACAAACTGCTGGCGGAAGAGAGAATTCGCTGTGTCCAATTTTCAACATTTTTTTTTTAAATGCATACATAATAGTATGAGTACAGTGTAATAATGTAATGGATATTTCAACACAGGAATATAATATCACATAACTGCAGCACATAAGAACTTAAACTGACTCAGACTCGCAATGTTGGAGACCGACCACGACAATGAAGGATCATTTTGTATATTCAGACGAATTTAACACCCATTGTTTTCCCTAGACACAACAACTCAGCTGTCAACACGGTGGCAACGCAAAAAACAGACGGAAGGTAAATGAAGGGTCATTGTGTGCGCGTGTTGAGACGTGCTGTTACCCATGTTTCTTCAAGAAACGATAACTCCAGCTGTAGGCGACTGAAATTTATGGGACTTGGACAGTCAGGTTCAAAATGTCTTGCCACATCTTATGATGAACTTTAAAATTGCGAGTTTTATGAAAACTTCCTGCGCGCAAGAAAAATACAGAACACGGCGTTTAACTTGCGCGCTGCAGTTTCCTGACTGTACAACGCTGCATTCCTGCCATTGGCTGGTCGCAAAGAACCGTACGCCGTATAGTCCAAGCAGCATCTAGCCTCGTGCGATTTAGCCTTCAGAGATAAAAATGGCCGGAGCGTGATGTTGATCATAACACCTCCATTATGTCCGAGATCCAGGGCATGTGGGAGCCCTTTTTCACGAGGGCGCTTCAAAGGCTCTTGGCATCAATAGTCAACTTCAAAGAAAGGCCCGAGAGTAACAATCGGATGATAGCTGGGTGTGTGGGCGTTGTGTTCCTACGCGAACTCTGTGCGAATCCGGTCTTTGCTCTACCTGTAAATTGTCCGGGAGCCAGGCTAATTGAATGAAATACGCTGGACGTCTAATTCTGGTATCTTGCGAGCCTGCTTCGTGCCAGGAGGGGACTTTGTAATAATTAGCCACTCAAGATGCCTTGGATTTATGAATTCAGGTAGAGGCAAGGGAGGTGAAGGGTGGGTTCGGTCGTTCATTTCAAAGAAAGCTACCGCCCTAGGTAAATTTTGTCTTCGGCTCAGATGAGAAAAATTCTCGCCCACACACTCTCCTGAGCCTTCTGCATCAACCTCTATGGGCGTATTGTTATCAACCAAGAATTAGGATGGAAGTAAATTAATCCTTGTCTTGTGAGTTCCGCACAGCAGAAATAGATACATAGATAGATAGATAGATAGATAGATAGATAGATAGATAGATAGATAGATAGATAGATAGATAGATAGATAGACAGACAGATTTATTTTCTTTTTGTGCGAGCCATAGGCTGTACGCACTACATATTTTTGATTTTTCTACACTATTTTGTTACATTTAGTTTTCTTTTAAGCTGTCTCTTACTTTGTCCCCTATATATACATTCTTCCTCTCCCTCGGCAGTTCTTCTTCCAGTCTTTCTTCCTTCCTCCTATCCCCACTTCTCTTTTCCTGCACTCTCACCAAAAAACGATACATTTTACTTTACACACACTTACAATATAAAGATGGCTCGTCTGGAGCATGATCACTCATTTCGCTGCCTTCTCTAATAGCTTTCCCCCGCCGTTCTCTTACTTCTCCCAGGTATTTCCCCACTTGCTGCCCCGCTTCCTTTATCTTTATTCTGTCGTCTACCACTTCTATCACCTCCCTCCCTGTTAAGTTTTTCATCCATTTGTCCCTTAGGTCACGTGTAGAAGGGCAGTTCAGTAGGATATGCTTGTCCGTCTCCACCCCCTCGCACAAATAACATATCGTTTCCCCTGCTTCGTTTCTCGTTCTTAGTTGTTTCCATCCCCCTAATCTGAACCATGCCAGCGCGCCTCTTTCATCTTTTCCCACAACCTTGATATAGTTCGCTTTCCCCCATTCTCTTACTCTTAGCTGTTCCCTGATTGAGGTCTTTGTTTGGCAGTCTGCTATTTTTTCTTGTCTGTCTATGTCCAGTAACCTGTCTCTGATTTGATTTTCTGTTGAGATGCCCCCCCTTCCTCCCTCTTACCATACCCAACCCATTCCGCTATAATAGGCTATAAGATATTTTTCACTTCCAGACCCCAGCACCTTAAAATTAAGAAAGGGGCGTAAAGAACCCGTTGAGAGACGTTAAAAATGCGTGATTAATAACAGCATTATTATTATTATTATTTTATTTCTATTATCAGCAGTTTAGAATTAATATTTCTAATACCTCACTGTACGTACATATGGACGTGCAGTAATTGTATTAACAATTACAGTATTATTTTTCGTTTTATACATTTCGATTTTTATTTTCGATTTTTTCAAGTTTTATATCCAAATATATGTGTCTTTATTATTTTCTAAAAATTTATGCAAGTTATTTCTATTTTACAGTGTATTTTTAACATAATGAATTTGATGCAGTTATTAAGAAGATATGAATAAAATGAAACTCATTTTACATGAAGAATATAAAAACATTCATTATGTCTGTGGCTCACTAAACTATAAGTTACATATTCAAATTGATTTAAAATATTACAGTGACTTGATCAAATGTTGATGCGATTATTTAATGTTTATTGTGTCAATGAGAGGGGTTTGGACCCGTTAACCCACCCCCCTTATGCACGGCCACGATAATAACTTCTACGTGGTGCCAACTCTCTATATGCAATATCACCAGAAGAAAAACAAAACAAGGCATTACTCAATGCTGGTTACTGAATGTCCTTCGAAATTCATGCGAAGAAAATAGTTCCCTCGCAACAGCAAAATAAAGAACAGTATGTATAAAATGCATTTGTAGTCTGTATCTGTTACCGCTGTTTAACATTTATGATTCCCATTTTTTAAAATGCATGCAGATATAGTCTACTAATTACTATTGCAGACAAGTAACCAGTGTTCGAATTAACGGTAAAATTTCATCACCGGCAAAAGAAAATTATTTTTATCTCTGCCAGGAATGTTTTTATCCCCTCAAAGATAATTAAATTGAAAGCATACAGGATACTATGTAAAAAACGCAATTGAAAAATCAAAGGTGACCATTAATGGTCCAGTCATGAAAGATTTCCCTTCCGAAAAGTATGCAGCCTGCTGAATTACAGCAAGGCCATCCTTCTGCAAGTGACCAACCTCATCGAGCCAACATCAGGCTGTTTCCCACTTAAGTTTTCATGGCGTAGTGCGGATAAGCTTTCGGTGTTATTAGTTCGATAGCTCTTTACCTGTATGAGTTTGGGCTTTCTTAGAATGTAAATACAGTAAAACCTCGTTAATCCGGACTAATGGGGGGGTAAGTTGACCGATTTAACGAAAGTCCGGATTAAGAACATGCGGGACAGTCTCCGCCCGGCTTTTCCCTCCGAGTCAGTGTTGCCAACTTAGCTCTCTTGGAGCCAGATCTCGCTCTTTCTTGCACTCGCGCACTGTGAACTGGGGCACCCGCCCCCGTGCCTCACTATGATACCCACACTGGTTCCGACCCACATAGACCAACCTTTGCCATGGTTATACATTTTGGACGTCACGTGATATTGTTATATTGGCTGCATCGCCCCACCCCTCTTATATCCCCAGCTACTTTTTTTATAACGCCGTGTTGACGTGAAATTGGCATAATATTGTTATCAGGGAATCCTTTATTTTCGATTTCGTACGACCATGAGATGGGTGATGCCGCCGGATCTAGATGGTGAAAACTAAGAATAAATTGTCTTCAATTTAGAGTTAACGGTAACAGCAGCGCCCCACCCCTTTGACAAATAACATTACTCTAGGAAGCACTTCGTAAATCTAGCTCCTTGATAGTCCATTTAAGGTGAAATTTAGCTATTTTATGCACACCAGGTTTGACAACACTGCAAGGAGAAATGCATTGGGTATATGGGAGTATTTTTTTATTTGTTATCTTGGGATATCAAACTACCGATGGAATAGAAAATGATATCAACGCGAAGGGGACAGTTTGAAGAAGTGATTGGCCAGCAGGAAAGTCGAAACTCCCATTTGATTAGCCGTAACTTGATGTTGAAGTTGATTCCCCATAAGGAATACATGGGATTCCCAAAATTCTTATTCGTCATATTTTTTACAGGTCGTATCTAGCTTAATAATCAACTTTGAAAAACGCTTCGACCTGCCACATGTGGAGAAATTCATACTCTCTTGTACCCCCAAGTTTTTGCTTCAGTAGCATTGCACATTCCGACGATATTCAAATAAATGCACACATGGTGTGTAACTGTATCTCCTCGCCTTAACTGAAATAACCTAAAAGAACAGTAGAAAGTGCATTAAAACTCTGTTTATAGCAACAAAACACGTTTATTATGGTGTATTTAAAGGGCTTAGGCCTAAATACACTATACAGTTCAGTACAAAGTTTGCGGGAAACAGAATTTCATCAGTGGTTGATGCCTTTTCTTTGGGGAGTTCTCTTGTTGACTTCCAGCCACATTTAAAAATTTTCCTTATTTTTTTTTTTTTTTGCTTGTCTGGATTAAGCGAAGTCAGGGTCCGAATTAAGGAGGTTTTACTGTATAGTAAGTGTTTCCATATCACACATAAATGCTATCCTAAGGTTAAATGACAATGACCTAGGTTAGAACCAATGTTTTAAGGAAGGGCGTCCGCAGGATTTTTTCTCACGAGGGCCAGTCACAGAAATTTTATTATTTAGTATTATTATTTTACAAATCATAAAATTCTAATTTAATTTAAAATATTTTGGTGCTGTATGCAAATTCAAATCTACTATTTAGATGGAAACTGGATTTGCCTTGCTTCCTTTCAATAAACATTTATTACTTTGTTGATGACCAGTTTCTTTGTCTTGGGGTGTAATGGGTGCTCCTTCCACGTAGTGTACCCAATAGTCAACCTGACGTCCACATAGTACACCCTGAACTGCAGACTAACGAGGCTCTGGCGACTGGCCCCATGGCCATTATAATTCTGTGTGTTGTCCTGTTTTTTTGTCCTTATGTGTGCTGAGTGCCCGTTTACAGCCTCAGCTTTTAACAGAAGTCAGAATATTTTAAGATTTTAGATAAGCAACGTTAGAGTTGTTATTTGTAACGTTAAGGGGCTGGACCCCGTATAATGTGACGGGTTCAAAATAGCCTAAGTGCTGACGCACCCAAGATTTTAAAATCAAAATCAAATTAAAGTTATTTTGTCTTCTTGTACTTCACAATGCACAGATATCAATCAGTCAGAGACCACTTAATCTACTGTCCTTCGTGGTACTTCTCATCCATGGTTTTATATGCCAAAGGGTAGGGGAGACCGGGGTGAGTTGAGCATGTTTTTTATGTTAAAATTTCTGCAACTCTTAAAAATTACTATCTACTATTGATGAAATGTTACCAGCAATACCTGTAGTTTCCTTGACCACTGTGAATTTTTATTACACCTTTATGCTAAAACTTGTAAAGTTATTGCTTGTTTTGTCGAAGCGTATGAGTATTGTCAATTCATCCCATATATGGGGTGAGTTGACTATATGTGCGGGGTCAGTTGACAATATGTGTAATTCTACCCCATACATGGTTTGCAATATTTTATTTCAAACAATATACTGCGTTAAAAATTACGGATTACAAAAATGTTTTCAAATGAACAGTATAACATGAGACATAAATGTTCCAAACTTTAAAAAGAAACGTTTACAAAAGTGTTTACTGAATTTTTTACCCACATGCAAATACAATATACTGTCCTATAATCCTAATCTAATTTATATTATTACAAACAATGTGTCTATATGCTAAGATGTTTCTGATGAAACAATTAATTCAAGAACAATTTTTTCAATAGGCCTACAGTATTGTCAACTAGCCCCTTCCTTCCTATTGTCAACTCACCCCGCTCGCCATATTGGACTTTCTGGTCATGCCGCTGCTAAACATTGCAGTTTAACAAAGTATCCGAATGTAGTATCGGTATAATTTACCATAGTCCTCTGGATAGCCTTAGCATAAACTATGTGCTTGCTTACTTTGAAAACGTGTAAGAAAGAATATAGAGTTGAGAAAATTTACTTCGCAAGTAAGAATTGATGTTATTTGTCATGCACTAGATACTTTGTGAACAAGACACTCAACTTCTTAGTTGTGAGTTGGTTCTAGAGATGACACATATTCACAGTAACGTGCAATGTTGCCAAACTTGACTGGTGGGAATAAAATGGACTTTGTCAACTCGCCCCTATGGGCAACTCCTCCCGGTCTTCCCTACTGTAATACTAATGAGAGCACAAAAAGATCGACAACAATAATAATTCAAAATGACGGGGTGTGAATTATCAACGTCAGATCCCGACTTCGTGAAATGATTTCCTCACAATGCCAAGCAGCCTAGAAATTTCAAAAGATCTTATTTTAAAATTCTTTATATTTTCTGCAGTATAAGTGCCTGATATTTCTTGAAATTTACCTGTTTTTATTCTAGAAGGACAAATGGTGGGTACAATTCGAGATTTTCACCGCAGCAGCAAATTTTCTGGAGATTTTGTTTCAGTTCCGAACATCAGGATAATTAATACTTTCTTCCCAATCCCGTTCCGCATACCCACAGTTCCGCCGGGTCAAGAACCGGCGCGGAGACCGCCTTTATGGCAGTGACCCTCTGTTGCCGCGTTTACCTGCGAAGGAACTCGCGGTCAAACAGCCAATTAGGTCCACCGCTTTTGCAAGAGCCGACAACCTTAAATATTCCCCCTTCACAAAGCAGCCAGTAGCGAAACAGGATTTTGTCAAAAAAAAAAAAAAGAAACGTTCTGCGCTGTGATTGCACACCTGTTAGTACGACGACTGCACTGTAGCTAAGGAAGCCAACTTGATTCTTGTGAAAACGTTCTGTCGTTATATTGTTGAACATGGCAGTTAATTATTATTATTATTATTATTATTATTGCTTTACAAATCATGAAATTTAAAGTGCATTGAAAATACTTTGGCTTTGTAACTGAGAGTATGTAAATCATAGAAACAATATTATTTGTAATAAAATGTCGCTAGAGTTTCATCACTCGAATTTCATGAACTATTTCCTGATATCTAAAAGGGAGCACCCTTGGTTTTAAGGTATTTGGAACCGCAAGGCAATAGTTTAGTATACTGACTGGGTAACATACATACAAATTTGCATACTCCCCCCCCAGAAAAACTACCTCCAAAATGAAATACGTCCCTGAGTGGGCAACCCCACCCCCCAACCGAAAGCTTAATTTGCACAGTGCAAGTAACTGCATTATGATTATTATTTGGCGGCATAGGGTATTGCACGAACTCCCCCCAGAATGGGATGCCGTGACGGGAGAAGGGAGGGGGAGAGCTGTAACTGACAATCATTCCTCAAAGCGCTCTCCTCAACCGTCACGAAAGACTCGCAGCCAAGTAGACATCTTGTGTTTGTATTGATGATGACCACGAGGTGTCACGCTTGTCGATGCCATTGTGCTTTTAAGTTAATAAATGACGGCCATCATCCACAAACCCCCCTGCTGCGGTTAGAAACAACTTTCCCCCCACCCCCTCTGTCGATAGTTTTTCCCCATCTTCCGAGCAGCGTAAAAAATAATGAAAATACAAAAAAAAAGAAGAGGTAAATGATAGATCGAATGAAAGGGGAAAGAAGCCGAGATCGTCTTTTTTTCCCTCCAAGACAGAGAAATCAAAGATGGTGGCCGTGGAATGTGTCAAATCTGCAGAAGGAACTAACATTAATTATTATGGCAGCTGTATCTGCGAGAGAGAGAGAGAGCTTAGGAAGAATTCACTAGTCTTAATCATTCCACGAAAATTGATATTCGAATCTTGGTTGGATGTAAAAATGGTTCCACGAAGAGGGACTTATCGCTGCCGTGTTCGGAAGCAGGGAGATTGATCCTTCGGCCGTGGTTTTTGATTAATTAAGCGTTCGCTAATTGCTGTGGCTGGAGGGACGTGTTATGGTGCTGCAACGTCACCCGGCGAACGGTCATTAATAACGCGCCGGTGTCAGGAACAGACAATAGGCTTCTCCCTGGACAAAAAGAAACGGTCGACGTAAGACGTTGGTTCTTTTCGGATGCTTCCGCCCATTGCTTATAAAACCAGGGACACGAAAAGCAAAAATATCAGTCGTTCAGGTCGCCTGGAGTACAAAATGTGTCCCTGCCAAGCTGTGCCGTCGACAGCGGGTGGCCCAGGGGTCTCTAGCCCGCCCAAGTATATCTCTCTCTCTATCTCTCTCACTCTCTCTATCTCTCTCACTCTCTTTCTCTATCTATATTTCTCTCTCTCTCTCTCTCTCTCTCTCTCTCTCTCTCTCTCTCTCTCTCTCTCTCACGCTAACTCTCAATCTATCTATCTCACTCCCTTCTCTATCTCTCTCCCTATCTCTCACTCTCTCTCTCTCTCACTCTCTCTCTCCCTATCTCTCACTCACTCTCTCTCCCTATCTCTCACTCTCTCTCTCTATCTGTCTCTCTCACACTCTCTCTCTCACTCACTCTCACTCTATATCTCTCTCTTTATGTCTCTCACTCTCTCTCTCTCTTTTTATGCCTCTCACTCTATCTCTCTCTATCTCTCTCACTCTCTCTATATCTCTATCTCAATCTCACTCTCTCTCTATCTCTCTCTCTATGTCTCTCACTCTATCTCTCTCTATCTCTCTCTCTCTCTCTCTCTCTCTCTCTCTCTCTCTCTCTCTCTCTCTCTCTCTCTCTCTCTCTCTCTCTCTCTACCGTTAAAATTTAAGTCTGTTAATTTAAAAATAAACAGAAAACAACAGTTTGTAATTAAATTTGAATATTTTGTCATGCATAGATAATGATTATAAATTACACTTGAGCGCACCATACATAACTGAATCATTAAAATTGCATTAATTAGGGTAGTAATGTAATGGCTGTTAATACTTTAAAAACAGCGATGCTCCTTTTCTTACGGTAGTTGGATGGCGTGTATGGTGCGGCTCACATCCAGCTGCTACCAAACGCTAGAACTAAATGCTAAGAGCTCAAAACCGGGCTCTCCTAACCTAACAATCACTAACCTACAATTCCGCTTAGGTCTTATAACGCATATGTGGTTAAGTTAGCAGGGCCACGTTTAGAGCTCTTAGTAATTAGTTTTAGCGTTTGTCGCAATCTGGATGTGCTCTGTACCATCTGCTGGATGGCAGCGAAATCCATTTAACTCTTTACACAGTAATCTACATTAGAATATTTATAGTACAGCAAAACTCTCTCTCTCTCTCTCTCTCTATCTCTCTCACTCTCTCTTCTCTCTCTCTCACTCACTCTCTCTTCTCTCTCACACACACTCTCTCCTTCTCTATCTCTCACTCTCTCCCCCTATCTCTCACTCACTCTATCTCTATCTCTCACTCTCTCTCCCTATCTCTCTCTCTCTCTCTCTCTCTCTCTCTCTCTCTCTCTGTCTCTCGCACTCACATACACACATAGGAATTTTCAGAATCGATTACAGAGGAAGAATGACTCACAAAGAGAAATATGAGAGACAGAAGTAAAGAGACACTATTAGAAAAGAGCTACGAAAGGAGACAGAAGAAAAATTTAAAAAATAGGGAGAGAAAAGAGAGACAGTTAATAGCGCGAGAAAAAAAGAGGAAGGAAGGAAGAAAAGAGAAATAGAGAACAGGGCGAGGAAAAGAGAGGAAGAAAAATATAGAAAATAGGGCGAGAAAGAGGACAAAAAGAGGAGAAGTCGAGAAAGAAAGGAAATGAGAGATAGTGAATAGGACGAGTAAGGAGGGATCGGAAGAAAAAGAGTGATAGTGAATAGGGCGAGAAATGAGAAAGGAGGAAAAAGAGAGAAAGAGAATTAAGTCGAGAAAGAGACAGAAAAAAAGAGATTGCGAATAAGGCGAGAGAGGAAGAAATAGAAGAGGGTGAAAAGGGTGAGAATGTAGAGAGAGGGAAAAGATAGAGGTAGAGAATACGGCGAGAAAGAGAGAGAGAGAGAGAGAGAGAAGGAGGAGAGACTATGTAGCTTATCGCTGGTCTCTTTCGGTGTGAATCCCTCATGTCGCTTGTCGCTTCTGTCTGAAAACTGCCTACAATGCAATTTTAAGAACAAACAAACATCTGTACACAATTCCTGAAAAATACGACCTACCTTGGCAACACTGTCACAATCCGACGATGTCACATCCCTGATTAGTTGCGGCATCTCTCCGCTGGATGTCACTAGCGCGGTTAAAGGCCCTTTCTTGGCCGGTGGGTGGGTGCAAAAAGGGAGACGCAGTTCTAATTAATTACTTTTGCCCTCATCTAATTTATGACAGCCGGAGATCATTATCTTCCTGTGGATGACGAAGGGAAGAAGTTAATGGGTTATGCAAATTAATATCTCATAATATTAATGCACTGTTTTATAGAAATGGAGTAGGAGAGAAGTGGCTTGGGACAAATGAATTCACATTTCTCTGTGCTATCTTCCCTCGGGCAATTAACCTCGGAAAACATATTATAGGTTATGCTAAAGGGGAGGGTGGAGGGTGGGGAATGTGTTTTCTCGACAAGGAGCTTAACTTAGTTTCTTGAACTTACTTTTATGGCTGACAGAATTACTTTTTCTACGATAGGTGAGCAACAAAAAAGTAACGAATCACAATTTACTTTTCATATTCTCCAAAGGCAGCTTTCCGAAGTGCAAAGCAGGGTCGACCGTAGGTAAGGGAGTCCGTAGGATTTTCTCTCAGGTGAGGGGGGGAGGGGCGCGGAGCCATAGACACTTTTTATTATTATTATTATTATTATTATTATTACATTACTATTACCACTACTACTACTTATGCTTTTCTAAAAAAATATATACATTTGTAATTTCCATTTTCTGTGTATCTATATACAATTTGCATAACTGTATAGCCTACTTAACATTAATTCATGTAGGACAAAACGCTGTTTTTTATAGTTAGTGTAAATAGACTGTAAGCTTAAGAGTAACCGTATTTCAAATAATAATAATAATAAGAGTTGCTGTAACAAACGACCTGTAAGTCACAGAAAACAATACTTTTTGTCATAAACTATATCTACAATTTCACCATTCGAATTACATTAACTCTTTCCAGAAATGTCAGGGGAGCAAGAGTCCCTCTGCCTCCCCCCCTACGGGCGCCCATGACCGTGAGTGTAAAGCCTAGGGCATACAATATACTCAGGACCAATAAACATTTTTTTTCAAAAGTCTGAAAAAAAAATCAGATTTATATTTCTTTAGTGTCTCTCATGTAATCACAATATGAATATTAATACATTATCAAAATATACAATTAATAGAACCTGTTGAATCTTCGCGATTAGCTAAAAGTGAAGTAAAATGATTCAAATCATTCCATCAAAATATGTTAAAGGTTAAAATCAAGAATTACAGAAGGTTTAAAAAATGTTTCTATATCAGTGTTTCTTTTCATTTCCGATGTGCAACAGTGTTCATTATACAGGGTGGCTCAATAAGTCACTTAACACCCCCAGTACAAGGGCACTGCATCGCGCAACATGGAAATGGTGATGACCAATCGTTATCAGGCCAAGAGGGAACCACATTGACGCCACCCACACGGTCAGTGGCCATCTTGATGTCCGCCATCTTGAATTTAACTTCAGAATTTTAAATGGGAAGGGGGTCGTGCGACATATCAAAATGGGCTAGAATTTCACGAGAAATGCAATGGTGAAGGTTTTTTCGACGTATCTTCAACCAGTAAAAAGTTATGACTGAATTCTTGTACCAATTTGCTCCTTTTCGAGGTGTTAGAAAAATGCCTTAAAATTTGTTTAGCGCTTCGGTAATGCATCGAGATCAAAGTGACGTCTATGGAGAGACGTTCGCATGCCATTGCACATTATTTTAATCGGATACATCCACGAAGAGCTGTGCATTATGAATGGTTGTCGCGAACAATTTACAGTGTGACGCTTCCATTGAATTAAAAGTCCTTCACAGTGACAAGGCTAATGTTTATGTTCATAAGGAAGTTTATAAACAGAATATGTGACCCTTGTCATCTGATAACTAACTTTGGACAAAAACTGGTTCATAACGTTCCCATAAGTGTTCTGGTGTTCTTCCCTATTGAAAAAACTCTGTAAAAAGTACCTTCTTCCATAAGCAAGGATGAAAAAAACTGTTTATTTAACAAATCCAAGTAGCCCTAAGCATTTAAGGTTCCGTTGATGGAAAATTGACTAACCAATCGTGTTCCACACAGCACCCTACACCATTAACTTACCAGCACTAACCATTTGATCTGTCGAAAATGAGTTATCAGATAAAAAGCATCCAATATTCTGTTTATGAACTTCCTTATGAACATAAACATTAGCCTTGTCACTGTGAAGGACTTTTAATTCAATGGAAGCGTCACACTGTAAATTGTTCGCGACAACCATTCATAATGCACAGCTCTTCATGGATGTATCCGATTAAAATAATGTGCAATGGCATGCGAACGTCTCTCCATAGACGTCACTTTGATCTCGATGCATTACCGATGCGCTAAACAAATTTTAAAGCATTTTTCTAACACCTCGAAAAGGAGCAAATTGGTGAAAAGATACGTCAAAAAAACCTTGGACGAAAAGTCCCCGCGCAGCTTTCCCTTCTTCCCTCCACCTCGGGCCATAAGGAAGCATGGTCCACTCTCCCCCTCCCCTCCTCGCGGGAGTACCGTGCACAGGAGTCGCGGGTCTGCGCAGGTTGTTTTGCTTGTGGTTCCACTACGTATAGTGGTGACGTCACAGAAGACGACGGAGCACGTGTTGAGTCTAAACAAAGAGGAAACGTGTTTTTCATCTATTCAAATCCATTGAATTTTCCATCGGAAGGGGTAGCTTTAATTATTGTGACAGCAGTTATGAAACAAAATTGTGATGTGTATCGTACATCAATGTAAAGATGAGATTTCGGAGAATACGTCTATAGCTATACATATCGTACGTTACAGAGACTAAGATAGAGAATAACAGGAGTAAGAAAATCATGCATTTTTATACAAAATCTAGACATTCCAGTTCCGAGCACAGCCGAAGCAGACCCGAAGCTCACCCGATCTCATGTCTTGTCAGGCTGCCGCTATGGATGATGCGAAACCAGGAGCCTCACGTGACTGAAGCGGCGGCACCCATTGGCTGCGATTCCGAATCGGATGTTGTTAGGAGCTTTCGCATTACTCGATTTCCTACTCCATTTATTCTTTACGTTCTCATCTGTAAGGAATGTGTTATATATAGACATATTTTCCGAAATCCCATCTTTACATTAATGTAGGATAAGCATCACAATTTTGCTTCATAACTGATGTCACAATAATTAAAGCTACCCCTTCCGATGGAAATTTCAATAGCTTGGGGGAAAAAAGAAACATGGTAGCTTTGTTTGGACTCATGAAGTCACACTAATATGATCCATTGACATGTGCAGATAGTGGCGCTACGGTACAAAAGGTTGCATTTATTTCTGAAGGTTGGTTGCGAAGTAAGGCGTGTCTTCTGTAGCTTCTGTCCGAAAGTTCCCTAATGGAACGTTGTTGCTGCGAGGACCTGCCAACATTGTAAACTCAATTCTCCCCAATCTTTTAGTCTGCGCAAATGTGGTTCCGTACGAAGTAGCCTCTTCAGAAGGGTTGAGAATAGCAGCTACGCCCTGATTTATCATCTGAATTTGTCCCAAATTATAGCTGCCTCCTCGCCGCTCTGCCATCTGCTGCATCCTGAAAGGGGGTGGGGGGTTCAGTATCTCGGTTCCCCGTCATTTTCATGTCCCGTAGACCTATTTTCACCCAGAATGCCTCTCTTTCCTTTTCGCTGTCTTCTGCTGTAATGACGCTCTTTATTGGCCACCGATTCACCCTCCCTTTTCCCCCCAGATGCACACGAACGTGACTTACGATCGTTCAGTCAGTCTTTTTGTTATTTTTATGGGTGGATTTGTGCTTTCATACCCTAAGCTGTTTAAATTGCGGCACGGGTTCAATACCCGTTGGAGGCATATTTCACAGTGGTTCGGATCCCACTTTAAACTGAAGGTCCAGTCCAGATTAGACTTTCTGTGTATGAAGTGGACTTAAAACAGCAAATTAATCCGATTCAATTCAATTGCGACAATACTGCTGTCCCCCAAAGGATGCTTTCAGGCCGATGTGTCAAGTGAGAAGCGACAGACGCAGTGACATATACTGAAAATTTGATCTGCTTTAGCGCAATAACTCTTATTCATTGTGTAATTTATTATGCACCCCCCCCCCTATGAATTAGGTATAATAGAAATCAAATACCAATGCAGGCATCCAAGTAAAACAAAAATAGAAGTCGGACAACTTCAAATTTTCCTAAAATTTCCGTATTTTCCATAAAATTTCCCCTTTCACCTAAAATTATATTTTTACGTTAGGTATTCTTACACGTTGCTATAAAATGTCTCATATCTGTTGTCTCGCTTCACTTTGATGTGCAGTCACGGAAATAACTAAAAGTTTATATATTTTGTGTTTTGTCATCTACAGGGTGTCCCATAAAAATGTATACACACGTTAACAGGATCATCAAAATCAAGTGTCCATTCTATTTTGAAGCACTGGAATTGGGAGAGTAATATTCCAAGAAGAGTCCATGCTCTCAATGCAGATGATTCAGACCTGAGAGTGCAATTTTGTGAGTGGTACTTGGCAAAATACGCCGAACAGATGGATTGTTCAAAGGGGTACCGAAGAATACCTACCTTTCACTTTCACCAGACTTCGCGCCACTAGTCTTTTTGTAATGGGATGCATAAAAGATAAAGTTCAGGGTACAAAACCGGCAAGAGTCGTCGAATTGAAGACAGCCATGAACGAAAACGCGCCCAAATTCCAAACGAAATTATTCTTGATGTTTGCGATTCCATTGCTTCGACATTCCAGCAGTGCCTAGACGACAACGGTCATCAGTTTGACAAAGAAAATTATTCGTGTGTGCAAATTATTTGGAATTTTGAAAGTGAACTGTATCTTAATAAGTACTGTCGTTATAATCATTCAAAGTGTGTATATTTTATTGGGACACCCTGTATATTCAGATATTACTCTGCGTTCATCTGTGAAGGAGAATGTTACAACTTGCCCCACTCAGGTTACAACCAACTCCCTTGGTGCGGCAGAGTGTAACCCGTACAAGATTACTTCTGTTCTTAAATTTCTCACAAGCTGCTCATAATTTGCTTCCAGTTATTGCATATTTTTAAACTATAAATATAGCAATATATTCGAGAACACCCGCTCTCCCCTAATCATAAGGTTTTTGATAATCAGATCGTTTTCTCAACAGCATGTCGATTCTTCTATTTCAATTTTTTATTATTTCATTGTCATTCTGCTTCTCAAGGTTATTCGCTACGATGAGGATAAACAGCTACAGCCGGATTGCGCACACTTTTCCGGTTTTATCAGTGGTATGTGATAAGCCGTTGACAAGTTGTCACAATGTACAGGATTGCGCACAAAAAACTGAGGCGATGTTGTCAGATGTAAAATGTTCTCAAGGCCTTCTCACTTCTGTTGTGTTTGTGTGTGTGTGTGTGTGTGTGTGTGTGTGTGGACTTACACGTGTTTTTGCTGGAAGGGTGGCATTAGATAGGCATAGAGGATGAACCTGATTGGTGGATTAGAATGTAATGGTCGGTGTATCTCCGTATTTATACCGAAGGTCACGAGCAGTCATTAACCTAACCTAACTTTTGAGTTTGAGTAAATTGGTATGAAAATTGTATCTTGAAGACATCAATAGTGACTTACTGTATTATGTAAATTGTTATGAAAATTGTATCTTGACTTGCTACATTTACTGGTCAAATTATATTTTTTATTTAATCCTTAAGAGATTTACTATTTTATTTCTAATTTCTCTCTCTCTTCTTGTCTAAAGAAAAAAAGAATTTTGCGCACAGACTTTAAAGCTATCAAAGTGGCAACGTTGGATCAAAATCTGTCCGCAAAACAGATCAGTGAGATCTGTGCGCATTCCTGGATCAAAAGTGTGCGCAATTCGGTTGCGGCGGGATAAACGAATAAGAGCCAATCACACACCATATCTTATCTTACTAAAGTGTCAACCTGAGTTTTGGTTAGTCGGAAGTGGAACTACAGTTTGAAGTTAGATCCGAAGTACTATGTGCCTCTAGCGGGTATCAAACCCGGGATCCCCTTTTACAAGGCTACGAGGTTACTGCTTTGCCGCCGAGGAGGCATGATATTCCATCCCAAGTTGCACCGGTCGCTATTCCATAAAGTCCAGACACATGGATTTCTATGTGACATTTAGATAATAAATATGCCAGGGAACGGATTTGTATCTAAATACATATTTGTGTATGAAGCTGAAATCAGTTATATTTTGTATAATCTTTGCGCATCATGTCATGTAGACTCGAAATATTCAGTTTTTATTTTTCATAGTTGTACATACGAGGGTCACTATTTATATTTTGAGCCTTGGCAACACTGATTGAAGTTAGGCGCTATTTGACGTTTGCACGGAATCGTCTGGCATTATTGACCATAACGTACTTCAAATGTTTTGTCAATAGCTTCATTTGTGTTGTTTATGTTGCCTTGGAGATTGCGCGACAACAATAAAATGGAATTAACTCGTGAACATTTTCGTGGGATGATTTTTTACGATTTTCGACGTGGATCATCAAGATAAGAGTGCATCGATAAACTTACTTCCACATTTGGCGATGAAGTCCCATCCTTTGCCACTGTGAAACGCTGGTATAACGAATTTAATCGTCGCCGCCATTCGCTCACCGACGAGATTCGCGAAGGTCGTCCAAAATCAGTTGTTGTTCAAGAAAACATTGATGCTGTGCAAAACCTAATACTGCAAGACCGTCATGTGACATACTGTAAGATTGAGGCAACCATAGGCATTAGTTCCACCAGCATATATAAAATATTACATGATCATTTAGCTGTGAGAAAGCTCGTTGGATCCCACACGATTTGACAAAAACTCAAAAAGACGCTCGCGTCAATTGGTGCAAACAAATGCTCAATAAATACAATCGTGGTGCTTCAAAAGACGTATATAAGATTGTAACAGGTGAAGAATCATGGATATATGCATATGAGCCGGAACGTAAACAGCAGTCGACTGTATGGGTGTTTCAAGATGAACCCAATCCAACAAAAGTTGTTCGCGCTCGAAGCACATCGAAACAAATGGTCGCCTGTTTTTTCGGGAAAACTGGTCATGTGGCAACTGTGCCTTTAGAGGAACGTAGAACGGTCAACTCTGAATGGTACACAACAATTTGTTTGCCAGAGGTCTTCGGTCAAATACGGAAAACAAACAAACGCCGTCGGATCATTCTTCATCAAGACAATGCCAGCTGTCACACATCTCGTCTAACAACCGACTTTATGAACAGTCAAAAAATCGAATTGATGGGTCATTCGCCGTACAGTCCTGATTTGGCACCCAATGACTTCTTCTTGTTCCCGAATGTCAAGAATAAATTGCGTGGACAACGATTTTCGTCGGCGGAAGACGCATTTGATGCGCTCAAAAACCATATTATGGAGGTGTGTCAAGAAGATTGGAAAAACTGCTTTGACAAATGATTCGAACGAATGCAAAAGTGTATTGACCATAAAGGAGAATACTTCGAAAAACAATAAAGCAGTTTTCAATGCCAAATTCCGGTTTTTCATTGTTAGGCTCAAAATATATATAGTGACCCTCGTATATTAGGTTTTGGGTCATATTTTACATATTTTAGTTATTTTTACATATTATTTCCATATTTCGGAACATTTCTAAACATTCACGCAATACCTACATGTTCCCGTGTGACCAAAAGAGTTCGGTGAATTTCTTGCAAATAACTGACACAGTCCGAAGCGACGTTATAGAATAGAATATAGGTTTATTTCAGTATGAGCCTTTGCGGCTGTACGCACGTTTCCATACATCAACGAAGATTTCTTTTCATATCCCCTCTCCTTATGTCATCACATGTTCAACTTTATATTTCATATTAATTGTGGGTTCTTCTCTCACTACAATCTATCAACCTAAGTTCCTTTTCCTTCATAATTTTACACTGATATCACTAGTTATTGTATTGTCAGCAATAAGATTTCTGCACACCGTTCTCAGGCACTTTCACTCCCGTCCCTCATCTTATTTGCCCTCCTTGTCCAGACGTAATGTAGGAAGGATCCCAAGTACCTTACTTGCGTTTCCTCCCTCCCCGCCATTTCACTCCCCGCCATTTCACTCCCCGTAATGGCCCTCATTAGCCCCTCCATTTTTGATTCGTTCATATCCCTTGTGTATTTCCGTCTAGCCTCTATACAAACGAAAGTTTAGGATATTTTTTACCCTCCAATTACGTTTTTACAAGTTTTCTGTGATCCGAACAATACCTATTTTTTTTTTCAATTTTCTACTTTCCAACTGTTTGTTTTTGCTATTGTGAAACACGAAATTCCCGTTTATTTACAATTGTTGTCAACAATAGAGAATGAGGGCTCAAGCGTCGACTGCTGGTTGTTACAAACGTTAGTTTCGAAGTTCCAAGTCGAGGAGCCCATTGCTAACAACCCCACCCTCGCTACTAGTTGCACGCCCGACAGCAGAGCCAAAAGCGTTTTGTGGCACACCTATGGAATTCGCTTCTGGTGTCTCTTCAAGACAGTCACGGTAATAGTTTCAATGTCAAGACTGTATTTTATGTAGAGTGTCTTATATCATGAAGAAGGTTTTTATTTTTCCAATTTTTTACGTCCATATTTAACTCCATATTTTGGTGAAACTAATATGACCGTAAACCCTCTCACGTCTGTTCTCACAATCCACTTTTGTTGTCGACGTTTCTGAGTTAATTGTAAATCTGTAGGGGTTCTCTTTCCATCCCGACCGATACAGTATCGTTGTAGCGGTCGAAGTACCAAGGTTTCGAACGACGACCTTCCATTTTGCCATTTGTCTGCGGCAATGCCTTGCAACACCTTGTCATTTTCCACTTAGGTTCCAGAACTCACTTTCGCCTTTCTCTTCATTTCCCAGTTAAGAATCAAATGAACACACATCAGCGTTTCCCCCAGGGAATCCCATCCTCTCCTCACCAGCAGCTCGCTTTCAATGTAAATTGCCTCTCGCAGATATCAAAAACGGAAATCTATACTCACCAAAAGCTCTTGACAGCTCGAGATCCCGTAGATTAACTACTTATAATTACCAACATTAATCAGCTATAATTAGTTTCTTTAAAACAATGCCTTAGAGCGCACACACACACGTACAATAATGAAGCGACCTTGAGATGTCCACCCTGAATTGCTTATTATTAGTCACTTTTTGAAACAAAAGTTTGGTCTTCAATTCTTACGAGGTAGACACTTTTTCCCCCAGCTTGTAATATGAGCATATCGTTTTTCGTTGAAGCCTCAGCAGCCCCATCCCCCCTTTCCTGCCTTAGGGGGTGCAAGTCACGCTTTTATAAGAAAAACTCGATACAATTTCATATTTTGACAGAAAATAAAAATGAGAGAAAGATCTTCAAGGTCGCTGGGGTCCTATTGCAGTCTAGACGGGAGGAGAAAAGAAACAGGTGACCGAGATGGGTGGGTGGTTGGATCACAAGGGTTGGGGGAGGACAGCTGGTGAAAGAATCCTGCCGTATAGGAGGTATTCAATTTCAGATTCCTCCAGGAAAAGGTTGAACTGGTTTCCAGTTTCTAAAGAGCTTTTTTTCTCTCTGTCTCTTTTATAACAATTCGATTCCATTTCTACGGATTGCACCATAGTGTCTGCCGCAGAATGTGGTGATAGGAGTGAAATATTGTGCACTGCGGAAGAGGTCTTTCACCAGTTTTTTTGACCCGCGCTTTTTACGGAACAGACAAAAGAGCACAGGTCCAGGTAAGTCAGTGTGCTCCAAGCCATCCGGAGGCGCACAGAAAAAGAAAGAAAAAAGAACACAAAAGAAGTCCTGTGCATCCAAACTTGTGTCGTTTCGAAATTTTCCCTTTCAATAGCAAGAACCAGGAGGTTTTCATAAATCTTTGTTTCTCTCTTTTTCTTCGCTGGATTAATACATTTCTGGTAAAGCTCCACTCCCTGTTCTTTACGTTTTCTGATTCTATCCATCAGACATTTTGAAATTCACGAAGTTTTATCTATATCTCAAATTACGGATCTAATTTTTTTAATTGATTCTATGGGTAAACTCTAAAACACTGTGAAAAGCTAGGTGTGCAATAATGGAAAGACGCTGAGGCACAACACACTCTATACTCTGTCTCGGGTACTTCTGGAGCAAGGAACGGAAACATGTCTCTGCGCAAGTAAGTAGTGACGCGAGACGGCTTCACCAATGAACACGTGAGAGGAAACGGGATGGCGTGAAGAGGGGGAAAATCGACTGCAGTTACCAGCCTTCGAGCAGTGTGTACTGCTGTAACCTGTTTGGCTTAGGACATCAGTACAGTCAGTGAGATGATACCTCAGGGTAGAGTTCTTTACAATACACATATATAGAAAGGAAACAACGTGAATAGCTTAGTATGGAGATATAAATTTCGTTATATTCTGAGATTCAACCTGATTCAATTATTCATTGTAATTATCTAACTTTCTATGTTTGTTTTAATCATCCTTTACACCTTTCTAGTTTGTTAAAATTAGTTTTATCCTTTGTCACTGGTGCTGCCATCTGTTATTGCCTAAGTCAAACATTTTCCTTTTATCGCTCCTATGGATACGTAACACTACTTCGCTTTGACCATTCGATCCCCCCCCCCCCCGATTCTCTGCCGCTATGTGCGGCATTGCTCCAAAGCTATCTGGGACAGAGTATAGTACACTCTTAGAAGTCAGGAAAATTTCATGACCTTTTTTATTTTTATTTTAGGACAATTTTTCTATTTGCTGATGTTTAGCGGGGTGCCAATTTACCCTCTTCCTACGCCTAAAATATTATTTTCCTATGCATATTTTATTTCTATAATTCCAGATACAAGCCCATAACATGTACTCGTACATACAATACCTTCACACAGAAACTAAAATGTGTCAGTTGACACAAGTATGTTGATTCCAGTAACATGTTAATATGCAAAAGCTGCTAATTATGCACTTTTTTTGCATCAAAATACATACAGAAATGCATGAAAGAAAATGCATCAGTTGTTCCGTATGATGCACTATAAATGCATCGACTGATAAGATCAGACAACACTTAGACGATTTCAGATAAATCAAACTAAATACTTTCAATATAAATTTAGATAGATTGATGATAACCCACTCTTCCGTATCGATGTGATAAAATGTGTGTTCCTTTGTGAGACCCTTTTTTTAGTTTCATCTAATCGATTAGCCTAAGGAAGCGGGAAAACTACATAGAAGTTAAAAAAATTACATAACAATTTCGTATCAAAATATGAAATCGACTTATGAAGAGTACCAAAAATTTCCCCTCCCCCCAAAAATATAGTGTGGGGGAGGGGGGTATGTAGCAATTACAGAAGTAAAGTGGTTCTCGGTTTAAGTACCGTGCCCAGTATCTACAATTTAAACGTGAGTAAAGATTTTCATGCATTAAAAAAAAAAAAAATTATCATGTTTCTTATCGGCGAACAAGCTTATACGTGTGCCCCACCTACAGGCCGCCACATACGTATCTAGAAACAACCCCCCTCCCCTCGCACCTCGGTTGCTAAGGCGTAATTGCATCGCATTTATCTTATCGAAAGAGAGAGAGAGATCTTAGGGAAACTTCCCAAGGCTATCGCTCTCCTTGCTTTCTTGCTCAATTCCTGTGGAAACGAGCTCAAAGCAGCTCTTGAGGCATACCAATGTTTTGGTGCTGCGCGGGGCAGGCAATAACTTGTAATTACAGAGTTTCGCTGGGCGTTTACGGAGATTTATTGCCTTCTTAGCCATCGAGAATATTAATACTGGTATCTTTGAAGTAGCCAGAGTGACTATTACTGGAGGATCTCTTTTTATTATTCTCTTTAAAAGGAAAAACATAATCTTACGCATTTTCTGGTTATCGTCCTGTTCCAAGGTGACCGGCCTATCAGACACCCAATCTGCATTGTTGCTTCTTGTTGCCCTTTTTTTCGCGTCTGCCTCAAAACTGGAAACTAGAATCACGAGAAGATGGTGTGCGAAAGGAATAACGCCCTTTCTTCTTATTCTCTGAAAAGGACCAATATTTTACAATGATTCGAAGCGCCATCTTGATACTAAACGCACGGCCATGAAAATAGGCGGCTGGACAGAATTGCGCTGGTGCCACATATGGGAAAAGCAAAGCGAGAGCGGGACAAAAGTCGCTGGTTCCCGCGCAATGCGTTGCCCGCGGCAACCGAATTGCGCACACTTTAGATCCAGGATTGCGCACAAATCTCACTGACCTGTTTTGTGCACAGATTTTGATCGAACGTTGCCACTGTTTTTTTTCTTTAGACAAGAAGAGAGAGAGAGAGAAATTAGAAATAAAATAGTAAATCTCTTAAGGATTAAACAAAAAATATAATTTGACCAGTAAATGTAGCAAGTCAAGATACAATTTTCATACCAATTTACTCAAACTCAAAAGTTAGGTTAGGTTAGGTTAGGTTAATGACTGCACAACAAACACTTCTGTCAATCGAAGCTCGTGACCTTCGGTATAAATACGGAGATACACCGACCATTACATTCTAGTCCACCAATTAGGTTCATCCTCTATGCCTATCTAATGCTACCCTATAACGGTCAAATATTGAGTAACAGGTAATTAATCTAATTGCCCGTTATTAAGAATTAATTACAATTGGTAATATTGAAATCCGTCGCGAATAAAGGTGTCTAGCGACTGCCTTAGCCAGTGCTAACTTGTTCAACCACCGTTTTTCGCCCGAATTCGGATTTACATGCATTCTTATGGGAAATAGCAGGAAAAGAGCAACTTCTAGACCAATGGACCGAATTGGATGAGATTTTAACCAGAGGAAGACCACATCATGAAAGTACTGATTCCAAGATTTGAGATTAATCAGAACAGAACTACGGGAGTTATGAATTATTAAAAATCTATCGCTGGATACAATGAAGACGATACCCTACTGAGATAGCGCTTTCTGTCCGTGACTGACACAATAGCGGAGGATTTAGCATAATCTCTGCACGAGGGGCTGCTACCAGAGGTTAAGGACCGGACTGAGCGTTGACCAGGATAGGAGGACAACGGTCAAAGCACCAGAAACAATAAATAAGCACCTAAACACTGAGGCTAGAGCGTCAGTTCGTTCAAATCTTGAATAAAAGGGATGATTTGGAATAGCGAAAAGACAGTTTGCCTAGAATCACCACCGGAGTGTGAGCTACGCGCGACCTAGCTGCGAGTCGCAATCGGACCTGAGGTCTGGATTTGTTTTTTCCTCGAGTGAGTGTTTTAGAGCCATGGAGTAGAGCAGAGTAGAACCAGGGGGTCGTTTTCCCCCTCGCCGTCAACGCATTCGTGCACATACGTGTGGTTATGTGAGAATAACGCCAGACAAGTCCACCTGTGTCAATCGTCCGAAACAACGTCCGAAGTAGCAGAAGTTAACAACAATTGATAGAAAAGTTAATACCAAAGTGCATAACAGCCAATACTAAAGTTAATAACATTTGATATCCATGTGTGTCCATGTGAAACCGCGAATGGCTCATCGCGTATGTTCGTCTCATCGCCAAAGCCACGTATCTCTACGTACGAGTGACCGCGAAGGACTGACCTATTACTGCGCTAGTTGTCGTATGGAATCGACAGTGTACGTGTACCGTCATGGACGTCCCTGCGAAGTGAACGAGTGAAGCCAGGATCCGATGATGCCATATGGAGCTGCCGACTGATCCACTTTCGCCAACCAGGATAACCGCGAAGTAAACACTGGAGTGCGGACGTCTTCCAAAACTGTAGGACCACTTTCACCCGACCCAGGTCAAAGGGAATGCAGCGAAGGTAAGATC
The DNA here is from genome assembly GCF_977018435.1 of Lepisma saccharinum. Classification (NCBI taxonomy): domain Eukaryota; kingdom Metazoa; phylum Arthropoda; class Insecta; order Zygentoma; family Lepismatidae; genus Lepisma; species Lepisma saccharinum. Next base: position 19,163,096 of record NC_139242.1, on the reverse strand, counting down.
CAACCATGTGTGTGTGTGAATCTGCGAATCTGCGTAAATCAAATCATTGCATAACTTAAATCAGTGCTAGGGCATAACTAGACATCGTTACTCCGGCGGACTAATCATGTTATAGATCAGAGTTTATGTTAACAGCAAACAATAGTTCATTGAAATATATTTATACATTCAGAAAAGATAGTAGGGTTCGCACAAGGAACAATTATTCACGTTATACTTAAAACCATAACCGGTAAATTGTAAACGGCAATGTAGCCAAGAAATAGGATGAGTATAGTCAAAGTATTAATTAATCTAACCTTTGTAATTGTCATATTGTCGCAATATGCCATGGAATGAGTGTATGAATGAGAGATCGATTGAAAGAGGGCAAGATGTACTGTGTATTTATCTGTGCTTTAATATATGTGTATATTCAGAACCACCGTAGTATTATGTCACGTCATTTCAGGTACTTAAAATCAAATCCTCCTAGGTTTATTCTCGGTAACTCCGACTGTAGGCACTTATCCTGACCGTATTATAATTCATGTAATGTCTAATTCGCTTGACATGTGTCACGGGGAGCGATTCTGCGTTGTTGCGTTGCTTAGTTCTGTTGAGTTAGTTAATTTTTTGGCGCGTAACAACCCTTCCAGCGAAAACACGTGTAAGTCCACACACACACACAAACAAACACAACATAAGTGAGAAGGGTTTGAGAACATTTTACATCTGACAACATGGCCTCATCCTGTACACTGTGACAGTTTGTCAACGGCTTATCAGATACCACTGATAAAACCGTAAAAGTGTACGCAATCCCGTTGTAGCCGGGTTGGCTAGTTCGAGCGTCAGACTGACTCTCTCCGGGGCACTTTTTTGTCATCCCTGACCTTTCGAGCAAATACTGTCAGTTTAATTCATGGATTACAAAGACCAACAACAAGATATTTCATTCTCTTAAACCAAACACACGGGGTTGCGTCCCGACGTGGCAACAGCGCGAACTTCTGCCACCCGGCTAATTTCATGGCCGTGCGTTTAGGTTGGCCAGTTCCTTGATATAAGCATACTCTACATATATGTATAAGCATGTACACCACTGGTGTACGCAGCTTGAGGTGATGGGGCTACAGCTCCTCGAAACATTTTGAGATAATTAAAAATTTCAATTGAAAACTCTGCAATAACTATAGCGGCAAAAGGCCCCTGATTACTATTTTTGTCCCTGAACAACGTTTAAAACGATCGTTGAAAATGGTAATTACGAAAAATTGTATAATCTATCCCGCAAACTAATTGAGCCCGGTGCCCGTCCGTCAACCTCCATATGTGGAGGCGGGAAGCAATCCCCCCCCAAGTTAGATCGTTTGATCCTTCACTGCCATTTCCTGTTATCGCATTTGAACTCGAAACCCGAGAGGTCACCTTTCCAGGTAGTTGTCAGCTTGGGCTGCAAGTCGCTTCATCCTTCGGACTCTAGCTAGACAAAAACACAACCGTTCAAATTCAAATTTGGAGGCCGCACAAGAGACAGTCTCCTGTTAGTGGCTTTCAATCCTCACCAGCATTGACGGGAAAGAATTTACTCTTGTCGCTACTGAGCCCCGAACGAGAGATCATCTTCCTAAGTGGTTGCCAGCCTGCGCTGCAATTTGAAAACATCAGGAGAACTTCTGGCGGCCCGGTATAATTGACCCGGTACCGGGCTGCTGTTCGGCAGTTGAGAAACACTGGTCTATACTGAACGCAACTCCAACTGGCGGTTGACCTTGAAGGCTATTTCTGGCTCTTTCTGTCACCCAATCATTTACGGGGGCGTGTGGTCCGATGGGTGTCAACAACCTCAGTTGCGAAGTAAAAGCTGAAGGGATCACATAGCTCTCCCGAAGCAACGTTGCCAAGCGTACTTGTTTTTGCCAGTTGTCTTTATATGACTGTGTCCGCCTGCATTCCGACCTGTGGGTGGTCCTTCCGGAAACTTCATCATTGAAGGACCGCGTGTGCAGTTGTACCACTAACCGCCGCTGATTTCTGGTGCTGGCAATACCTTTGCCCGAGAAGGCTCTTTCTCGCTTTACGATACGTTTGGCAACATGTGGTGTATCCAACGCTCATTTGTTTCGTCCCGCGAACAACGTTCGGTACCTTGTGACTCGAAAATGCCCGATCTCAGTCGAAGAAAATTCAACTGATCGCTGATTCGCTGTTTCACAGCCGCCCGTTGGAGTTGCGTTAGGTATAGTCAGCTTATAGCATCAATTCCGTTGCAATAACCTGTAATTCTTCTTCCTATTGTATGACTGTTGCAAGTGCGCTGATCTCAACAAAACTGTGTTGGTTTACATGTTTACATTGCGGTAATTGTTATCCCTCCGTTATATCATTTACGCTTTGGTGTTTCCCAGAATGATTTCTGCCGATGCACGTGGTGTCGAAACGGCCTGTGCGGTTGGCAATGACTTAGGTTCTTCCAGTGTGGGTGTACACCCTGGGGAAAAAACTCAGAATGACGAAATGTCACAAGAAAAGGAAGAAGAGGAAAAGAACTCATTAAGAGAGAGCGAGACGAAGTTTCATTCAACGCTTCTTCCTCTTCCCCCCCTCCCTCCAAACCTCCAAGTACCACCCCAACATCTGTTTTTTGCAGAGAACGGCTTAGAAAGTGCGGAGACGTTCTTTGTCGGTATTCGCTACCAAATACTTTCTGATATTTGGTTTCTGGACTCTTCAAACACGAATTTGTGCTCGCTATTAATGCGAACATGGATATTTCTTGTATGCCTTTGCAATAATGGTATGGATCTTAAAAACCCGCTGAACCGTAGAACGAAATGCTCTTCTCTAGAGTAAGTCTATGGTTCCTTTTTTTCTTTCATTGTAAATTCTCTAAGCGGAGGATCAAGGATTTTAAAAGATGGTGTCGTTTTCACAGAGTACAACAACGATTAATGTCCATTGAGATTAATAATGCAAAACGTCCGTTACGAAAATGTAAGTGTAGGAAAAAACAATATTGTAGAACAACCCTAAAATAAATGTTGGCTTCGTACGGATACTTGTCCACAGGGGTGTCCATCCCCCCCCGCAAGGTCAATGACGCTTCCCCTCCCCAGATCATGTCATAATTCCCATAAAGTATTAATTACGACAGCATGTCTCCCACTAGCCTATTACTGAAAGTCGCTTTTATAGATTTACTGAACTCATTACTTCATCACCTAAATTCTTCCTTTCTTCATCTAAGGGATCAAATATGGTGCACTTAGTAACAAAAGTGACTTGGAACCAGCTAAAGTAAATGAATTACTAAGGAAATATATTCTGATTCCCTCCTCCTCCTCGCCCCATAGCACACATGTTCTAGAAACGTGTATACATTTGCTAGCCGATGAACACAGTTAGAAGTGAAAGGGCGGGTGGACAATTGCGATGACATTTTAAATCTTCTATCAAATTGAAGGGTGACTTAACACTCCGTACAATACCTCTTACAAGAGAATTATGTGAAATATTGATATTTTTCGGCTGGGAATTTGGTTCAATCAAGTTTTTGAACATGGGCCAACAGACCACCTTTTGAAGTGTCCCGTTTCCTCATATGTGCGAATAAACTTCCCAACTCTTTCGTCGATTTTAATGTCACGCTTCTTCCTTTTCTGACCTTCTAGATTAAGTTCCATCCGCATATTCTTGATGTTGGTGTCTTCTGCTTGGCTCTTGAGGCAGGCCGGAACATCATGAATTTTTGGATGCGGTCTTCCAAGCCACCTATTTATTTTGTTGTCCCAACCTTCTACATCATTATTAGTTCTGTGGCGCCTTTTGTTAGGTTAGGTTAGGTCCTGATCGTAGCAATTGTCCTACCATTAATTTGTAAAATGACCTTCACCATCAAAATCATCGCAATTGCCCGTGATTTTTGCCTTCATCGCAATTGTACGCCATCGCAATTGTCCTAGATTCGTACATGTTGAATATTTTGATGGCGCAGTAATCCCTTCTCAGTTCCCCTTCCGATAGACAAGTCTCTCGTAGCGAGGACAGGTTTTTATAGGTGACCGTTGAGAAACCTGTTATGTGTGGGTGACGGGTGGGGGAGATTGAAGAGGTTGACCCACGGGTTATTATTATTTAGATATAGAAAAACAATCCATGCTCTATTTCTCCAAAGACAAATTAAGACGTTCTTAATTTCAACAAATAAATTCATTTAAATGCGATAGATGGCGTATATTTTTCAAGACTTACAGTTGTGATCCATATTGCTAACGTGTGTACAATCCTCTGTGTACCTTTGATTTAATTGATTTGTTTTAATTTTCTTCGCTTTTCTACCACTTTTGGCTAATAGCAAAGATGGGGATGAAGAATAACGAGATGAAATTGATGAAAGGACAATCACATGCACACATGGACAGGACACAACATAAGCCTCACAGAGGATTATGCTGGCCGTGGGTCCAGACGCAGAGCTCCGTTGGTCGGCAATTATGCTGTCCAGGGTGTACTGCTTGAATGAGAGGTTGGTGCGTACGAGATAGTCACCCATGTGTGTATGAATTCTACAATGATCTACACCTATACTGCCATCTCTCTCATTATGTTCTTGCCAACATAGTTTTAATTTGGCGATGTCAAATTTTGATGTTTATGAAATTTTACAAGTTAATGGTACTTTTGGTAACCTCCTGGGACCTGAGGATCAAAAATGAGTATTTTTAATGATTTCGCAAATGTAACAGTATTTAACAAAATAGTCCTGGGTGCTATTTTTATGAGAGAGGAAACTTTTCGATTCTGTCACCATCCTAAAGTTGTTAGAAATTTCTTTATTCATGGGCGAAAATGGAAAAGGGTGGCTTGATCTTGCTCAGGATAGGGACAGATGGAAGGCCTGTGTTGCTGCTGCTGCCATAAATCTTCGGGTTTAAGAAGGCTAGAGTGTTAGTTAGTTAGTTATGGGCGAAGGTCAGCCTCTGAGTGCTGTACCACTAACCCACAAAACTTAAGCCCCAAGTTCGATTCCGCCCCCAAAACTTAGGTCCCAAGTTACGCCCATGCTTACTGCCGTGTCTAATATTCCAATAACATAAAAATATATATTCCTAGATTATTGGAAGGACCCCCCACCGTTGGCATGATAAATGCAGGTGCTGTGGTAATGTGTTTACGTGCATGTTGGTGCGTCGACCGTTTTCTCTGTGTTCAAAGTCCTTAAGAAATGCTATGGCAACATTGGAGCTGAAGCTAACAGCTTCATTTCGTTTGAGGAAACTTTTTGGCTTCGTCAAACAAGAAGGGATGTAAGAAAATAAAAACTTTTCGTCATCCTTCAAAAAACAACGCCATTTCGTATTATTTTCGTCCCAACTCTTGCGGCTTGGATCATCCACCAGGGAGGCAACCCCCACGAACCATGTTGGGTGTCTTCATTGTTTACCGTCGGCGTTCTTTTTTCTTTCTCAGCCCTCTCGAGCTCCTGTGTGGTCCTTTACGTTCTTCCGCTTTTTCCTCTAATGAAGAATATTAATGAAGAGAGAAGTGTGAGACAATAACACGTGAGTTTAGGAAACACAACCCACCGCATTTTCGTTGTTTTTCTGTCCTTCGGAAATACCTCGTTTTCAAATCCTCCCTTTGCCAACGTTCCGGATATGTCTGTGTTGTAATTGAAATGAAAGCAAAGGTTGAGAGTGAAACTGATACCCCCTTGGCATTTGCTTCTGTGAGGCACAAAGGAACAACGCTGTATTTTGCTTACATTGTTGCATGGCAAGTTACAGCATTATTTATTTGATTACATTAATACCTTGAAGAAACTTTCAGAAAGAGGCAGTGATGGCGACAGATGTTCTGGTGTAGGTAAATCACCGGATGACTGCCATTGGGCCAAATCCTTAGTAATTACATTGTTTGAGTTTGAGATACTTTAAGTACACTTTATGCACAGATAGGCAAGCCTCAGTGGGCAAGTGCTCCTTCTACGGGCAGGGTTGTTAAGGGTCCAGAAATTTCAAATAAATTCAATTCCGGTCCAGGAGAGAACATCAGTAAGAGTAAATGAATACTGGACCGTAAAGAACATTTTTATCTGTCAAGTATTTCAATTCGGTCCAGGAACAGTTTTTCCGGATCAAATTATATACGGTCCAGGAACCCTTTTCTCTGGATCAATTTAAATACGGTCCAGGAACCTTTTTTTCTGGATCAATTTAAATTCGGTCCAGGAACCTTTTTTCTGGATCAATTTAAATACGGTCCAGGAACCTTTTTTTCTGGATCAATTTAAATACGGTCCAGGAACCTTTTTTCTGGATCAATTTAAATACGGTCCAGGAACCATTTTTTCTGGATCAATTTAAATACGGTCCAGGAACCTTTTTTTCTGGATCAATTTAAATACGGTCCAGGAACCTTTTTTCTGGATCAATTTAAATACGGTCCAGGAACCTTTTTTCTGGATCAATTTAAATACGGTCCAGGAACCTTTTTTTCTGGATCAATTTAAATTCGGTCCAGGAACCTTTTTTTCTGGATCAATTTAAATACGGTCCAGGAACCATTTTTTCTGGATCAATTTAAATTCGGTTCAGGAACCTTTTTTTCTGGATCAATTTAAATACGGTCCAGGAACCTTTTTTTCTGGATCAATTTAAATACGGTCCAGGAACCTTTTTTTCTGGATCAATTTAAATACGGTCCAGGAACCTTTTTTTCTGGATCAATTTAAATACGGTCCAGGAACCTTTTTTCTGGATCAATTTAAATACGGTCCAGGAACCTTTTTTTCTGGATCAATTTAAATACGGTCCAGGAACCTTTTTTTCTGGATCAATTTAAATACGGTCCAGGAACCTTTTTTCTGGATCAATTTAAATTCGGTCCAGGAACCTTTTTTTCTGGATCAATTTAAATACGGTCCAGGAACCTTTTTTTCTGGATCAATTTAAATACGGTCCAGGAACCTTTTTTTCTGGATCAATTTAAATACGGTCCAGGAACCTTTTTTCTGGATCAATTTAAATTCGGTCCAGGAACCTTTTTTTCTGGATCAATTTAAATTCGGTCCAGGAACCTTTTTTTCTGGATCAATTTAAATTCGGTCCAGGAACCTTTTTTTCTGGATCAATTTAAATACGGTCCAGGAACCTTTTTTTCTGGATCAATTTAAATACGGTCCAGGAACCTTTTTTTCTGGATCAATTTAAATACGGTCCAGGAACCTTTTTTCTGGATCAATTTAAATTCGGTCCAGGAACCTTTTTTTCTGGATCAATTTAAATACGGTCCAGGAACCTTTTTTTCTGGATCAATTTAAATACGGTCCAGGAACCTTTTTTCTGGATCAATTTAAATTCGGTCCAGGAACCTTTTTTTCTGGATCAATTTAAATACGGTCCAGGAACCTTTTTTTCTGGATCAATTTAAATACGGTCCAGGAACCTTTTTTTCTGGATCAATTTAAATACGGTCCAGGAACCTTTTTTCTGGATCAATTTAAATTCGGACCAAGAGCCTATTTTTCAATTAAAGAAAGCGCAACTTGGACCGAATTTAAATTGTGCTACAAAAATGTTCCGGTCCTGCAGCGGAACCCAATAGAACCTGTTTGAATTTATGGGTTCGTGAACCTTTAACAACCTTGTCTACGGACGTCCTCGCTGTCTACGCAGAATTTTTCTTTTCGGAGGGGCTGGAACTGTAACGGTGAATATTACATAGCTGCGCTCTGGAAGAGGGGATGTACTATAAAATATTTCATAATAATAATTTTTCTTAAAGGTTGTTCAAAGACAAAAAATTGTAATCGGGAGTCTTTCATTTATCACTTTGGTTCTTCACGAGTTCTTTACTGCTTCTATTTGAAAATTATGATTTTCTTAAAATTTTGATTTTTATTTTAAATTTCGGGAGGGGTTGTAGCCACATCAGCCCCCCGAATGGGGTATATTTTGGAACTCGCATAGAATGTGTATTCTCATTTTAACAAATTATTTTCTTCCGCATTTTACTTACTTTCCACCCACCTTGGTGGCCACTCGAAATGAGCAGTCGACTCCAGATTAGTTGTTGTTGTTATTATTATTATTAATGTCTTACTGTAAATAGCAGAGTTAACTGTAGATAGTATTTTCTTCCATTCAACCAAGTACTAGCTTGGAACTTCCCTTCCTCCTTCCCCTCAAACCCACATCCATTTCATTAAATCACTCAAGGTGGAATTTAAAGGGTAGAGTTTCCCCTCTGATTTCTGAATGTTTTTTTTAGTTTTAAGTATACTTTATACGGCTAATCGAGACTGGACCTACAGTTTAAAGTGCAGTCTTACCATTATGTGCCTCTGCCGGATAACGAACCCGTGACCCTTCGATCACAAGGCGAAGACGTCACCACTACCTCAGCGGGAGCACATTTACATCGTTATTACGTGATCTAAGCAAGGATGGGATGAGAATTAATTATAAACGTCAAATGTTGCATTGAAAATTTGTTAAACTTAAATTACATTTTCTCAAACAATAGTTCGACCTGTAATTAGAATTTAGAACTACAGAGTCAGCTGCAGTCCAACAGTACACATTTTACCTACATTATTGAAATGACCCCAGAAGGGTGTGGCTGAATTCTCTAAGTTTAATTTGTGTACAAATAGGCGAAATGGGCTGGACCTAGAGTTTTAAAGCAGGATCAGAACCAGAATAATAAACGTGACGAGAGTGTAAATAATACAGGACACTGGCAAGTATTATATTGGAGATGTAACAAATTATTATAAAATATTTTGAAAAAGTCAGTAATTAAGTTGTGAAAATTTTTAATATGCATAATGGTGAGTTTTATTGCTAAAATAAAATATAATGGCCAAGTTATTGGTTGGGCTCGAATCCCATAGGCCCATATAAGTTGGCGCCACTGAGCGAGGAAAACTCAAAGTGAGATAATTCTTTGTCGGACGCTTTTGAATTATTGCGAAAATTGACAAGCTTGCTGTGTTTCCTCGTCTTCGCGAGAGAAGCATTTCAAACAAAGCGTGACGTATTCTTCTGAAAGGTTAGCGCCGCGAATAAATGGCCTGCGGTTGTTTATGCGGCATTCCTGGACACAGATCCCTTTGTTGTTCTCACTCAGTCAGAAGATGTCATCCGATTCGCCCGCTCCCAAACATGGCGGCCCTCATCAGCAGGACGACGAACCAGACAATAATTATCCGTGGCCAAGGTGAGAACAGAAGCTTATGAAAAGTAAAATAAAATTCTTGTCTCTCTTCCAGATCTTCCGACGACTCCCACCAACAATTGGCCATCCGCCCGCCCCATTCGCCACAGTCTTCGGGTGTTGCCAATTCCGTTGACATTCGGCGTCCATGCAGTGAGTGTCGTTTGCGCTCAATATGCTCTTGTTCTCTGCATCCGCGTATGCGCTGAACAGCGATGCTTTTGTGGTGCATTTATATTATACAGCCAAAGGAAGAAACCAAAACATATAATGGATCTTTGTTTCTCTTGGAATATCCGCATTGGAATCTACAAATATAACTACATTGAAGACACCACTGGCTGGTGTTAAACGACACAGACGGTGTTTCCAGAAAGCCCACACCACATTTAGTCAAAATTTAAGCTCAGTGGTGTTAATAACACCGATAAAGGGTTCGAATCACGGATTTGTCCAGAATTCGTGACTATTCAACTAACTAAAATCAATGCCGAGATGAAACAAAAAGAGTTGTACAGAAAGATGGGTAGGTTAGGTAGGTTAGGTTTGATAAATTTGAAATATTTTATTTCATCTGGTTAGTGATTGAATAACATATCCAGTTGGGTACACCTGCTATGACACGACAAATGTTCTCAGTACACTTCATAAGTTCGAAGAAAACATACTTTTTACACACACTGCCCAGCCTAATAGACGTTTTTGAAATTCTGGTACGTTTTCGAAGGCTGTTGAGTAAAAACATGTAAGTCACTTTATTGCATGTAATTTCAGATTATGTTGTTATTCTTGTTGTTAGTACCGTACATTCCAATGGCTAATGCTGCGTTTGGAATCTTCTGTTAAATAAAAGCAATTAATTAAATTAATTAATTAATTAAAAGTCAGTGATTCCACTGGTGTCTGTAGATTCGGTGCCCATGGTTTTAGTTAACCACAGAGAAGAGGAAGAGGCAAGTATTAAATTTGCTTATTTACACAATACACACATGCATTATATATAATTACTAACAAGGACAAGGCGCGGCTTGGGAAACTGAATTTGGGACGGGACATGGTTTAGTGGTAAACAGTGACGCAACCAAAGGGGTGCTCCCACCCAACCTTCGACGGAAGTCAATTATAGGGGGGACAAACGTTGACGGCCAAGGGCACCTGCAGGGGGACACAGAGGAGCAATTGCCCCCTTGATTTCAAATGTTATGCAAATAAAAATATATTTCGTAGAATTTTCTTGCTCGCTTCGCTTCTCAAGTCTCAAGTTCAGAGCCGTAGCTAGGGGGCGGCGGAAGTCGGACATGGACGCTGAGCGATCTCAATGAAAAAAAATGTAAAAGAGAGAATGTCATGGCGCCCCGTGAAATTATTTGCACCCAATTAAATCAATATCGTTTTCAGTTGCAAAAATTTGATCTAAAGAATTCCTTGCTCCTGCTCGCAATATAATTGTTTTATGTAATGTATTTAAATAATATTTGTTGTATATATGTATTGAATAAACTTTGAATACGTGCACAATTTAGTGTTAGCATGTTGCATATGTATTTTCTTTTTTTATGTCGCTCCATGCTGCATATGTGTAAAACATATCTTTTACATGAAAGTTATACATGTTAAGTACATGTACTCGTATTTATCATTCATTTTCTGCCATTCAGAGATACAGTTTGTATGTTTGGTTTCCATCTTTAGCTAATGTGAATTTGAACGTGTTGAAAAAATATTTCAAATCGTTTGTTCCAAACAAATGCTTTAGCACCGACTTCTACCCCCTTTTTGCGTAATTTATAAGGATAATGACGTCTTTGATACTATTACTACCACTAGTAATAATAATAAGAATAAGAATAACAATAATATCATTATTATTGTTGTTGTTATTATTATTATTATTATTATTGGTACGTTTATCCTGGTACTTGCACCTACCCCACCAGACAAAAATTCGTGGTTGCGCCTCTGGTGGTAAAGTACCCTGTAGGTATTGATATGCCAAGGTACTAGCGTGCACTAGCCAGCCATTTCCGATAAAAAGCGTTTTCAGAGTTTCGAAGTTCTCCTTCATGCGCCCCATTAGGCGAAGATATTGTCCGAGTTCCAAGTGGTCATGTGGTTGCGTATCAGTTTCACGTGCCGAAGGTTCTGGGTTCGATTCTCGGAATCGACTATCGATGAAACTATTGACAAATATGAATGATTTGTCACTTTTATTTAGCGTCGCTTTTCTGCTCCTTTTGGCTAATCGCAACGACGAGGATGAGTGATGGTACGATGAAACCGATGATGTGCTAAACACTCAGCCGCGGAGGTCGGCTGCAACCATTGTTGTAGATGGAGCCACCTGGGGAAAAGGCAATACATCCAGAAGCAAAAAAGAAGAAGATTCCAAGACCGGAAGTGAACATATAATTAACGTCGACAGCCACCTATTTTCTGGATGCTTTATATCTCCAAGTGTAATCGACAAACGATTGGCCATCCACTCCGGGTCCAGCACCACATTCCTTCCCCCTTTGCTTTTTTTCCTTCATGTGGAAGAATATATTCTGAACACAAGCAGGGCATACATTTATCTAACTTAAAGACTCGGATTACAGAAGCGACACGTTCATAAATCGTGGTTTTTGAAACCTCCTAAACACACAAGAGGGTTTTTCCCCGCCTTGTACCAAAGCCTGGGTGTGATCACGGTAATGTTATGTGACGTTTGCATTGGTTACTGTTGGAGCTGGGTGGTACGCTTGCAAGAACAGCTGCGAAGTGTACTTGCCCCCAAGCGCTGAGTGAAGTCAGCATAATTAATTTCCATGTCTGATAGACGATAACGAAGCATTCGACAAAAAAGTATGATACGCTGGATTGCTTTCGAGAATTAAAAGTTGGGTACATGCCAGCGTCATCTGTGTGGAAATGCATGTATGCAAATAACGTATGAATGTAAACGAAACAATGTTTGAAATATTTCAATGTCCTTTCTCGGAGGTGAAAGGTATGGTTCATGGCATGACAGATTTGTTCTATTTGCTTACCTTAGACAATTATTCTCTTATTAATATATATTTCCATGTATATGCTGGAATTACTAATATACGCACATGTACAGAAAAAAATGATAGTTTGATTTAACAGACCACGTTTGGTTGAGCTATTTAAAAACCAGAAACAAAAAAAATGTTTGTATCATATCTTTCTTAAGTAAAATTCGTGTGGATATTAATATGTCTGACAAATTTACATATTAATGATGGGTTAAAACAAGGACATGCATTATCTCCATTGCTCTTTAATTTTGCCATAGAATACGCTGTTAGGAAGGTAAAAGAAACTAACGAAGGACTAAAATTAAACGGTGTGACTCAGGTGTTAGCATATGCAGATGATGTAGACGTATTAGGGGGTGATATAAATACAATTAAGGATAATGGTAAAATATTTTTCAAAGCAGCTAAAGAGATGGAAGTTAGCAAAGAGAGAACTAAATATATGCTTACAGGCCGAAACCAAGTGTTAGGTAATCAATATCTTAATTTTTGGTAACAACACGTTTGAACAAGTTTCCAAATTCAAATACTTAGGAGTAATACTAACAAATGAAAATGATATTAAAGAGGAAATGAAAAGCAGGCTTAATTCAGGAAATGCATGTTACTTTTCTCTTCATAAGCTTTTGTCTTCTCGTTTAATATCTAAGAAACTAAAAGTTAAAATATACAAAACAGTAATTTTGCCTGTAATATAGAAAGGGGGACATAAATTGAGAGTATTTGAAAATAAGATCCTTTGGAAAATATTTGAGCCTAAAAAGGATGAGGAGACAGTTGAGTGGAGAAGGTTACATAATTTGTATTCATGTCCAGATATTATTAGAATGATTAAATCAAGAAGACTTAGGCGGGCAGGCCATGTGGCACGAATGGGAGAGGAAAGAAGAGTTTACAGGATTCTTGTTGGGAAACCTGATGGTAAGAGACCAGTAGGAAGACCAAGACGAATATGGAGGGTTAACGTTGAGATGGACCTAAGGGAAATTGGTAGGGATGACAAGAGTATATAGATCTTGCTCAGGATAGGGACAGATGGAAGGCCTGTGTTGCTGCAGCCATGAACCTTCGGGTTAGAGAGTTAGTTAGTTTTATCATATCTTTCTTTTTATTGCTGTTTTCTCACACGATTTGTATAATATCAAATCAACCACTTGGATTTTTTCATTTCAATATTTTATTTCCATAACGCATTCGTAAAATCAGCAACAAGTTACAATGACAACAACAATTTAAAATTTGAAATTCTAGCTGATTCAGCCCATGGCTGAATACAATTTAAACATATATAACAGCTTGGTAATTTTTAAGACTCTAAGCAAATATGCATGATTTCATTTGTTTATTGCCCATTTAAACAAATGCTTGGTTACCAGAGCTCATTTTTTTGTTATTCCAAACAAACTTTTTCTCTATGTACATACATAAATACATACAACCTAACACATACATACATTTGTATGTATATTGTATACAAACACAAATGCACGTCCATATACATACACACACAATCCAAAATGTGTCAGTTGACAAAAATATTGACACAATAAATTTCAAATCATGCACTTCTGGTGCATCCAATACGCACAGAAATGCATCAAAGGGTATTTTTATCAGCTGTTGTTCCCGGTCATGCACTAAAGTGCATCAATTGAGAGTAGACACGATCATTTCAAAGAAACAAAAATTATACGTTGGACTGTTTTGATGCATGTGTGTGTGTGTGTGTATACGTACACACCTTATAGTTTAACCGAGGAAGTTCAAGATAGAATTCCTATCGAACAGTTGAATTTCTATAGTGTGGGCATGGGCATGGGCATGGGCATGGGCGTCGGGATGGGGGGTCGAACGGGTCGGTGGACCCCTCTGGAAATTTACATCGTTCATTTAAAGATAAAAGAAAGCCGAAAGTTTGTTACTCTTATTGTTAAGAACAGAAATAAAGTTCAGTTAGTTAGCATTCGAGCCGAAAAATCAAAGTAAAAATGCATTGGATCGAAAACATTGAGTGAAAAATAAAGCAACAAGGTTATATTCTACCATTTCATCCAAAGAACAAATGGTTCTACAGTTTTCAAAATTCTAATAATTACAGTTGTTGGTGAGAGGTTACACAACAAACATTATGGAAAACAATACCCTCTAACATTTAAAGCTTTTTGTTGAACGAGACGTGCAAAGTTAATGGAAAATAGTTGTTCTGTTATTCACTCATTTTGTGGATAGTCTCTATTATTATTTCGAATACAATGTATTCTTGTTAGTTCATAATATTTGTTACTGTATAATAATATTTATAACCGTGGTAATAATACTTATTACTTTCCTACTATTCAACTTTTATCAAAAATTTCTGGCGACGCCTATGGACATGGGTGTTCTTTGTAAGTGTGCCTGCATCAATTTCATCCAATCATCACTCTTCTCATCGTCGCGATCAGCCAAAAGCAACACTATATAACTAACTAACTCTCTAGCCTTCTTGAACCCGAAGGTTTATGGCTGCAGCAACACAGACCTTCCATCTGTCCATAATCCTGAGCAAGATCTATACACTCTTTTCCATAGCAAAATATATATTGTGTGTAGTTAAAACGGAACCCCTCCAGTTCTTGTTCTATATAGTCTATACGTTCATCCACACACACACAGACACGCATGAACTGGTATGCTGAAAAGGGGCAAGTAGCCCACTTAAACTGAGCGGCTAAGTTGAAATGAAACGAACGCTTTTGCTTACGTGTTTGCACTGCTTCCACAAGAACGCCTCGATCAACAACCACCGCACCTGCAAAAGTCTGCTCCAGCGGTTTCCTTGTTTCCGAGTGTCCCGGTCGCCTTCTTTTGTTTTTAGCTAAAGTTGCTGAAGAAGCTCTGTCAACAATCTTGAGATAGTTGCTAATTTGTTAAATAGTAACTTTGTGTTACTTTTTCCTCCCCTCCCCCGCTTTCCGTATTCCGGAGACGACGTCAAAAGTACAGAGAAGGATTTGTTCCGAGCTCTCTCGGACCAAAAGGATGCTTTGTGGCATTTGAAGACACGCTGGTGGACTAAAAAGCCCCTCTTTATGTACATTTCAAAAACAGTTTGCTTGTGCTGACAAGATGATTTCGTGAACTTGTTTGTTCAACTTGTATTTACCCCTGTTTTATTTTCTCGAGAGCTGAACTAAGAGAGGAGGCTTGAATTACTGTGGCTCATTTCTTGCAGCATGCAGTTGAATGTACCAATGATGATGGCCATGAGTGAACCGCTCGAAAGTAGCGAGGAAGACATGTCCACTCCCTGCTAAATGGTAAATCCTATTCAACCGCAATGATTCCAGTTGATTGATTGATTTGGTTTATTTTACTTCGCTTTTCTACAACTTTTGGGTAATCGTAAAGATGAGGATGTAGGGTGATAAGATGAGATGGCTTCGAAATCATTGAAGACTGGTGAGGGGAGCAAGATCTTAATTTACACACACACAAGCAAATATACGCATATCATAGGCGCCGACTCCATGGGGCTTGGGGGGGCTTGATCCCCCCAATATTAACGATGTGGGGGCCGATCCCCCCAAATAATTTTACTTAAGAGGATCTAATGTATTATTTTGCTTCTCTTGTAAAGTTTACTCTGAATTGTGCCACATGAACTTAAATTTAAATACACCATTGAAATGTTATAGACCATCAACTTTGGGGGGCTGAGACCGCTAAACCATCAACTTTGGGGAGGCTATGACCAGAGACAGCCAACCACATGACTTATTACTATATACTAAGCATGTGCTTATGAGTATTGCTAAAATTTTTACTAAAACAGAGTTTCAAAAGACGATGTGCATGAACTAGGGTAGTGGATGGGACGTTCGGGCTACAAATGGCTCTCACATGACATTCAGAACGAGATCCTTGATATATTAGGGAGATCTGTTTGGTGCTCCTGGGTAACAGATATAAAAAGTCGAGAATATTTTGATATTATGGTTGACGAAACTTGTGACATATCCATTCGTGGATAATTAATATTCTGCATTCGAACTGTGAATAAAAAATTTCCTAATTTTGAGGAATTCATGGGCTTTTATTAGGGGTGTGCGGGACGGGATCGGGACGGGAAGAATTTTCGGGACGGGAAAAGTTCGAAATTTCCCGAAGCTTTGAAAAATCTCGAATTCTACATGTCATTTTCACTTTAAGTGATTTCTGGATTAAAAACTAACAATTTACGATAAGTTCCAGAAATTGACAATGCAGAAAAGTCGAGAAATAACGACATTTTAAAATGAACATTCGGTATTTCCCGGCTGCTCGGGATCCCAAAAAGTCGGAAAATCATTTCCCGAAGTCGGGATCGGGACGGGAATTTTTTTCCCCGATCCCGGTCCCGACTTTCTGTATGCCGCACACCCCTAGCTTTTATGAGATTCCGAACACTGAGGCCAAAACTTAAAAAAGGGAGAGAGTGAGTCATTCATTAATTTATTTCAATGATCAGAGCCCCCCCCAATAATTTTGACACGTCGGCGCCCCTGACGCATATACATATACCAAGGACGTATTTCGGGGGTCCAGGGGGTCCGTACCCCACATCCCCGAAAGACTTACCAAGTTCTAAAATCAAATAATGAAAAGTATATTCGTTTAGCCCTTGTTGTATAATTTCCCCTGAACTTATTGGAAGACAAGGATTATATTGGGATCATACGGCTTTGAAGGACAGGAAGGACGTATAAAAGGAGGGGGTTCAGTGGTCCGGACCACCGAAAGACTTGCAAAATACTAAAATTAAGTAATGAAAACATTAGCATTTGTTGCATAATCGATGGTTATTAATTTCCTCTGAACTTTTTAGAAGGCAAGGATTATGGATCATACGGCTTTGAATGACATCACAAAGAAGATTTATGTACACTACTACTCAAAATAATATGCATAAAATATTAATCAGAAACTTACTTTTCTTCAACTACATGTACCACCATTTTTGTTATTCGATAAATATTCAATTGTTCATCCATTTGACATTAATTTCATTGCCAGGGCACTTGCTTTTATGTAAGTTATTCCTATCTTAATTACAGGTAAGCTACGTAACGAGAATGCGCTGTTATATCTCTATTCTTATACAGTCTTTTTACCTATTCATGTAATAACAATATAATATTAATTTATGTATTGTAATTAGTATTAATTTGATTTAATATAATTATTTTAATTTAAATATTATTATTATTCCTGGGACACTTGGTTCGGATCCCCCGAAACATATTTCTAGATATGTGCCTGACATATACGTATTAATTATTATATGATATACAAATTTATTATGTTAAATATAAAAGTAAATTCCTTCTTTCTCTCATTCTCTAGTTTCTTTCATTTCTAAAGTGGATACCTGGAGGAAACTCTGGGGGGGGGGGGGGGGTAAAAGCGGCCAGAGGCGTGGTACAAAGCACAGGGGAGCACTTTACTTTAATTTTATTAGTTTTTATTCTCACCCATAAAATGGTGCTGGTACGGCGTACAGTTGCGTACCGCCAGAGAAAAAGCACTGTTTACTGGACATGATCAAAAATTGCCAGTTCCATACGTAAAGTTTGGTATTGATCAGATCCACCTTTGTAATATATATAGGCACTCCTAGGGGTGGGGGTGGGAAGGGGTGACATGTAAAAATAATCGAAAACTACAGATTTTAGTGTGGAATCCATAGTTTTCGGGGTCGCTAAGATAAATAGTGACACTCCCAATGCCGTTCAACTCAAGTTCATCACCTATCGGCATGGGGAGTGAGAGATGGTGAAAAATAAAATGTCAATAATGACCTACATTAGTGTTGAATCCATAGTTTTCGGAGTCGCTAAGCTAAATAAAATTAATTACATTTTACGCTATAGTTAGAATTCATAATTTTCCTGTCTAATAGAAGATTGCGATAAATAAATACCCGGGCAACGCCGGGCAATCAGCTGGTTAAATATATAATATAGTACAATGGACATCATACCGGTGGTACATTGGATATTAAAAACAATATTAACCTCCCATAATGCTTGATTTTAACTTTCAACGTGTTATGCTTATTGCTCTCTAGTAATAACACGATGTGTATATATATGATATATATGCAAGTTAAATGATTATTAATTTTAATAATGCTTATATTGTGATTATATGGAACATCCGTACTTAAGACTAATGAATAAAAATCTGATGTTTTGAGACCTCTGAAAAATGTTTGGTTATAGGCCCCGCGTTTATTGTATATACCAGTCCCCGCATTCACCTAGGGCCGGCCCTGGTTGTAGATACGTGCCTCCGTCTTCGAAAGAAAAAGTGCAGCAGATAGCAAGACGCACAAAGAAGAAAGAAGGCTCATAGCTACTGACACGAAGCGCGCCCAGCGGGTAATCAACGAAACTTACGCCGGCGAGATACCGTCAGCCTGCAGGTAGCGGAATGGCGAACCATAAATAAAATTAATTCCACCTTTTCTTCCGATAGCAACGTAATTACATCTTTCCCACAAGGCAGCCGGGTTTTGAGGTTCAGGGGAGGGGTCAGGGCGCCAGCGGCTATCCTTCCCTCCCCTCCATCCCTCGTGGGTGGGTGCTCATTGAAGTGGGAAGCCTTCCACCAGGGGCCACCTCAAGGTCAGTCTGTCGCCTGCCACGTGAGCCCGGGTGTGCTTGACTGCTTCATTACTGATTGACAGGGATCGCTCGGTTCGGTTGCAGGCTCGTGGTTCGACAAGTAGTGCCACCAGTTCGTGCGGCCGGATGGTGAATCATCGTGTATGAATGGAGCGGGAAGATGTCTGTGTCGAGGTAGGTGCGTGGTGTTTCTACTTCCAGGCCGGTAGTTTGTGTAGTTGTCGCGTGTAGGGCGGTTCGTTATAGTCTCAGTCGCAACTCGGCTAACACTGCCCCCCCCCCAACTCTCCCTCCTCTTTTCTTGACTTGAAGGTAATGACTAAAGCCCGGATTTATAAGCGAAATGCATATTCTTTTCCAGGCTTTTAATCGTAAGGAGAAAGGTTATACTACATACCTTGATGAGCTATTTAACTAAAGTTGAAAGTGCTTATAAATGCTTATTTCTGCTTGCTTATTTTATGATTTTGGTTTAAAATAGCATATTTTAACCAAATCTGTCATATTTCAATCCTATTTCAATCACACTACGGCATCGGGACGACACGTTCAATGCTTTTAAATAGCCGCACGAGAGAAACGGCATCCTAGAAAAGATACAGTTCATCCATAATCATTTTTCCAAATTACATGATATTATAACACAGTTGAAAGCTCGAAATAATACATTGCAACATTCGCTTTCTCTCATTGATGAAATTTCAGTAACGTTGTCTTCAGATACTCACGGTGTTGGTAAAATTGTGTCCATCAAGCTCAGTCAGGAATTACTGAAATATCCCGGTTACAAAACACTCTGCCAAATTTATAAAAATATTTCTGGTGAAGAAACGGACATTGAAGAGGAATTCACCGAAGAAGAATTGCGGTGTTTTTCACATGCGCCTGTGATGCCATGCTACGTGGAAAGAACATTTTCACTGTACCAATCATTCTTCACTGACAGACGCAGGAGCTTCACGCAAGAAAATCTCAGGATGGCATTCCTTACATACTTTAACAGCTTTGAATAAGTTAAGAGATCTAATAAACAAATATTTTTTCAGATTTTCCTGTATTTGTTTATGCTTATTTTTTTTCATTTTTTGTGCTTATTAACTTGCTTATTTTACTGTTTGATTGTGCTTATAAATCCGGGCTCTAGTAATGGCTGTTGTAGGTAATCTTACACACAGTTGAATGACTCCCATTAGAAATCCCCTGCGAAGAGAAGAAGATTGATTTCGTTTATTTTTCTACGCTTTTCTCTCACTTTCGGCTAATCGCGAAGATGTAGATGAGTGATACAATGAACACCCATCCCCAGTAGGGTTCAAATCCGGAACCCTTGGGTAGAGTAGACGAGTCAAATCCATTTTCCCTTGTTATGTTTTCTTAAAACCTCCCCCCTCTCTCTCTCCTCCTCCTCCTCCTCTTTGTGCCTTTGTCTGTCTCTCTCTCGGCATTTTGATACAGAATATCTTGTATTGTATTGTACAGAGTAAGTCAAATTGATGTTCCCGATTTCGGTGTCTATTTATATCATTGTAATGATACGTAAATCACTGAGATTAGACGTACAGATAGAAAAACTCAAAAAGTTTTTCCTAGCTTATTATAAATGTCCTATGTGCGATCCACGTGTTACACGACACACATCTAGTCTATAATCAAGTTCCTGCCACACTCTTCCTAGCATGTCAGTGTCCATAAACCTTCCTGTTCGAAATGGCACAAAAGACATTCAATTTTGGAGAATAACGTTCATATTGCAAAACAGCATGTGGCTTTTCTGTTCCATGCACTGTTGTAACTTTTCACAGAAAGACGCCCTCAATCCCATTTCTTTCGGTTTCAGAGCTTGAACCACCTGTAGACGATACGGCTTCATGTCAAAACGTTTCCGCGAGACTCGCCAGACAGTTTTCTGTTGAATACCGAGTTCTAGACTTGCCAGAAGGTGGTTCAACCCCAAATCTTGTTCGGAAATGCAGCGGAACAAGCACGACAGATTTATTGGTATGAAAATCGAGAATACAGAACGCTTTCTGCTGTCCAGTGGTAGCCATTTTCCTCACTGTAACTAAATTGCTTCCTGGTAGCCGATAGCGCAACTACGAATTTGCAATAGAAAGAAACAAAACTTTTTGAGATTATATTCCATAATTACATATGCTTGAAAAGCTCATTACTTTTCATATAAGAAATTAACGAAATCGGGAACATCATTTTGACTTACGCTGTATAAGAAGCTTGGTACAATTCGAAATTTTTTGTGCTACATTTGGGCACAATTCGAATATCTATTTTAATTTAGTGTTTCATTGTTGTCGGGTTCTAGCGAAATGATCCCTCTTTCTCTCTCTCTCCTTTTATCCTCCCCGTCCCGCACCTTCTCTCTCCCTGTCAGTCTCCTGATAGGATGAAATTATGTTTCAGTATAGCCGACCTCCGTAGCGGAGTGGTTAAGGTGATCTTTCTGAGTGTGTGTAGTCATTCATAATTCATCATATCATCACTCATCTTCCCGATTAGCCAAAAGTTTAAGAAAAGCGACGTAATATAACCTAATCAATCAAAATTATGTTTCAGTTTGAGCCAATGTAATAACAGAGCCGGATTTTGCCCTGAACGCCTCTTTTCACATTCGTAGGCTTTCAGTACATAAATATGTTACGTGGCCAATGTCAATTCTGTTGTACAGTCACGGACACTGCTGGGTTGTAACAATCTCACTGAAAGTTAATGGTATCGTTACAACCCAGAAGTGTCCGTGACTGTACCTAGAATTCTCCATTTCGATTGTTGGTGCCTGGTGTGTAAAATGTTTAAAAGAGGAACGAAGTAACGTATTTATGTGGTTTGGTGCAGTTTTTGGTGAGGTTTTCCCACCCTCCCTGAAGTTGAGTATGGTTTTTCCCTAATACTTAAAAACTGTGGAGTGATTTGCAGAAATTATTGATATCTTCTATTTAAAAAGGTTAGAACACAATAATTTTAAAGTTATTTTTCCTAATTAAAATCCAGCAATTATTGTATAAATATGTAATAATGTTTCTGTTAATGCAAAAATTACACAATCTTCGGCCTATTGTACAGGGTGTACCAAAAGTCCCATTACCCCCCCCCCCCCCTTTGAATTCTAGACAAACCTGCAAAATGTTATTTTAACAGCATGGTATACCATTAAATCAGACCAATAACCACCATTTACTCCAGAGGATCTGTGTGCACACCGCCATTTTCATGGCACAGTATTATTCGCCTCCAGGTGAAATCCTCCGTAACAAAAAATGTCAGATCTGGATTTCAGGTGGCCATTTTAAGAGAATACCTCAATGATGTGTTCAGAGACAAATGGATTGGACGAGAATCGCCAAATTTACCAGCACCTCTAAAATGGCCACCCCAAAGTTCAAATCTGACATCTTGTGATAATGTGCTATGGGGCACATCAAACAGAAAGTCGCCCATAATCGTTATCAGACAACTGGGAAACTTCAAGAAGCTGTTCGCTGTGCGTTTGCTTCCCTCACGCCAACCTTGGTACCCTCCTCTCATCATACGCATGCTGTTAAAATAACATTTTGCAGGTTTGTCTACAATTCAAGGAGGGGGGGGGGGGGTAACGGAACTTTTGGTACACCCTGTACAGGTACCAATAGGCCCCGTCTAGCATTGGCGTATGCTGAGTCTAAGATATGGATTATCTCACAACAACACGTGGTTCTAGGCTATGAAGGAAGGATGAGACTATAATTAACTCGAGAACGGCAGCTAGGTTGCAAAACTTTTAAGAAATCAGGTTGCCAACTACTAAGAAATCAGGTTGCCAACTCCTAAGAAATTAGATTGCTAACTTCAGAATCGCAATCATAACCTTATTGAAATGAGTATTTTTATTTACAGTTTCTAAGCTATTTTTCTTTCTGTATGTCACTCTCTAGGCTTCAGGCTTCGCAGATAGCCTAGCTAGCCTAGAATATAGGCTCCTGCCTAGTTCGCTGCACTTTTTGACTCTCTTTTCTTTGCACTCGCGTGTCTAGTTCGTTAGAAAGTGCAACACAGAGTCGTCTACTTATTTACACTACGTTCTGGAACGGTGTGGTGTATGATCACGTGGTACGTGTTAACCAATCAAATGAACGTTTAAAGCAGCAGACAGGCATTTGTTGAAGCTTATGAACTCCTTGAATACTGCTTTTCTTACGTACAGTGATTCTTGAATGAGCACAATTTCTTTGCACCAGCATGACGCCAGGAGGTACTCGTACTTGCACTACATCTGATGTCAAAAACTGCAGCGCAAATCAAAATTTTTCTCTTCTCAGGTAGGATGAGGAATATAGTCTATATTTCGAAATTGTAGCGATGCTTTATTTTCAATTATTTGAAAAGAAAATAACATTTATTTTACTTTCCAACGTAAACACAATGAACCAAATGTACTTTTTCACCACTTGCTTTCCGGGAGGACAAATGGCCTCTCTCCCCTCCCCTGGAAACGCATATACGCCATGGCCCACTATGGCTGCCCTGGAATGTTATGGAGGTAGTCAATCTGAATATGAATTTTAGAATTTGAGCTTTCCATTATTGACATGCACGTTATTGCCTATTAATTGCCATTTTTTAGGTGCTTTTCAATGCCTTTTTGCCTATGTAGGCAGTTTTTAGTGTAAAGAAATCAGTTCTCTGGTGGTATATACCAGGAGCGTATATTCCAGGTTAGCTACGCTATCTGCGAAGCCTGAAGTCTAGAAAGTAAAATCATGATGAAAAATCGATTAGAAACTGTGGATTAACCTGATTTCAAAGAGAAGATAATGGCGAATCTGAAGTTGTCAACTTGAATTCTTTAGAGTTGGCAACCTGGATTCTCAGGAGTTTGCAACCTGAATTCTTAGAAGTTGGCAACCTGAATTCTTAGAAGTTTGCAACCTTAATTCTTAGAATTTTGCAACCTGAATTCTTAGAAGTTTGCAACCTGAATTTTTAGAAGTTTGTAACCTGACTACTGTTGACGTTGAAGACATCAAGAATGAGCCTAATCTTCTCCCTTCCTCTATAGCCTAGAACCAGGTGTCATAGTGAGCTATACTGCAGGAGGCCTTAGAAAGAGTGTTTCGCGGGCTAACAGCAGACGTCGCTCGCACACTGTTGCCGATACTCTCGTGTCGTCTGCTCCTCAGCCGAACAAACAGGCCGAGGTAGCAAGAGGCAGAGGTCACTCACCCTTCCAGAAGGGTGCAGCGAGAGCTAGCTGTAGCAACCGGGCTCGCTCATTCGCGGACCTGATTGGTTCTCGCAGACACACCCCCATATTGTCGTCTGCTGTAAGCTCGCGAAGTGATCTTTCTAAGGCCTCATTGAGTATAGTCCAGGTCTTAGACTCAGCATACGCCACTGATATATACATATATTTGTATGTGCACATATTAGTATCTTCCTCCCCCCACCAGTGTTCAATGATTTCGCATCCTGAAACATCCCTTAAAAAATATAACCATAATAGATTTCAGTTGATTGAAAGGCATATGAACTTTTAACGAGTCTTTACAGAATTGGAGAAAATCCAAACCGTCCTTGACAACCAAAGGACTACAAGGAGATCCACAGTCTCCAAAGCGAGTGGTCATTGTTCACAAAATGCATCCACCTACAAACCCACCTTGCAATGTAGCGAATCCACTATGCAAGCATCTTCCAAGCGAAGAGTGCATTGTTCCTTCCTTGCCAGATATTAATAACCTCCGACCCGTACTCGCCTCGGAGCAATTTATGCCCGAACGGTAGTCTGTCTTAACGAACTCCCAGATGCGGCAAAGTAAGAATTACAAAAGAAGAGCAAGGGAGGGGGAGGGGGGAGATTCCATTCCTTCGCAATCTCGGTAATGACCGTTCGCTTCTTGCGTTTTGCATCCGTTTCGCCTCTAATGAAGCGCTTCCAAGGTATCTGGTTTCTGCAGCATCTTCTGTGATTTACCTCTGAGTCTAATGAGAAGGCTGCTACAGCCTCCGTTGCAGAATTGGATTTAATGAACGCCGAGATGCGGGGGAGGAAAGCGGGGCGATGATGTCAGAGATAGGCTCGTGGTTTGTAGGTTTTCCCTCCGTAGATGCAATGCGGGTTTGCTGATAACAATTGGCCTCTCCCTCGATTGTCTGCGACGAGTCCCTGAGGAATGGTGCTAGGGCAAGAAAAACACAAATTGCTTTATTCCTTGTTCGACTTTTCGTGATTTTAAACAGAGCTCTTCGAATAATTCGTCATATCTATTCGTTGAAGGCAGGCAGGAAGAATGCCGGAGATCCGGGTTTCAAATTACCCGGATAAATGGCCAACGAGGCTCTGGCGCCTGGTTCCACGGCCAGGATAACCTCCGTGGAGTCGTATGTTTGTCCTTATGTGTGCTGAGTGCCCCTTTACAGCCTCAGCTTTTAGCCTAAGTGTAGAATTTTTATCCTATGAGACAGTCAGTTTCACAAGTTTGAGTGAGGAAGTTTTTGGCAGACATTTTCTTTTCTTATTAGGGGCGTGTCCCTTATTAATAATAATAATATCGTCTTTATTGAGAAGGCATGTTTCGGCCTCGCGGGCCGTTCTTACAACAAACCCTTAAAAAAAAACATATTACAATTGACACTTTACACTTCTTGAAAATCATTGTTGCAGTAGAAAGAATAAAAATAATAAAAATAAAACATTCATACTTATAATGTAAACAATTAATGTACTGAAGGTACGGAGTAAAATATAAAACCACAATTAGAATACAATTATTACATCTAAAACTAAAACCAATACCTCATTCCCATTCATTACAGAAAAGACAAATCTAGACACTATTGTTTGGACAGCAGATGCTTCTTTAGGTTTATCTTGTGTGTTGCAGGGTGGAGCTCACCTGAGGTCAGTGGTGGGGGGAGGTCATTCCATTCTTTTATTGCGGTGACTATGAAAGAATTTCCATAGAATGTTGTTCTGTGTACAGGAATCGTGAATTGTGTTTTTTGACGAAGATTAATTTGTTTTCCTTTCTTCCTGTACGGAGCAATTTGATCATATCAATATTTTGGTTCCTTATTGTTCAGGATCCTGTACAATAACGACAATGTCAAAAATGTTCTATTCTTAACGTTTAACCAATTAAGTTCCTGTAAGTACGGGGAAATATGTTCTCTTCATTTCACATTCAGTATAAATCTTATGCAACTGTTTTGAAGTTTTTGTAGTTTGTAATTTAGGGTGCTGTTGATGTTTATAAATACGTGACGTGCGTGCCGGACAAAAAATATTATCTGTGCTGATGCGTCCATACTATAAAAACCAATCAATCAATTACCCGGATAATTTTAAAAATAGGCGCAACTGTCCTCTGGGGGCGACTTTTTCATTGGGTGGTCACGTGGTCGAGTCCCTTCCCATTTCTGGCTTGAGAGACTGGTGCCTGCTACTCCTCTTCAAGTAGTTGCCCAATGCTCGGTCAACATCGATTTTGGAGGGGAGCTACCATTTGCTGTTACCCGGTAGCCCTCCGGATAAATCCTTATCCGATGTATGTATCTGATTTATTCATACCATGTAAAAGTAGACTATTTTTTAAAAAAATCGAGAAAGACGTCGTTTCAAAACTTATCGAGACGAGACAGATTTACCGTCAAAAAGTTTCGCCAGTTCAAGACACAATTTAGACTGTAAACTACATGAAAATTTAGTCAACATTTCTTTACTATTCGACCTGATTATTTCTAGTTAGGTTAGATCTTATTTAATGACAAAAAGCCTGTTTTAATTTGTTTTATTTATGTGTTTCGTATTTTTTATCTCTGTCACCCATCTTCATCGTCCATCCTCATTGTTACAATTATCCTAAAGAAGAAGAGAAACGGCTTAAAAATTGAAAAATTCAAACACAAACAAACATGCATAGGAAGCAATAAATGCCATAGCATGTCGTTCTTCCATTGGAAACATCTAACTAACTCTCTAGCCTTCTTAAACCGGAAGATTTATGGCTGCAGTAACACAAGCCTTCCACCTGTCCTGGGCAAGATCATTCCAATCTTTTCCATCCTTACCGATTTCCTTTAGGTTAATCTCAACGTTATCCCTCCATCTTCGTCTTGGCCTTCCTACAGGTCTCTTACTCATGAGGCCGTTTTGGAAACATCTATCAAGAATGAATTCCACGAATCGTTATTCCAAAAGGCGTGTCCTATTAAAAAACTCTAGAAAAGTTGACAATGTGTTGTCGTGTATATTCCTAAGTTACCCAACTTGATTTCATCATTTCATTAATATCAGGAGAATCCACAGTGGCGGTACTTTTTTAGTTTTCTGAAAGAATCTTAGGGGATGCCGTTCGAAGGTCCTCCTTGACCATAAATGGTGCTAACCAAATGGAAAATGTTGCCAGGCCATAAAATTCCAGTTTCCAAGAACCGGGCCTCAACACAGAAGGCGGCATTTGGTCTGGAATGCCAATAATCCCCTCCCCTCCAAAATATGGCGAGAGAAATTGTAAATCCCCCCTTAAAATTCTCCCTCCGCCTTTCCTGACAGCTGGAGATGACCTTTGTAAATTTCATTTCCTATTGTTTTGCAGATTTTTTTCCCCAGCAATGCAGACCTGAACGGCAACGAGAGAAAGATAGAAAACAATAAACCCAGGAGGAAAATTACGCTCCGTGGACGAAAATGCGTCATTGGAAACAATCAGAGGGCTATATATTAGTCCTGGGAGGCAGTAAATAGGAATTTACAACTCGGCTAATCGCGCGGCCACAAGAGGAAGGCCAAGGGGTCCAGGGGAGGGGAGGGGTGCGTAAAACGGTGGTCCCCCTGAGGATGAAATGACGGCCGTACGTGTCTGTGGAACGCGCTCCCATTGGAGAACCACTCGAGAAGTCTCGTCCATCACCTCCCAAGTGATCTTTGCTATAATTAAATTACATCACACTCAGTCGAAAGTAGGGGGAGGGGGGGTTGCTTATGGTCCGATTCCCTTTACTCCCTTTTAACCCCCAGCTCTTTCTCGGATCCGCGAAGAGGGAGTTTTGCGGCAATGTTGCCAACTCTTCTATGGACAAACTGCTGTCTGCATGTATTAAATTTATATTAATACTGACACCGTGCCTCATTTATCTCATTTATCTCATTGCCTTCTTCACATATACTTACTTAATTTCCATTTCTTGTGTGTTTCAATTATATAGGCACACTTAAATTTTTCCATATTTTATGCATTTATAAACATTTAGCACTGCAAGCAATATATGCGAGGGTAGAATTCGGAGTAAGATGCGAAGGAAACCAAGTCTCGGCACTGCAGCCTTCGCTCAGGGGACTCAAACAAGGATGCATCCTA
The DNA here is from genome assembly GCF_977018435.1 of Lepisma saccharinum. Classification (NCBI taxonomy): domain Eukaryota; kingdom Metazoa; phylum Arthropoda; class Insecta; order Zygentoma; family Lepismatidae; genus Lepisma; species Lepisma saccharinum. Next base: position 19,134,857 of record NC_139242.1, on the reverse strand, counting down.
TCACCAGTGCTATTTTCACTGTTCATAGATTGGGTAGCGCATGAAAGTAAAATGGACCAGGATTCTATCCCATGTATAGGAGTCCAAAGTATACCAGTCCTTATGCATGCAGACGACATAGTCATCTTGTCCGAGACAATAGAGGGTCTTCAAAGGGGTATAGATAGCATATATGAGGGGTGCATCAAATATAAAATGAAGGTAAACATTAAAAAGACAAAAATCATTGCTTTCAAAAATGGCTACATATTTAGCAGACAGGAGACATGGACATACGGGAGGGATTTAATCGAGCGGGTTAAAAACTTCACATACCTGGGGGCAACACTCTCCATGACAGGGAGTTGGACACACCACATAAGGGCAAGAAAAACTAAAACAATATTTGCAATAGAACAAGTCATAAGGACAATAAACAAGGCACCTCAAATGCCTTTCCCGGTCATTCAAAACCTCTATTCATCAATAGTATTAGGTACATTAAACTATGGAATAGAACTGTGGAGGTTAAGGGGGGAAAACACAATAATTGGTATATAAACCGACTTTTATAAGAGAGTAATGGGCGTAAGCAGAGGTACAGCCAACTGTGGGATTCTCAAGGAATTGGGCCTGAACAGAGACGCGGTACAAGCACGGATGAGGGTTATTAAATATTGGATGCGATTATCACAAGAGGGCTAAACTACGCTGAGGGGACAATGTTTGGAAATACAGACAAGGGAGGAAAACGTTTCCAGCTGGGGTCTGGAAGTGAAAAATATCTTATATAATAGCAGAATGGGTTGGGTATAGGAAAGGGGGCATCCCAACAGAAAATCAAATCAGAGACAGGTTACTCGACATAGACAGACAAGAAATAATAGCAGACTGCCACACAAAGACAAAAATCAGGGAACAGGTAAGAAAGAGTAAGATAGTGGGGGAAAGCGAAATATATTCAGGTTGTGGGAAAAAATGAAAGAAGCGCCCTGGCATGGTTCAGATTAGGGGGATGGAAACAACTAAGAACGAGAAACGAAGCAGGGGACACGATATGTCCTTTGTGCGAGGGGGAGGAGAGGGGCGAGCCTATCCTACTGAACTACCCTTCTACACGTGACCTAAGGGACAAATGGATGAAAAACTTAACAGGTAGGGGAGTGATAGAAGTGGTAGACGACAGAATAAAGATAAAGGAAGCGGGGCAGAAAGTGGGGAAATACCTGTGAGAAGTAAGACAACGGCGGGGGAAAGCTATTAGAGAAGGCAGCGAAATGAGTGATCATGCTCCAGACGAGCCATCTTTATAGTGTAAGTGTGTGTAAAGTAAAATGTATGCGTGTTTTGATGAGAGTGCAGGAAAAGAGAAGTGGGGCGAGAAAGAAAGACTGGAAGAAGAACTGTTGAGGGAGGGGACGAATGTGTATATAGGGAACAAAGTAAGAGACAGCTTAAAACAAATCTAAATGTAACAAAATAGTGTAGAAAAATCAAAAATATGTAGTGCGTACAGCCTATGGCTCGCACAAAAAGAAAATAAATCTAATAAATTTAGCAGAATTGTATAGCTTAACAAATTAATCCATGTAGGGATAAAAGCTGTTTTAAAGTAAGATAATCTGTGTAAAAATACTGTAAGCTTATGTGTAACCCTACTTCAAATAATAAATAATTATTATTATTATTTAGCGTCACTTTCTGCCACTTTTGGCAAATCGCGACAATGAGGATCAGTGACAATTTGATGAAATTGATGAAGGGACACTCACAAAGAGCGCCCAAGACCAGGCCGAGATTCGAACCTCGGATCCCTGGCTTCGTAGAGCGCTATGTTAACCACTCCGCCACGAAGGCAGGCTGTGTAAGGGTGTGACCTATTGAGAAGATGCACCACACTCCAGTAACTGCAATGTTGCAGGCCAACGACGTTCTAGCGTCTATATTCACAGCCATTATAAGTCTGTGGAAATTGTGTTCATGGTCATCCTTTCATCAATTCATACGCATTTTCGTGATTGCCCAAAAGTGGCAGAAAAACTAATTAAAATAAATCGAATTGAACGTAACCAAAATTTAACATCACTTTCCTGCTTCTTGGGTTGATTGCGACTCCCCGAAACGGTAGTGGTAAAGGCTGTCGCCCTGTAATCAAGTGGTCCCGGGTTCGATCGTGGCTGGAGGTACATTGCAAGTCGTTCGGAAGCCACTTTAAACTGTAGCTTCAGTCCCGATTAGCCTATATGTTCATAAATTGGACTTAAAACGAACTTTGATATCCACGATTTGAAACTGGGACCTCTGGTTTCAATGCCGATTACTCCTCCACAGAGGCCGGACGCGATATTAAAATTTGCATGCATGTGTCTATTACAGCCCCGTAATTGGACTTGGCCTGTTGAGATGTATAACTAATGAAATATTGGGGGAAAAAATAGAAAAAAACACAAAATGGGGTACTCTCCAGTAATACTTGTTATTTTGTGTCGCTCTTCTACCTGTTGTGTTAATCGCGACGACGAGGATAAATGAGCCATGAATTGGATGAAGGAACAAACCCAAAGAACACTCATACCCACGCCAGGATTAGAACTCGCCACCCCTGTCATCATAGTGCTAACAACTACGCCACGGAGGCCTGCTCTCCGTACCCGTACCTCTCCTGGTCAATCGCAGTGATGAAAATAAATTACTGATAAAACTTACGAAAGAACTAGACTTGGAACAATTATGCTAAGTTGGCAATCCTGTTTGCACAAGGAAACCCTATTCCCAACGGGATCATTCCTTCGGCCGTTTCTAAGAACCGCAATCGAGCACCGAGGCCATCCAGATTGCTGGAAAACAGGGGAAGGGATTCGCACCGGACCCAAATGTCTACCGTGCATGCTAATCAACACTAGGGGCCACAAAGCCTCCTGCATTTCATTCGCTTGTCTCGGGAGGGAAGGCGACTCGAACAGTATTGTGGGTAATGAGAAACAGCTCGCTTTGTGCATCCTGGTCCATTCCTCTCGTAAATTGAACCCGTTATCTGCTTTCTGAGATGACCACAGATGCCTCTCTGAGGAACGAACAATTATTATCTCAGTGCCTGTTGTGCAATGTAATTAACCAGACGGCAACCGCGCCACCTATGTGTCCAATCGCCAGAGCTATATGAAGGATAATTGTTTACCTATTCTTCCCTTCTTTATTTTTTCCTCGCTTCTTGTATCTTCTAACTAGATTTTCGTCTTCAGTCTTAGAATATACTTCTTCTTGGTTCCTCTCAGATTATATTTTCACTTCTCTTAAACTTTGTTTCCTGTCTCGTTTAGTTATGTACCTCTCCCCGCGCTCGCGGGTGTGTGTGTGCGTGTGTAGTTTTTGTATTCTCTCTCTTGTCACCACCCAAGTATTTTGCCATATAATTTAGATTTGGACTATATCACTAGTCCTCTACAAGTATATATACTACGGACTGACAATTTTACTACCTTTACTTATTAAAATATTTAGCAGAATCAGAGGCCTTTGTGGGAAGTACGAAAAGTAAATAGTATATTTAACAATTTATTCAGGAAACAACTACTAGTAATTTATCGTATACAACAGTAGTAACTTTAACAATAGAAATTTTCCCAGTAACAAATTTAGTATAATATACATATATGTCCGATTGACATTATTCATTCAAATTACAAATATAAGCAAACATCATATAGGCCAAACAAATGTACCGAAATCAGATTGTGTTTCCCATTACGTATTAAGGTTGGTTCAACGTTCTGTATTATTCTTCCGTGGAAAATATATTAATCAGCAATTTTGAATAGGGAAGTTGTAAATCTAATTGGATACAAACGAACATGATTAGTGGATATCGGTCAACTCTGAAAGGATCATCTGCGTAATGGTAGCATTAAACATAGCATAACTAAATAGTGCACAAATGAAACTAATTAACTAAATGAAGTAATATGAATCTTAGATTAAACTTAAATATATTAATAATATTACGAGTACACAGATGATGACTTCCACAGACCGATTCCACCAGTTCAAGGTAGAACTGCGATATGTGATCCCAACCGCTGCCAGTGTAATAGAGAGAGAGAGAGAGAGAGAGAGAGAGAGAGAGAGAGAGAGAGAGAGAGAGAGCTGGAGCACGCCACGCGAGAGCCTTCCCTTTCCATAGTCACATGACCTGGTGACGTATTACTTCTCCAAAAAAGGGAAACAAACGAATAACGAATTGCACACAATCTGACTCATATTCCTTTGCGAGCGAGGAATAGCGTTACTCTCTCTCTCTCTCTCTCTCTCTCTCTCTCTCTCTCTCTCTCTCTAGACCGACCACAAACAAAACAAACTTCGGCTAAAATCCTTCGCGCACTTTCCCTCTCGATCCGTTCAGCTCGGACCATAAGGAAGCATGTTCCATTCTGACCCTCCCCTCCACGCGGGAGTACGCTTCACTGTAGTCGCGGGTCTGCGCAGGTTCTTTTGCTGGTGGTTCCACTATAGTTTCTTTCCCTTTCTCTCCCTGTGTATATTTTCTTTCTCTCTATCTGTATAGTTAATTTATCTTTGTAGCTATATCTCTGTCTATAGTTTCTTCTCTCTCCGTCTGTGTCTGTCTGTCTGATTTCTCCCCCCCTCCACCGCTCTCTCTCTTTCTAGTTTCTTTTAATTTATCTTTATATCGCTATCTCGCTCTCTTTCGGTCCTATCCATATCTCTCTCTCTCTTTCTCTCTCTCTCTCTCTCTCTCTCTCTCTCTCTGCCCTCTTTCTCTCTCTTCTCCTCTCTCTAGTTTCTTTCTATTTCTCTACCTGTCTAGTGTCTTTCTGTCAGTCTACTGGGCCTCTATGTGGCGTAGTGATAACGTCAGTGCCTTGTAATCAAATGATCCCTGGTTCGATAACCGGTGGAGGCTCATAGTGTTCGGATCCCACTTTAAACAGTAGGTCAAGTCCCGATTAGCCTTTCTGTGCATAAAGTGGAAATATAAATTCAAATCATCTCTTATTTTCTCTTTCTCTCCTAGCTTTTATATCGCCTTGTTCCTTTCGTTATATCTCCCCATATTTCTCACATTTCAGTCTTACAAGGACTCCTATGTAATTACATGACGACACATGGCTTTACAGTATGTGGGCACAAACTTGTTGGTTTTGTACCCCACCTCCCCTTGGGCCGTCTTTTAGAAAATTTTCAGTGTGTGCTGATGCAGGTGGCTTAAGACTTTGAGAAAATGTTTATCCGGGTGGAAAAAAGAGGACTCGCTCGCGTAGCATTGAACTCTGTCCAAAACGTAAACTCTTTTCCTCTCCTCCAATGCACAGTTTGAATGGTATTCAGAATAAACAAAGCCGGTCACCTTTACAGAAACGCGGGACATGCACAAGCGGATGTGTGCGACCCCCAACAGACACAAACAAGCGGCTGTTGCATAATTCGGCAGCAAATGAGCCCCGCATAAGTTCACGGACATGTTTCTCTGTATATTTTGAGTCGGGAGCAACCGTTCTCGTGTGACACACGCGGCAAGGCAGCAAGTATGCAGCGGACGAATATGAAAACATATTATCCTGTCTACCAGCTGATGAAATTCCGAGCGGTAATTTGATGTAGTGGTTAGGAGTGTGTTATGGTTTGTAATGAGAGTGCGATTCCTGACACAGACTTTTTTTTAACTTAGAGGAAAGGCAGCAAAACTGACATAGGTCCGTAAACCGACACAGCACTATTTCACAGCCGAGAAGTCCTGACACGTTGCAGTAATAGGATAAATCTATTCTTTAAGCTTCCAAGATAACGCGCGACCAGTGAAACGAGCGCTGCTGGCGGTTTTCTTTTTGTAGGAAGAGATTTTTGTTTTGGGGTGATTTCAATACTTTTGTTTGTCTCTGCATAGCACTATATTATTCATACTGGAAGGAGGAGTAAAGTTTTACAGTTCTATCAGGTCATAGTAGATAGAATAAAGATTCCGAACATGTATTCCTTTCAGTTGTGAAGATGAGGTGTTTGTAAATTTTGAGGTTATTGTTATTGATGGCGTCGTTCCCTAAACCGACATACTTGAGTTTCCTAAACCGTTGCGCGAAATGAAGATATCCTAGATGCTGAATGTATTTTGGCGAAGAACTTTATTCTGAAGATGCCAGTGGTGAAGAATGGATAATGTGTATCAAGTGCAATCTTTGGGCTCATGTTCAATATGCTGGTGCAGAACATGACCTACACGTCTGTGTTTTCTGTAAATGACATGTCATTGAGGGCTAAATTGTCCAAAGAAATTGCATTTGTTTCATAATGATTAATTGAATTGCTTTATTCTCTAATAGAAACCATTTACATATATTTGTTTGTGTTACTTTGTAATTTAAATCCTTATTTAAACAGGTATGTCGGTTTAGGAACCCCTTTCCTCAGATGGTATAATTGTACCTTTTTGTGATAAAACTATTTTGTAGGACAAAATGTTGTTGTAATAGATCTTATTACACAGCTTATACTTGGGCATGGAATTCATGCGCACATTGATGTATTCCACATCGGTAAATTCCTTCTCTACTAAAATGGTATGTCGGTTTTGGTGCTTCTCCTCTATCTATTACTCTCAACTGCTTCCCTTTTATGTAAACTGACAGGCAGAAAGGTAAATTTTACCGGGAGAATATTGTAAATATACAGGGTGTTGCAAAAGTAGGTGGACAGTTTACAGTTGATATAATTATGCCATTTATTACAGCAGTGACATTATGTGAATCCATGGGTGTAATGTCTGGTGATCGTGGGGCAACTCAATGTTACCACTCAATATAAAACACAAAAGAAAGACTGTCAACCTACTTTTGCACTACCCTGTATATTGTAAATTACGGAAATTTATAATAGCGTGCATCTGTGCTTTTTGTTTATTCCATTATTTGTTTATTTGTCCGTGGCAGAGTAATTGGCGCATTGCGCTATGACGCCAGAGGTCCCGGGTCCCCTGTTCCTTGTAAGTGCCCCTTCATCAGTTTCATCATATGATCACCCATCCTCGTCTTAGCGATTAACCTAAGTGGCCAAAAAACGAAGTAAAATAAACTAAATCAATCAATCATCGAAAACGAAGTTCAGTTCCGTCGGTCAATTATCGCGTGTTCATTTTTTTTTCTTGAGGACAGGAGCACATCATCCCAAGTGTTAGTGGTGTTTACCTCAGTCCTTCCAGGCAATGGGTTGGGTAATACATTTAGGGAAGGTATGGGTGCTCGGTTTTCCTTTTACCCCGTTAAGCATCGCTGCAGTGCAAGGGTAGTAGCAGTATTATATACAGTAAAACCTCGTTAATCCGGACAACGATGAGCCGGACTTCGCTTAATCCGGACAGACAAAAGACAAAATGCCAAAAAAAAAAGAAAGAAAGAAAGAAAACAGGATGCAGGGTTTTAAATGTGGCTAGAAGTCAACAAGAGAGCTTCCCAAACAAATGGCAGTCAACCACTGATGAAATTCTGTTTCCCGCAGACTTTGGACTGTAATGTATGGTGTATTTAGGTCTATGCCCTTTAAATACACCATAAAAAACGTGTTTTGTTGCTATAACCGGAGAATAATGCACTTTCTACTGTTCTTTTAGGTTATTTCAGTTAATCCGGTCAACTTATCCCCCCATTAGTTCGGATTAACGAGGTTTTACTGTATATTCAATTCATAACATATAAATTGATACATTAATTCTACATAAACATTGATTCTTATGCATCGTTATTCGTTACTCGCTTCCCAAATTATAGAAGACAGATTGATTGATTGATTGATTTATTGTTTTAAGTCCACTGTATGCACAGTAAGGCTAATCGGGACTGGACCTACAGTTTAAAGTGGGATCCGAACCGCTATGTGCCTCCACAGGGAATCGAACCCTCGACCCCTTGATTACAAGGCGACGACGCTACCACTGCGCCATCGGGGAGGCCTATAGAAGACTGACCAAGACCTATTGCGTACATGGACGAAATCCACAATCAGATTTTAGCTAACAAACAAATGAACTCGTGTCGTATTACTTTGAGACTCCTCGTGTTGCGTCGCGTCGTATCCGTGTGCGCATGGCTTAAGTGAGGCGAGTCTACAAATGAGTGATGTTAATTGAGTTAAGTCAAGGCTGCCAGGAAACTTACTTCTAATCAGAAATATGTGGAAGTCTTGAAGAAATGCGATTCGGCTGCTATTTAGAGAAATGGCAGGAACGTGAATTGCGCCAAGCGAGAGTGTTAACGTCAGAGCGGCTCTCAGGCGCGTCTCTGGTCCAATATTTCCCCCCGCATTATCTGCGAGAGAGCCTCCTTTTTGGCCTATACTTGAAAAACAGTTCCATTGGCTTCCGTATCGGAGATTACTAAATGCGGCGGCTGGCTACGAATGCTTCAACGAAGTCTGGCTTGTCGGAAATCTGTGAAAGCCTTTTTCGAGCGGCTTCAAACAGCGAAAACACTTCGTAACCTGCAAGATAGTTGCTTTATCGGACACGTTCGTGGAGCGAAATGGCTCCAGACCTTGTGTTTAATTTTCGGTCCCTATAATTTAAGAAAAAGACACGCCCGTGATGATACACGAGGGGTTTTATATGACTGGGAGTAAGGATCGTGTAAGGTGTGGGCGTTTGGCGTGTGTTTAACGTCGTCGCCTTGTAATCAAGGGCTCCAGGTTTCGATACCCGGTGGTGGATCCCAGTTTAAACTCAAGGTCCAGTCCCGATTAGCTTTTCTGTGCATAAAGTTGGCTTAAAAACCAACGAACAAAGCTCGACGTGCACTCAAAGGCTCTCGGTTTTGATTTTCGGTTTATCCTAGTAAGTTAGGCAACAAACAATAATATCAAATGGGGCTCGTAAATCGGAGGTATGGGGTGGGTCGAAAAATATCTACAAATGGGGCAACTGGAGCAAAGTCATATTTTTTTTAATGGAACGATATACAATAACATGCATAATATAAAAGAGCACACGCAGAGAAACACAACGCCGTTGGTCTCATGCATCTACAGCACATAGGAACGAAGATATGGCCATGTGAAAATATGTAAACAAACTAACAAGTGGCCCACTTGACCGTCAGTACCACGGCATGTACAAGTATGAGATGTCGGAAGCCATTGGACAAGATGAAGACAGAACGTGTTAAAGGAAGAAAAAATACAATAGACATCGTCAGCACCATGTATTTGACAGTGTTACAGCATAATGAAAATGACCATGACAGTATGTCGAAGAACCACTGCGTAAGAAGCGAAAACCTGTCAAAGTGTGTGTTCAAAGTGGTGGCCGTCAGCTGCGATACAGGCAACGAGGCGCCCACGCAAAGATCGTTGCACAGAATGTAGCATCTCGTAGGGAATGTCCCTACAGGCCGCAGTAATGCGGTGTTGCATATCCTCTGGAGTTGTTGGCACATCCCGATAGACAATGTCCTTCAGCTTTCCCCACAGGAAAAAGTCTTACGGTGTCAAATCTGGGGAACGAGCCGGCCATTTGACAGGCCCTCCACGTCCAATCCAACGATTTGGAAATGTATTTTCCACACATGCTGTAGCGCGTCTTGCACTGTGAGCTGGGCACCCGTCATGTTGGTACCACATTTCCCTCCTTGTCTGAAGTGGTATGTCCTCCAATAGTACAGGCAGTTCATGTTGTAAAAACTGTATGTATCAGTCAGCATTCAGTGTCCCTTGTATAAAAAAGGGCCAATGAGATGTTCACCCACTATACCACACCACACGTTCACACTCCATGGGCGCTGGCGTTCCACTTGGCGAAGCCAATGTGGATTTTTCACCGACCAATAGTGCATGTTCCTTAGGTTGACATTTCCATGATTGGTAAAAGTTGCCTCGTCAGTGAAGAGGATACGTGACAAATCGGGTGTGTCGTGTCGTAACATCCATGTGCAAAACCGAACACGGTCCACAAAATCATTCCCGTGAATTTCCTGATGGAGGGAGATATGATATGGGTGAAACTTGTGTGTGTGCAGAATGCGCAATACACTTCGCTGACTCATCCCAGCATCCCTGGCAATTTCACGGGAGCTAACGTGCGGATTCACAGCAACAGCGGCGAGAACATTTGTTGCACCTGCCTCACCTGTAGTTGGCTTGTTCCGCACACGTGCTCGTGGTGTTACACTTCCGGTGTCTCTTAATTTAATAAATAACTTACCAAACAGACGTCGAGATGGCTGTCGTCTGTCCGGATATTTCTCTGCGTACACACGGTAGGCTTCTGAGGCATTCTTTCGGCATTGCCCATAAATCAGGATCATGTCCGCTTTTTCTATGTTTGTGAACACCATAATCTTCGCTCTTACCACTACGACTGCTTGCTATGAACTAACACGATCTCGTGGACCTGCTATCAAAACTTGCTCTGCGTAAAGGCAGTTCTGTCAGGCACCTGAGAAGTCTTACATGCCGTGGTACTGACGGTCAAGTGGGCCACTTGTTAGTTTGTTTACATATTTTCACATGGCCATATCTTCGTTCCTATGTGCAGTAGATGCATGAGACCAACGGCGTTGTGTTTCTCTGCGTGTGCTCTTTTATATTATGCATGTTATTGTATATCGTTCCATTTAAAAAAATATGACTTTGCTCCAGATACCCCATTTGTCGATATTTTTCGACCCACCCCATACCTCCGATTTACGAGCCCATTTGATATTATTGTTTCCCGCAAACCTCACATCGCTACTGTTTCTGGTTTCTTCGCTATTTCAGGTGGTACTTTTAGGTGCCTCACGCGGTATATACAGGGTGTCTCATAAGTAATAGCGCAAACTGACATAGGTGAAAGTACACAATAATAGAAGCAAAAAGTCTCACTAAACATGGGTCTGCAAACGAGCCGTTTTCAAGATAATTGCGAATGTGTGGTTACAAGCCGCCACTGAATTCATTGTTTGTAAACGTGGTCCTAGTTGGTAAAATGTACTCTTCGTTGCTGTAAGGTTCCATTTTCACTACGCAGTACAGCACAACTGACGTGACTCCCACAGTACGATTAGACTGTGTACTCATTGTATCCACCCTGTTTAGTTACAACGCCACCTCTCGGAAATGTTCCGTTACAAAGAGCAAACCTCGGACCGCGCAAGGAGTAAAGCACTCGCTGTTTACAAAATGCAATCAATGACGGCTTCTAACCACACATTCGCATACATTATTAGCATTTTACCAACTAGGACGACGTTTACAAACAATGAAGTCAGTGGCGGCTTTTAACCACACATTCGCAATTATCTCGAAAACGGCTCGTTTGCAGACCCATGCTTACTGAGACTTTTTTGCTTCTGTTATCGTGTACTTTCACCTGTGTCAGTTTGCGCTATTACTTTTGAGACACCCTGTATAAGTTATATTTATTTTAAAATAATAAAAATAGACTCTTGGAGAAATTATTGAATCTGAATCGAGCTTATAAAGCACACAAAAAATGTAGAAAATCTGTGTGTTTGTGTATTTTTACGTCGCTTTTCTATATCTATTACGTTCGCCCCCTACACCCCTCCTGAGTGGAAACATTGCATTTTTAAAATATGCCTGCAATATTATACACTCTTGCTAATGCTATTCCAATGCAGAAAATTTGAATTGATATAGCCTACATTAAGTAGATGATATCGCTTTTCTAAAATATATAAAGAAAGACTTCCTCCCTGCACACACATGCATTTTCTTCAATTTTGCTTTATTGTTCAAGGAAATCTCCAGACATCGTTACGTAAAATTCCAAGACGACCATAATTTTGTAATTCTTCCGAGCAAGGTTACGCGATACGAAACAAAAGGGGTCAGCAGTTCGTGTTAAAGCGTCAAGGTTTATTCATATTGTTGAAAAATTCCTACTTCGTCATTGGTGTGAGCACCCCAGTCCCCCTCCCCCTGTAGGGACTCTCAAGGATCTTTCCTCGTCTTTCTTTGTTTCGTCTCCTTTTGGATGAGATGGAGTTTTGAATAGTTACACAATTTCTTTCAACAATTCTTGAATATTCAGGATGTGATTAGGAAGAGGCGCGGTGTTATTTTAAGATTTGCGAATTGAATGAGGGAAGCTTGAATGCTCAGAAGCACGAGTTTCTTTTGTTTTTTTCTTAATTTTATTTGCTTAAAGACTCCATTTTGGCCACAGTACACTCAGACTTCTCAACCAGTACCCAAGGACCTGTACTAAAATACATAGTGGAATTGAATTGTTTTCTGAGACTCAGTGCTCATATCTTATGCACATATACAATGCGAGTCTATGATCTGACGTTGTAAGGAACGCTCCACCCACGCAACGCTATTTGTTGTTCACGCGCATGCCCAGATAGACTACTGCGCATCATTATACGCAGCAATAGGCTGCTCACAAGTATTATAGGCCAGACGACCAGCTACAACATGTTTGGAACTCTATCCTCACCTGTAGGAGCATTTCTAGTAGATTTCTTCGGCTGAGTGGCCTCCCTGAAAGCGTAGTGGTAACGTCGTCACCTTGTTATCAAGGGGTCCCCGGGTTCGATACCCGGTGAAGGCACATATAGTGTTTGAGATCCCATTTCAAACTCTAAGTCCAGTCCAGATTAGCTTAAATGTGCATAAAGTGGTCCTAACCACTATTGGTTTGAGTTGCTGCTTTAAGTCCACTTTATGCACAGTAAGGCTAATCGGGACTGGACCTACAGTTTAAAGTGGGATCCGAACCACTTGTGCCTCCACCGGGTATCGAACCCGGGACCCCTTGATTACAAGGCAATAAAAAACTCTTTGACCAAGTGGTTAGCGTTTGACGAGACGAGACTTAAGTACTAGTAAGATATACCTGTGTTTATACCCACATAACTTCTCAAGATTAGCCTACAGCCGGCCCCCGTGGCGGAGTGGTTAGCACATCGCGCTACGACGCCAGGGGTTCCGGGTTCGAATCCCGTCCTGGACATGGATGTTTGTTAGTGTCCATTCATCAATTTCATCATGTCATCACTCATCCCCATCTTCGCAAATTAGCCAAAAGTGCCACAAGAAGCGAAGTAAGATAATGCAAATCCCTATCACCACTACACTACAAGATTAGCGTGCAACCAAAAACGAGATTTTTGGAACGGATTTGTCTTGCGGTTATCAACTTATTTGAGGGGTTTATTGATCTAGGGAGCTACAACACTCTTCCTCCAAATTTGCGGGGGTATAGTGAACCCAGGAGCGTATATTCTAGTTTAGCTAGGCTATCTGCGAAGTCTGAAGTCTTGAGAATAAAATTCAGGAGAAAAAACGATCAGAAATTGTAAATATTATTATTCATATTAGTGACATGATGCTGATTCTGGAGTTGGCAACTTGATTTCTTATGAGTTAGCAACCTGATTTCTTATGAGTTGGCAACCAGATTTCTTATGAGTTGGTAACCTGATTTCCTATGAGTTGGCAACCTGATTTCCTGAGAGTTGGTAACCTGATTTCTTATGAGTTGGCAACCTGATTTCTTATGAGTTGGCAACCAGATTTCTCATGAATTAGCAACTTGATTTCTTATGAGTTGGCAACCTGATTTCTTATGAGTTGGCAACCTGATTTCTTATGAGTTGGCAACCTGAATTCTTAGAAGTTGGTAAATGTATTTCTATTCATAGCCTAGGACCAGGCGACAGTGAGATAGCCTATATCTTGGACTCAGTATACGTCACTGAGGGAACCCTTATGCACCACTGCCTGCAGCACAAAATAAAGTACTCTCAATGCTTGAGGTGCTGATCCGAGCCAGGAATTTCATAATATAAGCTGCCAAATTACCAAAGAACAAAGTGACATATTAATTGAAATTAGAATGAAAAAATCATGTCACTTATTTTTTTTCTAGAGGATAGTTTTGTAGCAGAGCAAACAGCGCGCTCATCATCTCTTTGTTAATTTTTTTGAAGGAAATCTCCCCAGGGCTTGCCATTCTACTTATATTTTTTTAAACCTTCAACTCTTTCCCGCTTTTATAATATCCCCCTCCTGAAGGTCGTTGAGAGCAGGGAGAAGATCTTGCATTTTCATTGGTGGACGGAAAAAGGAGTGACAGCAAGTGTTATTACCATGCGAGGAATCAGTGTTGCCACATGGAGGGAAATTTCCCTTTTTCATGGAAATTGAAATCAATTTTTAAGCCAAGTGGGAAAGGGAAATTCGATTTAAAATATCAAAATTTGAGGGACATTTGAAAACTCCACGTCAGTGTTGCCACATGAAGGGAAATTTCCCTTTTTGTAGGAAAATTCGAACCAAATTTTAATTTCTATTTTTTTTCTGTTCCTTCGAGTATAAGCCCATATCTATTTATATTTTGTTTTGTTTATTTTACGTCGGTTTTCTGCATCTTCTGTTAACAGCAGTGATGAAGATGAAGGATAGATGGATGATGGAACAAACACAATTGTACACTGATGCCTGACCAGGATTGGCACGGAAGCGACGAGAATGACATGTATGTGATTAATTTAATCAACATTTTTCATTCACACGAACATGGACCAACGGAAATAATAATAATAATTATCATCATCCCTATTGTTATTATTATTATCAGTTCAAAAACTTTTTATCAGGTTACTATGCAACTGCATTATTCTGAATGGTTAACGCAGAAGAAAGAAGAAAAATGAAAAGCATGAATTTTGTACAGAAGGTTTTATGTTACTATGAATACTTTTCTAATAATATATCGTATAAAATTCCCAGAGAAATATATCAATTCTAACACTTTTCAAAAATGTCGGAGGTTTAATAACTGAACTTGTGGAAAGCTGCATAAGATTGTAGTATCCATTGTATTATTTATAATTATATATATATTCAATGTTTGTAATTTTGTATCTCCTATTTTGACATAATGATGTGCCTGCTTGTCAAATTTAAATTATTATATGATTAGGTGAAGGGAAAAATTGGTTCAAAAAGGGAAATTTGCGCCCTCAGATTGTGGCAACACTGGCGAAGAATCTCCTAGGCGTCCCCAGGGGACAGGGTTCCCGGGATGAGAAAGGGAGTTGCGGAGTTGCTTGACATTACAAAGATAAATTCCCTGCCCTTCTTGCAACGTCCAAGGTGACTGAGGAGGTGGAGATGGAAAGGAGAGGTGTGGGGGAGGGGGGAGCTGTCATATCGTGGCCCGGGCATTGTCTGGTGGACTGACGAGCCACGGGGAACCACTGACACGTGCATTTTTCTTCCCCAATTAGCTGCTCTTTTGCGTCTTGGTTGCTGGAACGGGCGAAATGGGTTTATCGAGAGTGGTCCGGTTTATTTTTGGGCGCGCTGGCCCTTCGGGAAGCTTCTTCTTCTTTTCTTGGTTCTTTTGCACCTGTGTGGACGGAGAGGTGGCCGCTGGGTAATGAAGCTTCTGCATGGAGAAATATGAAATGCAGCTTTCTCAATGACATGCATCGTGTCACATCCGTCGGTTGTTTGCGCATACGCGGTGAATGCTTGCTTGTAGACTGTGGAACTTCAGTGTGAACCCCCTGTGTCGTTTCGATCTGAAAGCTCTCACACTGAAGCGTCTCTTTGTTTCATAAGTTCATAGTTGAACCACAGGCAAAAGAGCTTGCGCAGACCCGCAACTCCTGTGCATCGTACTCCCGCGTGGAGGGGAGGGACAGAGTGGAGCATTCTTCTTTATGGCCCGAGTTGAACGGACAAAGGGGAAGGTGCGCGAAGGATTTTGGTCGAAGGTTCTTTTCTTTTGGTCCCTCTGTAGTTTTAGTTTTAAATATCGCAAATCCATCAACATTCCAACAATTACTTCATGTAGGTGAATATCATTTTGAATAAATAAACCAAATGCTTTTTTTCTTATTTCTCATACAGGTGTTTCGACAATATGCTGAGGCAGTAAGTGAGCGACTTGAATACTCCCTCACCTTCACGGTTACGTCACTCAGGCTTCTGAGTTTAGGTCCGATTTGGACGCAGAAGTTCCTCTGTGTTTGTTCTTTCATCATCCATCATTCATCTAGTTGTTGCTAGGTCCCAGGTTCGATACCCGGTGGAGGCACATAGTGGTTCGGATCCCACTGTAAACTGTAGGTGCAGTCCCAATTACGCTTTCAGTGCATAAAGTGGACTTAAAAGAACAAACCACTTGAATTTTACCCTTTACCAAACTGGGGTGATTTCATGAAATAGATAAGAATAATCACTAAGGAAATCCCAAGCCAGTACTCGGTTGAGTGGTATAGAAAGGACTCTCCACAGTTAACTGCCACTTACAATAAAACATTAACAACAATAATAATAATAATAAGTACAGTGGAGTCGTCGTTTCAGCCGGTGCGAGGACCACCTTCATGGCAACGACCCTCTGTTACCGCGTTTACCTACGAAGGAACTTGCGGTCAGGTAATTAGGACTACTGCTTGGGAGAGAAGCGGCAACCTTTAAATGCCTCCTCCCAGAAGCAGACAGCATGGAAACAGGATTTTGTCCAAATGACCATTCTGCGCGGCGAATGGACACCGGTTGATACGGCGACTCAAACTTTATTTGGTCTCGAGTTAACTGGTCATTTCGAGGTGGAAAAATAAGTAACCTGCAGAAGTGCAAAGCATTTGTTAAAATGCGCATACATTTTCTCTCCGAATGCCACGATATACCCCCTATAGACATGAGAGACAAGGACACTCAGTTGATCCCCTGACGCAGGTCATGGCGGTGGATCCGTCGCTGAAACCAGGAGGGTCTTCGCGAAGCGGGGCGGGGATGCCACCAAGCGTGAAGACTTTGATGTACCGAAAAGGTGACCAGCAGCATTCCCGCCCGCGCGAAGAGGTGTCGCGTGCCTCCCGGTGACGTCAGCAGCCGTGGACAATACGGAGGCAGAAGCACCTGACGTCACGCAGTCAGGTGGAAGCTATAGGCCGGACATTTTTGTCTCGGTACCAAAATACTTCTTACCTCTCTGTTTGGTGTCCGGAACGTTATTTTGCAGCAATATTAATGAGAAGAGACTGGGGGAAACCGTCTTTTTTTTTTTCAAAGACAAGAATAACCAAAATAATGCCGCTTGTACTTCTTGGAGACTTGAAACCTTTCCAGATCGGTCGTCCAATAACTCCGAAGATAAAACATGTTGGAATTCAGCGCTCTCTGGAGGCGCATCGGGGAAGCTAATTCCACAGCGAGGAGAGCAGAATTCGTGTAACAAACAATAGCAGGCAGCGTTTAATGGTTATGAGCAGTCAGCTAGCTCGTCCATCTTCCCAGCCGTCCATGTCCTTCTCGCCTGCTTCTTTTTGAGTTCCGCCCAAGAACTCTGTTCTCATAAATCCAAATAATATCCTCCCCTCCCTCCTTGGGTGTCTGTGCGCTGCCGTTGCCAGGGCGCTATTGTTGAAAAGTCGGACCGCTTGTTCTCTTTCTGTCGGATATAACCGTGCATGCATTCGCTGGAGTGTGAGGGGTGATCGCCAGTGAAGACCTCCAAAAGCCAAGCTCACTTCCGAGTTCGAATCCCACCCATGGATGTCCAACAGAGGGGTGCAAGATGGGCCAATATCCCCTCTGGAACATGAACGTCACCTTAAAATTATAAAATTCACACGTACAATTTGATTTCAGTCAAAATAATTCATGTTAATTATTATAAGGGCGTTCCAGGAACATAAATACTTCAAAATGAAGGAATGTGAGGATAACGCTATTATGGGGGGGGATATACCTCGTTTGCCCCATCTGGAAATAATCCTTCGGACGTCCATCATCCTAGCCTGGGCATGGGTGTTCTTTGTGAGTGTCCCTTCATCAATCTCATCATATCATCATCGTCGCGATTATCCAAAAGTGGCGGAAAACAGATATAACATCAAACAAATCAACCAATAATTATCTGCTGATCCAGACTTGTAATTAGATACGGTTGTTATCTTATCAAGAGCCAGGCCTCCTCGAAACTGAGGGCACATAGGGATTTGGGTTTCACTTCAATCCGTTGCTTCAGTCTCGATCAAAGACATTCATTCATTTTGACTCATCCACCCGTATCCTCACGGCCAGACCCGCTTCTCAGCTTCACGTTGCTATCTCTCCTCCAGATATCTTCTGAGGTCCGTCTTCAGCATGGTTGACACCTCTGGTCCTATCTGAGAATTATATAAAGTTTTCGCCTGTGCTTTGAACCTTGCCATGAAGACAAGGAGGTAGGGTCCCACATGTTCTCGTTCTCGGCCAAAGTGGAGGTGATGTAATCAGCATCACTCTCCGGCACCGACACTTTAGGAGAGTAAGAAATTACAAGTCAGGAGCTGGAAGTTTGTCCCTTAGCATGTTTTGACATGTTGATCATGCGAAGCTGTTGGTGATTGATGCAAGAATGCACTATATTAATCTTTTACAGGACATGTCAGTCGCACATTCATTGACGGTGTAATCTCCGTGGCGGAGTGGTTAGCACAGTGTGCTGCGACGCCAAGGGTCCCGGGTTCGAAATCCGGTCTGGCCATGGATGTTCTGTGTGAGTGTCGTCTCTTCATCAATTTCATCGTGTCATTGCTCATTCTCATCGTCGCGATTAGTCAAAGGTTGCAGAAAATCGAAGTAAAATAAACCAAGTCAATCAATCTTTGTGAGTGTCACTTCATCAATTTCATATAATTACTACTTATACTCATCGTGGCGATTATCCAAAAGTAGAAGATATGCGACGTAAAATAGCAAAGATACAAACATGAATTTCACCTTAAAACTAGCGTACACAAACTTTCATGCTAGAGGCCTCCCCGATGGCGCAGTTGTAGCGTCGTCGCCTTGTAATCAAGGGGTCCCGGATTCGATACTTGGTGAAGGCACATAGTGGTTCCGATTCCACTTTAAACTGGGAGGTTCAGTCCCGATTAGCCTTGCTGTGCGTAAAGTGGACTTAAAACGCCAACTTGAACAAATTTTCATGCTAGAAATATATTATATCGACCTCCGTGGCGAGCGAGGTTCCATGTTCGAGTCCTTGCTAAGGCATGGGTGCATCATTGTGTTTGCCCCATCATCCATTTTATCAGTTCATCATTCATCCTCGTTACGATTAGCTCAAAATGTAAAGAAGTGAAGTAAAATAACCGAAATGGAAATAACCGTAATCACAATTGTCCGGATACCAACTGAATGTACTTGATGCAACTCGTGACGTCACGTGATATCAACTGCTGTTTCGAACTCATAAGCGGATCTTTGGCAATACATATTGAAGGGCAGTCACACTTACAACACTAGCAGAATAACCCCCCCCACCCCACCCAACAAACCAACATCAGCCTCCACCCCTACGAGAAATTGTTAATAATTCAACAAGCATTTTATCGCAAGTACACAAGCAAAAGTATGTTCTCGTCACAGTATAGTTATTTGTTTACTAGGTATTTATTTATACCAATCTTCTATTAGGCAGGAAAATAATGAATTTTAACTTTAGTGTAAA
Source organism: Lepisma saccharinum (assembly GCF_977018435.1). Lineage (NCBI taxonomy): Eukaryota > Metazoa > Arthropoda > Insecta > Zygentoma > Lepismatidae > Lepisma > Lepisma saccharinum. The sequence continues at coordinate 19,115,413 of NC_139242.1, read as the reverse complement.
ATGAACTTGGAGTTCAAAAGCATTGGGACTGTCACTATTCATGTCAGCGACCCCGTAAACAATGGATTCCACACTAATATCGGCCGTTTTCGATTATTTTTACGTCACTCCCTTCCCACCCCCAACCCTAGGGGTGCCAGGGGTATATTGGAGTTGAACGGCATTGGGAGTGTCACTTTTCATCTAAGCGACCTCCGAAAACTAAGGATTCCACTCTAATATCGGCCGTTTTTTAATTATTTTTACATGTCACCCCCTTCCCACCACTCCCCTAGGGGTGCCAGAGGTGTCTTGGAGTTGAATGGCATTGGGAGTGTCACTATTCATCTTAGCGACCCCGAAAAGTATAGACTTCACACTAATATCGGTTGTTTTACATGTCACCCCTTCCCACCCCAAACCCTAGGGGTGCCAGAGATGTCTTGGAGTTGAACGGCATTGGGAGTGTTACTATTCATCTTAAAAACCCCGAAAAGTATGTATTCCACACTAATATCGGTCGTTTTCGATTATTTTTACATGTCACCCCCTTCCCACCCCTAGGGGTACTAGAGGTGTATTAGAGTTGAACGGCCTTGGGAGTGTCACTATTCATCTAAGCGACCCCGAAAACTATGGATTCCACACTAATATCGGTCGTTTTACATGTCACCTCTTCCCACCCCCACCAATATGGGTGCCAGAGGTGTCTTGGAGTTGAACGACATTGGGAGTGTCACTGTTCATCTTAGCGACCCCGAAAACTATGGATTTCACACTAATATCGGTCGTTTTACATATCACTCCTTCCCCACCCCCATCCCTAGGGGTGCCAGAGGTGTCTTATCCCCCCAGTATTTCCTTCCAGATTGCAAGTGATATGTGTACCAAGTTTGCTTGAAATCGCTCCAGGCGTTCGAGAGTTATGCCGGTACAAACATACACACATCCATTCTTATATAGAGAGATTTCAAGTTTCAGATACAGCACTTGTAATAGCCATTTTACACTGAAACTGTAATAGATAAACAAAAACAAGAAAGGTAAATATAAACATTACAAAACATAAACGAGGAAACAAACGAACTGGGACAGACAGCATTTCCTTTTCTCCTATCCACCGACCCACTTACTTTTTTTCTGTTGCCTTGTAATCAAGGCATTCTGGTTCCCCCTCTAAACTGTAGCCCCAGTCCCGTTTAGCCTATCTGTGCATAAAGTGGACTTTCAACATTCCTTGCCTGGTGACGGTACTGCAAGTTAGTATTTTCTACCCATTCTCTTCACCGAATTTTATCATTCTCGCCCCAGGACTTGCAGAAACTTTCAAATAATTGACGCTGTCAGACCAACATTCATGACTTTTGTATCAGCGTGCCGTCTTTTTAATTATCATTACAACACAAGAAAACTACAACAACTGGCAACCCTTCTTCACACACTTTCCGACACTTATGCTCTCTCTTCATTTCCTGACTACTGCCTCCCTCATATTCCGAATGCCATTCCTTTCCACATTGGTTTGCCAACCATGCAATGTTCAACTCCAAAATTTCTCTTCCTTCCTTCTTCTCTGCTCCTTTTGCATCAACGTTTCTTCTTTCCTCCTTCCTTCCGTCGAATTTTCTGGTTTAATTAAAGGAGAGCGAAATTTGGAGAATCCTCACAAGCAAACCCCATGACACTTCATACAAAATGCAGACCTAGGTGGCAGCACAGTCGCGATGATGGAAGCTGTTCGTAACACACCCAGAGAACGCAGACACTCCTTCTGGAACATCAAGAACATAAAAATGAGTAGTTTACGTCATTGTTTTGTCTTCAGGGATAATCGTACTACTGCTCCCCCTCCCTTTTTGGCCCCAGGCAAGATTAATCGCGGTTTGTGAGGATTAGAATTTTAGTTTTTGAACACGTAAACAAAGTCATCTTGTTATTTGATACTACACAGGTAGTGGGCGTTGATTTAGTGGTGTTTTCTCGAATCCTGCACAGCAGTCTCACTCACTCCCCTGCATTTTGTAAGGCACTAACAAGCAAAAGCCGAAAATAAATATCTTTAATTTTAGTTTTCTGTCTTGAATATGAATAAATAATGTATAATATAAATATGTAATATTACTAACTAACTAACTCTCTAGCATTCTTAAACCCGAAGGTTCATGGCTGCAGCAACACAGGCCTTCCATCTGTCCCTATCTTGAGCAAGATCTATATACTCTTTTCCATCCCTACCGATTTCCTTTAGGTCCATCTCAACGTTGTTCCTCCATCTTCGTCTTGGCCTTCCTACAGGTCTCTTAACATCAGGTTTCCCAACAAGAATCCTGTAAACTCCTCTTTCCTCTCCCATTCGTGCCACATGGCCTGCCCACCTAAGTCTTCTTGATTTAATTATTCTAATAATAGCTGGACATGAATACAAATTATGTAGTTCTAAATTATGTGACCTTCTCCACTCACCTGTCTCCTCATCCCTTTTAGGTCCAAATATTTTCCTAAGGATCTTATTTTCAAATACTCTCAATTTATGTTCCTCTTTCAATGTAAGGGACCAAGTTTCGCATTCATATAATACTACAGGCAAAATTACTGTTTTGTATATTTTAACTTTTAGTTTCTTAGATATTAAACGAGAAGACAAAATTTTATGAAGAGAGAAGTAACATGCATTTCCTGAATTAAGCCTACATTTTATTTCCTCTTTAATATAATTTTCATTTGTTAATATTACTCCTAAGTAATGAATTTGGAAACTGGTTCAAACGAGTTGTTATCAATAATTAGATTTTGATTATTACCTAACACTTGGTTTCGGCCTTTAAGCATATATTTAGTTTTATGTTTGCTAACTTCCAAACCTATTTCTTTAGCAGTTTTGAAAAATATTTTAGCATTATTCTTAGTTGTATTCACATCATCTGCATATGCTAACAACTAAGTCACACCATTTAATTTTAGTCCTTCTTTAGTTTCTTTTACCTTCCTTACAGCATATGTAATATTGTTTCCGTAAAATCGAAAATTTTAAAATTATTGTATTATTACACAATTCTCTCTACAGGCATTACTAAATTACAGTATTCAGTTTTTGTATGAGAGAATTTTAATTTGAGGCCTTCAATTATTTACATTATTGAAAGGGAATGCTAAATATATGTTGTTTTTTTTAAATGCATATTAGTGTGCCTATTTTCCCCATTTCAGTGACTTTTCGCCTGCGCGTTGGGAAGTTTTTAGTGCCTAGAAATCCGGTCTACAATTATTAGGAACACCGTCTAGCATGCAGTGAACGACGACTTGGTTTTTGTTATATAGCATCGCTTTTCTTCCAATTTTGGCTAATCGCAACAATGAAAATGAGTGATGAAATTGGTGAAGAGAGACTATGCCAGGGCTGGGATGGAACCCGGGACCCCTGGTGTTTTAGCGAGCTGTGATAACCACTCCGCTACAAAGGTCGGCACATTCAAAAGACGATAGTCAATCATAGTGCTGTACGCCTCGATGAGTGCTGACTCTTCACAGAATCTTGCCGATAATGTTTTCTCTCACGAACGGCATAGAGAAGCATGAGGGGGAAAGGTGCATGAAGAGAATTAGGCAAAAGAAAAGGAAACTACGTCCATGTTTATTCCATTTACACCTATGTCCCATGGATCCGTAAAAAAAGACCGGATAGATTTTTCCCGATGATGGATGGATTTTCATAGGCAGGACTTTGCAACAAAAGCAGCCCGTAACCCTTCCAGCCACGAGGGCTTTGGAAATTAAACACCAGAAAGAATCGGTTAAAAATGAGCGTAGGAACTTTTTTTTTCCGTTGAAAGGGAAAAGGGAGATTCCTTGTCCCATTCAGCCTAATCCTTCCTTTTCTGGCCTTGCTTTTTTTTAAGGCTTATTCAAAATAGACGGCCGATCGTTACGAAATCCTTTACCCACGGATAACGCTGCAGCATGCCAAAGCAAGAAGCGGCCAGATTACGCCGAGAGGGGTGGGAATGGGTTTTTGAAGGTAAAAAAGGTCCAATGGGGGGGGGGGGAAACCTTCAAGAGTTGAGTCGTCAGGTCTGGTGGAAGGACGCGTACGGTGTGGTCCCTTCTCGATGCTTTTTTGTTGTAAAAAAAGAGAGAAGGAATCCGAAATGTATGATATTCGGTTTTTATCGTCAATCCATCTTTCGAGCGAGGTGGGAGGGGCCGGTGAGTCCTTTATCATCCATTGTGACCGGACGTGTATGACACCCAAGAAGCAAATGATCCGTCTGTCCCCTGTCGCTGGCACTTCAACTGGTATTATTGTCCGTCAGAGGGTTCGACTTCACTTTCGCCTTGTTTGAGCAGGGGTGAAGAGACGATTGGAGTTCTAACGACACTAAATTGTAAACTTAGTGTTTAGACGTGCAATACGTACCAATCAAGACCTCTCACTATGTCTGCCATACGTGCCGGCCCCCGTGGCGGAGTGGTTAGCATATCGCGCTACGTCGCTAGGGGTCGCGGGTACGAATCCTGACCTGGGCACGGATGTTTGTGAGTGTCCATTCATCAATTTCATCATATAATTACTCATCCCCACCTTCGCAAATTAGCCAAAAGTGGCACAAGAAGCGAAGTAAAATAAAACAAACCAATCTCCCATACGTCAGAAGAAAGTTTCCATGAACACAGACTGTTGACCAGTGGCTCAGAAGGGTTTTAGATTTGGGGGAAATGTACAAACTTCAACCTCAGACGTACCACAATCAGACGAGCGAGCTGATAGAGATGATGTTTTTTGTTGTTGTTGTTGCAATCGTCATTTTTTTTCTTTCTGCATTTGAATCTACAGCCACTTTAGGACTATGATAAAATTCAAGTATAATTCCCAGGTTTCAAGGCGAACTTTCAAAGAATTCAAGGGTACAAGCAGATGGTTTCTCTATTTCAACCTCACGTATTACCGTATTAACAATTTAAAAGGTGTGTGTGATTCCAACGAATCCCAAAATTCTTATTCAATTGAATTAAACAGTATACAACGTACTCCAGTTGGACACTAGTCGTTAAAAAGTTAGTCCGCTGCTCCTTATGTCGGGAACATGAGACTCTTTATCACTCATCAGGGTTTGCTGGGTAGAAAAGAAACACAACACGGTATTCAAAGTTAAACGCAGTTTTATAATCACTTATCTCTCATAATCACTTATATTTCCTATCGTATGTGGACTTACAAGCAAGGTACAAATTTGCTTACGTTTCTGCCTGAAGATGCGTAAGGAACAATTCTATAACATATTAAATCACATCACAATCAGTAAACACACTTGCATATAGAATTAACGTTGGACAAGACAAACGTAAATACACGAAAGTTTCTGTACTTAATTATTATTTCCGAGTATAGCCAGAATGAAACGAAAATAATTACCAATTACACTATTCGGGCATTTCATTAAACCGTTGCCACGTTTCTGTTGATTTCTCACCTTCACCTGTTTTTCAACTCAGTCTGTCGTCAGGAGAAAACATTCAGGCGGGTTCACTTCCTCTGCTGAGATGAGAAAGTGACGTCAACACGAACGTATTATGACGTATTTCTAAACATATACACAAGTTCCAACCACAACTGTATCAATCTAACTATAGTTGTCTGTGACAGCTTGCACATTATTTGAAGTAACAACAACTTTAAAATCTTAATATCTTACAAATATAAAACGTTAAACGCTCAGGTTCGTTACAAGTATATATATTAAAATGCATATTTAATTTAAGGTGTGGAGCTTACATTTACCATTTCACATAGCTACTCAGACTCGAAATACATCTACAAACACAAGTTGTTAATTGTGTAAGAATTTCAAACACAAATAGCTATAACTAATCACCTTCAAGATACTTATCTGCAATAATCTTCTGTCTGTCAGTTAGATTGTTCTGTAAAGGGCACTAACAAAGTAAGCATATTGAGACGAGAAAATTCTGTTTAATTTTCCATGCAGCTTTCTTTTCCTTCCTCGATAAAAATAAAAGGTAAACTATGGAAAACGTGCCTCAGGGCATAAATGCAATGGGATTTGGATTAATAAAATTTGCAATTTTTCACACCTACGGAGAAAAATTCACGCAGAATTCCAGGAATTCCCGGTGACTATCGACCTGCAGTTATATTGACTAACTAACTAACTAACTCTCTAGCCTTCTCAAACCCGAAGGTTCATGGCTGCAGCAACACAGGCCTTCCATCTTTTCCTATCTTGAACAAGTTCTATATACTCTTTTCCATCCCTACCGATTTCCCTTAGGTCCATCTCAACGTTGTCCCTCCATCTTCGTCTTGGCCTTCCTACTGGTCTCTTACCATCAGGTTTCCCAACAAGAATCCTCTAAACTCCTCTTTCCTCTCCCATTCGTGCCACATGGCCTGCCCACCTAAGTCTTCTTGATTTAATTATTCTAATAATATCTGGACATGAATACAAATTATGTAGTTCTAAATTATGTAACCTTCTCCACTCACCTGTCTCCTCATCCCTTTTAGGTCCAAATATTTTCCTAAGGATCCTATTTTCAAATACTCTCAATTTACGTTCCTCTTTCAATGTAAGGGACCAAGTTTCACACCCATATAATACTACAGGCAAAATTACTGTTTTGTATATTTTAACTTTTAGTTTCTTAGATATTAAACGAGAAGGCAAAAGTTTATGAAGAGAAAAGTAACATGCATTTCCTGAATTAAGCCTACTTTTTATTTCCTCTTTAATATCATTTTCATTTGTTAATATTACTCCTAAGTATTTGAATTTGGAAACTGGTTCAAACGTGTTGTTATCAATAATTAGATTTTGATTATTACCTAACACTTGGTTTCGGCCTGTAAACATATATTTAGTTTTCTCTTTGTTAACTTCCAAACCTATCTCTTTAGCAGTTTTGAAAAATATTTTAGCATTATTCTTAATTGTATTCAGATCATCCCCCAGTAAGTCTACATCATCTGCATATGCTAACATCTGCATTTGCAGTTATATTGACGGACGAATTAACAGACATGACTTCCCTAAAGGCGGTAAAGCTATTTCCTGTGCATTGAACCGTGCCATGAAGGCAAGTAAGAAAGGTTCGATCCTGAAATAATAGAAATTCTGTTTTGTGTACATCAGCAATATTGCCCTGCGTTCAGGATGTGATGACGGGGCATTTACAAAGGAACGGTCGTGCTAAAAGTCAGGATACGAACCTGGAATCTTCGATATCGAGATTGTGGGTCGACCGTTCAACGCGTGTGGTTACAGGGGCGGCTTTAAGGCAAAAACAGGAGGATGACTTTTAACTAGTTGCTACCAACTACGCAAATTGAAGATAACGTTAAGTGGGGGGGGGGGGGAGAGAAACCGATATGTTTTCCAACTTCTACATATTACATCTGCTTAGAATTCTTCTAGAGCATTCACGTGAATTTGCTTTCGCTGTTGTCTAGATATTAATAGTTTAATAGGCTTACATAGCTAGCTAGGATAATTTTCATAAGCATCTCCCAGCCACTTCAACAAGATTCACTTAGGAGTTTGTGTTTGTGCACAGAAACCCTAATCGGGACTGCACATAAACACCATAATGCTAGATGCATCAAATGTATGATGTACCAGAAAAGCCATGGGCGTAACTTGGGATCTAACTGGGGGGGGGGGGCAAAATCGAACTTTGGGGGGAAGGGGCAGAATCCAAATTGGAACTTAACTTGATGAGGTAGAATCCAACTTGGGACTTAACTTTGGGTGGGAGGGCAGAATCCAACTTGGGACTTAACTTGGGGGGGGGGGGGGGCAGAATCAAACTTGGGGCTTAACTTTTGGTGGGAGGGCAGAATCCAACTTGGGGCTTAACTTTAGTAGGAGGGCAGAATCAAACTTGGGACATGATTTTGAGGTGGAGGCAGAATCAAACTAGAGACTTGACTTTGAGGTGGGGGAGGCAGAATCAAACTTTGGACTAAACTTTGAGGGTCAGAATAAACTTGTGACTTAGCTTTGGGGACATAATCAAGCTTGGCACTTAACTTGGGGGGGGGGGGGTTAGAATTTATAAGTTTTCCATCCCATAAAAATAGCGTCCAGAACTATTTTGCTGAATAGCTTACATTTGCACAATCATAAAAAAATACACTTCAATCGTTTGCTACTCAGGTCTCAAGATGTAAACAAAAGTATCATTAACTTTTGCATTTATAGCCTGACAATTTGGAGGGAGGCAAGTGCCCCCGTTGCCCCCGCCAAGTTACGCATATGAGAAAACCATAGATTGATTCACTAAAGTGTGTTTTTGGTCTTCGCCAAAGGTAAAGCCTAAGTGCATCACACGATCTAAATGAGTACTTCTTTCTATGTCGAGCTCTACTTTACTGCATCAGTTGGTTCGTTTCTTAATGCATCTTCCTGCATCATCCTCGATGATGCACTTAAACACTTTATCTGAACTAAATACTTTTTTTTCTGTGTGTACAGTTTAATGTGGGCCTCCGCGGGTATCAAACCCTGCACCCTATGTGGAGTTTGACCAAAAAGATGTTTGGGAATTGTGGGATAAGTGACACCCTGATCACAAGGCAACGACATTACTACCACGCCAGCCTCCATCCCTAACCTGAATCAAAGTAGGAGGGGATACTTCCCCCGGCTCCCTCCCTTGCATTTCAAACACTAACCCAGTGTATGAGGGCACAATTTCCCTTTCCAAGGGGTAAAATTTCCCTTTTTGGACCAATTTTTCCCTTCACCTAAGCAAATTATGGGCCCGTTCCGAAAGTCGCACGAGTTTAACGCGTTAAACGAGTTATGGTAACTGACTGTCCCATAAGTGCTTCCGTGCGTTTCGTGAGTTTCATTGTGCTGTCCCAAAAGTAGCATTCCGTGCGTTTCGTGCAAACGCACGGGCCAGGAGGCTGGTTTGTTCCGTGAGAATCGTCTGCTGCTTTCAGACATTGCGCGTGCTGATGGATTCAAACTGCACTAGTTCGGAAAATGTATTACAATTTTAACAGATACCGATATGAAGCAACATGCACAAAATGAATATGCCTTGACCGTTCTTAGAATGTGATTAAAATGAGTAACAGTGTCCACAGTAGAGTTTATTTTTGCCATAAAGACATTCCTTCCGCTGACGCCATGCGGAAACTTTCTCTAAACAAAACGCTGCGTGCGCTTTCGCCTAAAGTGTCCCATAACTGTGTATTATAACTGGTTTCACCAGATTCACGAGCCCAGTTATTTTAGTTGAATGCGTTCGTTTTGTTAATACTTTCGGAATGCACCCTATATAACAATAATAATAATAAGTAGTACTAGCAGCAGCAGCATTATTAGTGGTCGTAGTGGAGACAGTATTAGTACGCAGTTAAGTATTCCGTTGAATTCGTTATTCGTTTGAATAAAAAATATTTTTAAAAAAATTCAAATTTCAGTTTCATCAATTCCTGACCAGATGTCCCAGGTTTGAATCCGTCCGGAATCCATTTAATTGTTTATCCTCATTGTTACTATTTATCCAAAGATGCATAAAAGCAACGTACAATAAACTTAAAAGAGCAGAAACAAGTAGGAATAGCAAAATAAAAAAATAACATAAAAATGTTTATATGAAATTCGAAATTAACAAACTGTAATAATGTAGTCAGATGACCTTAAAATATCCCTGCAATTGTGGTATTTTTAATCGAAATTCCCTTTTCCCTTTTGGCTAAAATTTCTGGCCGAATTTCCCTGCAAAAGGGAAATTTCTCTTCATGTGGCAACACTGCACTGACCACCCTCGCGAAGCGCCAGACAGATCAGAATCACTTGAAATCAAGAGATTTCTCACCTCACGCCATTCGCTCTCGTCTTCGAGTTTTCCTCCTCCCCTGTTTTATCACCTGCGCTCTATCCTGACAGCGCCATGGCAACAAATAATGAAACACGCGTCAGTCCGACTGAAACACCTGCTTTCCCTCCCCCGATCCCTGCTGCAATTAGACAGGTTTGACTCAGTGGAAGGCCAGTAATCTCACACGTCGTCTCCTTTGGCCGTTGACAATTTCGCTCCATCCACTCTGTGACTTCTGGTCAACGAAGTTAGTAATAAGGTGTCTTGTAGAGCGTATATTGATACACTTGTAAGTTGAATTGTATCATCTGCAAATAGCTGTATAAAGAAACAAACTGCCAGAATATACAAGAGATTCACTCCGCCGTCAGGATGACACAAGCGACATCTCGTTTTTTGACTTCCAGTGGAAGGGAATATATTGCAAGCAGACCTTCAACTTCTTTGGAAGACACATTTCTTGTTCATCTTTTGAGATTTTTGCAATGCCGATCTCTCTCTGTGTGTGTCTGTGGGCGGAGTGGATATAAATTAATCTCAAACCCATCTCTCTCACGCGAATTTCGATTTTCAGTTGTTCTGCCCGCACACGTCACTTCCTTCACGTTGCCATCGACTTGTGAAATTGCCTTTCCACATTGTTTCATCGCAACTCTTCTTAATGACCCATTTTATTGCCTACGATGAGCGACCGGCATTTGTTACTTTTCGCGATTTCCGTTCGCGAAACGCGGCTTTAAAAAAAACAACTAGGAAAACGAAAAAAAAATCTTGTCTGTTCACGTTCCTTGAAAAATTCTCCCCCAAGAAAGGTCACGGTCCATTTCCATGTACACAGGACTGACTTAGCGGAACAGATGGGTTCGGATTGGCCGTTATTAATGGGCGTCGCAGGGCAATCAACCAATGGAGGCAGAACTAATTGCTGTTCTTTTGAAATCCTTAAGACTCGATTTATGGTTGAGCATTGTGCACTGCTTGATAATTGTGGAAAATTCAGGCAAAGAGATGCAAGGGGGAGGGAAGAGCCTCTTTTGATAAAGTGATTTGATAATTTTCCTCTGGAATGCCAACTCGACTTTGTTGAAAACTTCATTTGGTTAATGAAAAGACATCCAATTTTGCGCACCAGGTTTTGCAAGGGCGAAAACAGGGTTCTTGGTGCCTAAGGAACCAAAACCTGGTTCACTGTGATTATTTACGCCACCTCTTCGTCTGCTCTTGGTATTTTTTTCTTCTTCAGAAAAAGAAGAGAGTCAGCATACAACTTAATACATTTACCAGATATGTAATCCGGTCACATGCACGTATCTAGAAATATATTGCGGGAGAGGTCCAACCAAGTGTGTCACGAATAATAATAATAGCAATAATAATGATATTTATAATTGATAATTTAATATGTCTAGTCATAATAATAATTTTTAAAATGGGTAAATTAATTAATGTCCTCCTCCATGGGCGTGTGGTTTAAGGCGCTGTGCTTTGGACTCCGCCTGGATTCAGTCTCTGGGTTTTCGGCCTGTGTATAGGACCAGTGGCAACCCACCATCTTGAGGAAATTGGGGAGCTGCGAGTGGGTAGCGTAACCCAGTCGCGGAAATCTATTACAATAGCTGGGGGTTCGACGTGCTGACCCCACGTCACCTCAATACTGGTGGAAGATCTTTACACAAGATTGTGGGAGGGAGACTGGCAGTCGGGAGATCGACCAAGGCCCTTCCAGGGCTATACAGCCATGGGTTATGTTATTTAAATTTATTAATATTTCTATTGTTATCGTTATTATTAATCACTTGATTGATTTTGTTTATTTTACTTCGCTTTTCTTTCACTTTTGGCTAATCGCGAAGATTAAGAGGAATGACGATACGATGAAATTGACAGAGATTTATAAATGTAGTGGTACAGGAATAACAGCATTGTAAGCACGATTTCAGTTATAACTTTCAGGCCAAAATACATAAGATTATCAGTTATATAATTTTAATAACTACTCATTTGATTCATTTAGGTGGTGTTTAAAGTCCGCTTTATACACAGTAAGGCCAATTGTGACTGGACCTACAGTTATTTAAAGAGGATCCGAACCACTGTGTGCCTCCACCAGGTATCGATTACAAGGCGACGACGCTACCACTGCGCTATCGGGGACGCCTAACTACTCATATGAAAAGGCTAATGTAACTGTGTATCCTTTTTAAAGCTAATATTATCAGGGCCGAAAAAATCGTGAAATTGACAAAATTTACAGGATGAATGGACGAGGGGAAAGTACCCGCAAAATGGTCTTCACAAGAGGGAAAATTGCTTTGAAATGGGAAAAATGAACGAGATATTTACGAGTAATTCTTCCATTTCCTGTGAACAAATTAACCTCAATTCAGATTAAAGGAAGGCATTCCGGTCTTAGTGAACTTGGGATACAGTTTTGGGTAATCGCGACGATAAGGATGAGTGATGATATGATGAAATTGATGAAGGGACACTCACAAAGATCACCATTCGATTCGGCCAGGATTCGAACCCGGGACCCTATCGTCGTAGCGCGATGTGTTAACAACTCCGCCACGAAGATCGACCGAACCAATTATCTGATTATCTGAATCCGTAGGGGTTCGTTATAAACGGAGTTGACTGTACTTGTTCACCTCTCCCTTCATCTCATAATGTATGCATGTGTCTTCTTTTTTCTACGTACATGTTAATCTCTCTCATTATTATTATTATTATTATTATTATTATTATTACTTATTTAGTTTCAGCTCTTATCGTCACAAACCCCCATGCATTCACCTTCATGTATTTTTGAGTAAAAACAAGGTCAGGTCTGCATAACATTGTTAGCGTCTGTCACCTAAATATAGCCTGTGATCTACAGCAAAGGTGTTGCTTTCTTTCGTCGAATCTTTCCCTCACTCACCAACCCCCCTTCCCCTCCTCCCTAATCATGCGTTCTTGGTTGACACACCTTTCGCCGAAGGAGGGAAGGGGAGGGGAGATAACCGGAGGACTCCCATTGTGGCTGCGAAATGGGTTTTCTTGGCAGCTAAAAGATGAAAGGGTCATTTATTTTCTAGAACATTGAGTGGAAACAAAAACGATCAGGGGACAGTTTGTGTTGGCAGGGCGCGCATGAAGCACCGGAAACCGAGTTGGCTGCTTCTTTAAGGTACATTCCTGACATTCATACGGCTGGTGCTTATGTTCTCGCGCGGAGTATTAGTTTCTTGCAGTTTTTGAGCAGGAGCTTAGCAGAGGAGCGATACACAATCAAGGCAAAAACTTGAATTTAAAAAGTGAATGTGATTTTTTGTAGGTAATCGAATCGGAATTGATTATTCTTTTCTGGAGATCGATCTAAGGACGTGCATGATTACATCATATTGCTTAATTAGTTCATTGGATACTTAAGCTTAGAGCGAGTAGGAGAGAAAGAGAATGAGATAGAGATAGAGAGAGAAAGAGAGATAGAGAGAGAGAGAGAGAGAGAAAGAGTAAGAGAGAGAGAGAAAGAGAGAGATATGACATAAAAGAAAAGTCTATTATTTCCTATATACATCTCTTGCTCGCTCTCTGGAGTGTAAGAGCGATCTTCCACGTAGTACGCCCAATTGTCAACCTCACTTCCACGTAGTACACCCTGGACTACATTTTGCAGACGAACGAGGCTCTGGCGACAGGCCCTGGCCAGTATAATTCTGTGTGTCGTCCTCTGTCTTGTCCTTATATGTGTTGAGTGCCTCTTTACAGCCTCAGCTTTTAACCAAAGTCAGAATATTTTAATATTTTAGTTACGACACGACATTAGTTCTGTTTATTTTAGTTTTGTTAACTTAAGTCAGAATAATTTTAGCCTCCCAACGTTACATATGTGTTATTACTTACATTTTAGTCCAGGTAAGGGGCTGTACCCCGTATAAAGTGACGCACCCAAAATTCTCAATTCAAAATCAAAATCAAATCGTTCTCTCTCACTCTCTCTCTCTCTCACACACACACACACACAAGATAAGCACAGATAAAGGCATACAAACACACACACAGAGAGAGAGAGAGAGAGAGAGAGAGAGAGAGAGAGAGAGAGAGAGAGAGTGAGAGGAAAGTGCAAGAAAGAAAACATATATACACACACGTCAACTTTAAACTGTAGGCCCAGTCCCGATTAGCCCATCTGTGCATACAGTGGACTTGAAACAACAATTCAAATAAACGTACAGTGACGGGCAATAAAAATTGGACAGCTAGATCTGCATGTAGTTTAGTTATGTGTGTTGCCTAACTCCGAGGAGACAGCCGCTCTTCTTATTGAAGCTGGCTTATCGCCTTACAGTTAGGCCACACACACACAACGAATTGCAAGGAAGAAGATACTTTAGGATCTAGGTGTCCCATTTTTATTGGCCGTGACTGTACATGCAGAGAGAGAGAGAGAGAGAGAGAGAGAAGAAATGAATGAATGAAAGAAGTTCGGAAGCACGCGTGCAGAGAGAGAGAAAGATGTTCCAAAACAAAGAGTGTGTGTGTGTGTGTGAGAGAGAGAGGGGGGAGAGAAAAGAAAGAGGATACAAACAGAACAAAATAGAGAGAGGACAACATCTGCTATGCATCCATGGGCGTCCGGAAGGGGGGCTGTGCCCCCCCTGGAAAATGAATGTCAACCGAAAATTATATATTTTTGACATATAATTTCATTTCAGCCACAATAATATGTGTTAATTATTGCATGATAAATTCAAATTTTAGCAATGTCTTTTGAGGGAACAACACTATTATTGGGGAAAATGTGCCTGGTTTTCCCCCCTGGAAAAAAAATACCTTCCTTGCCCCTCCCTGGAAAAAATCCTGCGGACGTCCATGTTTGCATCAACAGAATTCCATTCCTTAAAACATCACAAAATATAGAGTAAAAAGTAATGATAATGGTGATGGACAATTTGCCTACTATTATCTTTGCCGTTGATTGTACAGAGAGAGAATCTTGCCAATAGGATGTTGTTTGGATAGGCATAAGGTAAACTTAGCTTTATTGGGCAAGTATGTTGTAAAATTACAACGAACACTATAATAGCTACTTTTTGGCGCAGGAGAAAATTCTCTCACAATTTCACGTGTGAGTCATGACACCCCTGCTCAACACAACCCCTTTTATTTGCACTACATATTGTCCAATCAGTTCTCACAATACGAGAGCAACGTCCCACGTGTTATCCGTTCCAATATAACCACCGCAACCAGCACATCTGTAGCTTTTCCAATTCACTGTTATCATTTCAACCTTATACTAAAAGACCGTTTCTGAATATGCTTGCTCACTACGTCTCCATTCACAGGTCTTCTCGTGCAAGTGGCTACCATTTGCTCTCTTTATACAAGACAAGAAAATTTGCAGCCTGTTTTATTGTAAAAAAGAAAAGATGGGAACTGAACGTGAGTGCTTGTTTTCCACATCTCTTTTATCTTTTTTGTTCCGGTCCTGGTAAAAATTCTACATGGTTGTTGGCCTTTGCAATGGCCGTGTTTACTTTTCCTCAAAAACTCGAGGAGAAGTCTTCAGCAAGTTTGAAGGACGCTGTCACGCAAATGCGAGCTCTTAAAGAGGATGTTTATAGAGGAATTACAGCGGAGATGCCCGTCTATTAGACCGTCTAACGTGGTGGTGAATGGGTATGAATTGGGTAGGGAACCGCGTCAGAACCGAGCGACTTCCGGCGAAAGGGTTTTACGGAGGGAGTTTTGCTGGCCCCTTTTTTATCACTCCGAGCCAGAGAGAGAGTAACATCCCACGTGGGAGTGAGAGGGAGGGAGGGAATTCAAGTGGTATTAATTTGCACGCTTAAAATTATTTTTACTCCGCGCGGTTTGACTTTGAAATTACTTCTTTCAAGTGTTGAATGAGCGGAAACGGGGGGTGCAGGGAGGGGGAAACACGGAAAATCCACAAAAAAAAGCAATGCAGGAGAATGAGTTCCATTCATGAATTGTGAGCTGAAGCTTTTCTTACTGAAAATTTTCTCGTCACGAATTGCGTTCTACGTGTTAAAAGCTGTGAGTTAGGATTACCCGCTAAGCGTTTTCCTTTCAAGGGAAATGTTAATTCTTTCAGATTATTGTTCGTCATTATCAGAGGTTACTAATGAGCCGAGAGAGATAGGGATGAAACTTCCATTGGACTTGTACGCCAATTCTCGCTTGTGGTAATCAAGTAAAACACAATTTATTTCCATTCGGGTTATTTTCTGTCGCTTTTTTATCTTTTGGTTAGGTGGCGATTAGGATTTCTTTTATTTTACTTTGCTTTTCCGCCACTATTGGCTAATCGCGAAGATGAGGTTGAAAGATGATAACATGCAATGGATGAGGGGACAAACATAAATATGTGTGTACAACACAACATGAGCTCCACGGAGGATTATACTGGTCGTAAGTCCAGACGCCAGGACCTCGCTAGTCTGCAAAATGTAGTCCAGTATGCTACGCGGAAGAGATTGGCACTTGGGTGTCCTCAGAAGGCGCTTATGATAAATGATGAAGTGAATGATGGGATAAAAGCAATGATGCACTAACCTTTGACTTCTGCCTTTGCTCACAATTCCGCCATGTCCTGCAGAATTTATTTCTAGAATGAACCTCTCTCCCACAAGTGCGAATCTTAAGTTCACTCTATGTACGGATAGGCTAAACGGGATTTGGACCTACAGTTTATATATGTTATCCGAATCACTATCTGTCTCCACCGGGTATAGAACCCAGGTTTTCCTTTATTACAAGACGACGACGTTACCACTACGCTATCGGGGAGGCTCTAGTACCTTGCGTACTTTTTGTTTGGCTAATCGCGACGATGAGTTATGATTAGATGAAGTTGAAGAAGAGACACTTGTGTCCAGGCCAGGGTTGATTAATTGATTGATTTACTTTATTTTACTTCGCTTCTGCTGTCACTTTTGGCTAATTTGCGAAGATGGGGATGGCTAATGATATGATGAAATTGATGAATGGACATTCACAAACATCCATGTCCAGGCCAGGATTCGAACCCGGGACCCCTGGCGTCGTAGCGCGATGTGCTAACCACTCCGCCACGGGGGCGGCACCAGGCCAGGAATGATGACAATGTCCACTTCATGGATGCAAAACATGGATGCTCAGAGAATACTACTTCAATGCTGTACAGACATCCGGAGCCTCTCCTCAAAGTTCCGCATTGCCCTTGCCAACATTTCGTGTACAGCAACAATGACGCAATCTTTCCGACATCATCTTCCATACTTAAATACTGTATACCTATCCAAACTGCATTTCTTACCGATGGTTTTGGTGTTAATAAAACGTTTGTATCTTGAAAATCAACGACGCTACACGTATTCCAAAAACATGCGTCCTTTTTGCGGCACCTTGTATTTCCAATGTCTCGCCTGTAGATTAATTGACATATCTTTTCTTCCAGAGATCTGGGTATCGGGGCGACTATGGTTAAGCTTGTGGTTTTTGATATGTGCGGTGGATCGACTAACTCCACAGCAACACTCCACTGACATCTCAAGAGCGTCTTCTGTGGACATTCGGGTAAGTTCCTTCATGGCTACTGTTATCATTTAAACAGAACCCAAAATGTGTCAATTGGCACAGATGTGTCGACTCCAGAAACATATTAAAATGCACTTTTGATGCATCAAGATACACACAGAAATGCATGAAATAGTACTTTAATACCGTACGATGCACTAAAATGCATCGACTGAACAGATCAGACACGATCATTATTAAAGAAACCAAAATTACATGTTTGACTATGTCAATTGATTCATTAAACTTTATTTGATGCATTTGGAAAACTGTGTTTTCTTTCTGCATTATTTTGACAGGAGGAAGATTGCCAATTTGATCAATCTGCGTGCAATAACAACTTGCATTGAAAAAATAAAACGTAAAAACATTCAACTTGTTCCAAATTATACTTTTGTTCTTTCTTGAAGGATTGAAGGAAATGATAAACTAATGCATCTACACCAAGAACTTAATTCGCGACAATGATTTATCCGCGCATCTCTAACCCACTGAAAAGTTTCTGAACACCGTCCCAAAATTTTCGACAAGTGCCCAGTTTATGGTCGTTTTGGCTCTTAACTATTTCTTTGCACCCCCATAAAACCGAACTTGCACCCTAACTAAACTAAAACCTGTACCTTGATTAGGAAATAAACAAGACCAATCCACCTATACCATACCAAATTAGAATACGAACGAAGAATCAAGAACGAAGTTGAAATGTGGTTCCAGCAGCAGGCGGCAGAATTCTGACTGTGGAATACAGAAGCTAGTACCTTGACTTAACAAGTATTTCGTGTTTTGTGAAAAAAAAACTCATGTAACAGTAAATAATCTGTAGTGGACATGTTTTGTCAAATACATTTTTTTAACCTTTTCTTTCCGGACACTCCTCGTACATGCGGAATATAAGCACTGTCCCAGCCTTAGAAACCCAAAGCATACCACTTCGAGGACTTTCCTTCTGTGTTTATTCTGAATTCAGTATTTCTTTCGCTATGCATTTCTTTGCGTTTAACATGGTTCGCCTTTATCCTTACCTTGTTGTTTCCGTTCCTCTTCGATGGCGCTGTGGTAGCGTCGTTGCCTTGTAATCAAGGGGACCCGGGCAGGGTTGTTAAATTCCAGGAACCAATAAATTCTAATGGGTTCTGTAACAAGACGGGAATCTTTTTTCGCGCACAATTTAAATTAGATCCAAGTTGCGTTTTGTTTCATTGAAAAATAGGTTCTTGAATCGTATTTAAATTGATCAGGAAAAAAGGTTCCTGGACCGAATTGAAATACTTTACCGATAAAAAGGTTCTTTACGGTCCAGAACCAGTTTATGCTTGCTGATTTTCTCTCCTGGACCGGAATTGAATTTATTTAAAATTCCTGGATCTTTAACAACCCTGGTCCCGGGTTCGATACCCGGTGAAGGCACATAGTGATTCGGATCCCACTTTAAACTGTAGGTCCAGTCCCGATTAGCCTTACTGTGCATAAAGTGGACTTACAACTCAATCAATCAAACCCTTGCATGCCCTTGCGTTAATCGACATTTGTCTGGTTAAAGCTTAACACAGTTAGCAACACTATTTCCAGTGAATTGAGCAAACACACAAAGCGAAGAAAAACGTTTCCAGTCTTTGACTAGAGTAATGACCAACTTCCTTAAGTATGACGCACCCTGCTTCTCAAAACGCCACGAATAAATAGATTCCTCCAAGAGTAAACGAAAGGTGGGGTTTTCTTCTGCGACGGGTAATGGAAGATTTGGTGTTATTAGTGGTAATTAAAATGGAGGAACAAAAGAGGCACTCTCTTACCTCCCACCTCCAGTTTGCTCTGGACATTTCTTACGACTACAGTTTGTATTTCTGTCATTTCTTTATTTCGGGTCGCTTTTCTGCCACCTTTGGCTGACGCGACGATGAGAAGTAACCATGAGTAGATGAAGATAAAGGAGTACACCCATCCTCGGTGATCAGGCCGAGATTCGAACGTGGAACCTTCGGGGGTGAGAGCACCAGCCTGCCATGAGCACGCTTGTCTATTGTATGCAACTAATATTTCTGGGTTTAACGAATCACGTATTCAGAAAATATTAATTGTAATTTGAATACTAAGTCTCTCTCTCTCTCTCTCTCTCTCTCTCTCTCTCTCTCTCTGTCTCTCTCTCTCTCTATTCTCTCCATCTCATCTACAGGGAAGAGAAATGCAGACAGATTTGTTTTATTTTACCTCGTTTTTCTGCCACTTTTCGTATAATTACGAAGGGGGCTGAAATGTAGTAAAATGTAATTAGTGAAAGTACAGTGACAAGTATATGTAGATAGGACAGAAAACGAGCCTTACAGAGGATAATACTGGCTGTGGGTCCAGACGCCAGGGCCTCGTTAGTCTTCAAGTTGCATTACGTGGAAGAGAGGTTGACGTTTGGATGTCTTCAGAAAGAGTCACCCCTTACACCCTGAGAAAGAGTGGAGAGACAAAGCGAGGAAGGAAGTCAGGATGGTAGTGAGGAAGGATGAGGGGCAGAAGTGAAGGAGGAAATCAGGATGTAAGTGAGAAAGGAAATCAGGATGGAAGTGAGGAAGTAAGTCAGGATGGACGTGAGGAAGAAATGAGGGGCAGAAGTGGAGAAAATCAGGATGGAAGTGAGAAAGGAAGTCAGGACGGACGTGAGGAAGGAATGAGGGTCAGAAGTGAAGTGAAGGAGAAAATCAGGATGGAAGTGAGGAAGGAAGTGAGGATGGACGTCAGGAAAGAATGAGGGTTGGAAGGAAGGAAGGAAGTCAGGACAGAAATGAGGAAGGACGTCAGGGCTGAAGGGAGGACTGAAGTCATTCGATGAAATTGGTGGCTCTGTGGTTCAATGGCACTGTATGCCAGAGACCCCGGTTCGAGCCCTGGTGGAGGAGTACGTTTTCTTCGTGTGCCAAACAGTAAGATAATTGACCCTGATCGTCGCGATTAGCCAAAAGTGTAAAATGCAAAGCAACGTAGCCAATCAAATTGTGTTACAACCGAGAAAAGAGGCATTTAATCAAAGGTTCGCAAGTTCGATACCCAGTGGAGATACTTTGCGACTCGGATCCCCTTTTAAACTGTAGGTCCAGTCACGATTAGCTTTTCTGTGCAAAACCAAACTCAAAACAATTATTGTAACAGAGAAAGCTACCAGATCTGGTTCCCGAAACAAGAGTCCCGCAACACTGCACAATGAGAAAACATAAGAAAAAGGGTGGAAAGGGAGGGGAGGGGGCATGCAAGCAAAAAAAGAAACAGTACACCTTGAACCTCGATCAGTGGGAGACCAGGTGTTTGTATCCGTGTAAGTGCTCGAGGCTGGACGAGAACGCAGCTAGCAGAAACAATGGGACGCGGGACGGGGTGTGAATATAAATGGGAACGAGTGGCTAGTGACATCCTGTGGTCAGCGGATTGGATTCCCTCGAGCCCTCGGGATCCTCTTCCAGACGGGAACTCATTATTGCTTTCCCTTCGGGGGAAATCTTCCTCCTTTCCTTTCCAGCGTTTCTGGCCGGTTTTGATGCAGTTTCCAGGGGTTCATAAATTCAGCGCCAACTCAGAAATAATGGCCCCGTAACAGTCTCCCCATGCAGATTAAGAAGGCGCGCCCCTGCCCGGGGAAATTAATCTTAATTGAATGTTGTTCTTGTGTGTCCTTTTCCACCGGGAGGGAGAGGGGAGGGCGCCACGTGGAGCGAGAGGAATTATGGGAGTTTATAATTGTGATTTTCTCATCTCCGTTCGAGTGTCTCTCTTTGCAAGTCAAGATGGAGAATGTTATCGTTTCCCGTGGCTTTACGTGGTGTCCGTCATCTTCAACTCTAACGCCGAAGGTTGCAACCATCTATAGGCGCTTAGCCATTACGTTGCTGCCGACCTCCGTGGCTCAGTGGTTAGCACAGCGGCTACGACGTCAGGGATCCCGTGTTCGAATCTTTCCTGGACATGGGTGTTCCCTTCATAATTTTCATCATATCACGGTGTGGCTACGCACCGAGAATTCCTTAAATTTTGAGTAAATTATTGGCTCCGGGAAGCGTATTTCACATGTGCACATTGAAATAGATATTGGGGACGTGCTTTGTAATGGCGAAGTTTCTGGTTGGCTGGAGTGACTTTTTTTTACTTTGTTGATTATTTCTATGACGTGCCTTACAATTTGACTATAGTCTTGAACTTGTTGAAAGCTGAAAACCACTTATGGTTTCCTTTCCCATCTATTATCTACTTTAGTACATTGCTTTCATCTTTTCTACATTTTCTATTACAGCTTCACTTTCACTAAATCGATACTTATCCTCCAAAGATTTATTTACATTCTATCACCTTGTGCTGCCATCTGCATTTCTTTATCGAAACTCCTTTCTTTTCATTTTGTGTTATATCTGGTTTGTAACAACTCTTTTTAAAACAAATAGGCGGGCGCTTATACAGTCAAAATTAAGGTTTTGGCGCTAAACAAGGGTTTGATAGATTTTTTTATGTTTTTGAAACATTTAATTCAAAATTCAAAACGAAAACCGGAAAATGACTCAATATATTTAGTAATTGTATAAGAATTTTCATCAAACGCAACATTTTTAAAATTATTTCCTTTAATATTTCCAATAAGAAAGTCCATTCGCTTTCCGAGTATTGATTACTATTCGAGTACGTTGTCTTCCCAGACCAGATGGTTCTGCTTGTGCTGGGGTATAGTAGTCTGTGGTTTACAAAAAGTGTTCGTCCTAGTCAATGAAAAAAATGCCAGTTTCCTATCATGTAATAGATTATCATTGAGACAGTTTGCTAGACCAATAGGGAGCATTCATGCACAAACCACGCCCCCAATCTCTATTTCAACGTGCACATGTGAAATACGCCTCCGGGAATTATGCATGATTTCTACGTGAATTCTTCTCCGTAGACGTGAAAAATTGCAACTTTTATTACTCCAAATCCCATTGAATTTATACATATTTATGAATGCCC
The DNA here is from genome assembly GCF_977018435.1 of Lepisma saccharinum. Classification (NCBI taxonomy): domain Eukaryota; kingdom Metazoa; phylum Arthropoda; class Insecta; order Zygentoma; family Lepismatidae; genus Lepisma; species Lepisma saccharinum. The sequence continues at coordinate 19,093,045 of NC_139242.1, read as the reverse complement.
TGAGGCAACTTTTTCACAGTTTAGGTTTTATTTTTATTGAGGAAGGAAGACAAAAGAAAGCTGCGTGGAAAAGTAAACAGAATCTTCTCGATCCATTTGCTTTTTTGTTAGTGTTCTTTGCAGAACAATCTGACAGACGGAAGATTATTGCAAGATATCTTGAAGTTGAAAGGTAAATTTTAGTTTGGAATTCTTATACAATTAACAATTTTTCTAATGGGTTCTATTCGATTCCCCTGCTGGACCGGAATATTTTTTCTCGCACAATTTAAATTCGGTACAAGTTGCGTATTGTTTCATTGAAAAAAGGTTGGTTGACCGAATTTAGTTTGATCCGAAAAAAAAGGTTTCTGGACCGTATTTAAATTGAGCTGGAAAAAAGTTCCTGGACCGAATTTAAATCCAGTCTGAGAAACGTTCCTGGACAGTATTTCAATTGATCAGATAAAAATGTTCCTGGACCGAATTGAAATACTTTAGAGATAAAAAGGTTCTTTACGGTCCAGAACCCATTCACGCTTGCTGATTTTCTCTCCTGGACCGGAATTGAATTTATTTAAGATTCCTGGACCTCTAACAACCCTGTTTTTGACTTATGTTTGTATATGTATTTCGAGTCTGGGAGTATGTGAAATGGTAAATGTAAAATCCGCAATTTAAATTAAATACAGTCTGTATTACATACACACACTACTGTTCAATTGAATTAGAATTTTTGGATAAATTGGAATCGCAAAAATCCTTTATATTGTTAATATATTTGTGTGGGGGGTGAGAGGTGGTAATACGAAAGGCTGAAATGGAAAATAACATCTGATTGTAGCCTTGAATATTTGCAAAGTTCACCTTGAAAACTTTATATTATAAGCTACTCGAATTTTATCAAGGTGATAGAGTGGCCACCCTGTATTATCACTCATCCTCATAGTCGTGATTACTCAAAAGTGGCAGAAAAGCAACTCTGAATAACAAGAATAAAAATGCATTGCAATACTAATACTCAAAACTTATAATAGTGCCGCCGTACGAACCGGTCTCCAATCACAGCGCAGAACCGCTACTATGAAAAAAATCCTGTTTCCCTGCTGGCTGCTTCGGGGTGGAGTGTTTGAAAGGTTGCCGCTTGTTGCCCAAAGTGCAGCGGTAGCTCTAATTGGCTGTTTGAATGGAAGTTACTTCGTAGATAAACGCGGCAACAGAGGGTCTCTGCTATAAAGGTGGTCTCCGTGCCGGAGTAAGTTAATTGCATAGTTTATGTGATTGAAAAAGCTCACGAGAGAGGAGGGAGGGAGAGAAGATCGTTCTCTTTATTACGGAGAGAATATAAAAACTAATATCGAACATTTACTTCAGGTGCACCGCGACACTCGATCCTCTCCGAAGCTGGACTTCAGCTCAAACGGTGTGTCATGTGAACGAAGTGTAAAATGAGTTTCTGATTTCGTTGAAAGTATTTTTCCTTTCAACCCTGCAATTTCCCAGCGGAGGGAAAATTCCTTCCCTTCAAAATATTCGGCGAAACGGGAATTCCACTTTTGCCGAAAATTATGCTTAGGTGAGATGTGGCATTCGGCGATAGGGAATTCGGCGAAACGGGAGTAAATCGATTTTGACCTTCTCCCCTCTCCCGCTGGAAATCTGAGCATGGCTTATTGACCTCTCCTTTACAGCAGTGAATTGAATCACACTAATCACAATCAGTTTAATTGATTTATTGATTGATTTGGTGTTTTAAGTTTACTTTATGCACAGTAAGGCTAATCGGGACTGGACCTACAGTTTAAAGTGGATTACAAGGCGACGATGATACCACTGCGCCCAGAATCAGTTTAATGTCTAAAGTAAGATGCTATTGGAGCCTTTGCTCCTTCCTCAATATTATTGATCAAATGGTGTCTCTAGAGTCGTCACCAGATGTGACCTACTAACACCAAGTTGTGAAAACGGTTTCCATAAATTTCAGAGCTGCTTTCCTCGCCATTGTGTTCAAGAACGGACATTTCAATCAGCCGACGTCGTCGCATTCCATCAACACAAACGTCATTTTCCGTTTCCTACTGCAATAATCTCTGCACCCGAAGCTGTCGACAGCGGGGGTGTTTCGGAGCGGAGCAGAGACGTCAGCGTTAAGTCATGAACCGAGGTCACAGGTCGCTGCAGCGGTGGAACATTTGGACGTTCCAGCAACTGCAAAAAGGAAGAGGGGAGAGGAAAAAATGGCCACAAAGCACGTCCTGGAAATGTCCAACTGGCTCCGGCTGGATTTGCACGCACACGTGCGTCTTGAGAACAAAGAACGGGCAGGGAAGCTGGTGTTGAGATTCAAGTGCCAAAGGATCGGATCTCTCTCACTTTTGCAAACTTTTCATCCTTTCGTCATGTGCAGCTTTGGAAACAATTCATTGGAGCTTCGATTACGACCCTCGTGACTGATCTCTTCGATGCACATTAACCAGGCTACCCAATTTTTTTTATGATGTCTAATATGTGACGTTCCTTATTGTGAGATCCAAAGATTACTACGTCACGGTAATTGCCCAATCTCCGTGCTCCGTAGAGTTATGTGACTCTCCTTAATATTACAGCTGCAACGGGATGCCAACAAAATGATAATATCTACATTTTGCCAAAAGTTTATTGTGGTTGCATCATTAAGAACACTCACTGCGATACAATGCCACTATTGTCAATTGCACAATTTCAATACAATGAACTTTTTAAAAAAGTACATAGATCCTTTCATAGATTTCTCATTTTCTCCCATATAACAATCTTCGTCCTCTCTTCACAAACCATTGTCCTGGACACTGATTTAAAAACCAACTGGCTTATTCATTCAGACTGGATACTTCTAGAAATTTATCGAACCGGAAATGGCTTCAACTTCTGGTCTTGAGGTCCTGGGATCTAGATACTTCATTTTATTTCGTTTATAGTTTTTGACTTTATGTTGAATATTAAATTCAATAACAGCAACATTAAATCAAACAAAAATAAAACATATTAGTGGCAAAACATCAAACAATAAAACGTATTAGTGGGAAAATAAAGATGGCGTAACAAAAAACACCCGACATTTATCAAAGATGGTAAAGAGTCCATTTTATGCTCAGGTAGGCTAATCGGGACTGGACCTACAGCTTAAAGTGAGATCCGAACCACTGTGCCCCACCGTGGATCGAACCTGAGCAAAATTTCGGAACACGCTACCACTTTTAGGAGGGGGACGATTTCGTTTGAACTATTCATGTACTTGCATATGTACACTATTTTCCTATTTATGAAACAAAAATAAATTGATATTTAGCGTCGCAGTTCTGCAACTTTTGTCTGATCGTGACGATGAGGGTGAGCTATGATTAGATTAAATCGATGGACAGCCACAAAGAATACCTGGGAACTTTGATGACGGGATCCACCACTTAACTCTTTCAGTCACCGAGTGGGCATGAATGATGAAATTAAAATTTGAAATGAGGTTTTTAGTATGTGAAGTACCTTGGGTCTTTTTGTATTTTAAGGTCATTTCAGAGGATTTAAAAGTCATCCACTTTCAAGCCCTGTTCTGTTAGTAACTATACCACGAGCACAGTCTGTATTCGTTAGGGCAATGGCCCTGTAATGAATATCTGTCGGCTACTAGTTTTAGTGAAGGATTAAGGTGCAGTCGTTTGGACCTGCATAAAACAATATAGGTTCCGCCTCGATTGACATCTGTGCAAAAAGCAAATAAGACTTTTTTTCCGAGTTGCGAATTGCCCTTCACCTTGGCAACGTTGGAGGCATCGCCTGGGGGTGGCACGTCAAAGCCACGTGAGCCGCCTGCCGCCTTGGGTCACGTGGCCAGTTCGTCAATCCCTGCATCTTCGCCTGGGGGCAGGACAGCACGAGCAGGAGAAAGAGGTGGGGTAAATCTCTTGGTCGAGTTCCGAATTGCCTAAGAAATTTCAGCGGTTCTTAACATCGTCCAGGTGTGCACTATATGCGAAACGAAGGGAATTTCCCTTCAAGGCAGGGATGATATGCTAAATGTTGGCAATTTTTGTGAAACTTACAGGGAAACTTTCAATGTTTTCTTTCCACTCTTCGTTTGTTTATATTTTCCAGTTAATTTATGTACGAAGTTATTAACATTGCCGTGGATTAATTAATTGACCCGTCTCTGTGTAGAGCAGCTCTGGGGTTCACCCAGTCTCTAATATATCGGTAACCCTAGGAGTAAAGTCGGCAGGAGCGTGGTGCCGATCACATCACCTCCACAATAGCATTGATTGTGAATGTGTGGGGTCCCACTTACACATTCCCCCATATGCTTTCACAGCACGTTGCAGTAAGCAGGGAATAGTTTTATATTTTCAATAAATTGACCAGGTCCGATTTGATTTTTGTTATTTAGCGCCGCTTTTCTGTCACTTTGGGCTAATCGTGGCGATGCGAATGAATGATAGTAATATTATGAAATTGATGAAGACACCCCTGGCCTCGTAGTGTTCTGTGCTGACGACTACGACACGGACGTCGGCAAAATTAAATAAATAAGCAAAAACTATCCTAATGCTTTATGCATATTTTGACATATTCCTGGCTGAACAGTGGCGATATGATTCTAGAGAAAGTTTCTTCGTTTCTACATTTTTCTTCGTATCTTTACATGGTTAGGTTTATCACGGCGATGGATGAAAATAATAAACACTTTTTAGTTGTCAGACCAAAAATCCCTATTCTCACTCTGTACACGTTAATCCCGATAGAGAATGGAGTAGTGCTGTATATTGTTTAAGTAAAAACGAGGTAAATATTGGTTAGAATGGATTTCCTCAGGAAAATGGCCCCTCCCAAGTGCAATTCCTGGATCCGCCACTGGAGCTATTGTTTATACATGATTCCCCTATACTGAAGCTGAAGAGAGATTTGTAGACTGTTCCTTATCTTCTTCACCAAAAGCAAGGGAAAAAGGAAGAAGAATATTTACTGGAAATTCCACTCTAGTAAGAAAATGTTATTTAGGCTCCAGGGCAAAAGTTTCCTTATCCTTCTTACCTTCAATTCCGCACTCCCCCCCCCCCCTCCTCGACGTTCTTTCTTTGCCTCCTTCTCCCCTATCGTCACACACACATGCTCACATGTGGCGTTGAGCCTGTGGCACAAATGCGATACACCCATGCGTATCCAGAGAAGGGGGAGAATACCTTTATGACAGCTCATAGTTCTTGGTTTCTCTTTTTATCTTGTTTCTTTTGGCCTGCATGTTTTCCTGTAAAAAAGAAAACAATATTCGTGGCCATTATTTCATCCAATCGCCTAACGCAGCAAAGGCTTTGCTTTTGTCTTGCCCCCCACTCCTCGTTGAAGGTGAGTTGTGGATTTTGCCTCACAGTGTGGCGCCCTAGTCGACTAGTCGCTTTCTAATCAAGGATTGAATCATCTGTGGAAGTGATCTGTGGTCAACTCCATTACTTGAGATTTTAAAAACCTTTTACTATCATAAATTTAGTTGTTTTTTCCGTCTGATATCTTATTTAAAAATAATAGAAGAGAACTTGGCTTTTTTGCACAATACAAAGAAATTGTAAAACATTGTAAAAGTCCCGTAACTATATAAATGTACAAACAAGAAGCAAGCCAAAATCTAGGAAACAAAAACAAAAAGCAAAAGATGCGTTTCAACAGGTGTATAATGAATGTTACAAATCATTACAGTTTGACATTATATGATTCCTCTTTATTTGCATACGATGAATTTTTATCGCAACTCCAGAGCACAATATGTCTTCTATGGTAAATCTACTGCGGTCTGGGTAGCTTGTTATTTTAGTGCAAGGGGAACCTGTTATTGTTAATCTCATTGCATATCACGTGGATTGCAAATGGAAATAAAAAAATCCGGAAAATCAATTACAACAATGAAGCATTCAGTTAACACAATTTGAATGTTGTTTTTCGTCTTAATTTTTACGAAAACCGAAAAATGATCCAATATAATTTATTTACATGTATGTATATATATATATATATATATATATATATATATATATATATATATATATATAGTACCACACCTCTAGGTAGGATTGTGGGAGGGAGATTGGCAGTCGGGAGATAGGCCAAGGCCCTTCCAGGCCTGTCGAGCCACGGATTATTATTATTAATATAGAAATTGCAACATTTTCTTCGTATCTCCTTTGCACAATGCAAGACAATACTCAACATTTTTAATCAGTGCATGTTTTTTTTTTATGTTTTGCATTCCAACGAAATGGTCGACTCGCTTTTCAAATATCGTGCTTATATATCGATATGCGTATTAATCGATAGTTCCTCACTGTCCGAGTGCATTGTCTTCCACCGCCAGATGGTTCTGCTTTTACTGGATATAGTGTTCGCACAAGTCAATAGATGAAATGCTGTGTCTCATCATGTAATGGATTATCCTTCATTCTACCACGCCGCCTCCACTAGTTCCAGTTCGGTTCGCAAGGCATTCTGGGAAGTGAAGATTCCCAATCAAGGCAATAAGACTCCCTTTTTCTTCTGCGATCTCTTTTCTACATATCCACCCCTTCGATATGGGCTTGGAGGGTAGCAACGCGCTTTTTCCTCATATTCAAAATCATGACTAAGCTACGCTGTCTGTTCTTCCCCCTCTGGTTCGTTTTTTTTTCTCTTCCTTTCCTGCAAACAAGAACCACAAAAGATCGAGCTTATCAGACCTCGTTAATATGCAAGCTCCGTTCCCTCGTCTTGACAGTGACGTATGGGAAATAGACCGGTGTGAAAAATAGCTCCACTTCGCTTCTTCAGCCATCAAAAGGGGGTAAAAATTATCAATTCGGTTCCACAATACTCTCCGAGCGAGAGAGGAGGGAATTAAATGTGTACGGAAGGGTTAAAGAAGAAGGAATAAGGAACGGAAAAAAGAAGCGAAAAAAGAAGGTATATGCATGGACCGTGTAAAGGTTTCGGAGGATTATCTCCTCCCTTGTCGCTGGGGCTGCTTTAGGGGGACCGGTTTCCCGGACAATCAGAACGAACCATTCTCCCTCTCTGATTTCCAACACACCCAAAACATTACACGGTCTTGTTCGACCGATTCCGGAATTTTTAGTACACGGGATGAAACAAAGAGGTTTTAAAAATAATCTTTCTCCTCCTGCTAGGAACCAAACGTGCCGACTCTCGTGAAAGGGCAGGGCCGCGTGATAGCAGTTCCCTCGAGTCCCTTTGGCTTCCAGTGGTTATCTAAGAGGGGGGGGGGGGAGCTCTCACGTGCAGGGATGGAAGCTGTGTGTCGTAATAATTCCCTCAAAAATCCCTTTCTTCCCTGATATTACCGTAACGTACCGTTGAAATTTAACAGACAGCCTATTAATTTACAAAAACGTTGCCCGACCGTTTTTTTAATTTAAATTTAAATCTGTTATCGCACATAATAATAGATCATGATAGAATAACAGTTGAGTGCGGCATAATATATTTTTAAAATGAAATCATTAAAATTGCGTTAATTATAATTGTGTAATGACCCTTAATACTTTAAAAAGAGTCGTAGTCGTTTCTTTGATGTTCTTAGACCGCTATTTCTCGATTCAACTTTATATAGTGTTCTTTTGGTTGTCCCTTCATCAGTTTAATCTAAACACTATTCATGCTGTTAAAAAACCGTATCTGTTTTTATGTATATAATTGTATAATTCAGTGTTTGTATTGTTATTTCATTCTTGTGGCTGTGTATGATCTGGTCAGATCGTAAATTATGGTTCGTTTATTTCCAATTGTGAATGTTGTGCATTCTTGGCTCTTCTATGAGTTCTCAAGTATTGAATTGGTCAGGAGCGTATATTCTAGGCTAAGAGAACGCGAACGCGTCCTGGGCGCACGTTGCGGCTGTGTGTCTTGTCCAATGAACGCGCGGAGGGGAGGGGTCGCGTGGGAGAGGGCGACTCGACTGGTCCAGTAGTTCTGTAGTAAATATGACAGCTCGCAAGCCTACTAGGAAAATTCTGCATTCTGCACCCTTCCCCAACTAGTCTGGTCCCAGCCACAAGCTTTCGCCTCTGCGCGTCGCTACTCCAGACATTCCGGAAAAGGAATATAGGCTATCTGCCAAACCTGAAGCCTAGAGAGTGAAATACAGAAAGAACAATAGCTTAAAAACTGTAAATAGAAATACTAATTTCAACAAGGTTATGATTGCGATTCTGAAGTTAGCAATCTAAGTAATTTCTTAGGAGGTTGCAACCTGACTTCTTAGAAGTTGTCAACCTGATTTCTTAGGAGTTGGCAACCTGATTTCTTAGTAGTTGGCAACCTGATTTCTTAAAAGTTTTGCAACCTACAAGCGCAGAAGGAATAACTTGGCAGTGACGTCATCTCCCACCTTTACCTCTCCTCCCAGAAGCGAAGGCTCATTCGCTAGAGCGGACGACAAGGTGACGTGCAAACCAATGGAAGTCATTCCGAGAGGGGTGATGCAGGCGTGCAAACCCCCACACTGCTACATTAGTCTTTCGAAACAAACCGCAGCTACGAGCGAGTGATTGCAGGCTATTTTGTTTCTTTGTTAGTGAGTTGTTTTTGCTGGTTTTGTCATTATTGTACAATGAGCAGTGGCGTAAAGAAAGGTAAGCCCTTGCACAGCGATGCAAGAGAAATAGGTTTCAATGTGTATAAGTACTTTGATTGCGATGAAAACAAAACAACAGCTGTTCACAGAACGTCTGTGGTGACAGGTGTCAGTGAAAGATCTGTGTGGAGAATTTTGAAGGAGAAAGACAAAAGTGCTAACATTAAATTGAAGATTGGTAGTTTGCACCGCGATCTTTACTGCTTGTACTCTTACTCGTGCCATGATTCCTTTCATAGCAGTTGGCAACGCTGACTTAATAGGGAGTGACGTCACTGCCAGGTTTTTCCTTCTCGGGTAGCTGGCGTTCTCGAGTTAATTATAATCTAATAACTAGTGCTATCAGTGGAAAATTACGAAAAGAAAAAAAATAGGTTTATAGATTATAGTGAAGGAAGAACCTACAATTAATATGAAAGGTAAAATTTGAACATGTGTGGACATAAGGAGAGGGGATATGGAAAAAAGAAAAAAAACTTCATTGATATATGAAAATGTGTGTACAGCCGGAAAGGCTTATACTGAAATAGACCTATATATTCTATTCTATTAGCGAAGGCTCATTCGCTAGAGCGGACGACAAGGTGACGTGCAAACCAATGGATAGGCTAATCGGGACTGAATATACAGTTTAAACCGGGATCCGAACCACTGTGCAATGACCCACGAGTTATCAAGAGTGTGGATTACAAAGCAGCCAATGGAATTTGAACTTCCAGCCTCCACCACTCACCGAGAAGGGGGTATAGATATGGCGCCTCTGGAGGAGGGTGGGAGAATGAAACTGAGATTCGAAGTGTGTGTGCCAGTGGCGTATGCTGAGTCTAAGAACTGGGCTATCTCACTATGACACCTGGTCCTAGGCTATGGAGGAAGGGAGAAGACTAGACTAATTCTTGACGTCTTCAAGGAAGCCACGTTGCCATCCCAACGGTAGTCAGGATGCAAACTTATAAAAATTCAGGTTGCAAACTTCTAAGAACTCAGGTTGCCAACTCCTAAGAATTCAGGTTGCCAACTCCTAAAAATTCAGGTTGCCAACTTTTAAGAATTCAGGTTGCCAACTCCTAAGAATTCAGGTTGCAAACTTCTAAGAACTCAGGTTGCCAACTCCTAAGAATTCAGGTTGCCAACTCCTAAGAATTCAGGTTGCAAGTTCAGAATCGCCATTATCTTCTTTTATAAATCAGCTTAATTCACAGAGTTTCTAAAATATTTCTCTTCAGTATTTTACCTTGTAGGGTTCAGGCTTCGCAGATGGGACACATTTCATTTTTAATTTTCAAGAGCGTGGACACTCACCCATCTTTAAAATGTATTGTATTTCATAGTCTGACTAAACGAGTTAAAGTTGGTCTCCTTTTCAAGTCATTGATCCTTCGTGATGTCGACGCGGACCAAACAGATATTCCATACATTACGGAAGCATTCTTCATCAGCAGAAGCTCCATCGTCACAGGAGAAAGGCGATTTGGATAGTATTTCCAGGAGTGAACGTCAGCGGAAATATTCGGAAACCCCACATCTGGAAGGAGATAGGGCTCATTTGAGCTCATGTGCGACTCCCCGCCATAGTGAGGATGACACAGTTTCCGACAATGGTCCTGCCGAGGTGGGTACCATCTAAAGGATGTGATATTCAAAACTTGAACAGGGATAAAAACTCCTGTATTTTGGTTCATCATTAAACATAATCTTTAATAAATGTGCTTCTTCCGACACTACTAAAATGTATCCCACCATTATGGGATACCCTGTATAAAGCCTATATCTGCGACTTTTCAGCAACGTTAATTCTGTAAGTTCTTGCCTATGTCAATTTATTCTTTGGTTCTGAGCGCTCTGGTGAGGAACGGGTTGGAACACAGGACTAGCGAGTAAAAGCAGTTGAGTTTTTCCTACACAGAAGCGACCAGGATAAGGATTAGTGCTTACTAACTTCATCGTTCCTTGAAAACAACAGAAGTATGGTGCCTATAAATTTCCCTTTCTCCTTCAGATTTCCTCCCACTGCATAAAAATTTCCCTCGCCTTCCCACGTGTCTTCACACCAGCATCCCGGTCTGGAGCAGAAGAGAGTCAAGGTGACTCCCCGTCTTCTCGTTGAATTGATTTCCCCCTCAGCATCCGACAACATTAGATAACGGAGGGGAGGGGGAGATGGTTATCGGACAATGCATTTTTGAGGCGGTCGTGACAATTGGAACAAAGGGTGGGGTTGCTTTTCCGAAGGGTTGCAGAGAGCGTGAAGAAAGGGTTGTAATCGGATGATATATCAGGAGTTGCCTGCTGGGATGGCCGATTCAATTAGCCGTTTAGCACACTTCGTCAGATCATCGTCGAAATTAGGAATCGGTTGTGGGCGTTTCTCGCGTCGGGAAGTCGACGAACCACGAGTGCGGCGAAGTGAAGGAGGGGTGAATTTCTGTGTGTGTGTGTGTCGGATTTATCCAGAACTTTTCTTCTGCGAGAGGTGTAAGGGCATTTTTACAGGGGGTCAACGTTAAATGACCATATATTGAGTCTTTGGGAAGAATTTTAATGGTTGTTGTGCAAAATTTGGGGATATTGTTGGGGGGGGGGTATAAATCACTACCTCATCTAAATCAACTTTCGTGATCCTGCGGACAGGTACATTCATTTATGAAAAGACGATGCCCTGATCCGAACAATTTTACTCGGAAATAGCTTTCTGATTTACGGTGTGGATCTCTTGATGCCACTCATTGTGTCGCTTAAACACCCGTGTTTTTTTCAATGTACAAATGGAATTATATACTTTTTTTTTCAAAATTGAACCAGGTTGGCTACTCTTTCAAACTGTTCCCGCCGGCCTCCGTGGCGGAGTGGTTAGTACACGGCGCTACGACGCCAGGGGTCACGGGTTCTAATCCCAGCAATCCTGTTTCTAATCAAATCATTATCTTTATCATTTATATTCCTCTGTTTGTCCCATTCACTCTTCTTTTCCTGTCCTTCATTGTTTCTCTACTTTCTTATCTCTCGTTATCCCCCTGTATATGTGTGTGTGTGTGCGCGCGCGCGCTTGATAGTTGCTTTACTAATGACTCAGAAAGGTTCATAGGCTTCTTGGAAGGCAGAAGAGTTTACCATTCGGTGGTCGCAAGACTAACAACCCTTAATCCCAATATAGTAGTGCCGCCATAATAACCGGCCTTCATTCACAACTCAGAACTGATACTTTGACAGAATCCATCAGGGAGGATTGTTACCTGTTACCCCAACAGGGTGTGTTCCGAAAGTCTTAATTCCCGAACGAATTCAACGAAGATAACTGGGCTCGTGAATCTGGCGAAACCAGTTATTTTATAGACTTATGGGCGCTCTAGATGAAAGTTTCTGCATGGTATCCAGCAGAAGGCATGTCCTTCTGGCAGAAATAAACTCTACTGCTGATAATGTTACTCATTTTAAGCTCATTGTAAGAACAGTTGAGGCACACTCACTCATCTTATGCATGTTGCTTCATATCGCTCTGTGTTAAAATTATAATACAATTCCCGAACGAGTGCTGTTTGAAGCCATCATGCAGGCGCGTTGTCTTCAAGCAGCAGACGATTCTCACCAAACAAACCAGCCTCCTGGCCCCGTGCGTTTGGTGAATTTCGTTTTTGCACGAAACGCACGGAAAGCGACTATTGGGACAGAATAACGAAACGCATGAGAGCGCTTATGGGACGGCCAGTTACAATAACTCGTTTAACGTGTTAAACTCGTGCGACTTTCGGAACGGGCCCCTAATTGGCTGTTTGACCGCAAGTTCCTTCGAAGGTCAACGCGGCAACAGTGGGTCACTGCCATAAAGGCGGTCCCCGCACCGGGATTTAGGGTGGGTGGCTTCAGTATACGTCACCTTTTTTTCCTTTTAAAAAACATTCAAGCTTTTTAACTCAACATCATACAAGCACAGCGTTTACCAAAGCTAAGTAACACTAAATACTTTTGGAAAGTACTCAAAGTTACTTTCACTTAAAAAAAGAACTCACCAAACACCGGAAAACGATTATAACCAAGAAAGATACTGTCAACATGCGAAGTCCCACCCCACCAGCGTCCTCTGCATGTTCCCCGAAGAACCAGTTCGCCTCCGTCACAAATTTCCAATTAGCAACGCCTCGAGCGGGAGTTCGCTTCACCAGGAGGTCGAAATGTCCCATTCTCGACGTGTGGGATCACTTAAGGGAGCGGTTAATTCAATTTATCCCCTCCCATCCCCATTCTGAAGCATCCACTTGCTTTGTTTGCCTTACATTCACCCGAGCGTCACGCACCATTAACCAATACCTGGCTCTTGTTCATTTTTGTTTTCAGAGTTGGTCTTTTATACCCGATTTCTTGCTAATGTCCCTTCGCGTGCGCGCCGGGAATTCCCAGCATCCAGAGAAACTCTCAGAAATTTCCCTCAGAAGGGAAATATTTTCCTGTTTCTGATAAAATTCTCTCAGCTTGCAACCTTTTAGAAACCAAAGCAAATAACTGTAAAATTGGTGTCATTGCAGGCCTTTTTTTCCCGTCATATCATCACTCATCATCATCATCGAATTTAGCCAAAAGTGGCAGAAAAGAAATGCCAAATAACAAAACACAAATAAAAAAAAGCCGACCCCCGTGGCAGAGTGGTTAGCACATCGCGCTATGACGCCATGGTTTCCTGGTTCGAATTCAGACGTTGGTGTTATTTGTGAGTGTCACTTCATCAATTTCAACTATTATCACTCATCGTTATCTTCGCGCTTAGTCAAAAGTAGCAGAAAAGCGACGTAAGATAAATCAATCGAAACCTATAAAGTTAGTCGCTAGTAATCAGAAGAAGTGTTATGTCCTTCGTTGAAGACGTCACCCCAGCACTCGCCTGAATAGACATTAGTCAGGATAGCCGACCACAGGATTGCACACCTCCTGAGTGTGAATTTCTCTCCGTAACCACTCACCATTCGTCAGAGCATTGTTCGATATCCGGTGGGGGAACATAGTGGTTCGGATCCCACTTTAAACTGTAGGTCCAGTCCAGATTAGCTTTTCTGTGGACTCAAAACCAACTCAAACAAACTCGTCAGAGTATGGATGTTAAACAAGGAACAAACATAAGGCTATAACTATAACTATAGCCTTCTTAAACCCGAAGGTTTCTGGCTGCAGCAACTCAAGCCTTCCATCTGTCCCTATCCTGAACAAGATCAATCCACTCTTTTCGATCCCTACCGATTTCATTTGGTCCATCTCAACGTTATTTCCCCATCTTCGTCTTGGCCTTCCTACTGGTCTCTTACCATCAGGTTTCCCAACAACAATCCTGTAAACTCTTTTTTCGTCTCCCATTCGTGCCACACAAGGCTATGTCCTTTAAAAATTTCCCTGTGGCAAAACATAATTCCCTCACTGAAAAGAGGGATTTTTTACCAATCCATAGTAATTCCCAGATAACAGAACAGAATGAGGCAATGTGCCTTGAACAGAGACCTCCAATTGTCTCCGCGACCCAAAATTAGTTACCACGTTTTAGGATACATCAAGATTAGACGTTTGCGTCTGTAACGAGCAAGAATGCTAGATTGGGCGAGTTAGGAAAATCAACGGAGACGGCAACAGGTGGTGAATGGGGCAAAACGCTTAGCTAATTACTCACGAGGGGAGGCTGCGTTTTTTGGATCGGAATTAGGTTTTTGGTTTGCGCCAATAACGAAAGACAAAGAACAGTACATGAGCTCCTGCAAGGTATGTTGAGATTAGGGAAACAACGAGGCAATATGGCAGTCATTCACGTGTGCACCTTTCCCTCCCTCAATGGAGCAGTCCACAACAGTGTTGCCACATGAAGGGAAAAATCACCTTTTGCAGGGAAATTTCGAACCAGTTTTAAGCTAAAAGGGAAATTTGAAAATTTGAGGGGAATTTGAAGAATAGTATCATTATATTAGGTTCCCATTTCATATCCAATTTTTTTGCTTCGTATTTTTATTCCTTTGAGTACAAGCCTAATGTCTATACTTATTTCTGTTTTGTTTACGTAAGTCACTTTTCTAAATATTCGGTTAATAGCGACGACGAGGATAAATGATGAACTTATGAAAGTGTGATGCAACATTCATGCCTAACCAGGATTCGAACTTGACATGTCTGCCTTATAGGAAGAAGGCTGATCATAATTGTATGTGATTGAATATGTTTGACATTTTTCATATTTGAGAACATGGACAAAGGAACCACGCTTTTACTACTACTTATTACTGTTATTATTATTATTGTTAATATTATTATTGTTAATATTATTATTATTACTTGTATTCCTCGGTCTTCTAGTCATTAGGACGTCTGACTACCACGCGGGGCGGGTGATTTCAGGTCTGAATTTTTCCTGCCTTGTCCCCACATAAAGCGGCTCTGGGGCTCACCCAGGCTCAAATTAATAGTTGGCAAAGGCGGCCGGAGGTTGGTGCTGATCATATCGCCTCCAAAATAACCGAGATTGAGAATATGTGGGGCCCTAACTCCACATCTCCTTAAATGTTCCTTCATGGCACGGTGCTATATACACGAGGAACTTTACCTAACCTTACTTGTATTATTATTATTAATATGATTATTATATGATTTATATAAATGAAGGGAAAAGTTGTGAGACAAAGGGAAATTGTACCCTCAGATTGTGGCTACACTGGCGTTCTGATTGATGCTCAGAGGTGGGGTTGTTATGTTAATCATCTCGCGCGGGGAGTTTCTTCGGGGAAACGGTCTGTGTCGCCGATTCACCCAAACACTGAATCCATTGTTGCCTCTTGGTTCGGTGGCTGTTGGCATCCCTGTCCGAGAAAAGAATGGCGGTTTAATCAAAATAAGTCCTCTTTAATGGCTCCTCTGAGGATTCTTGGTCGCCGCTGTTTCCTAAAACGGGAGGGTCTATCGTCACGTGCTATAATTACTGTCGTTATTTCCTAAACGTGCAAATAAAACTCTATAAATAGTTGTAAGAGAGATGTTAAAACTGAATGTACTGCATGAGGTACGTTGATTGATTGATTTCGTGTTTCAGGCCAGGCTTAGAACCGGGTATCCCTGGCATCGCCTCTGCCACGGCACACCAGGTACGTACACACAGAAATGCATCATATCGATTGATGCACTAAAGTGTGTTCTATGGCTTCTTCAAAGAATCAGATTCACATTTGATGCATTTTAGTGCATTTTTGTATGTCGTGAAAGAAACACCAAAATGCATAATTTGATTCAAGTGAGGATTTATTTCATTCGAGATGCACTTCAATGCATCAGTTGATGTTCCTTGATGCATCAGAATGCATCATCGAAAAAGGTGAATTCTGGTGCATCAAAACACATAAGGTGCATCAAAACGCATCAACTGATGCATTGAAGTGCATGTCGACTGTAATAAATCCTCACTTTAATCAAATGATGCATTTTGGTGTTTCTTTCACGACATACCAAAATTCATCCAAATGCATCAAATGTGAATCTGATTCTCTGAAGAAGACATAAGACACACTTTAGTGCATCAATCGATGCATTCTGGTGCATCAATCGGTATGATGCATTTAGTTCTCTGAGTGTAAATCCGATGCGCTTCTTGAGTGCAAGACAAGACAATGGTAACACTGTTAAGCCTTGCTTCCATGTTAATAAAACATTAAAATACTGACCAAGGCATAATTTATTGTAAGATAATATATACACTAAAAAGGTAACGTTTCCACCCTCTAGTGTTGCCCACGAGACAAGACTTTGGCCTGTCTCGTCTCGTGGAAATGCTGTGAAATGCTGTCTCGTCTCGAAAATATTCGTTTGTCTCGGGACACATGATCAATCTCGTCTCGTCTCGAATTTTTAAAAGCCTGTCGCGTCTCGTCCCGTGGGCAACACTACCACCCTCTAACAGGGCCTTCTTCAGACGAAGATTCACACTACATTGATCCTGCTTTTATTGTTTTTCATCCACAGAGAAAGAAGAAGTTACAGAAGAGTGAATATTCGTCTGAGGAAGACCCTGTTAGATGGTGGAAACGTTACCTTTTTAAAGCATATATTTTTTATATAGGGTGAGGCATTCAAACGGGAAGATTTAAAAAATTCACAAAAATAGAGAGAGCAAATATTATTTATTTTTGGAACATGAATGTACTGTACATGAGTGGAAATCACTAGTGTACCTGAAAAATGTTCATTTTTTGAATATGGTGTCAGCAAGATGGCGTCGTTGGTTTTGTACACATTCTCGGAGTCTCAGAGTAAATCCGCCCATGACATTGCGTAGCATCTCCAACCAGGGGCGCCGACTTGTCAAAATTATTGGGGGGGGGGACCTCTGATCACTGAAAAAAATTAATGAATGACTCACTCCCTCCCTTTTTTAATTTTTGGCCTCAGTGTTCGGAATCTCGTAAAAGCCCATGAATTCCTCAAAAATATTAAATTTTTTATTCACAGTTAGAATGCAAAATGTCAATTGTTCACGGATGGATATGTCACAAGTTTCGTCAACCATAATAGCAAAATATTGCCGACTTTTCATATCTGCTACCACGGAGCGCAAAACAGATCTCTCTAATATATCAATGATCTCGTTCTGAATGTCATGTGAGAGTCATTTGTAGCCCGAACGTCCCATCCACTCTCCTAGTTCATGCACATCTTCTTTTGAAACTCTTTTTAGTAAAAACGTTAACAATACTCATAATAGTAGTGCAAGTGGGCGGGTTGACCAACCTCTTGTGAGGAGCTGAAGTGAGGAGCAGTGTTGCCAGCTCCTCACTCGAAAAAATCACCAAGGTTTTTGTTTTTGGGTCTAACCTAACCTAAAGCAAGGAGGTGGCAACCTTGCTTGAGGTATTTTCTCGCAGTGTTGCCAACTCCTCACTCGAAAAAATCACCAAGGTTTTTGTTTTTAGGTCTAACCTAACCTAAAGCAAGGAGCTGGCAACCTTGCTTGAGGCTTGCTTTACAGTGCATAAAGCAAGGTTGCCAACCCACTGGTACTTTTGCTATAGCCTTTTACAAGAAAAAAAAGAGAAAGGGAAGAGTTAAACAACCGACAGCTTACCCACAGTTTTTTTTTGCTCTAACCTAACCTAAAGCAAGGAGCTGGCAACCTTGCTTGTGCAATCAGCCCGGTTGACCGCCCTCAAGTGGAGATCAGCGTTGCCAACTCCTCACTCGAAAAAAATCACCAAGATTTTTTTTGGTCTAACCTAACCTAAAGCAAGGAGCTGGCAATTTTGATTGTGCAATCAGCCCGGTTGACCGCCCTCAAGTGGAGATCAGCGTTGCCAACTCCTCACTCGAAAAAAATCACCAAGATTTTTTTTGGTTTAACCTAACCTAAAGCAAGGAGCTGGCAACTTTGCTTGAGGCTTGCCTTACAGCGCATAAAGCAATTTTTGCCAACCTGCACACACTGGGCAAGGAGAGCCGGCACTGCTGTAAAAGAGAGAGAGATGGGTGGATGGCAACGCAGTATGTGTGTGCGTGTGTGTGTATAATATGTAGCATTATTAACTAGAGTGTGTTGGCAATTTACTTACAACTAAAAAAAAATAGAGATGCCAACGTTGGTGTAAGATGAAGAGAGAGAGAGAGTGAGATTTATGGCTGGCAACAGTAATAAGCGAATGCGCCATATCGTAATTTTCCAACTCCGTATATCGTGACTTTTGTAAACCTCTCTCGGGGGAACGATGTGCCACACACACACGCGCGCACACACCTGTATTGTGACGCAAGCAAACAAACAAAATAATAATTGTTTTTTTTTTTTAGGATACCTGGCCCCTATAACTTCGCGAGGGTGCGTGGTGCCCAACACAGTTCTAATGGCCGCGGCTAACAAAGTCATGCTTTTGTAGAGTTTCACGTGTTTTTTTTTTTCCCCAAACTTCCATGAAACCCTACAGAGGACCTCCGTAATGCATGCAACGTGTACTAACGACTCTAGTGTTATTTGATGTTGTGATATTTTTGTATATAGAGTTTTATTGTGAGATATAGATAAAAAATAATTATGTTTATTATAATATTTTCTTGATGAAGATGGAGAATGTATGTGCGTGTTACAAATAAAGTTGCATGCTTTTTTTTTTCTGAAATTATGATTTATACTTCATATGCCGAGAGGGCTGAGGGTTAGAAAAAAAAAAGATTGTTTGGTAGAATTATGCACACATAATATTTTCGTGTTTTCTATACACAAGCTTAATTATTTTTTTTTCAATTATTTACAGGATTCATTAAGAAGCAAGAAGTAGCATAAATAGCACACTCCCACCAAACCCAACACCATTGTGAATTATTGCACAGTATTTATTTTGTGGCACTCCACTATATATATATATAATAACATACCCCACAAATATTTTCAACAAAATGCAATCTGAGAAAAATTGCCCTGTGTGCAAGATAACCATATCAAGCCAAAATTTTGCAAGACATTGTCGTACCTGCGCACCTGGTAAGCGTGTAACCGCTAAAAAATCATGTCCCAGGTGCGGTATACATATTACTATTAATAATTTGAAGAGGCATATAACATCATGCAAAGTTGTCGTCGGAGCACCTGTTCCCCAACCGTCGACCAGCTCGGCCAAGAGGAAAGCGGAAGCCGACTCGCCACCACCCGCCAAACGCGTCAAGCCTGTGACAAAAACAAACCAGACTGCTTTCGAGCGGTTGTTAGAAGATTTTGTCATCACTTCGGAGGGCTCATGCGACGTACGTAGCTTTTTGGAGAACGTGCAAGCCAAAATCATTTCCATCCTCGGCGATGCGCTTGCAACGCACTCTACTAAATTCTACGCATCGCTACGTTGCCAGTACAAGAAGCCGTCTGACGAAATTTACAGCTTCTGCCACAACACCAAGGCGAAAACGCTGCATCTGGCGGATGTCGACAACCTCGAGGTCATCTACAACCAGTTTGCCGATGAGCTGGTGGCAAAACAAGAAGAACATCAAGCTAAAGGCTCGGGGGGTTCGCTGTGTGGCGAGCCTCACGAACTGTGCGTCAAATTTTGTAAGTTCGTGCCTCTCTCCGCCTCCAGCTACGTCCCCTTACCACCTACCATTGCGGCAAAAAGGGCCGTCCTGAACATTCAGAACAGTGACGCCAAGTGCTTTCTCTGGTCGGTGCTTGCAGCATTACACCCTGTCCACTGGAAAAACCAACCACACCGAGTTAACCACTACCTACCCTACGAGGCAGAACTGGAAGATGCGATGGTTGGGATCGACTATCCCGTGGAGGTCCCGGACATTCGAAAGTTCGAGGCCCGTACACACAACCCTCGGTTGGCCATCAATGTTTATGGCCTCACTGACGAAAATGCGGTGTACCCCATCCGGGTGAGTGACGTAAACAACAATGATGCTCGGGAAATCCATCTCCTACTTATCAAGGACGAGACCCATCACCACTACACCCTCATCCGTTCCATCTCTCGGTTGGTGTCGAGTCAAAAAAGCAAGCATCGTGATAGCATAGAAGTTTGTCGAAGGTGCTTGTCAACTTTTGATAATCGAGAACAGCAGGACTACCAGCGCATCAGAGGTCCCAACATCGCTGCAGAGAAGCTTGCCAGCCACAAGATCTACTGCAATGCCAACGAGCCGGGTGTGGCAGTCTTGCCCAAACCTGGCACCGTGGAGCGTTTCCACATGCACGGTGCCATGGTAGAGCATCCCGCTATCATCATCGCGGATTTCGAAGCCTTCCTCAAACCCCTGTCCACTTGCGATCCAGATCCCGAAGTTTCTTCCACCACCCCTTACCAACTCCACGAGGCTTCGAGTTATGCATACGTTGTGGTGCGACGTGACCAGCACATCGCCCCCGAGCCCTACGTGTACCGTGGTCCCGACGCAGCCAAACACTTCCTCGAGAGGATGGTTGTCGAGGCCAACGAGATAGGGAAGGTACTGTTGGCCCCCAAGTCTATGCTCCCACTGTCCCCCGACGATCAGCGTAGACACGACGAGGCCATTGCTTGCCCTGTCTGCGTCAAGGAGTACACCGCCAACAACCGTAAAGTCCAACACCACGATCACTTTAACGGTAGGTATGTTGGACCTTGGTGCAACGGATGCAACCTCATGGCCCGGGACCCGCGATTTATCCCTGTGTTTTTTCATAATGGCTCGGGATACGACTTCCACCACCTCGTCAAGCATCTTGGGTACGACGACATGCGAATCAACGTCCTGGCGCAGAACGAGGAGCGTTATATTAGTGTGAGCAAGTGGGTGCGAATCTCAGGAACACACTCTACCGTCGAGCTTCGCTTCCTCGACTCTCTGAGGTTCCTCCCGGCCAGCCTCGATGCTCTCGCAGGGAAGCTTAGCGACGAGCAAATGCTCATTACCTCCGCGAACTTTCCGCACTTGGACGCCGGTCTCTTCAGGCGTAAGGGAGTCTATCCCTACGAATATGTCACAAACCCTTCCAAGTTCGCAGAGATGTCGCTACCTCCCCAGGCAAACTTCTACAGTCAGCTGCGAGGCTCGAACATCACCGACGAGGAATATCACCACGCCCAGTCCATGTGGCACAAGCTGGGCTGTCGAACTCTCGGGGACTACCACGACGCCTACCTCAGACTTGACGTGACGCTCCTCGCCGACGTGTTCCAGACGTTCCGTGCGACCGCAATGAAGATCTACAAGCTGGACCCCGCCTACTTCTACAGTCTCCCCGGACTGGCGTGGTCAGCCATGTTTCTGGTGACGAAGATCAAGCTGGAGCTTCTTTCGAACGTGGACATGATGCTGTTTGTGGAACGCGCCGTGCGGGGTGGAATGGTCCAGGTGTCGCAGCGACACTCGCGCGCCAACAATCACCACATGGCCACCGGATGCGACCCCTCACAACCGTCCAGCTACATCATGTACACGGACGTCAATAACCTCTACGGACACTCCATGATGCAGCCACTCCCCTTTAGAGGCTTCGAGTGGGCTGACCCTTCCAACTTCGACGTCGAAAGCTTCGACGATTCGGAACATGGGTTCTTCGCCGAGGTGGACCTTGAGTTCTCCGAGAAGCTGCAGGATTTGTTCTGCGATCTTCCCCCTGCACCCGAGTTCAAGTGTCCACCCGATTCCAACCAGAAGAAGCTCGTCATGGATTTCGAGCCCAAAAAGCGTTATGTCCTGCACTACCAGAATCTCCGGTGGTTGATGCAGCGAGGGGTCACGGTCCGCGCAGTTCACCGCATCCTCAAGTTCGAGCATTCTCCATGGTTGAAGCCATATATTGAAGTCAACACCAAACACCGCACTGCAGCCACGTCCGAGCTTGATAAGGATTTCTTCAAGCTTATGAACAATGCGGTGTTTGGCAAAACTATGGAGAATGTACGGAATCGCATGGACATAAAATTGGTAACGAGGAAAACACAATGTCGCAGGCTCGTAGCGAACCCGTTATTCAAATCGAGGACCATTTATAATGAGCAGCTTGCTCTGGTGCATATGAGGAAGAGTGAGGTGAGGCTCGACAAGCCAATTTATGTTGGTGCCTCAGTATTAGACCTGAGCAAGCTGCACATGTTCGAGACGTACTACGACATATTACGTCCACATTATAGCCACAACATCTCGCTTCTCTACACGGACACGGACAGCTTGGTGTACCACGTCCACTCAGCCGATGCATACAGGGATATAGTCACGGTACCAGCTTTGGTCAACCTCTTCGACACCTCGGGCTATCCCCAGCCGAACCAGTACGGCATCCTGCCCCGAAACAAAAAAGTGCCTGGCAAACTCAAAGACGAGAAGGACGGTGATGTAATTCTCGAGTTTGCAGGTCTTCGCGCCAAGGCCTATGCCATCAAAGCCGAGGGCAGCGTTACCAAGAAGGCCAAGGGTGTCGGCAGACAGGTGGTTCGGGAGCATCTCACATTCGAGGACTTTGTCGATTGCCTCAAGACCAGGTCGTCGGTTCTAAGAGAAGAGCAGCGCATCCAGAGCGTCGACCATATCATCACCACAAACAAAGTTAGAAAAATTGCCCTGGATCCCAACGACGACAAGAGGTGCGTTCTCGAGTGTGGTATTCACACATTGCCGTGGGGGCACTATCGCTTAGCAGAAAGCAAAACCTGCAACATATGTCCATCTTCAACAGAAGATTCATAAAAACAAAACAAAACAAAAAAAACACTTTGACTGTCATTACAAGAAACTTTGACTGTATTCTTAAATAACCAGCATGCCTATGAATTTGTTCGGTTTCAAAAAACAGATCATTATGGAAACCATACCAGATCATGAAGTCTTACCTTCCGTATTACCTAAACTCAACGGTCTGTTGATCATTCACCTCAACAGCATTTGGACGAAACTGAATGACGATGTGGGCAAGATGTTTTATGTTTTTAATAACAATTTAGATTTCTACGAAATTCCGATCGACGGGAAACTTCAAATCACCGTGAATCCGGAAAACGCAGGCGAAATCAAAATTTCTACCGGCAAGAACATTTTTCGAATCAAGCACGACAAGATGCTTTCTAACATTACGTACGATGTGTCTGCAGGAGATTATTTTTACATAGACCTCCTCGGAGATTACGACAAACTTATTCCTCTCTTCGTAGAATTACGAATCGTCTATCCTATTATAAATAACCGTTAACCAAAAATGCCTAACGACATTTTCGGCAACACCAAGCGCGTGGACCATGCAGAAGAGATTCTCATGTTGGACATTCGAGTTAAGAAGTTGAGGACCGATTTGATTGCTTTGCAGGAAACCTTAAACAAAAGTTTAGAGTCGGAAATCGCCACGCTCCAAACGCAATGTCTCGACCCCATTCTGAAAATCGATTCCGAACTGAAAACGCTCATAAAAAATTATGTCGACGTACCTTCTTACGACAACGTTCAAAATATACAGTTGAGCGTGGATTCGCTTCAAAATGATTTGGCCAAATTACAGCAATTTCAATCGAAAAATGAAGATTTGGAAAAATTGAAACTCGAAATCGAAGAACGAACTTCCGCAATAGAAAAGAATTTCTCCGAACTTCAAACCGTGGTGAACGATATAGACGCAGAACGCTTGCACGTCGTCGTTTCCAAATTACAAGAAGAATTCACCAGCACGTTGGAAGAAATTAAATCCAAGTTGCAGACTTTGGAAGATACAATGACGAACCTACCATCGTCGGACGAACTGCAGGTCATCGGTAAAAGCGTCGCGAACATAAAAATTCAATTGGAGGCCTATCAAGATTTCGAACACATTCAAACCACCATCGCTACGCTTCAGGCGTCCTTGGAATTGATCAACGAAGAAATTAAAAATATTCACGCTGAAGCGAGAGCGTTGACGAGCATTCAAGACACGTTAAGCACGGTTCAGCATAAAATCGAATATTTAGAAAATTTAAACGTCGAAACGAATCTCGCTCATTTTCATCACGTACTGGACAACATACAGGGTGACTTGGAATCGTTACGGACGAGCGTGCCTTCGAGCGAAGATTTGGAAAAATTGAAAACGGCGGTGACGGCACTATCCGAATCGAGCGACATCAAAAGTTCATTGAGCGAACTCGAGAGTAAAGTGGCCAATCTCCCCACCTCCAAAGAATTGCACGCTTTGAAAAGGAACATATCTCGAATGCTGAAACGATTAGAAACGGAAACGGCGAACGTGGAAGAGATTCGAGACGAAATCAGTTCGCTGGTGTCGACGCTGCCCACTTCGCAGAGCGTCGCCGACCTTCACACGCAGTTTACAGAGATGCGAAGCATCGTGAACGATCTTACCGAGAAGAGCTCGAAATTGAATCAAGTCGAGAACCTTCAGAACATCGTCGTCAACATCAGAGATCAAGTTGGAGTGCTGGAATCCACGCAGGAATCGACGCTGGCCTCTTTCGGTGCCAAGTTGCAAGAACTCAACGAAAACTACAAGCAGTTGAACGTGGAAGTGAAAATCAAACCGTCGTTTTCTGCCGTAACGGATACCATAATCGAGCATTTGCTGCCCATCGAAAATAAACTCGGACAAGTTCACAGTAATCTGCTCGGCGTCGACACTAAATTCGCTAAACTGCATTCTCTGCAAGCCATCGAAATCAACAGCGTACCCAATCAACAGAGAATCTCCACGTTCGTCGAAGGTAACAAACTGTACATGTTGCATCCTTATCATCCGTACTACAAGTTTCTCCTCGATGGCACGATTCAGATAAACGAATTTTCGTACTGGTCTCACGGCAGAAAAGCTAGCGTTCCCACCATGACTTTGATATCGAATCGTGGTGTCCAGAAAGCAGGAAACATTCCTCTGGCACGTTGGAACGAAACGCGCAACATATATGAAATACACGAAGACGAAGATCTTACCGTTTTCGACGTGAGTGCCGGCGACAAGCTGATCATTCAAAACACGAGCGAAGTGCCACCCTCTTTGAATCCCATCACGCTTGTGCTTCTCTTGAAACGTAATCTCTAAAAAAAATGTCTAGGCAAGCCATCGTCGAAGAATTGCATAAACCTGCACGCCGTAACTACGAACGTTTGGCTGTGGTAACCAAGGGCATCGACGACCTCTGGCAAAGTGACCTCGTGGAGATGAGTAGCGGCAATTTGAAAAACGTACATAAATTGAACAAGGGCAACAAGTACCTCCTCACCGCCATAGACACGTTTTCGAAATTCGCATGGGCTCTACCTTTGAAGGCGAAAACGGGAACATGCGTCACGGAAGCATTCAAGACAATTTTTCGTGAAAGCGGTGTCAGACGACCACGGTTTCTGCAAACGGACAACGGTAAAGAATTTTACAACGCCGTATTCCAAAAATTTATTCAAAAACACAAGATTCGACATTATTCGAGCTTCAGTCACATCAAAGCCAGCATCGTGGAAAGATTCAATCGAACCTTGAAAACACACATGTGGAAACGATTCACGCTTCGGGGAAATTACAAATGGGTCGACATCCTGCCGGAACTCGTCGACACCTATAATGATACGGTACACAGAACGATAGGCATGAAGCCAGCCGACGTTACCAAGTCCGACGAGCAGCGTTTAATTTCTACAGTTTACTGTCCAAAGTACACACCCACGACAAAAAAAGCTAAATACAAAATTGGAGACCAGGTGAGGATCAGCAAATTCAAACGCACCTTCGAGAAGGGGTTCACAAAAAATTGGAGCACGGAACTCTTTACGGTGGTTCGAGTTTTACCTGGAAACCGACACACGTATATAATAAAAGATAGTAGCGGCGAGATTTTGAAAGGAAGATTTTACGAAGAGGAACTCTCTAAAACGAAACACCCCGACACGTACCTCATCGAGAAAGTATTGCGTAGGAAAGGTGACAAACTGTTTGTCAAATGGCTGGGACTTCCAGAAAAGAGTTGGATCGACGCGAACGAAGTGATCTTGTGAGTACGTGGAACGTGGTGAAGCGTCTACCGGATCCGGAAAGTCAAACGAAGAAAAAGAACGGCGAGTTGCTTCCCGACAGCATCCGCTGTCTGATCGTAGGTCCTTCGGGGTGTGGGAAAACGACACTGCTCGTGGACAATTTTCTCCTTGCACCGAATTGGTTAAATTGGAAGAACAGGCACCTGTACGTGTTCTCGAAAAGTTTGGAGCAATCCAAATACCAGCAACTGATGAAACTGTACGATGGTCTGGACATTGCAACGTTCGCCTCGGAAATAAAACCACTCGACGATTGTCGTGAAAATTCAGTTGTTGTGTTCGACGACGCCATCCTGGAAAATCAAAATGAAATTCGCAACTTTTTCACGCAAGGTCGTCACAAAGGAATGGATTGTTTTTACCTGGCTCAAACGTTTTCCAAAATTCCAAAACAGTTAGTGCGCGACAACGCCAATTTCATATGTTTGTTTCGTCAAGATCACACCAACCTCAAGCATGCGTACGATGACTACGTAGGCGGAGACATGAACTACAATCAATTTTCGGAAGGCTGCTGCTCTACTTGCTGGAACGGTGACGATTTCGGATTTGTGACGATCGACATGACGAGAAAACCCAACGATGGAAAATACAGAAACAAAATCAACGACTTTCTAAACGTTGCAACGTTGTGAGAAACGACGTATATAAATAACGTCATGACGAAACGAAAAATCGAGGACGAAAATCTCAAGCTTCGCGATTACCTCGCGAAACGCTTCAAAGGTTGGAAATCCGAGAATCGCGGATTCTACGAAGAGAAGAAACGTCAGGATCAACCTGTGATCGATGCCATCAGCAGTCTAGGTAAAGAAATTAAAAGTGTCACGGAACAAAATAAAAATTTGATCAAAGAACTCGTACCGCTCGCAGCTAAAAGTTACGCCGTACCCACGCCCATTTCGAGCATTCCTTCGACGCCGTTCGAACTGAAGGATGCACCGGCACGACGTCGAGCCATAGGCAGCACGTCGTCGTCTTCGGATAAAATCGAGTTGGGGCCTTTGGCACGAGACTACCTGAGCACGGGGAAATTCGACAAGGATGAAGTGTTTGGATTGTATCCCAGCATGGAAACCAGCGAAGGCGGCGGTGTGGTGTGGAAGATTGGGAAATCGAAGGTGACCTTCGAAGGCAACGACATTAAAGTCAATTTAGGCGACAAGGATAGTTGGAACAGGTATCCGGGTACGGTGGGACTGTGGGAACTTGTTGCCAAAAAGCAGCCGAAAGATTACACCGACGAAGATTACCAGAGTTACAAGGAAATTCTGATCATGACGGATGCCTTGTACCAGAACAACGACGCCTCGCAGAATAGGGTGAAATCGAGCAGCGGCGAGAAGTACAGGAATCTCATCAAACCGATTT
Source organism: Lepisma saccharinum (assembly GCF_977018435.1). Lineage (NCBI taxonomy): Eukaryota > Metazoa > Arthropoda > Insecta > Zygentoma > Lepismatidae > Lepisma > Lepisma saccharinum. Next base: position 19,065,576 of record NC_139242.1, on the reverse strand, counting down.
GGAACCAGGTCAAAACAGGCAGCGGCGTCAAACGCTACAACACGTTACCCAAAGAATTCGTTTGGGTGGACGACGTTAGGAAACTCGTGGACCGATTGTTGGTGATAGCCGGCGAAGAGAATGCAGGCAACCGTAATTTCTACCACGAGAAGGTTGGCATCGTGGACATGATCAGCACGAAACTTTCCAACTTCATCGTGAACGACGACAAGGGCATAGGTTACCTGATCAAAATCATCAACACGCTGCCTCCGAGATTCTGGAACGTGGCTGAAGGAAAGGGACTCGTGAACGACATCATCAACAAGTTACCTTTCGAGATGCATCTACCTGGCTACCAGTACTGCGGACCGGGTACCAAACTCGAGAAAAGATTGGAGAGAGGAGACAAGGGTGTGAATCCGTTGGACGCGGCATGCAAAAATCACGACATCGCCTACAACACCACGCAGACGGATCTGGATGCACGTCACGAAGCAGACAGAAAGTTAGAGCACGCAGCTTTCGAAAGGTTCGTGAGCAGAGACGCATCGTTGGGTGAACGGGTCGCCGCACTGGGTACCACCATCGCCATGAACACGAAACAAAAATTGGGGTGGGGTATATAAATAACATACAGTAAAAAAAAACAACATGGCTTGCATAACTGATTTGCCACCCGAGCTACTATCTAAAATATTCAAAAAGGTAGTTAACGGAGATGTAGGGAAACTTGTAATCATAGCAAGAACGACGCCGGAATTTCGCATCCCTTGTGAAATGGTTCTCAAGGACCATCTTCGGGGGATCAGCGGCCTGAGGTGCGGTGATCTCAACATTCTGCTTTCGGCTGCAGGGGAAAAATTGAACGAGAGGTCGGACGAACTGCACGAGGCGATGCAGGGAAGAAGACGGTACACAGTAGATTGGTACAAGTCTATGCAGGAGAAGGAAGATATCATTACGCACATCATCGCGTTTTCCGAAGCACGGACTTTCTTCCTCTGTTAAAAAAATAATAATATATATACGTGCCAAAAAAAACTTGATATATAAATAACACACATCGTGAAAAAAAAATAATCTTCGGTATATATAAATAACACACATCGTGAAAAACAATTAAATTTCTCTCTAACACTCTGAAATTTTTTTTGATATGACGACCGAAAAAATAAGTGATCTCCAAGCATTAAAACAAATGCTAAATTTGTCAGTTGAGTATGTAAAAATTCAGGAATTGGAAGTCGACAAACCTTACACGATAACTTCCGGTTCAATCGTTTCTACCCAGTATGGTCCCAAGGTACGCCTGTTGCTCAACGCACAATACAGTCTATTTTTACCAGATCGATACGCTAACATGTTATGCGACGAGAAGCTATCTATTTTAATCGAGAACAAAACTCGAATCGTGTACAAGGGGACAAAGGAACTTCTTGGCAAGAAAACGAAGCACGTTATAGAATTTGTGTAACGACTGCGAGGCCTTGAAAATATATAAATAACATACCGTAAAAAAACTACACAAGAAAAAATCTCAGAATATATATATAAATAACATACCGTGAAAATAACACATAGAGCATCAACATGAAGCCCAAGGGTGTCGTGTACCAGATACCATACTCCAATCTTAAAAATCTAGGTGCCCTCGATGGGTTACTCACCAAGAAACAACGCGAGAAGAAACGTTCTTGCTTGTCGAAAGGACATGGAATGAAATTGCTGCTCAGCACACCTCAATTGAAAAGATTGCAGCGTTCGCGGAAACAGCAAAAGATCGGAGGCTTCATATTCAGCATCCCGGCCATCCTGGCAGCATTGGGGGCCGTTGGAAGTTTGGCCGGCGGAAGTGCCGCCATCGCGAAAACCGTCATCGACTCGAAGAAGAACAAGGCCGAGTTGGAAGAACAGAAACGTCACAACCTGGCCATGGAGAAGAAAAAGGGGAAGGGCGTGATGAAGAAGTTTAAAAAAAAGAAACAGAAGCACTCACCAACCGAGACATTGAATCTCTGATCGGACCGTTACGAATCAAACACTTCAGAGGAGTTTTCATGTCCGACTCGTTACCTTCAAGCGTTAAAAGAAGAGAATGCGGAGTAGTCAACTTGGACGGTCAAGAAAATCCAGGCACGCATTGGATATGTTACCACAAAAACAACAATGATAAAGCATTCGTTTTCGATTCTTTCGGAGGTGTTCCACCTACAAATTTAGTCTATTATCTGAAAACGAACAAAACCTCTATATACTACAACGACGAACGCATTCAAAATTTCGGAGACGTGAACTGCGGTCATCTCTGCCTCTCCGTGCTCGCGTTTCTCTCTAAAATAAATAACCCTACGATCGAGGATTTCCAGAAAGCATTGTGGAACCTCAAACAGCATCACTAGGATGGGCGTGTTCCATCTCACGAGCGAATCTTCAATCTTAAAACTCACGCTGCACGACGACATCGTCTATCCTAAATCCGTGGCTCTGCGTGCATTCTACAGCATGTACCTCATACCCAATGTTACGCAGCACAACAACAAAATTAGCGTCGGAAGCGAACACATCGTCGTCACGCCAGGACAATACAATCTGTCCACTTTGCAAGCTCAATTACCCAAAGGCACATACCTTTCTCAAAATTCGGTCACGCACAGAGTGGAAATCCTGTCCGCGACGGAGACCGTGGACCTGGGCACCATGGGAGAACTTTTAGGTTTCGAGAACGACACCAAACTCGAAGCTGGTATCAAGCACGTAGCAACCAACATTCCTAAATTCTTGGCCATAGAGACTCTGAACGTACACTGTAACGTGGCGGAAGGCATGATCACGAAATCTTCGGACGGATTGTTAGGAAGTCACAAGCAGACGGGAATCATAGCCACTTTCAAACCAAGTTCCGAGTTCATGGAACCGATCATCTACACGCCCTCTTCGCCGATCTATTTTCCAGTATGTCGCAACCGCATAGACGACATAGAGTTGGTGGTGACGAACGAGAAAGGAGACGTGGTGGATTTCGCAGGTGCCACTACGACGGCCATCGTGGAGATCAACGTATAATAAATAACACACATAGTGAAATGGAGCAAATCGAAAGTTACGAATTGCAATCTTTCCCTCCCAACCGTCGCACGTTCGCCAATCTCAACGAAGCGAACAGGGAGATCGAATACGACGTGGACGTAGGCGATGGGTTCGTTCATCCTCACAGAGCGGACCTCTACCTTCAATTCGACGTGGTGAAGAAAGAAAGCGGAGACGCGTTTCCCGCAGCAGCAAACTTGATACTCGTGGACAACTTCGTGCCTCACCTGTTCTCGCAGGTGGAGGTGAGGAAACACAACACCGTCATCGACAGAATCGATTATCCAGGCATCACGTCGACGGCGGTGGGAACATTGAAATTATCCAAAACGGACGCAGCGTACTACCAGGCCGGGGGATTCGAAGCGGGGGCCAAAATATCGACGAGAAGTCACACGGTGCTCTTTCCCATGCGTCTGCTTCCGGGATTCTTCTCCGATTACAAGGAGATCATGTGGAAGGGGGGACTGAGGGTCACGTTTCGAAGAGCGGCCAACGACAACGACGCACTGATGCGATACGCTACTTTGGGTCCGGACGGCACCACGCCGATAGCCAACACTCTACCCGAAGCAGCCAAGTGCGTCATCCAAAGCATGGAATTGAGAATGCCGGTGGTGGAATACGAAACGAACTACGCCCTCAAGTACAAAGCAGAGATCTTGAAAAATCCGCAGGTGCTGATTCATTTTCACGGTTACCAGTGCGTGCAGAAAATAGCGTCGGGAAGTCACATGGAATTCGACGTGACGACGCAGTTCAACAACATACAGTTCGACATGCCAGATTTCGTCGTAGTGCTCTTTCAGACCGGGAGGGACAAGAATCAGGAAAAAGATTCCAGCAAGTTTGACGACTGCAAGATCAAGAACGTTTATCTCAAAAATGGACGCAACGAAGTGTTCCCGCGCGAGAATTACAACCTCGACGTGACCAAAAACGATTACCTCAAACTTTACGAAGCTTACACAGCTTACAAACGCGTGACCGAGGGAAGCGTGGACATGTACTACACGCCCAGCGAATTCAAAGCACGGAGGCCGATGTTCGTCATCAACACATCTAAGAGAAAGAAGGTTGTGGTCAACGATCGAACCAACATCAAGGTCGTCTGCGAGTTCCACGATGCCTTGCCCGAGGATACCCTATGCAGTGTCATCCTGATTGCAGAGAAGTCCTTCGCCTACGACGTGAAGAACGAGAGGGTCACAGAGCAGTTTTAACAAGTTTTTAACATCTATTTTCTTGCACAAATAAGAAATTTTTTGTACTAGCACAATCAGTTACAATAGCACAATACAAATTTCACTAGTTCAGATCAGTTACAAATATCAATTTCGTTAGTTATCAGTTACAATATCTTTTTTGCATTATAGCACGAGAGACAATCAGAAAACTTGCACAAAAAAAATTTGTTGTTGTTTTTACACGTGAAAATTAACAATAAAATTTCTTTTTTATCGTTTCAGATGCTGTCGAAACATCAAAAACACATACACACACACTAGAAAAAAAAAAAGCATGCAACTTTATTTGTAACACGCACATACATTCTCCATCTTCATCAAGAAAATATTATAATAAACATAATTATTTTTTATCTATATCTCACAATAAAACTCTATATACAAAAATATCACAACATCAAATAACACTAGAGTCGTTAGTACACGTTGCATGCATTACGGAGGTCCTCTGTAGGGTTTCATGGAAGTTTGGGGGAAAAAAAAAACACGTGAAACTCTACAAAAGCATGACTTTGTTAGCCGCGGCCATTAGAACTGTGTTGGGCACCACGCACCCTCGCGAAGTTATAGGGACCAGGTATCCTAAAAAAAACAACAATTATTATTTTGTTTGTTTGCTTGCGTCACAATACAGGTGTGTGCGCGCGTGTGTGTGGCACATCGTTCCCCCGAGAGAGGTTTACAAAAGTCACGATATACGGAGTTGGAAAATTACGATATGGCGCATTCGCTTATTACTGTTGCCAGCCATAAATCTCACTCTCTCTCTCTCTCTTCATCTTACACCAACGTTGGCATCTCTATTTTTTTTTAGTTGTAAGTAAATTGCCAACACACTCTAGTTAATAATGCTACATATTATACACACACACGCACACACATACTGCGTTGCCATCCACCCATCTCTCTCTCTTTTACAGCAGTGCCGGCTCTCCTTGCCCAGTGTGTGCAGGTTGGCAAAAATTGCTTTATGCGCTATAAGGCAAGCCTCAAGCAAAGTTGCCAGCTCCTTGCTTTAGGTTAGGTTAAACCAAAAAAAATCTTGGTGATTTTTTTCGAGTGAGGAGTTGGCAACGCTGATCTCCACTTGAGGGCGGTCAACCGGGTTGATTGCACAATCAAAATTGCCAGCTCCTTGCTTTAGGTTAGGTTAGACCAAAAAAAATCTTGGTGATTTTTTTCGAGTGAGGAGTTGGCAACGCTGATCTCCACTTGAGGGCGGTCAACCGGGCTGATTGCACAAGCAAGGTTGCCAGCTCCTTGCTTTAGGTTAGGTTAGAGCAAAAAAAACTGTGGGTAAGCTGTCGGTTGTTTAACTCTTCCCTTTCTCTTTTTTTTCTTGTAAAAGGCTATAGCAAAAGTACCAGTGGGTTGGCAACCTTGCTTTATGCACTGTAAAGCAAGCCTCAAGCAAGGTTGCCAGCTCCTTGCTTTAGGTTAGGTTAGACCTAAAAACAAAAACCTTGGTGATTTTTTCGAGTGAGGAGTTGGCAACACTGCGAGAAAATACCTCAAGCAAGGTTGCCACCTCCTTGCTTTAGGTTAGGTTAGACCCAAAAACAAAAACCTTGGTGATTTTTTCGAGTGAGGAGCTGGCAACACTGCTCCTCACTTCAGCTCCTCACAAGAGGTTGGTCAACCCGCCCACTTGCACTACTCATAATTACCTAGGTATATACTTAGTATATAGTAATAAGTCATGTGTTTTGCTGTATCTGGTCATAGCCCCCCCCCCCTAAAGTTGATGCTTTAGCGGTCTCAGCCCCCAAAGTTGATGGTCTATAACATTTCAAATATGTATTTAAAGTTAAGTTCATGTGGCACAATTCAGAGTACACTTTACAAGAGAAGCAAAATAATACATTAGATCCTCTTAAGCAAAATTATTTTGTGGGCTCTGCCCCCACATCGTTAACATGGGGGGGAAGGGGCCTCGAGCCACCGAAGCCCCATGGAATCGGCGCCTATGTCTCCAACGGAATGTTGTGGATCTCTTACCGAATTCGCTCCTTCAAATCATCCCTGGTTCTTGGAGGGTTGTCCTTGAATACTTTGGATTTGAGGTAACCCCAAAGGAAAAAGTCAGGAGCCGTTAAGTAGGGTGAACGGGCAGGCCACGGAATATCGCCGCTGTTGATGAGACGACCAGTAAGTGCGAATCTAAGCACATCCATAGACACTCTGGCAGTATGGCTAGTTGCACCATCTTGCTGTAAGCAAGGAGCACGGGGGGGGGGGGGGTAACTGAAACTCTCGACGGAAAGCGTGTTGATCTCTAACAAAACTATCGGAGTTTTTGTAATACACCTTTACAGCAATGTGTGCAACACCAAGGACGCCATCTTACTGACACCATATTAAAAAGATGAGCATTTTTCAGGTACAGTAGTAATTTCAACTCATGTACAGTACTAATATTTGCTCTATCTATGTTTTGCTGAATTCTTTAAATCTTCCCGTTTGACTGCCTCACCCTATACAATAAATTCTGCCTTGATCAGTATTTTAAAGTTTTAAAGACAAGATAACGCTTGGAAATTGACCTGTCTTTCTAACTTTAGTCGAGAAACCTCTATGATATTCAGGGACGGCGCAAGGTGCCGGAGGGAGTGCAGAATGTTTTTGCCCGTCTTACATCTGTTAATCAGTCCAAATTTATAGAATTCCAGCTTATCCGAGTGGCGAACGCTCTTACCTTTGATGTGTATGGACCCTGGTTCGATCGTCATGGGAGATCCATAATTACAGTGTTGACCTGTAGCATTGGACAATTGGGTAAATGCTTGAAAGCCGGGCTCTGGTCTCAAAAGTCTGAAAGTAGCGACCTTAGATTGGATGAAAAGTCCATTGGTTAACATTGACTCTCAGAGGACTGTTGATACACCAATAAAGTTTATGGAAATTTATGAAATATTATAGTGTTATCGAAACGATATGTAGCTATACAGAGTATAGCAAGGTAGAGAAGGGGGGTGTGGATGGAGCAATACAATGCGCGCTGCTGCTAACAGCTGGTAGCTGTAGCCGCGTTTACCCCTCTTATCACTCACTTTCCCTCTCACGCGTTCATTGGTCGAGCCCTATCGAGTCACTACTTACGCATAGACTTGTTTTCTGTTGCTTGCTCCAGCACGGAGTATAAAGTAAAGCCACCGAAATTTCCGGGTTCGAATCCTGGCCTGCGTTCTTTCTAAGTAGCCCTTCAACAGTTTCATCCAATCATCAGTCACCCTCTTCGCCCGCGATTAGCCAAAAGCGAAAACAAATTTTAGCTTAACGTATACTTTCCAGATGGCAGGGCAGCGTATCCCAGACCCCTTTCGGACGCCAATGTTAACACTTATTGAGCGTAAAATTTTTATTATTATTTTTTAACTCGACGACTTGAAATTGAATTTTACTGTTCCCATCATTGTTCGTGCTGATTGAAGTTCATATAATTAATTTTCCTAATTTGGGCTATCGGTTTAAGTTTTCTGTTCCAACGTACCATAACTATTTCGTAATACACAACTTTTACTTGGACTGCAGAAGAGTAATGAAAGAGGCCTCTGAAATTATTTGTGGCAGCTTCTCGGCGCTTGTTCTGCAGGGGACTCCCCGTTGAGGCCACTCCTTGGCTCTTGCGTCTCGGAATCATTTCTGGCAAGAGGGAAACAGGCGATCCGACCCCCCATTTGCTACGGGAAAAAGGTTTTCAGGTTGCCCCGAGTTGATATTATAAAAGCGTTTGGGTGGCATGTGAGCGTAATGTATGGATTCGAGAATTTGCCACAGGCACGTTGTTATATAACCATGACGTCATTGAAGTTATTAATGTAAATCAGTCTGCGTGAATGATTTTAGATACTTTTAAGAAGCTTTCAGACCGAAGCGGCACCCGTCGCTTGGATTGGTCGCGGATTCGCTGTGAATGCTTTGGGGTGCAAGGGGGTGGCCTCTCACTTCCACGTAATACGCCCGTTGTGGGCTAACGAGGCTCTGGCGTCTGAACCTACGGCCAGTATAATACTCTGTAGAACTGTGTGTTGTCTTGTGTCTTTGTCCATATATTTGCTTGGGGGCCCTTTACACACTCAGAGAACTAAATGCATCATATCGATTGATGCACCGGAATGCATCGATTGATGCACTAAAGTGTTTTTTATGGCTTCTTCAAAGAATCAGATTCACATTTGATGCATTTGGGTGCATTTTTGTATGTCGTGAAAGAAACACCAAAGTGCATCATTTGATTCAAGTGAGGATTTCTTTCAGTTGAGATGGACCCAAAGGAAATCGGTAGGGATCGAAAAGAGTATATAGATCTTGCTCAAGATAGGGACAGATGGAAGGCCGGTATTGCTGCAGCCATGAACCTTCGGGTTTAAGAAGGCTAGAGAGTTAGTTAGTTTGAAATGTTGATGCATATGGTACAATGACGGCTTTAATTTCGTTTAAGTCCTTTCCTTGTAAAGTTATCTAAACCTTCCAAAAATTGAACACCACTCCACTACACCACTTGATTCTTCCTGGAATGTATCGAGGACGAGGCGGTGAGGGGGAAGGGGGAGAACGCCGACAGTATCTTTCGTCTCTTCTGTGCTAATAGGCAGGCGATTATTGCCAATAAATCATCTGTCAGCGAAGTGGTTTGGAATAAAAAAACAGAAAAATGACTGACTGCAAAGGTGATGGCGCTAACTGCATAACAATTGGTCGCAAGTTGGATCGAAACTCGTTCTCGAAGGGAAAGCAGCCCGAAGCGACCGCAGCACACGCTTTGGAAATCCGAACATTGAACAATGTTGCGCTGGAAATAAGGGGAAAATGAAATCATCGTCTATTTTTGACTCGGGCGATAACTTGAATGTGAACTGTTTTCATTTTACGGAGTAAAGATTCTAAGGGGTCTGACACACTGCCGGAAAGAGACTCTCATGCGATGCTGCTGCCACCTATCAGAACTATATTCCGGAGAATACTTTACTGGCAAACTCCATTGGCATTCCTGTCATGTCCATCACCTGATCTTTGGCTATAAGTTAGCTAAGAAAAGTCAGTTTCTGTTAGAGTTATTTTTTTATTAAGTTCACTTTATACACAGATAGGCTAATCTGGACTGGATCTACAGTTTAAATTGGGATCGGAAGCAGTATGTACCTCGATCGGGTATCGAACACGGGAACCCTTGGTTGCAAGGCGACGACGTTAGAACTACGTCATCGGGGAGGCCACACAACACCAGGTCGGGCCAATGATGTTTGTATTGGTCACAAACTATTTCCCAGCCAAACTGCCTACCTACGTGGCAGAGTGGTTAGCACCGCGCGCTAGGACGCCAGGAGACCCGGGTTTGAATCCCGGTCTGGGCATGGGTGCTCTTGGCAGGGTCCAGGAACCCTTAAATTCTAATGGGTTCTATTGGGTTACGCAACAGCACCGGAACCTTCTTTCTCGCACAATTTAATTTCGGTCCAAGTCGCGTATTGATTCATTGCAATACGGAATTTGAACCGGATTTAAATTGATCCGGGAAAAAAGATTCGAGGGCAGCATCTGAATTGATCCGGAATAAAGGTTCCTGGACCGTATTTAAATTCATCCGGGAAAACTGTTCCTGGACCGAATTGAAATACTTTAGAGATAAAAAGGTTCTTTACGGTCCATAACCCATTTACGACTGCAGATATTCTCTCCTGGACCGGAATTGAATTTATTTAAAATTCATGAAACTTTTAATAATGTTTCTTGGTGAGTGTACCTACATCGATTGCATCATATCATCATCCATCCTCATCGTTATGATGAACCGAAAGTGGCAGAACAGCGACGCTAAATAACAAAACTCAAATCAAATTAACGACAGATCTCTGGTTACGGTAAGTTGTAACAGTGTACGTAGATTCAAGTTTGCCTCCATGAACGTTCGCCATTCCCTCCAAGTTGTCTACACAAGCATACGACCTGTAGTAATTTAATACGTTCACTAAAGTAATTTATTCAGATCACAAGAAAATTCGTGCACGAATCACCACACCTTCCGAAGGGTTCCACGTGACCTCACAGTTGATGATTTTCCAATCCATATTTCCGCTTCCTTGTGTGGGTCCTCAACAATCAATTCGTCTTCTTTCCAATCGACGCATCCACACCTCAAGATCCCACAAAGGTAAACATGTAGGGATCATGTCTTGAATTCTGCCCCGTCTACTCTAATGCAGATGAAGGATTATAATAATATTGACACAAGTTTTGTTCGCCAAACCAGCTATCACGCGCGGAAGATCTTCCTGCAACGAAGTTCTTTCATTCGCAAAGTCCTTAAAAGTCAAGAACACCCTCCCAGCCCTCCGCAAGCAGTTCTACCCTGGTGTTATTCATTCGCAGGCAAAAAGAAGTCTTGTAGAACATGCCAATACATTACTGATATGTAAAACCCTTTTCTTGCTTCAGGAACGCACTGGTATCATCTTACAAGTTACTCCAAGAGATCATGATATTCCCTTGATTGATCAACCATGGGAGCCACAGAACTGAAACCGTTAACTCCATGAAAGATAATGAGTGCTAAATGATTATTTTAATTGATCTCCAATAAGTACATAAGCTTTTATTGCGAGAGAACAAACAAATGACCATCGCACAAAACTTGAAAGGATGGAATTCTATTTGGAGTGTAAATCGTATCTCTTAGTGGCGCTCTCTGGAATTTTCTTCTCCGTATGAGAACTGGTTCTTCATGTATCCAATTAGTAACGTGTAGGATGACTTGACGTATCACATATGTTCCTCAGGTTTTTCTTTAAAGGGGTACGGTGCTTGTGTGTGCGTGAACAATGGTCTGGAAACGAAGCCGATGAGTACACCCACTCATGGTAGAGCCTAATGCGATTCGGCTACATTCTTTTTCCGCTGGAAAAAAATGGAAATTCTACTTTTCTTCCATGTCTTCTTACTAGAGTTGGAAACTTTTGTGTTTCTCACATCTAAAGCTCGAAGAGAGACAAGTTGCATAAGGTTATATGTAAATGTGCTACTTGACTAGTTCATATTTAAGTAACCTGGAAATTCTTGTGCATCTGACAGTATACAGGGCCCATGATGGTACTAGTGCACTATTACCTTAAAGTTTACATTATTCTACCGTTAAAATTTGTCCCGCACTGTGTGGTCTAAGCTGTAAGGCATTAGGCTTTGTGCTCGGGATACTGGACGCGCGATGGTTCGAGTCTCCTAGTTCCCATATTAGACGGAAGCATTTACTTTAACATTTTTGATAGCATAAATGCTATGTAGTAAATGCTTCAAAACATCTTGCAGCGGGCAGTACTTTTTCATACACGGAAGCATTTCATGTAACATTTCAGTTAGCTATTGCGATTGCAATTTATAATATAGGGTTTTCCAATAAAAATTATATGATTTTACAATGGAATAAAATAAAAACTATTTCAGCTACAACCAAACTTTTTATATTATTTTGAAGCATAGTTTATTACATTATGTTTTGAATAACACATCATTTAAGTGTCCACCTCCACTTCGTGCACACGAGTGAATTCGATGAAACCAATTTTCGATGACTTTGTGCAATAACTCGGGCCTAATGTCACGAATGCAGCGTTCGATGTTCAATCTTAATGCATCAAGGGTTCGTGGTCTAAAGCAATCTAAAGGAGTTAAATCACAACTTCTTGGAGGCCAACTAACAGTTGCATTTCTTGAAATTATTCTTTCATTTCATCAAACTGTTCTTGCAATACGTCGATAGTGGCATTAGCAGTGTAACATGTGGCACCGTCTTGTTGGAACCACATGTCCTCCAAATCAATTTCATCTAAATTTGGCCACAAAAAATCTGTTAACATCAATCGGTACCGCTCACCAGTCACTGTAACGGCATCTCCTACCTCGTTTTGGAAAAGAAATGGTCCGATGATGCCACCATGCCATAAACCACACCATGCAATGACCTTTTCCGGATACAAGGGCTCCTCGTGAATCTCTTGTGGATTGTTTTCACATCAAAAACGACAATTTTGTTTGTTAACATATTCACTTAACCAGAAATGAGCTTCATCTGAGAATATTTTTTCTCCCAAAATTGTGATCCGTTTCAAGTTCAATAGAACGTCTATTTTCATATTTTTTTTTGGATAATAACCAAACGTTCTTGAAACTTGTATTTAGCCATGATGAATTGTCACAGTATACTAAACACAAATGACAACTAGTGACAGTTATAACATTTGAAGCATAGTTGCCAGTTCATTTCAAAATCATATCATTCTTATATACGAAACGCACGCGTGTTACGCCATCTATAGTGAGTGCACGGTGTTTACAATTGAAACAACTAAAATATTCTTCCTTATGTGTTTTGTATACGTTACAAAGTTTAATCAGCACCATTGCTTTGTACCTAAACCTTTTTATAGGAAACATTATTTCTCTCGGTTGAATAGTTGTCTTTCAAAAATGTGGCGATACATTGTTTACATCCGACTCGGCCGCCATTACATCTGCACTCGTGACCCAAAGGTAGCTTCTGATTGGTTATGCTACGAAAAATACTGCGGAAATACGACCAATCCTATCCGTGAGAAATGTCTTCACTTTACACGGTATTTTGGTTATAGCATAACGTTAAGGAAAATTCTATGGACTAGGTGAATGATTTCGTCGAAAAAGGGGCTTAACAACGACTGGGGGTTCATCCTTGGGTGACCACGACTGGTTGGATGATCGTCCACCTCTGCTGAGTTGGGAGTGAGGGAGGCAGTCTGTGGGTAGGCCTTGGTCCTCAAAGGCGGTTGCGCCACGTTGCTAACGGTAGCAAATGTGTTTTGTGAACATTCTCCCAACCTTCAAAAAAATCTGCAAACGGATGATGCTAATGATGCCCTCCTAATTCATCCATTTTAGTGCCAATCTCACGCACCAACGGTCTCTTTTGAATGTAAGTGAATCTTTACTAAATTGTTTGGTAACTCTATATAGGCGCATGGACGGATTTGGTCAGACTTAATGAATAAATTACTGACGGAGCAGAATCATTTGTTGTCTATTTTAAGAATGTTGGGTCACCAGCAAAATTTCCAGTGAGGGAAATTCTAGTAAGTATCCTTGAGAACCGGAATAGCACATTATGAATTATATATTGTACTCCTCGAAGAGGATGCAGAAACCAGAAATGGGAATTGTCCCTCATCTCCCCTTCAAATACCACTCTGCTCATCATTACCTATGGTCTCTATATTACAAGCATTTCTTCCCACATTTTGTGTGTGTGTGTTGAGTTTTTTTTGTTTTAAATCCACTTGATGCACAGACAGGCTAATCGGGACTCGACTTAGAGTAGGATCCGAACCACTATGTACCTCTACCGGGTATCGACCATGGAACCCCTTCATTACAAATTGACGACGGAACCGCTACGCCATCGGCGTGTGTGTGTGTATAGCATACACACGCAAACACACGCGCCCGATCACATTGAATTACACACAGATAAGTAAATGCATCATACCGATTGATGCACCAGAACGCGTCGATTGATGCACTAAAGTGTGTTCTATGGCATCTGCGAAGAATCAGATTCACATTTGATGCATTTTAGTGTATTTTTGTATGTCGTAAACGAAACACGAAAGCCCATCACTTGATTCAAGCGAGGATTTATTTCAGTCGAGATGCATCATAATGTATCATGTGATGAGTTTTGATGCACCTTCCTGCATCTTTTTCAATGATGCACTTAAACGTTTCGTCTGAGCTACAGATTTTATTTAGCTCAGATGAAACGTCTATGTGGATCATCAAGAAAGATGCAGGAAGGTGAAACAAAACGCATGAATGTGCATCAAAATGCATCAAATGATGCATTATATTGCATCTCGACTGAAAGAAATCCTCACTTGCATCACATGATGCACTTTGGTGTTTCTTTTACGACATACAAAATGCATCAAATGTGAAACTGATTCTTCGCAGATGCCATAAAACACACTTTACTGCATCAATCGACGCGTTTTGGTGCATCAATCGGTACGACGTATTTAGGTTTCTGTGCGTATGTGCTCAAGACCACGCCAAGGAAGTTCTAGGGTTCGAAGCCTTACCTGGACTTAGGTGTTCTTTGTGAGTGTCTCTCCATCAATTTCAATTAAGGATCACTCATCCTCATCGTCGCGATTTCCAAAAGTGGCGGAATAGAGACGTCAAATAAAACTATTACATAGAATTAATGTAATTACCATTCGAACTCATTGCTGCGATTAGCATAGAGAAAGAAAGAGACGTAAAGTACAAAAATATACTCTATCTGTCACATTATATATATATATATATATATATATATATATATATATATATATATATATATATATATATAAGCTACTCTTCAAACCATTACTTGCCCTGAATTCTGTGCAGTCACTTTGAACAGATACGTAGGGATTTATTCATGCTTCTTCTTCGCATATTTTTTCCTTTTGATCTCTTTGTGTTCCCCGCACAGCAATCATAAATTCAATTCAGCTACTGTCTGCTTATTTGTTATATGAGCATTAGGCAGCAGACGGATACGGCGTGACGTGGTGATTCCGGCCAATGAGAACGCGAGAAAAACACACAGTAGACGGCTACCGGGAATACTCGTGTCCAATTCCAACGAAGTACGCTAATGGAACGGCAGAGGAAAATGACGGGGAAGGAGGGAGTTACGAAACGTTTTTTTTTATTATTATTATTTTCTTTCCTTCGGTAAGGTCCTTGAGTGGCTTCGGTCCGAGTAAAAACAAATGAAGAACGCCGTCACGACTTCGCGAGAAAAAGTCCGTTAAGGAGAACTAGAATTGCTGTTGATGGCCTCGAGATATCGACACGGGCGGATGCTGGGAATGGAAGAATCCACACAAAGCGTGTACGAAAACGCAACCAACGCCACCTACAGTAAAACTTGTATTAACACAGACTAGAATCTGTGCCGAAATTTTCACAAGGATGTATTTCGGATTGGTGGGGAGGGGGATTCAAGTGGTTTCGGACCCCCCCGAAAGAATTACTAAGTGCACAAATTAAATAATGAAGGTAATGAAATAATAAAATAACTCAAATTAAATAATGAAAATAATGAAATAATAAAATAACTCAAATTAAATAATGAAAATAAAATAACTCAAATTAAATAATGAAAATAATGAAATAGTAAAATATCTCAAATTAAATAATGAAAATAATGAAATAGTAAAATATCTCAAATTAAATAATGAAAATAATGAAATAATAAAATAACTCAAATTAAATAATGAAAATAATGAAATAATAAAATAACTCAAATTAAATAATGATAATATACTTGTTTAATCGAGGATTATTTATTTCTGCCAAACGTATTGCAAGGCAAGGATTACATTGTGATCATGACTTTGAATGGCAGTACCAAAGAATATTTACGCAAGATTTATTACTACTTACAACGTAATATTCATAAAATATCACCACGAACTTTACTTTTTTTATATTCAATATAGTATATTCAATTCTTTATCTATTTGACATTAATTTCCTTGCCAGGGTAGTTGTTCCTTTTTTACAAATTTTGCCGACCTTAAATACACGTAAGCTAGATAAGGAATGTTGTTATATCACTTAATAAAAATATACTATAATTTAATCTTAATATTTTAATTAATACTATTTTAATTAATTTAATATAATTATAATTATTTTAGTTTAAACATTATTATTCATTTGAGACACTTGGTTCGGATCCCCCTCCCCGAAACATATTTCTAGATATGTGCATGGGTATGCAATAAGTTAGGTAGAGATAATGTTACCCTTGAATACATGGCTGAAATCAATTAACTTCTACGTAGAAAACATGTCTTTGATGATAGAATAGTGATGATTAGAGATGATGATAAACCCATACTTGGCACAAAAAGGGTTTAGCGAAGATGTTCTTAAAATTTAAAAAAATATATATGAAAAAATATTTTAATGAATGCATTTAAACATAAATGCTACACTAATCGAATGTAGAAGGCATACACTATTGAGTAAGGTTAACCTGGTGGTGTACGGCGTGTACCTTCAACACAGCCATAGGCGCACGCAGGATTTTTTTTGCGGGAGGGGCTGGAATTGTAAAGCTGATAGTGCATAGCTGCTTTCTAGGGGGGCGGTCGGTACACACTGTAAGATATTTCGTGTATTATTAACTTTCCACTCTCCAAAATGACAATCGGAGGTTATGTTAAGGGAGTTTGTATTTAGTACTCTTCTCTGATTTTCCCCGAGTTTTTCACTTCCTTTATTTGAAAATATTAATTTTCTCAAAATTTCGGAGTGGGCTGTAGTCCCTTCAGCCCCCTCTGCGTACGCCAATGACTGCAGCACTGACTAGAATATTCCTACGGACTACAACACCTGCAAGCAAGCCTCATAAAAATCTCTTCCCACCCAAAGATTGAAAAATTCGTCAAGAGATGGAGCCACTTCTCTAAATTTGAAAATGCCAACACTGGATTAAATTTGTGATAATTTCGTGGTCAGTAGTTACTGTAAGTTGTTGTTAAATTACTCTTTGTAACAGATGGACAGGGTAGTGAAAAGTGCCAGGTTAAACTTGTATTTGAATAACTTTATCGTTAGAAAATTGTATGATACGTAATGGTTAATATCATTAGATATGCTAATTAAGTATATGTTTTGTGTCATTTTCCTGTCTCCTTTGCGAGTTATAAAATCCGTATTTTGTTCATCGATATATTTGATGCTAATAAAGTTCACTGTTTGTGTTGTGTAGTAATGAACCCTGATACATATTCAATGGCTAAGAATGTTTAATTAATTTAGCCATTCCAAAGTACATTATATTTCGGGTGTCCGAATTGAAACGCCCTAATGGCAACTGTGGTTACTGTATGTAACTCCACATGTATTTGATGTATGCAAATGAATATACATAGTTATAGAGTTTCATAGTCAGTTAAGTACATTTCTACATGTATCCCACGAGTCGCACGGATGATAACTAACTAACTAACTCCCTAGCCTTCTTAAACCCGAAGGTTCATGGCTGCAGCAACACAGGCCTTCCATCTTTCCCCATCTTCAGCAAGATCTATATACTCTTTTCCATCCCTACCGATTTCTCTTAGGTCCATCTCAATGTTGTCCCTCCATCTTCGTCTTGGCCTTCCTACAGGTCTCTTACCATCAGGTTTCCCAACAAGAATCCTGTAAACTCCTCTTTCCTCTCCCATTCGTGCCACATGGCCTGCCCACCTAAGTCTTCTTGATTTAATTATTCTAATAATATCTGGACATGAATACAAATTATGTAGTTCTAAATTATGTAACCTTCTCCACTCACCTGTCTCCTCATCCCTTTTAGGTCCAAAGATTTTCCTAAGGATCTTATTTTCAAATACCCTCAATTTCTGTTCCTCTTTCAATGTAAGGGACCAAGTTTCACATCCATATAATACTACAGGCAAAATTACTGTTTTGTATATTTTAACTTTTAGTTTCTTAGATATTAAACGAGAAGACAAAAGTTTATGAAGAGAGTAGTAACATGCATTTCCTGAATTAAGCCTACTTTTTATTTCCTCTTTAATATAATTTTCATTTGTTAATATTACTCCTAAGTCTTTGAATTTGGAGACTGGTTCAAACGAGTTGTTATCAATAATTAGATTTTGATTATTGCATAACACTTGGTTTCGGCCTGTAAGCATATATTTAGTTTTGTCTTTGTTAACTTCCAAACCTATCTCTTTAGCAGTTTTGAAAAATATTTTAGCATTACTCTTAATTGTATTCACATCATCCCCCAGTAAGTCTACATCATCTGCATATGCTAACAACTGAGTCACACCATTTAATTTTAGTCCTTCTTTAGTCTCTTTTACCTTCCTAACAGCATATTCCAGGGCAAAATTAAAGAGCAATGGAGATAATGCATCTCCTTGTTTTAACCCATCATGAATTGTAAATTTGTCAGACATATTAATACCCACACGAATTTTACTTTCTGTTTCACTGGTGCATATTTTTATCATACTAACAAGCTTCTTAGGTATTCCAAACTCTACTAATGTATTATATAATTTGTCTCTTTTGACCGAATCATATGCTTTTTTGAAATCAATGAATAGCTGATGGACATTTTGATTATATTCCCATTTTTTTTTCAAGTGTCTGTCTGATGTGAAAAATTTGATCTGTAGTTGATCTGTTACGTTTAAATCCACATTGATAATCACCTATAATTTCATTAGCATATGGGGTTAGTCTTGTTAAAATAATGTTAGACAATATTTTATATGTTGTTGAGAGTAGAGAAATTCCACGGTAATTATTGCAGTTCATTTTATCACCTTTTTTAAACACTGGAACAATTATGGATTGTTTCCACTGTTGAGGGATTTCTTCTTTATTCCATATTAAACAAATTAATTTATGAATTAGACATATTAATGAATTTCCACCATATTTAATTAACTCAGATGGTATTAAATCAATGCCAGGTGCTTTGTTATTCTTTAGCCTTTTAATAGCATCTTTAACTTCAGTCAAGTTAGGTTCTGGAACTAAAGGTTCTGCTGTGTGGACTTCATTTACTTCTGATTTATCTCCTACATGAACATTTAAAAGATCATTAAAGTAGTTCTTCCATCTATTTAGAATATCGCTTGTCAGCTAGAAAATCACAGTCTTTATCTTTTATCAAGTTTACTTTAGGTTGCCACCCCTTTCTAAACTCATTTACACCTTTATATAAATCTCTGATATTTTTATTTTTGCTGTTTGTTTCAATTTCGTTAATTTTGCTTTTCAAGTAATCTCTTTTAAACATGCGGTTAACTTCTCGCTTTATTCTATTATAATTGTTTAGATTTGTATCATCAGAGTTATTTAACCACCTAAGTCTAGCCTGATTTCTTATTTCTATTAGGTTATGACATTCATTATCAAACCATGGCTTACTTTTTCTCGGTTTATGGTATCCTATACTTTCTTTAGCTGCTGATTCTATTGCATTACGTATGTGCTCCCAATTCTTATTTACGTCTCTTTCATTTATATTTTCATCATCATTTAAATCCTGCAAAACATCAAATCTATTTGACAGTTTAATTTGGTAATCTTTCTTAATTCTTTCATCAGTAAACTTTCCTGTATCAAATTTTAGAACTTTTAGATTTTGTTGCTTATGATTTATCACTGAAAGTCTTTCTCTTAATTTAGCAATTACTAAATAATGGTCACTGGCACAGTCAGCACCTCTATGTGTACGAACGTCAATTATACTAGTATGCCTTCTCTTATCAATGAGAATATGATCTATCTGATTATGAGTTTTACCATCTGGAGAAGACCAGGTATATTTATGGATATCTTTATGTTTAAAAGTGGTACTTTTCACAATTAAATTCTTTGAGGTTGCAAAAGTAATCAATCTTATACCATTATCATTACTTAATTCATGAAGACTTTCTTTACCAATCGTGGGTTTAAATGTCTCTTCTTTGCCAATCTGTGCATTACAGTCACCTAACAGAATTTTCATATCATACTGAGAAAATTTATCAAAGACCTGTTCTAACTCTGTATAAAAATCATCTTTAGTATTATCATCTTTATCTTCCGTTGGTGCATGTACGTTTATTAAAATAATTTTACACCACCTACCCTGTAAAACTGCATATGATATCCTATCATTAATAAATTCTACTGTTTTAAGAGCCGAGATAATTCTATTATTTATGAAAAAGCCTGTTCCAAAATTATGATTTTCAGTACCACCATAGAAAGAAGTATAATTTTTAGTTTTACAATTCCCTTCTCCTGGCCACCTAACTTCCTGGACAGCTACTACATCTAATTTATACTTCACTATCTCATTAACTGTACACTGAAATGCCCCAGGCCGGTAAAGGCTCAAAACATTCCAGGTGCCTAATTTAATATCCTTATTCCTAACGTAGATCTTATCCTTAGTCCAGGGACCTCCCAAAGTAGTCCCCACCCGGAGATCCGAACGGGGGACTATTTTACCTCCGGAATATTTTACCTTGGGAACATCCATGGCCTTATATTGCTGTTTCTTGACATTTTTTTTACAGTGCAGAGTTGTCAGCTCTACGCCTAACCCCCAATATGAATGGAGGAACTACTACACAAGACAAACACAAACACATTAGACAGCACAATTACTACACAAGACGAACACAAACACATTAGACAGCACAACTACTACACAAGACACACACAAACACATCACAACTATAGCACAATATAAACACAAACACACCACAACTACTACACAATATAAACATAAACAAACTACACACCACAACTACTACACAAGACAAACACAAACAAATTAGATAGCACAACTACTACGCAAGACAAAAACAAACATACTAGACAGCACAACTACTACACAAACATACTAGACAGCACAACTACAACACAAGACACATCACCGATACTACACAAGACAAACAGAAATACATTAGACAGCATAACTCCTACATAAGATAAACACAAACACACTAGACAGCACAACTACTACACAAGACAATTCCAACCACACTAGACAGCACACATTAATAGTCATATGAATATATTTATCTCAATACAAATTGAGAATGAGCAACATGAGACTGTATATTGGTATACACGTAATACCTCCCAGGGCACGGGAAAACATTAAGATTTGCAGTAAATAGACACAAAAACACAGATCTTACATTTTAACACGGATGATGTCCAGCCGAAACTCGGTTAAATGCTACAGGCAATAGTGGAGCCCAGTTCTGCGTACTAAAATACAACTACAACTTGCGCTTTTTCAGCATTGGTTACCCAGAATCCTGTAAATTTGTCTATCCTGTTATCATGTTACATGGCTTGTGAACTGAGTCGTCTTGATTTCCCGCCAGACACATTATTTTTTCTACACAATCTGCATCTTTCACCTTCCTTTCTTGTAGCTATTTCAAATTTTCACACTGGCATACGAAACAAAATGGTCTCATATGTTCATTGTAAGAATTTGAAATTAGGGCATTCCAATCCGGACACCCTGTATATTCAAAATTTTAAACCATCTTAGTACGATTTCTCTATTACAAGGTTTCTAAGGTACCCACATCCATTAACTGGCCGATAGCTTGTAATCGTGTTTGTCGGTCCCTGGCCTAAACAGTTTATTTCTTGTTCATTCCTTTATCCTCAATACATCCAAGTCCAGTGTTAATAAGAAAATATTATTAGGGGAGAACAAGGTAATTAAAACACAGTCAATATGCAGTGGAAATTCTCTGCAACAAAATATTTAAATGTTTTGAATCCCTTCCAAGCTTGACAAACATCGGTGATGGGCAATGGCGGCGACCGGGGGGAGGGACACCTTTTCTTAGCTACCAAGATAAAGTAAACTGTACTCCTGCCTCCCCTAGCTTTGTCACCTAATTGCCGCCACTGGTGCCGGAGATTGTTCTCCAATGTCCGTGTCCGTTATTGAGAATGTCCGTTATAAGAAGTAATCTCTCCAGATACTCCTATGCATTTCTGCAGGGAAATTAAGACATGGACATTATTTAGAGGGAACGTTGAGAGAGGTTTTACTGTACCTAAACACTCAGGAACACTGATGGTTCATGTGTGGCCAGTGTTCGATAGAACAAGGGGAGACCTCTTTGCATTTTCTCTCCGCCTGCAAGCACTGCCGTAAGAGGGGGGTGCAGGGGGAGCTGATGGGGTTGGAGACCCCCCGATTACCATTTTTTTGTAGGGGGTGACTTGGGAAAGCGCCCAAAAGTCAACGTAGTACGCCCACTAACGAGGCTCTGGCGTCTGGTCCTACGGCCAGTATAATCATCTGTAGTGCTGTGTTGGCCTAAGTTTGTGTGTGCTGAGTGCCACTTTACAGCCTCAGCTTGTTCTAGTCCTCACAGACAGTAAAGTTTTGGTTTGATTCATTTAGTTTATTTTACTTCGCTTTTTATACCACTTTTCGCTAATAGCGAAGATGAGGATGAGTGATGATATGATGAAATTGATGAAGGGACACTCACAAACACCCATGTCAAGGCCGGGATTCGAACTGGAGTTGTAGCGCTCTGTGCTAACCACTCCGCCACGGAGGACGGCGATGAAATTTTTGTTCTTGTTTAGTAGTGAATGAATGAATTAGTTTCAAAAATTTAGTAAGAAAGTTTTTTGGATACATTTTCGTTTCTTTTGTGGAACCTGCTTTCAATTTTGTTGTAGATTTCTTCCCTTACAACGTGACGGGCCGAAATGGCCTACACTCAGAGAACTAAATGCATCATATCGATTGATGCACCAGAATGCATCGATTGATGCACTAAAGTGTGTTTTGTAGCTTTTTCAAAGGATCAGATTCACATTTCATGCATTATGGTATGTCGTGAAAGAAACACCAAAGTGCATCATTTCATTCAAGTGAGGATTTCTTTCAGTCGATATCTATGCACTTTAATGCATCAGCTGATGCGTTTTGATGAACCTTGATGCGTTTTAATGCACCAGAATGCATCTTTTTTGATGATGCACTTTTGGTCTGAGCTACATAAAGTCATTTGCTCAGACCAAACGTTTAAGTGCATCATCCAAAAAGATGCAGGCAGGTGCATCAAGGAACATCAACTGATGCATCTCGACTGAAAAAAATTCTCACTTGAATCAAATGATGCACTTTGGTGTTTCTTTCACGACATACAAAAATGCACCAAAATGCATCAAAAGTCAATCTGATTCTTTGAAGAAGCTACAAAACAGACATTAGTGCATCAATATGATGCATTTAGTTTTCTGTGTGTATGTGCTGAAGAGCCCATAATATGCAAATAAATCGATAAGCTACCTTTGTCCTTGAACAACTAATTAGGAAATATTTTATTGTGTATAACGCCCACTCTAAAAGCAGCCATGTAATATCTATCTTTACAATTCCAGCTCCGAAAAGAAAAGCGTACGTACGCTAGTGGCTGCAAAAGTAGTATCTTTCAGAGAGAGAGAGAGAGAGACATTTGCGAGAGAGAGAGATAGAGAGAGAAGGAGAAGACGCACCCAGAAGCCAGTCTTGTAATTCGTTCTGCCAATCAAACCGCATTTCCCCCCCTCGACGTCGTGTCTTCCCGCACTTGGCAAAAGATGCATTGTTGCGTATGAATCTTCCTCGTTTCTAAGCTTTCGTAATCCAGTTTTGGGAAAGCGAAACACCCAAGGACATGCCGTGTGTGACTTTCCCCCCCCCCCCCCCCCGTGGCTACATCGAGTGCACTCCAGCTGTTGATTTTTAATTGCTTCGAACGGCCACGGTATCACGACGTTCCACTCCAATAAAAAAACCGTTCTTTTGCGACCGAACGGCATGACGCAATATGCATTAAGATTTAATAATGGATTTTTTTCATTGCGCGAAACGAAGATTTGTGTATGTAGGCGGTGAAAATGGGCTCTCGATCCACTCTCTGGTCGTGTCTTCGAAATGTTTCTTCAAGGCACGCTCTATTCTCGAGCACTAATAGTGCCAGATTAGTGCATTTCATGATGTTCTGTGTTTTGAGTGACGGACGGTCAAAGCATACGCCCACCCTCAGCTTTCTACATAAGCAAATAGTTTTCAAATTTTCTTCAAAACGCTTGACAATTCCAAGGCTGATAAAATGTATCACACTGACACCCAAATGTGTCAATTGACTCAAATATGTATAATTTCTTTAACTCCGGAAAGTGCATAACTTTCCGTAACGCGTCTGACTACCATGCTAAAGGTCCCGGGTTCGATCCCCGGCCGGTTCAAATCCGGGAACTTTTCTAACGGTGAAAGCGGCCCCGGCACCCACCCAGCGTCGAATAACATGGGTACCTGGGGGAAACCCTGGGGGGTAAAGGCGGTCAGGGGCGTGATGCTGATCACATCACCCCCACTCACGACCGGATCAAGAAAGTGTGGGGCGTTACCCCCACACCCCCTATACGCCTTCACGGCGTGGTGCTATGCACCTTTTTTTTACCGGAAAGTGCATAAACTGCTAATGCATCGGAAATAGAGAAAGAAGAGAGAAACGGGGAAATATATTAGAAAGATTGAGGGAATAAAGAAATAGAAAGTAGGAGAGGGAAGAGGAGGAGATATAGAGAGAAAAATAGAAAAAGAGAGAAGGGAAGGGTGAATGGAGAGAGGGAAGATAGATACAAATAAAGAGAAATAGAGCTGAGAAAAGAGAAAAGAGATAGGAGAAGAAAGAAACATAAAAATAGAGAGAAGGAAAGAGGGAACAGAGGGAAGATGGATTGGAATGGAGAGGAGTAGTAGAGAAAGAGGGGAAATGGAGAAAAATAGAAAGAGAAATAGAGAAGATAAAAGAGTGAAAGAGAGATAGGAAAGAGTGAGAAATAAAAATAGAGAGATGGAAAGAGGAAAATAGAAAGAGGAGAGAGAGAAAGATGAAAATAGAGAGAAGAGAGTTACCTACCCTTTGTTGATTCTTTCATTCTTTCATCAACCCTGCAAAGCACGAGTCCAATTTCTAAAAATTCAGGGCGGCTCAGCTTAAACAAACACTCGTTAATAAAGCAAGAATGAAACGAGAGAGGCGGGGCGTGCTTACATCATCCAATCACCCGTCTTCTTCATCTCGCAACCTTGAGAATAGGACACTGAGGCGAATTCGCTTTCTGAAAAATGAAAGCGTAAAAATGATGGACCTCAAGGTTCCTCCCTGGTAAGTTGACAAATGCTCGCTCCAGGTTGAGAAGGGGGGGAGGGGGGGCATGAATCATGTCAAAAAGATAGGAGCCGTAGGAAGAGTCCTCGCTGATATGGAGATCGTCACCCTTCGCAGTCACAGAAACAAACGCAGATGGAGTCCCGCAGGGTACCGAAACTAGTACCCATTATGGGTTAAAACGCTCGCTATCCCCCCCTCCTCCCCAACTGCCCCGTGCGCACAGTAGAAAGAGCGAAATCATTTAGGGCCGGCCGAAGAGAAGTGTATGAACTCCTGGTTGGTATCAGCGTGAAAAAGCGAGAAATGGTCTTTGTGCGTCAATCTTCTGGACAGACGCACGGACCGGCTGGGAAGAGATGATGTATGCTTATCTTTATTCTGAGATCTTGGACGTCAAGGAGACAAATAGCTACCAGAAATGAGATCCAGAGGAGTTGCTGGAACTCCATAATGCTTGCATACTTCGAAGCCGGCTTTCCTTTTCCTCTCTTTTCTTGGTTTCTTTTCCTCGCTCTGTGATCTGCCACGAGAAACTCCGAACAGCATGGCCGCTATGATCCAAGATGGCCTCTTGCTCCAGTCATCAGAAGAGAAATGTGTTTTGAGACAGCCCTAAGTGCGATTGATGCTAAACCTTGAGCGAGAAGAGGTTTGTGAAACAAGAGGACCGTTGTTACACGCCGGGGCGCTCGTATTCTGAGATAACTTGGAATATGATCTCGTCACTTTCTCGGCCTCGTCTCGACTTCAAAATTCCTTTCTCGTCTCTCTCGACTTTTTGGCCGTGTCCGGAAGATAAAAGACCGTAATAGAAGAGAGCGTATCGAGAATGCTGTCGCAGTTCAGTCTTCAAGACTTGGACTTGAAGTGAAAATCTTTCGAATTACACTTCGACTAGTGTTGCCCACGAGACGAGACTTTGGCCTGTCTCGTCTCGTGGAAATGCTGTGAAATGCTGTCTCGTCTCGAAAATATTCGTTTGTCTCGGGACACATGATCAATCTCGTCTCGTCTCGAATTTTTAAAAGCCTGTCCCGTCTCGTCCCGTGGGCAACACTAACTTCGACTGTAGCGCATAATACGGTCATTAGATAAAACTACTGCGTTATAAACACTTAGTATGTCTATAGAAATACAAATACAGTAAACCCTCGTTAACACGAATCCCAAGGGACCGAAAAATCAAGAGTTCGTGTTAAAGAAATTCGTGCTAACCAGGGACTCAAATTTTATTGCTGCAATAGTTCTTTCTACACATTAACCATTTACAATACGTATTATGTATGTCATCATAGAAAACACTAGTACAGTAATTAACTTTTAAAAAAAGTACTCACAGATCAGTTTCTGGTGAAAAACAGTTCAGTATGTGTTGTGATGATACAGATTCCCAGGATCCGGCGATAGCTTTTATTGTATCAAGCACACTCCTACTTGGGGTTTCAGTCTTAGAATAGAAAAACACATCTGAACACACAACTGAATTTGTTGGTTAAATACGTGTAAGCTCATTGTTGACGCGGTGAAGGCGATTGTCGAGCAATTGCACCCAAGTTCTAATCTTGATGTCACTCGTACTGGCTATGTTTTAAAGAATAGAAAAACACATTTGAACACATTGTGATCTGAAACTGTTTGGTTACTGTATAAGTTGATTGTTGACAAGATGATAGAGATTGTTGAGCGATTTCTTACATACCTAGCAGAGGAACGACAGAGGAACAACAGAAAAAAATTATGAAAAACTGTCAAAGTTGGTGTTAAATGAGATCTAATGACAAAACGGACTTAAAAACAGTTCATAATTCGTGGTAACCGAAATTCGCGTTAACCGAACAAACTTTCTATAAGATATAATACATCCCTGCAAGGACCAACATTTTGTTCATGTTAACCGAGTGTTCGTCTTAAGCGAGTTTGTGTTAACGAGGGTTTACTGTAGTAACGAAGAAATACACATAGAATAGAATAGAGGTTATTTCAGTATGAGCCTTTGAGGCTGTACACACATTTCTATACATCGATTGTTTTCCCCCCTTCTTCATCTTTTTTCCACCCATATTCCCTCTCCTTATGCCCTCACATGTTCAACTTTACCTCTCATACTAATTGTGGGTTCTACTCTCACTACAATCTATCAATCTGTTTTATTTCTCTCATAATTTTACACTTATAGCACTAGTTATTATATTGTCAAAAAGCAGCTTTCTGCACACCGCTCTCAGGCACTTTCATTCCCGTCCCTCAACTTATTCGCTCTGTTTGTCCAGACGTAATGTAGGAAGGTTCCCAGGCCCCTTATTCGAGTTTCGTCCTTTCCAGCCATTCCCTCCCATAATGGCCCTCATTACCCCTCCATTTTTGATTCGTTCATGTCCCTTATGTATTTCCGTCTAGCCCCTGCTGTTTCTTTGCACTGGAGGAGAATGTGGAATTTCGTCTCGTCTTCACCACACATTGGACATTCTGCACTCCCGTCCCTCTCACGCGCTTGAATTGTGTCCACCCCCTAGCCTGAACCATGCCAAACCCGTCCTGTCACTCGCTCCACACACGTCTATGTATTTTCGCCTTCTCCATTGCCTATCCCCACCCACGATTTGCGTCGAAGTTAAAGATACTTTTCCCCGCACATTCTGCCAAAATGTTTTGTTTGCTGATGTCCTCCAATCTGTCCCGTATGATCCCCTTTTCCTGCATGCCCGCCCTCCCCTCGAATTCTTCCCAAATCCACCCCAGCCCTATGGTGTATAATTTCATCTATATCATTGTTACCCATTGGCGTTCCTTTGGGTCATTGTTCTGCGCTTGTATCGCGAGTTTTTAATTATTTTTTTTTAGATTTCCATTCCCCAATATTTGAAACCTCTCATTTTTGCATCTAATTCCCAAAAAAATAAGAGATGAAGTAAAAATACAAAAGGACTAAAGAAATACGCAGAGGATTAAAGAAATACAAAAGTACTAAAGTAAAAAGAATTGAAATACAAAAACATGTAAAGAAATACTAAAAAAAAGTAAAAAAAAAGGAAAAAGAAATGCAAAGATGATTAAAGAAATACAAGAGGAAAGTAAAAAATACAAAAAAGACCTAAAAATACTAAATGGAATTCAAGAAGCGATCTTGAGCGTTGGAATGGTCCTTGAACTTGACTAAAATTGCTCCTTGTACGCACATGGAATGCCCACAAATATTTCTGTAACCAGACGCAAATCTTCGAACATTATAAATATGGAAAGCGAAGCATGTGTTCGCGTGTTAGCCTCTCTTCTTTGATCTCGTTTCGTTGACAAGCGATATCTGCTTACTCCAAGACATATGTGCTTTCTCCACGCATGCAGAGGGTGTGTGTGGGGAGGGGGGAGGTGCAGAAGCCACAGCACGTTTGTGTCACAGGAGAGCGCATTGTGGCTTACACCGAGAAATGTTCGAGACAGGGAAAACTTAGTAAGGCTGACATTAACAGATGAGGCGTTTTCTCACAGATAATATCTCTTCTTCCTATGATTTCGTTTCGTTACATTCCACTTTCTTTTCTTTTCGGTTTCACTGCCACAGAATCTACGCTATGAACAGATATGAACGTCTTTTAACTTCTTTTTTTTCTATTTCTTGGCTCCAATATGCTTCTTCTTTGTCGACGTTTCTCCGGTTGTGGCATTTCTATCTTTTGCATCTCGTCTTGTCTGTTCCCGGCGGTATTTTTTTCTTCTTTGTCTTTCTTCTCTGTTCTGCAAGAGTTGTGCTCAATCATAAGGAGTGATCGAAATGGTGTCACTCAAGGCAGTCTCCCCCCCCCCCTCCGGTCGGTCTCTCTCTCCCTACATACAATATGTGTGTGACCTGGTTCCTTTCAATACATGAAATGGCAAACCTATGCGGGTTTCCCGTATATACACTCATTCTCCATGTCTTCCAGTACACGTTTCATTAATGATCGTG
This sequence comes from Lepisma saccharinum, assembly GCF_977018435.1. Classification (NCBI taxonomy): domain Eukaryota; kingdom Metazoa; phylum Arthropoda; class Insecta; order Zygentoma; family Lepismatidae; genus Lepisma; species Lepisma saccharinum. The sequence goes on along the minus strand of NC_139242.1, from coordinate 19,036,549 downwards.
ACAAAACTCGGTGAGATTACAAGAGCAGGATTAATTGAAACACAAACGATATGCATAATACCCGTGCTGAGCCGATAACGATACCGATACTTGAAAATAATAAAACTTAAACTTGTGAGTATCAATAAATACAGGATGGTCCAGAAAAAAGGTAACCGAACACATAATATACGGTTCTACATTTCGGTCACCTTTCTTTGGGCCACCCTGCGTTAGTGAGTGTTCCAATCCAATTATAAGCATCTGTTCACTAGAGTTTTGCTTTACAATATTAAATAATTTCATGAATCTATAAACATACCTGTGAAGTAATAAAAAAATACATTTTTTCCCACATAGTATTCTTTCAAAATCAATGGTAACTTCGAATTTTGCATAACTTCCTGAATAATTAAGACTCCACGAAAATGTTTTTTTCTCTCCCGGAATTGATAAATAAAGTCCAACCAATACTTTCTGATACCGATATCACTGATATCGGTCGATACCGATATATCGGTCCTACATAGAACATGCATATTTTTCAAGATATCGAACATTTTTTATAAAAAAAATATATAGGGTCTTTGTTGTCGCCGAAAGTTCAAAAACGCGAATTTTAAATATATTTTCTGTTGTTTTTTTATTTCATTTTTCATATTGCACAGTATTTCGGATCTCACTTAAACTGTAGGTCCAGTCCCTGTTAGCTTATCTGTGCATAAAGTGTACTTTAAACATTCATGCATTCGTTCAAATGACTGTCAAATTTAGTTCGCGAGCGTTCCGTTTTGTAGGCGAAGTGATCGCATCAATATCTCAGAAATACAGATCATTAACACTTTGGAAACTTGCAACCACATAAAGTGTTAATCAACACCTTCTCCCTGTCCGCCACGTATTTGTGTGAGGGTGTTAAGTGCACAGCCCATCTTGAAGCAAAGGGGTTTGAATGGGGGAAATAGAAAGCCTTCGACGAGCTTGAGTATGGAAACGTGTTGAGTTCGATGCGAGGCAATTTGTGCAAATATGGTCCTAATACACTTCGTGATTCTTCGAGGATTAATATTGCACTCGTTCTGACCAACACTCTGCGTGTATTGCACTCTCGACTCATCGGTTGGAAGACGTGATCCTTGTGTTTGCAATCGCTGATCGAATTACTTAGTCTCAAGCACGCTTTTGGCATGTCTAGGGTAGACTTCTGCACCGTGTAGACATTTAAATCTCCGGTACCAGTTTCATAGATCGGAGACACATTAAAATCGCATATTTTGTGTTTCGCATGGTTCGTACTTATCAATTGTGTATTGCGGAACATAGTTCAAGGTGCCATTATGCTTCGGTTCCGGAACACACAATATGGCGGGCACATCTTGACTCAAGTTGTGGGTATGCAGTGTTTCAACCTTCTTCACCGAAAAATACCTACTGTCGTGTTCGTCACCGGTAAAAATTATACATTATGCACGGGTAGCTGACGGATAGCCCCACGAACCATACACGGATAGCCCCACGAACCATTCACGGATAGCCCCACGAACCATTATGCACGGTAGCTGACCGATAGCCCCACGAACCATTTCCGATAAGGTTAGGTTAGGTTTGGTTACGTTAGGCAAGCATAGTCAAAAAGGGGGGGGGGGTTGAAACACTGACAGGGGCTTACGTCATCAAACGTACGCAGCATCCGGTTGTCGTAGGGCAAGCAAATGAAAGCAATGGCAATTGTGCGTCGGTGAGATATTTCTCTTGAAAAATACATGATTTCCCGGTCAAATATATTCCACGATGAAAGAAAATACCTCGACGAACATTGGAAACCTTGGAGAAACTCATTTCCGTAAGTAGTTTCTTGTGTAAAATTGAAGAAATGTGTCTCCGATGTATGAAACTGTTACCAAATTTCCTACAGCAATATTTTTCAGGCTCGGATCCGAAGTAACCTTTCTTACTTCTTTAAATAAATGACTCGGTTACTTCCTTCAGGCGGGGAGTGACGAAATTAAGATACTCCCCTGTACGTTTCAGTATTAATTGAGACGATGGTTCGTTTCAAAGAATAGAAATAACAATTTAGTCCTCATACGTATGTTACTGTCAAATTTCTTCAAGTCTAAACTGCGTACCAGCTAATTGTAGACCAGGCGAACGAGAGCAAGTCTCTGCGCAAGTAGTGACGCAAGAATGCTCCACCAATGAGCAGCGAGAGAAACGGGATTGTGTAATGGGCGTCGGGAGTTACCCGAATTCCTCCTTCGCTATGCAGCGTTGCAAACTTTTGAAAAGGATAATACCGAACGCACATGACAAACGGACCGTATATTTTTGTCTCCAGGTCCGTACGCTTGGTTTAAGAATATCTTAGGGATAAAACTGCAAGAGCAAATTTTGACAAGCCGTGAATTTAGCGTACGGACTAAGGTCTGGACCGTACGGTTGGCAACACTGCGCTTTCACCACTCGATTTTCATCCTGCTCCTCTGCCGCTATGCGCGGCCCTGCTCTACAGGTAGCTAGAACAGGGTTATAAAGGTTTATTGCTCAGGTTTTTCTTACTTCCATATTATCATATGCCGTTTCATGTAATTTAATAAAAATTAATGCTAATATTTTATAAATATTTTATAAATGTTATAAAAAAGAACAGCCTGTTTGTAGTTCATGTTTTTGTTATTTTGTGCACCTTTGGCCGAAGCCAGCGAAATTCATCCCCTTTCGAAAATCGTTATGATATTCAATATTTTGAAAGATTACATCTGCTTAGAATTCCTTCTACACACAGAAAACTAAATGCATCATATCGATTGATGCACTAAGTGTGTTTTATGGCATCTTCAAAGAATCAGATTCACATTTGATGCATTTGGGTGCATTTCTGTATGTCGTGAAAGAAACACCAAAGTGCATCATTTGATTCAAGTGAGGATTTCTTTCAGTCGAGATGCACTTCAATGTATCAGTTGATGCGTTTTGATGCACCTTGATGCGTTTTGTGGCACCAGAAGGCTCCTTTTTTGATGATGCACTTAAAACGGTTTCGTCTGAGCTGCAGTACATAAACTCTGTAGCTGAGACCAAACGTTTAAGTGCATCGTCCAAAAAGATGCAGGAAGGTGCATCAAGGAACATGAACTGGTGCATTGAAATACATCTCGACTGAAAGAAATCCTCACTTGAATCAAATGATGCACTTTGGTTCTTCTTTCACGACATACAAAAATGCATCCAAATGCATCAAATGTGAATCTGATTCTTTGAAGATGCCATAAAACACACTTTAGTGATATTGATATTGGTATTTATTGATATTGATACGAGCCCTTCGGCTGTGCGTATCTTACAATATTGTTACATAAACACCCCGACCTTAAACATGCACCCCATTTATCATACATTCAGAAACATTTATAAACAGAAACGTTTGGAAAATAATTACATACTATGTACATATATAAATAACAATGTCGTCCTCTTCTTGCATTTGAGATTGTTCATTTTCACAACACTACATTACACTCTTCACCTATGCTTGAGCCCCTGCTGTTCCGTACCCTTCACTTTCACTGACTCCTTGCAGCAGTTTCCTGCGCTCCCTCCAAACTGCATGTAAATAGGAGCCCAGGGCTTTGATATTTACATTCGTTATACCACTCCTCTCCTCCCTACATATAGCCTGGATGGTCTGCTCAATGCTGTCCCTTGCACTGTCCCCCCATTTGCGTTGTCTGAGGGGTGCCGACCAAACACACTCGTGTAGGATGTGAGCCCTCGTCTCCTCTCCGCCGCATAACGTGCAGATGGCACGACCGTCCGGCCCCTTGAGTTTGTGTTGCCTCCACCCCCCTAGCAGGAACCAGGCGAATCCACGTCTTTGCTGGTACGTACACGTATCAATATATCGTTTTCTCCCCCATTCCACCCACACCCCTAGCGGTTGTGCGGCGACGAGCGTTACCTTCTCCCTACATTCTGCCATGATGTCTTGCCTGCTACCGTCCACCAACCTCTCCCTTATGATTTGCAACATCCCAGTTTCGCACCTCCCGCCCCTCACCTCTTCCCACAGTTCCCCCAGACCCATTCTGTACAAGTCGTCCTTAATTCCACTTGCCCAGTGGCGTGCGAACCCTTCCTCAAATTCTGGTGCATCAATCGATATGATGCATTTAGTTCTCTATAGAATATTCACGTGAATCTTCATGTGGTTTGCTTTCACTGTTATACATAGTTTCTAGAGGTTTCGTGGCTGTGCAAGTCCATTTCGCATCAGAGATATTACTTCTCCCTCTCACCCGTTCATTGGTCAAGCCCTCTCGAGTCCTTTGCTTTCGTTCGCTTGCTGCAGCGACTCCCGTGGCCAGGGAGAAACGTATTTTCCCACAAATCTTCACATGAAAACAACCCACGGTGTAAGATTCGGAGACCTTGAAGAACGTACACTAGTCCTCAGCGGCCAATACATCATTACTGATCGAGAATTTTGCGCAACACATTTCGCAAAATGCTTAAATCGACTTATTAAATCAAAGTTGGCAAACTTGGAGTATAGTGTGATGCTTGAGTGGAGAATCTGTAGTAAAGACATAAGTATATCCTTAATTATACCGCTTCAAAAATCAAGGAGGGGCTTTCACGGGTGGGAGACACCAGCATTTTTCTTCCAGCTTTCTGAAACTAAGCACTGTTCATAAACTACTCTTAAAATACTTTCCCAGATTTTATAGCTATTACTGAACAATTTTGTGTCACCGCTGGGACAGGCGAAACGAATCTATGACAATTGCGATGAAGCCAAAATCACGGACAATTGCGATGTTTTTGACGGTGATGGTCATTTTAAAACTTAATGGTAGGACAATTGCGATTATCAGGACCTAACGTAACCTAACCAAAGGCGCCACAGAACTAATAATACTGTTAAAGGTTGGAACTACAAAATAAATAGGTGGCTTGGAAGACCGCATCCAAAAATTCATGATGTTCCGGCCTGCCTCAAGAGCCAAGCAGAAGACACCAACATCAAGTACATGCGGATAGAACTTAATCTAGAAGGTCAGAAAAGGAAGAAGCGTGACATTAAAATCGACGAGAGATTTTGGAAGTTTATTCGCACATATGAGGAAACGGGACACTTCAAAAGGTGGTCTGTTGGCTCTAGCCCATGTTCAAAAACTTGATTGAACCAAATTCCCAGCGGAAAATATCAATATTTCACATAATTCTCCTGTAAGAGGTATTGTACGGGGTGTTAAGTCACCCATCAATTTGATAGAAGATTTGGAATATCGTCACAATTGTCCACTCGCCATTTCACTTCTAACTGTTTTCACAGCAATTGTCCGTCATCGCAAATTGTCCACCATCGCAATTGTCCAACTACCAGACGAAACACTGCCTCCTCACTTAATAAGAAAATTGTTTCAATTTCTGTGAATTGTCAAACGATGAAAAATAAGTTATTTAAGACAAAGAGAAAGGGACACGGTTTGGGACACAATACAAAACAAACGTAAATGAAAAAGTTAAATTATACCAAAGATATTTAAAATAACTTCTACCTTTAACCAATTACAGCTTTGCATTTAATTTTAAAAACTGAGATTCTGGGGCACTATCTCATGGAATGCCCCAGAAGCAAATTTATAAATATAGTATATATTGCCAGTAACTAGATGGGTGTAAATAGCCGAAGTACTGGAGCACCCAACCGAAAATCACCACCGACCTTGAGATTTTGCTCAGAAGACGAGAACGTAACGTATTAGTTGTCCATAAAAGGGTGCCCGAGAGAAGTGCAATAATTGAAGGGAGGGTCGGACATTACTCAGCATCAGCCAGAAAGCTCTTTCGGGAAGAAAAAGAAATAAAAAGGAACGTGGAAACCAATTTTTGCTCTCGGCGACTTCAGTGGCCTTTTGGATTTCGGGGCGTGGCTGTAGGGGAGTGGGTGGCGTGTAGGTAGGAAATTGCCTTTTGTTTCTTGCCGAAAAGAACAAAACAGCATCGCAGGGGCAGAGGAAGCCGTTTTGCGCGATACTTATTGTTCTATTATACCCAGCGTAAGGGGTAGAGGGGGAGGAGGTATCGTAAATTGGTCAGCGCACCCTCACGTACCAGATACCTAACAAAGCGCCATTTTCAAGGACTGGGAGAAAGATTACCAACAGTAATTTCTCCGGGAAATTTCCGTTTACGCAGTTAAACTCGATTTGCCGTAATTGGTAGGTGCTAAATCGAAATTTCAAATATTGTCTCACGGTTGAAAAGAATGGATTTTTCTGATTCTGTGGTGTCAGGGCTAATTTGTGGAAATGGATGCTTGGGATCGTGGGATAAAAAGGGAAATTCCAATTTCTGAAATTATGCATCTGTGCAGGGTTTCTCGTCTTTCCGCCTTCGTAATATTTGGTTCCAAGAAGTGGCATTGTTAATCACGACATTTACAATACAGTGTTGCCAGTGTTATCAAATTACAGTTGTTAAAAATATTGTTTGAGGTATAGGTTGCGAACACCTTACCTAACCTTCTTCTTCCCCTTTATGCTGTTGGCGTCGGGATCCTTGAGCCATCTTCTAACATTTTCTTATCTTCATACATTCTCTAAACTTTCAATACGGTCTTCCCTCTTTTAGTAAGCATCTCTGACAGATATTGTTCCCATTGTCTTCTATGTCTTCTTCTTCCTCTCCTGCCTCTGACCATGTTTCCAGCATTTGCTTTCGTTTCCTCTCTTCTCCCATTCTCTTCCAGGTCTTCCTCTTCCTCTCCTTCTTCTGACCTGGTTTCCAGCATTTGCTTTCGTTTTCTGTCTTCTCCCATTCTCTTCTAGGTCTTCCCCTCCTGCCTCTGACCATGTTTCCAGCATTTGCTTTCGTTTCCTCTCTTCTCCCATTCTCTTCCAGGTCTTTCTCTTCCTCTCCTTCTTCTGACCTGGTTTCCAGCATTTGCTTTCGTTTTCTGTCTTCTCCCATTCTCTTCTAGGTCTTCCTCTCCTGCCTCTGACCATGTTTTCAGCATTTGCTTTCGTTTCCTCTCTTCTCCCATTCTCTTCCAGGTCTTCCTCTTCCTCTCCTTCTTCTGACCTTGTTTCCAGCATTTGCTTTCGTTTTCTGTCTTCTCCCATTCTCTTCTAGGTCTTCCCCTCCTGCCTCTGACCATGTTTCCAGCATTTGCTTTCGTTTCCTCTCTTCTCCCATTCTCTTCCAGGTCTTTCTCTTCCTCTCCTTCTTCTGACCTGGTTTCCAGCATTTGCTTTCGTTTTCTGTCTTCTCCCATTCTCTTCTAGGTCTTCCCCTCCTGCCTGTGACCATGTTTCCAGCATTTGCTTTCGTTTCCTCTCTTCTCCCATTCTCTTCCAGGTCTTTCTCTTCCTCTCCTTCTTCTGACCTGGTTTCCAGCATTTGCTTTCGTTTTCTGTCTTCTCCCATTCTCTTCTAGGTCTTCCTCTCCTGCCTCTGACCATGTTTTCAGCATTTGCTTTCGTTTTCTGTCTTCTCCCATTCTCTTCCAGGTCTTCCTCTTCCTCTCCTTCTTCTGACCTGGTTTCCAGCATTTGCTTTCGTTTTCTGTCTTCTCCCATTCTCTTCTAGGTCTTGCTCTCCTGCCTCTGACCATGTTTCCAGCATTTGCTTTCGTTTCCTCTCTTCTCCCATTCTGTTCTAGGTCTTCCTCTTCCTCTCCTGCTTCTGACCTTGTTTTCAGCATTTTCTTTTGTTTTCTCTCTTCTCCCCTTGTCTTCTAGGCCTTCCTCTTCCTCTCCTGCCTCTGACCATGTTTCCAGCATTTGCTTTCGTTTCCTCTCTTCTCCCATTCTCTTCCAGGTCTTCCTCTTCCTCTCCTTCTTCTGACCTTGTTTCCAGCATTTGCTTTCGTTTTCTGTCTTCTCCCATTCTCTTCTAGGTCTTCCCCTCCTGCCTCTGACCATGTTTCCAGCATTTGCTTTCGTTTCCTCTCTTCTCCCATTCTCTTCCAGGTCTTTCTCTTCCTCTCCTTCTTCTGACCTGGTTTCCAGCATTTGCTTTCGTTTTCTGTCTTCTCCCATTCTCTTCTAGGTCTTCCCCTCCTGCCTGTGACCATGTTTCCAGCATTTGCTTTCGTTTTCTGTCTTCTCCCATTCTCTTCTAGGTCTTCCTCTCCTGCCTCTGACCATGTTTTCAGCATTTGCTTTCGTTTTCTGTCTTCTCCCATTCTCTTCCAGGTCTTCCTCTTCCTCTCCTTCTTCTGACCTGGTTTCCAGCATTTGCTTTCGTTTTCTGTCTTCTACCATTCTCTTCTAGGTCTTCCTCTCCTGCCTCTGACCATGTTTCCAGCATTTGCTTTCGTTTCCTCTCTTCTCCCATTCTGTTCTAGGTCTTCCTCTTCCTCTACTGCTTCGGACCTTGTTTTCAGCATTTTCTTTTGTTTTCTCTCTTCTCCCCTTGTCTTCTAGGCCTTCCTCTTCCTCTCCTGCTTCTGACCTGGTTTCCAGCATTTGTTTTCGTTTTACTCTGCTGCGAAGGCTGGTAACTGCAGTTGCTTTCCTCCTTCCACGCAATCCCATTGCCTCTCACGTGTTCATTGGTGGAGCCTTCTCGAGCCACGATTTGTTTTCGTTCGTTTGCTCCAGAGATACCTGGGACAGAGTATAGTTGCATGAATTTCAGCTTAAAACTTCAATTCTTTTTTTCCGCAGTTAGCTATGGTTGTCGCAATATTAGCGACTTGTTTCCATCTCTGCCTTTTCTAAATTACAAGCTATATTAGAAAGTTCATAAAAAATCATTTCTGGAGTGACGCCATAAACCTGCTGGCACATTCGTTTCTTGAGCTATATAAAATAAACGCACAGCTACCATTCCGACAACCAATGGGAATTATCAGAAGTCACGTGCATTTGTTGACATAGATTCCGTTCGTACAGCAGGACAGAGAACACAGTAGACCCGCACGCCAAGAGCCTCGAGGGTTAGGCAGTCAATCTCTGTCCATTTTGCAGCAGACGAGGACTCGAAGAACGCGGTTGCCAATCAAACCGAGGCTTCTTGTTTCATTAAGGTTTCTTGGAAGACTGCGGCACAATCCGCGTTTTAATATGAGGATTCCTGGCATTGTGTCGCTCGCCACTTTGATTTATCGCTGCGGGAACGCTCGTCTCTCGGATTGACATGTACAAATAGTGGCCATGGACGGCCTCTGGTGCCCAACAATCGCAACGAGGCTGTCCCTAAGAAGAGAGAGAGAGAGGAGGGAGGGGGCACGTAAAGTAAATGAAACCGTATCTGGCCAGTTGATTCCTTTTATATTATAATGGAAAGGCCAGAAAACATTTTTTTCTCTTCTTAGTTTTTTCTTCTTTTTTTTTTTCTTTGTGGTGAGCCAAACGTCTTGTCAGTTTTGACTAAGGGTAATGCCGCTATTAATCAAACGGGTGATTACCGAAACGCAATCTTAGAAAGGGCAAAGGGCCGCTCCTTTTCTTTCTCGGCGTTAAGAACCAAGGTAATCCACAGCGCAGGTAATGAACGGATACTTCTCTTTTTGTCAAGTGTGTTCGAAAATCTAAAAATCAAGAAGAGCGCTGGAAAAAAAATTGTCATGAAAGTTTTATAATCTTACAGAAGAGTAGAGATGGACAAATCCGGATAAATTTTCCAGCCGGATATCGGATATTCTGATATCCGGATATCCGAATGTGTGCATTATCCGGACAGTTTATCAGTTTTACGGACTATCCACATATTCTTTTATTCGTCAATCTCGTATTCCACTGTATGAATTTTCCATAAATCGTTCATCAAACCTGTTCTATCCTGATTTTCTGGCCAGCCCTAATGTCTATTTTGCACCTCCCTCCCTCCCCTTTCTATGTCCACCCCCTCACACACACACACATACAAAACGCACAGACAGTTTCACAACGTGTAGAGGACACCAAGAAAAACATTTTTTCTCAATAACGTTTTTATCCTTAAGGCCTTAAGAACGCTACTACGAGGTTTCCAAAAACATCATTTCTATCCTGGTAGTGTACAATCACAGATTCACATTTTCTACTAACAGTTATATTTTCTTTCGAAAACCAGTTTTTTTTTCAGTAAGCTACGGACAGTGTGTGTTTTCAATGAATGAAAGAACCCACCCTCTCTGGTTCAAATACCTTTGAACAAAACTTATGGAAAACTTGATCATTTTCTCGAGAGATTGAATAACACAGCATCAGTGATAACTTCACAAAACTCGGCCTCCCATTTTAAAATACCCTGTATTTTCCGCGGGGAATACTGAATTCAAGTGGTAAACTTGGATTTGTATCGCGTGGGTGCATACATACAAGAAGGTTTGTAGCTTCAACGTGAAACGTTACGATGAACAGTTGTTCGCACTCCTGTTCTCCGTGCTTTGTGAACGTTTGTTGGTTTTTAATATGCGGAGTGCTTAGCTTAGCGCCCTATGACGGCAGGGGTTCCGGGTTCGAATCCAGGTTCAGGCATGGATTTTAGTGTTCGTCTGTCTTGAATGGAAAAGAGAATTGAGATTAGTTGATGTATGGGAAAGGCTGTCGCTTAAAGGTCTACCCTTTTTATAAAGGGGGTTCTGGGTTCGAATCCCGGCATGGGCGTGGTTGCGTCTTCTCACCAATTTCATTGTATCATCACTCGTCTTCGCGGTTACCAAAAAGTGTGAGAAAAGAGAGGTGAAATCAAATCAAATCGGTTTTGTACAGCGACACCCTGCGTATGTGAACACATTTCTTGATGACTCCCAAAGATCTTCAGTCGCCGTGACCTCGTGAGAAAGGAACCAGCAGAGACAACCGGCTGACATCAAATGTTGGTGCCAGAAACCGAACTCAGGTGTCTCCTTTGACGCTCTGCTAGAGGAGAGCGGCTGTCAAAAGGCGCCGCCGAAGACTTTACAAAAGCCGGAGCTCCTTAATTGCGACAAGGCGTGTGACGCTGTGACGAACAGCCAAGTTTTGCCCGAGGACCGTCGCAAAGAGCCACCATATGGTATCGTCTGTCGAAACAGACGTTTTTCCTCGAATCTTCCTGTTTTCTTGTCTTTCTCCTGCTAGAGGAAGCGTGGGGACCTTTAAGAAGTAACGAGAGAAAAGGATGCAAGGGGAGGAATCCAGGCCAAAGATTCACATCATTGACTTTGCCCAAACGCTATGCACAGCCTCCTTCAGGAGCAGATCCAATTTCCACAAACATGCAAGAATTCTCTCCTCTTCGTCGCTGGGAACACAAGAATAAACAGCTTCCAAATAATGTAAACTATGTTAACGAAAATTCCTGTTGAAATGAGAATTTCTTCCAACTGACTCGTCTTCAGCGTCTCGGCGCGTTCTTTTTATCTTCTCCTGACTTGGGTTTTGGGATTTACCGAAGTGAGGCAAGTTTGCAGGAATTCCGTAGTAGCATCTTGAAGGTTGGTGTCGGAAGCAGGTGCATGGGTGTAGCTCTCCCGGGTGCTTTTTGAGAGCGCGACTCCTCCTTGTGGCCAGGAGGTGTCCTGAAGGTTGGTCCACTTTAATCGACGTTGGAATACCGCGGTAAGTGCGTTGGAGCTAAGCTATTTTCTGCGAGTAAAGGTTAAAGGCAATGCGTTTCTCAAACGGTTGCTCCTTTTAATCACTTTCTTTACTTCTTCTTCCTATGACGAACCTTTAATTTGCGTATGCGTTTCTTGCGAGCATACAAGTAAACACTTTTGAATTTGTCTCTTTACCTAGAAAACACACAACCTTGCGGAAAGATTACGATAGCTTCCTTGTAGCTTGTCAGAACAAGCTTCATATGGCAAGCTGGACGCAAGCTTCAAGTGTGTGGTACTTAGCGTGGGTGGATACATTTTTTTAAGAAATATTATCAATAAAGACACCCATTAATATAAGAATAGATATACTCATTAAACATAAACAATAGTGACAAAATGAAATAAAACCGAAATGCAGTGTAATAAAGTGAAATATGAATGTTCATGATTCCTGTAGCCGCCGCTAGATAACACTGCCAAAAATGTGTAAAGGAAACTTAAGTTTTTGTATCACAAATAATGATATGTTTGATTGTAAATATAGAGATAAATTGTGTTTTAACACTCTTCAAAAGATATGTGAACATTAAGTTACAAGGGTGAGAAGAAAATGAAATGCAGTAAATAAAAGTGCATCTCCCATGACCAACCTTTTTGATTCATGACTATATAAACAGGAGCTATATGCGGCGAAGAACTGACTGGAATCGGTTCGATTAGTTCATATGAACTTTCCAGACTGATCATTATCAGTGCGTAGTTAGAGATCGGTTACTTCATTGAATTGAACTATCCAGCATAACTATTGCCTATTTTAGGAAGAGTAGGAAAATTTCTTTAAAAAAACACATCAACATTGGTGGCTGACTTGCATGACCCCCAATTGCTTTTTATCTTGCTGTACGATGTGCATTATAGCCATATTTATGCTATCAATCAAGAGAAAAATCATTTTACCTTAAAGGTGCAAGTCAGAATGCTGCTTACTTGGAGCATTCTGTAAGCATACAGCTAGTTATGGCAAGCTTGATGCATGCTTGCCTTCGTAAGCTTGCTGCAACTTCCAATTCTGGTAACTAGATTGCTGGATGCAAGCTTTCATCCAGCTAACAGCTTGCTACTTAGCTTTCCATGGCAAGCTTGCTTCATGCTTCCAGTAAGCTGTCTGTACTATCTGGGATTGAAGCTTCTCTTATTCTACCGCCACCAACTTGGGCACTTCTCGCTCGAAAACTTATATGTAACCACAGTTCCATTTTTCTATTGTCGTTGATGACTCTCTGTGGTACATTTCGTAACTAAAAACCATATTCGAAATCGGAATTTCGATATAGTGGGATTCTTTATAATTCCAACAGAACACAGAAAATATTTGAAATATCCAAAATTCGTATTAATGAAAACATGCATTATTAATAAAATTTAATAGCGCCGCATATTTATGGTGAATAAAATATCAAGATTTCGGCACAAAAACTGGGAACATTTCGGGATCAAAAGCGGTACATAAAATGGCATTCCAGTGTTAAAATGGTGAATTCTGAATTTGATTTTAAATGCTACTCTCACAAAATAAACATTTCCCTTCTAACAGCTCATTTATCAGGGTATTGAGTTTATTCCTGTGTAAAGGAGTCCATTCTTTGCTTCTCAAATATTTACAGCAGAATTAATGAATTTTCCGTGATTTGCATAATTCACAGGATAATTCATACTTCAGAAAGTCTCCCGTCGGTAAATAAACTATACATTTTCTTGTTTAAAAGAGTTTATTTCGAATTTTGCAGATCATTTCGTGACAAAATATGGTAGGAAAATGCACCTCACATCTTTCAAAAATATGAAAAATGAACATAAACTTTATTATTTCACATTTCGCATTTTCGTCAAAACGAAATATGCATGCCTCTAAAGATAATGAACATGCAGTGGATCTTACCGTAAATATTGCCGTATTTTGTGCGTGTTCTTCTAGTGCAAGTCAAGGTCTTCTCTCAACAGTAATTAAGCTACCAGTAAATGGGAAATACATTTACATAAGTACGCTGTATTAACACACAAAATCACATCACTTGTAACAACATTAGCTACCTGTTCTCACTTGAAGTTCGTTTTTAAAACTTTCTCTTCACTACGGGGACCTCCCCGATGGCGCAGTGGTAGCGTCGTTGCCTTGTAATCAAAAGATCCAGGGTTCAATACCCGGTGGAGGCACATAGTGTTTTGGATCCCACCTTAAACTGTAGGTCCAGTCCCGATTAGCCTTACTGTGCATAAAGTGGATGTAAAACACCAACTCAATCAATCTTCACTACGGCTATCTATCTCTAAGAAGCTTCGAATTATCAAAATAAGGGTTCGAATATTCGAATTACGTATGAACTTTTAACATATGCTTCAATAGGAATTTCAAGGGGAATAAACTTCTTTTCGAATTATTGAATAGATAATATAAATCCCACTGTAGTACCTTTGTGCTTGCGATTATTTTTATCAAATTACATTTTGTGCTGTTGTACAGTGGGATCCATGAGTATTACCGTGCAAATTGTCCATGACTATTTTCTTTAATTCTTTTCTTACATCCTGTGTGTTTTTAAGCGATGGATTTTTATGTATGCTGGTGCATAAGTTGTCAACATCTTGTTTTGAGTTTTCTTTTAATTCTTGAAGCTCTTATTGGGTCAAATAAAGTGCACGAACATGGTGATGGACAATTTGCACGATAATATTCATGGATCCCACTGTACAGAAGCTCAAGAAACAAGTTCCTTCTGCAATCTGAAGTTTCCGCTACCGTAACGCCATCTTCAGCTTCATATTTCAAGGAAACGCACACGTTTCGAAATCGGCCAAACCTGAATCGATGTTCTCAATATGGCGTCTCGGTTGGGAAGACCGTTCCGCGAAATTGCGGATCTGCTCAGTCCACTGAATAAGAAAAACAAGCATTCGAGAAGAAGGAAGATTGTGTCGTCTTGGGTTACAGGCGTGTCCGTCGTTTTGTTCCGCAGCGACGAATCCGTGGAAAGAATAAGGCACATCCATCCTTAATAACGCCTTCCCTTTGTTTGAATAATTAGTCGCAATTGGGGAACGGCATGTTATGTTGATTTCACAGGAGGAGTCGAAAGAGGAAACGGGAGAATTGTGTGTACGTGCTTCTCTGCAATTACAATTTTTAAAGCTTTTTCTTCTTCTTCTTCTTAGCGTCTTCTTCTTCTTTCCGTGCCGTTGGACATGGAAAAGAGTAGACGTTGGCCGTTCACGCCCTTCTGACGTACAATAAAGCTGCGAAATATGGTGAAATGGCGATCACATGATGTTTGTTGTTTTCTTTGATGCGAAAAGGGGAAAATGTGACCGCCCAGAACAATTAGGATCGTTTCCATCCATTTTGGAGCCACCCGAGTGCAACCGATGGATGCGCGCCCCCGTTTCCGAGGAACGACGAAAGAAACGTTCGTTGTCAGGGGCCGGAAGCGTTCGTGGAAATTATATGCCTCCGGGTGAGGCTAGCACTTCACTTGATGGAACATGATGTATACTCAGAGCGTAACCGCTTTGGCCAAGAACTGTCGGGTCACTAGGGGAGGAATTGTCTTCAATTTTCCAAAGGACCGTTGTTCCAGATGAAATTCTTTCTGTTTCTAGAACCTCGCCTCTCTGCGAAAGGCAATGATGAGTACTCAGGAAGGTTTCGCACCGAAGTGACACGTGTCAACACGTACTAGTACACACATGAAAAGCAGACTCACCAGGATCTAGGGTCGCGGTAGCTCAGGCGGTTAGCCGGCCTCCGTGGCAGAGTGGTCATCGCATCGCGCTACGAAGCCAGGGATCCCGGGTTCGAATCCCGGCTAGGACATGGATGTTTGTGTTTGTCCGTAATTATAAAACCGAGAATAATTAAAAAATAATATGTATTAAGGTTGAGAAAATGGTGAATGACGGGGATACTACCGCATCCTTTTTTAAGAAAAGTTGGTAGGGCATCTAGCTACCACGCAGAAGACCAGGGTTCGAATCCCGGGGCAGGTGATCTGATCATATCCCTGCTTCTGCGCGGTTCTGAGGCCCACCCAGCCCCGTATTAATGGGTATTTGGGGCCAACCCTGGGAGATGAAGGCGGGCGCGATGCTGATTACATCATCCCAACTATGGCCGAGATCAAGAATATGTGCAGCTCTTCCTCCACATCACCCCATATGCCTTCATGACATGTATGCACACACACAGGCGTATCTTTACCTTTATACCAGGATCTGGTGCCTTGACACAGCCAGGATGCCTTGAAGTCATATGCGGGTCTCACCCACTCACAATCTTGTGGTGGTGATGCGTTAGGGGAGGCCATCAGCATCATGCTCCTGCCCCAGGTACCATCCCAGGCTTGTGGTGAACCCCAGAGCTTCTATATTGCTAGAACATTTCCCACATGAAATCAGCCACCGTGAACATCGAATCCTAGTCTTTCGCGTGGCAGTAAAGGGAGCTTTCAGACCGAAGCCAAAGACGACAAGCGACATGTGTCGTTTTGAAGCTAACACTCAGTAAACAATGCAATCGTTCGAACCGAAGCGATACGACAATCGGCACGTGTCATTACTCCGACTGGACCGTTTTCTCAATACCATGCATCGTGTCGCCTCGGTCTGTTGTTCGCGCATGCGCAGTGAATGCTTGCTTGTGTGAACACTTGCTGTCGCTTTGGTCTGAAATCACCCTATGATTTCAACAGTAATGAGAATAGATAAATTATTTGTAGGTCAGGAAGAACTTTGTAAGTGTGGGAATAGGGTGTCGCCGCGTGTCACTTGAGGATTTCACCAATCAAATTCGGCGAATCGTGCCGCTACGGGGTGAAACGTTGCTGTTGTTTGGTTTTTTCCCAAGTGACAGATGTCGCTTCGGAGTGAAACCTCCCTACGAGTCTCCTTATGTATATCCTGGCAGCAAACAGAATTCTCAGCCACTGCAGACGGTTAGCTCTCTAGGTAAGGTGGATTCATTTAAATCACTTTAAATAAATAATTTATAGAATAATATACATAAGGATTTTGCATATATCAGAATCACTTTTGGTGAAAGTATATTAATCTCATAATCATTTAATGGTGTTTATTAGCCTCTAAGAAAGGAAACAATATATATGTATTGATGACGTGAAGCTCATACGAAAAGAAATGTAATATGCAAACTGTAAACACGCGTATATATCTTTTGATTTAATTGATTGATTTGGTGTTTTAAGTCCACTTTATGCACAGTAAGGCTAATTGGGACTGGACATACAGTTTAAAGTGCGATCTGAAACACCTTGTGCCTCCACCGGGAATCGAACCCGGGACGCCTTGATTACAAGGCGACGACGCTACCACTGCGCCATCAGGGAGGCCTATCTTTTGATTTAAAATTCAATAATATTTATAAGCAAAAATAGCTAACAGTTTGTGCAGAATGATGTAAAAAATACTAATCATGTTAAACCTTAAATAGTGTCATCATTTTTAAACAGTAAATTAACATGGTACAGTATCAGAAACAGAAAAATGTATATTTACATTTTCTCTTTTTTTGCTTTAATTAAACTGTTCAAATATTTTACAGGGCCGTTTAACAGAAAATGCATTTTCATAAGAAAACATATATGTGTGTGTTTGGTGCGAAAAACCATAGAAGCAATTCTAATCTTGTTTTTTTTAGAAAAAAAATATTTAAATAAAAAATCATCAAAAATGATTTTTTTAATAAAAATCGTGATTTTTATCCACTCTCGATCTAGCTGACTTTATGCCTTCCACAAAAATCAATTTCCAATCCTCCTTCTCTTCTGTTACTTTATCATTCATCCTCATCGTCGCGATTATCATAAAGATGCCGAAATAGTTACGTAAATGGAGAAAAATACAAAGCACATTGAAAATTAAGTTTACTTTATGTTCAAGCAAGTTAATCGGAACTGGACCTGCAGTTTTTAAATTGGAAGCTCAACGAATCGAACTCAGAATAGTCGTTGTTTACTCTTCACTGTCCTCTAATCATCATCATCATTGTTCGTTTTTGATTCGAACTTTTTTTTGTTTAACTTCTAAAACAATTTATAGAAATTAAGTGTCTCGTAGTAAGATTTTAGCCGGTTTACAAAGCCAGAAAAGGGTTGTAGTGGGACTCGATGCGCTGACCAATGAGAAGTCACTAATTTGGTAGCTCTTGCCCTTTCAAGGCTTGCGACACGGAGCAGTAGCCGGAAGATATTTCTGAAATGAGTTTGGGGCAGTAGCGTGTCCAAGGGGGGGGGGGGTTGATATCGGTCATAACCTCCCTTCGGACAAGAATTCCTAATTGAAATGACGTTAGAGGGAAGAAGAGGTGGCAAAATGAGGGTTGACTACTAAAAAAAGCTGCATAACCCCCCCTCCTTTTTTTGAAATCCTTGGAATGCTACTAGTTGAGGGTGCTCAAAGATTTCGAAGACATTGACGACCCAAGTAGCAGTAGTTTGTAGTAACACCATTAAGCCTTGTTTCCATGATATGAGAAACTCAATATGCTGACCAAGGCAGTAATTTATTTTATTATAAAACATAAACTAAACGTAACGTTTCAACCTTCTAGCAAGGTCTTCTTCAGACTCTGCACCAAGTACAAATGTAGCAAGGTACAATAACAGGACGATATATATACACAAACATTACTCCCCTCCAGACTATTAGAAAGTTGTTCTGGAACATTCTAGCAGGTGACTTTCCCTTAAAACTTACAGGAAGGGAGAGAAGCATCTTAAGAATAGCGAAGAATGCAAAAAAGAAAAAGGAAAACAGAGAAGAGGAAGGGATTATCTACGAAGTGAAATGTAAAGAATGTCAGAGTGTGTACATGGGAGAAACGAAAAAGAGGCTGAAAGACAAGTTGAAACAACATAGGGATGATGTACGACTTAAGAGAGAGAGAAATGCGATATTTAAACACACGAGAGAAACAGGACATGACGTAGAGTGGGATGAGGCTAAGCAGATAGGAAGGGAGAAGAGAATGCCTAGTGAGAAAATGGAAAGAGGCCAAGGAAATAGAGAAGAAAGGTGAAGAAGACACAATGGACTGGAATAGGGGACTGATGATAAACAAAGAATGGAAGAAGGTGTTAGAAAGAGTGCAAAGTACAAGAGAGAAAGAGGAGAGAAGAAGGAAGAAGAATGATGAAGGAAAAGGAGCGTGAGATAAAGAGTCCAACCACATTCTAGATGGAAGTAAATATGTTTAGCCTTTTAGGTGAAAGTAGAGTTGACAAGGGAAAGTCACCTGCTAGAATGTTCCAGAACAACTTTCTAATAGTCTGGAGGGGAGTAATGTTTGTGTATATATATCGTCCTTTCTTGTACCTTATTACATTTGTACTTGGTGCAGAGTCTGAAGAAGACCTTGCTAGAAGGTTGAAACGTTATAACGTTGATCTATTGTGAAGTTTCGACTGAAGATGACCCTGTTGGAGGGTGGAAACGTTATGTTTTTATGTATATTTTTATACAGTAAAGTTTGCCTTGTTCAGCATTTTAATGTTTTACCAGTAGGAATGCCCTAGTTGGCGCTGGACTGGCTAGTTTTCGCCTCACCCGATACTTGTTACAGTATACTTTTGTTCCCATAAGACATTGCGCAGAGCAGACAATCTGTAAAGATGGACGAGCAATTTGGAGAACGTTGTAGGAAAATTAAAAAAATAAAAAATAAAGTTATGGACTAGAAATTGGCCCCAGAGAAAATATGGTAATCATTGTGAACCATTGTTCCTTGACCAGCTAACGAACCCGGAACCCCTTGATCACAAGGCGACGTCTTTACCGCCGGGCCATCAGGGACAAGCTTACAGTAGTGTTGGAACTTGATATTTGTTCCCTCGTACCCACCTGTTTGTACACTCCTATTCAGATAAATTGGCAGATTCGTCAACTGTCCAATGTGCCACTTTAAGTGAACAGGAGTGTACATCGCTGAAAGAAAGTGCAGCAAAATTTGCCATCTAAGAGGGTTTGTATTTACAGTGCGTTCGTTTTGGCTCTGGGCCGAGAGAGCAGGTGAACAAATTTGAGCAACTCTTTATAACACAGGTTAGTACTCGTTAAGCAATCTATCTATCTATAGGCCTATATATAAAAATTGATGTATGTGTGTGTGTGGGTGTGTGTGTGTATATTTGTTTGTTCCGGCATAACTCTCGAACGCCTGAAGCAATTTCAACCAAACTTGGTACACTCTGGAAAGAATACTTTGGGGGTAAAACACCCCTGGCACCCCTAGGGGTCGAGTGGGAAGGGGTGACATGTAAAAATAATCGAGAACCACCGATATTAAATTCCGCACAAACAGACATCCGTGACTCTATGCAATCCGCACAACTATAGTGTTTCTCGGGTTGTCTAACATTCAGGCTGTGTTGCGAAAACGACCGATATTAGTGTGGAATCCATAGTGTTCGTGACACTCCCAATGCGGTTTAACTTCAAGCTCATCACCTATCGGCATGGGGGGGAGAGGGTGGTGAAAAATAAAATGCCACAAATGACCTAGATTAGTTTCGAATCCATAGTTTTCGGAGTCGCTAAGGTAATTGGGGACAATCACGATCACATTTAAAATCAGTTACATTTTATACTATAGTTAGAATTCATTATTTTCCTGTCTAATACAAGATTGGGATAAATAAATTCCCAGGCAACGCCGGACAATCAGCTAGTATATATATAATTGTCTACGTGCTAAAGATATGTGCGTAAATAAGCGAGACGTTACGGGACGAAAATGTCGGCATCTACGCCATGGTTAGTGTTGCCCACGAGACGAGACTTTGGCCTGTCTCGTCTCGTGGAAGTCTCGTGGAAATGCTGTCTCGTCTCGAAAATATTCGTTTGTCTCATGACACATGGTCAATCTCGTCTCGTCTCGAATTTTTAAAAGCCTGTCCCGTCTCGTCCCGTGGACAACACTAGCCATGGCACGCGCTATCTCGGCCCATAGCCAAAACGAACGCACTGTATAAGGATACAAGGATAAATCTAGATAGAACCAATTCTGGGGATATTGAGAAAATGTTGCGTGATGTTGGAGTCGTGTGTAAAAATCAATGGAAAACCACTCTCTGGATCATGTTACAAGAACAAAAAATATGTTAATTCACTTAGTAAAGTAATGAGAATGAGATTACTTTAGCAAGGTGCGGAAAGTATAACTGGATTTACTTGTTACTTGAGTTAACCGAAGCTGCACGGGTGGAGACGAAGAGAAACGGAGAGGAGAAAAATGGGAAGACAGAATCCATTTCATCAACATCCCTTTTTCCTTGTTCCTCGAGTTCATTGCGGTTATATTTCATTCTTCACTGCTTGAGTTTGGGCGTCGTGAAACTTTGTAGGTTTCCTGCAATGGGTATGTACGTCTGCGCTCTCAGCCATGTGTTAAACCGGGGAAACGGACAAAAAAAATAGCAGGATGCAGGATAAATATGACCCTTTGTTCCTTTCTTAATTCGTTCCCCACCCACTCTCAATCATTCTCTTTCGTTCCCTTTGCGGGGACACTGAGAGAGAGAGAGAGAGAGAGAGAACTCCGAACAGATATCACGTGACTGGCTGTGGAGTCGGCAACAGGTGTCCACCGTAATTGCAAGCAAGGTTCTTAATCGATATCGGCTGTAAGGGGTGTCGTGTTTTGGGCGTTTCGGCATTTTTCCCAAAAGTTTCTTCTTTACTCGAGCTCACAGTTGAGGATTTCTGATTCCCATACCGACGGGTGAGCATAAAGCTTTTCCCTGATTTCAAACACTTATTACACAGAGAGTACGCTCCATACAGACATGTTGTTTTTTTGGAAGTGGCACCAAGACGTTTTATTATGTTTGCTCACAGACATGCTGTGTTTTCGATATGCCCCCCCCCCCCTCCAATTACAAGTTTCTTGTTTTATCCATAAGCTTCAACATTTGTTGCACAGAGAATGTCTGAAGGATACCCAATCTACGTTGATTCACTGGTTGAATCGGGTTATTTTATCCTGCCAATTTTTGACTAGTCGCAGAGATGAGGATGAGTGATGATATGATGAAAGAAAGAACACCCATGCCAGGCAGGGGATTTCAACCCGGGATTCCTGGCGTCGTAGCACGCTGTGTTAATATCTCCGGCTGGTCATGGGTTCGAGTCCCGCTGAAATTGCACAGTAGTTGGGAGCACGCTTCTTAAAGATTCAGGAACACATGAAATGCTATTGGGTTCCGTACCCCGGACCGGAATCATTTTTCTCGCACAATTTAAATTCGGTCCAAGTTGAGTATTGTTTCATTTTGATGCCGAACTATGACCGTATTTAAATTGATCCGGGGGAAAAAGGTTCCAGGACCGAATTGAAATTCTTTAAAGATAAAAAAGTTCTTTACGGTCCAGAACTCATTTACCCTTGCTGATTTTCCCTCCCGGGCCGGAATTTAATTTAACAACCCTGGCGTCGAATCCATTATGAATTCATTGATTGATTTGGTGTATTTTACTTCGCTTTTCTGCCAATTTTGGCTAATCGCGAAGATAAGCATGAGTGATGATATGATGAGATCGACGAAGGGACACCCATAAAGAACACTCAAGTCCAGGACGGGGTTCGAACTGGAAACCCGTGCTAACCACTCTGTCACGGAGGTTGGCGCCTGCCTGATGCTTGCAATGGTCATTGGTAGATTAGCATGTACCGCGTGGCGTGAACATACACCACACTGTAGGTTGGAGGCGGTGGGTATATATAATAATTCCGAAAGGATTTTAAGGTGCAAAATTATGGTCGGGAAAGGAAAAAATGGTTCTGAAAATGTTTTCGAAAAGGTGCTGATAAAATGTCCTTATTCAATGCTCTCTTTTTCTGCGACTTCTGTATATAATGCGCGCGGACCGCAGAGAGAACTGTTGTTCTGCCGAATAGATTTTGTTGAAGTTTGTGTTTCCTCTCGCGGGTTTTGCTACATTATGTTGGGAACTATTGGGGCTGCAATGATTACATCATGCCTATTTATAGCTCTCGTTCTGCTCTACAAAATAATACTATACGATGTTATGTAGCTGCTCAAGAATAGTGAAAAGTCATTTTTTTACCAAAACACGAAAGAAAAGGAAGAAAACAAGTGCTGAAGCATCAAAGAGGGTGTAAAAAGGGAATAAATGTGCTAATCTCACGAAAAGGTGCAACAAAGTGTGTTCATTTTACTTGATTTCATGTCCTAAAATATTAGGTCAGTCAAAAAGTAAATGCAATGTTTTTGTTTTCTTCCGTAGGTTGGCTGTACAGCTTTCTGCGCTCGCAAGCCGATAGATAGTATCGTTGTCTTCGCCTGTGGCAGGTTACAGCGTCATCACTTCAGTTCGCTCTGCAGTGTTGCCAAGTAAACATGGCTGCGCTACTGTCCGTGTGCACCATAGAAGAACAGCGTTCTGTAATCCGTTTTTTGTGGTCTAAAGGTGTACCAGGAGCTGATATCCATAGAAGACTTTCAGCACAATACGGTGACAATGTTTTACCGCTGCGAAGTGTTTACCAGTGGATCGAAAAGTTCAAAAGCGGTCGAACAAGTGTGAAGGACGAGGAAAGAGCAGGTCGTCCAGCTACATCCACTACTGATGACAACATCGAGCAAGTCTGTGAGCTGGTTCTGAATAACCGACGAGTGACTGTTGATGAAGTGGCAAACCATATGCACGTTAGTCATGGTTCTGCATATGAAATTATCCATAACAGACTCAACTTTCATAAAGTCTGTGCGAGATGGGTTCCTAAAGAACTCACTGACGAGAACAAGCGAAATCGTGTGAGAATCTGTCAGCAATTATTGGACAGACATGCTAACGAAGGTGAAGCCTTTTTGAAACGAATCATCACTGGAGATGAAACATGGATCCATCACTTCGAACCTGAGAGCAAACGCCAGAGCATGGAATGGAAACACCCTGAATCTCCAGTGAAAAAAAAAGTCAAGCGTCAACACTCTGCAGGAAAAGTGATGCTCACACTTTTTTGGGACTCAGAAGGGGTAATTATGGAACATTATGTGGAAATGGGGACAATAATAAACAGTGAACGATACAGTGATATGCTTTCGAACAAGTTGAAGCCTGCAATTCGAAGCAAACGACGAGGTCGATTGTCGGAAGGCATTCTTTTGTTGCATGACAACGCGCGTCCCCATACCGCCGCCAACACCGCTCAAACTCTTCAGAATCTGGGCTTCGAGGTGTTAGAGCATTCTGCATACAGTCCTGATCTCGCTCCGTCGGATTACCATCTGTTCGGTCCACTTAAAGATGCTTTAAGAGGCCGTCGATTCGACACAGATCAACATGTGAAGGAAGCGGTGCATACGTGGCTTGCTGCTCAACCGAAAACCTTTTTTTCTCAGGGTATCGGAAAGCTTGTGGAACGTTGGACCAAGTGTATTGAAGTGCAGGGGGACTATGTTGGAATATGATATCATTGTAAGTTTTCTATTGTTGCTGTGAAAAATAATAAAAAATGATTGCATTTACTTTTTGACTGACCTAATACATATCTGAAACGACCGGAATGAAAACAGGAGTGTTTGGAAGTAACTAGTTACAAGTAACTCAGTTACAAGTAACAGTTACTTTTTTGAGAAAATGTAACTGTAAATAGTTACTTTTAAAAGTGAGTAACTGTAACTGCTTTACTTTTTTATGATAGAAGTAACGTTTTAACAGTTACTTTGCGACACTTATATTGTTATGGAAGTGTCATAAATTATTGGCGATTTTGGACTCAAAGTGAGCCGGAATTTAGTTCCTGCTGTGATATAAAAGCCCATTCTTTGATACATAAATTATTGCAAACAATAAATGAAGACGAAAAGAGAAAGTTGTCGTACTAAATATATATCCTGGCGGTGGTCAGT
Source organism: Lepisma saccharinum (assembly GCF_977018435.1). Classification (NCBI taxonomy): domain Eukaryota; kingdom Metazoa; phylum Arthropoda; class Insecta; order Zygentoma; family Lepismatidae; genus Lepisma; species Lepisma saccharinum. The sequence goes on along the minus strand of NC_139242.1, from coordinate 19,012,108 downwards.
CTGTAGGCTCCAGCCAGGTGCCAGGAATATCAAGGTTTATCCTATGTTTCATCTTTCGTTTGGTAGGCCTGAATTCAAAAGCGATGTACACGCCTCGGAAGAGGGGTGGATTTCCCAGAAGCAAGAAGATAAGCCTCTAGGAGGAAAATTCTTTCCTATTGCTGACAGTTTGTAATTGTGTGTGCTGTGAAGTGTCTCTTGTTTCTGTAGTTTGTTCCTCTGTGACCTTATAACTTCCCCGTTCTGAAAGCAGCATCCGATAGTTTTTTCGTTGCTATAATATCGTATTAAGCTGAAAAGGGACGTACTGCAATATTTCAGTGTTTCCACGTGATTTCATTTATCTCAGTTTCTGATAATTTGAAAATGGAAGTAAAAATATTTCCGGTTAGAATTCGCTTATTTATTACTCAGCATTTCTGGACATTTTGAAAAAGTAATATATATTTTGGTAAGTGCTATTCGTTTAAGATTGAAATGAGAACCCATTTTCCTGCAATAACAGATACGGCAGATAACATTATTATTGATTCAACAGTGAATTACAACACTCAAGTGGCAAATTAACGAATCAGGAAGACCCTAACGACCATTCTCGCTTGTTTATGTAATCGTCTCAGGGAGAACTGAAGGGGTAAGTTTAAAATGCCATTTTCACCTTCATTGATAACGCACAATTATAGGCTACTACGTTATATTTTTTATCATTTTCTGGTTCATAAACCCTTGAATTTGTACAACATATTTATTTCTCTCACACACGCCCTTTATGCCAAACACTCCCTTCTTAGAATATATTCTACGTGAGTGATATCTCTCTCTTTTGCGATACAGTTTCTAGAATCCCCCCCACTCCAATGGACTGGTTAGCACAACGCACTATATGTCAGGAGTCCCGAATTCTAGTTCGTTTCGGACATGGATGTTTGTGTTTGTTCCAATGAGAATACAGAAAACAGAAAATTGACATACGTGAAAACTGAGAAAATGTTAATAACGGGGGATACTACCGCACCACGGAGCACTAAAAAAAAGTCGTTTGAATGCCTGACTACCATGCGAGAGACCCCGGATTCGATCCTCGGTGGGGGAGAACCGAGATTTTTTTCCACCTGTTGAAGCGGCTCCAGCGCCCACCCAGCATCGTATAAAGTGGGTATCTGGAGGAACCTCTGGTGGGTAAAGGATGCCAGGAACGTGGTGCTCATCACATCGGCCATGATCAAGAAAGTGTGGAGCTCTAACTCCACACCCTCTATACGCCTTCATGGCGTCGCGCAAAGCACAGGAGAGCACTTTATTTTGTAATAAATATAAATATACAAAGACTTATATTATGAACCAGTAACGTAAGTAAAAGACATGTTAGTCTTCACAAAATATTTTATTACAATTAATAATGATCTATTTGCGTAATTTGGTTGCAAGAAAATTTTCAGCAGAAATTAATTGTAAAAGTAACTTATAGTTACTTTTGAAGTACATGTAACTGTAACTCAGTTACTTTTTTAAATGAGTAAAAGTAACTGTTACTTTTTTAAGCAAGTAACTGTAAGTAGTTACCTTTTTGAAAGTAACTTTCCGAACATTGAAAAACAGCTATACAGGGTGTCGCAAAACTCTTTCAACAACGCTTGGGTGCTGGTAGATATCATAAAAACAAGTAACTTTTCCTTATAAAGTTTACCTCGAAAGCGCTTAGTTTCTGCGCTATAAGCGCTTAAAATCTATCCTGTACGTATGCAACCCAACACAGCAAACGCTTGCTCTGACATAACTACCAGGGGCGCGTGGCAGGGTTGCCACTAGCGTTCCTCGTTAAGAGAGACGACTTGAAAACAACAACCTGGGAGTCTTGCCTGAGCAAAATCCAAAACATTAATGATACTTGCGATGTTGTAAGAAGCATTGACAGTATTTATAAACTGAGCAAGACAAATAATGGGCAGACTGAAATTCAAGATTACGTACTCATTCTAAAATATTTCCATAATTGATCGATTGATTTGGTTTATTTTAATTTGCTTTTCTGCCACCTTTGGCTAATCGCGAAGATGAGGATGATAGCTATGATGAAATAACAAATGACACCATTGTCTAGGTCAGGATTTAAACCCGAGGCACCTGGCGCCTTAGCGATCTCTGCTAACAACATCACCACGGAGTGTTTCGTGTATCATGCAATATCAACAATTGCTAGGGACACGTAAGATACGGGAAATCCACTAACGAACAAATGTAAACATGATGTGTTTGCTGCCTCGTTTAGAACTCGCAGACTGTAATGTTATTACAATTTATTTGAAAATTATTCCTATCTGTGCTACCGTTAATGCTAATCGTGTTCGTCTCATTAGGCATCCCCGATGGCGCAGTGGTAGCGTCGTCGACTAGTAATCAAGGAGTCCCCGGTTCGATACCCTGTGGAGGCACATAGTGGTTCGGATCCCACTTTAAACTGTAGCTCCAGTCCCAATTAGCCTTATTGTGCATAAAATGGACTTAAAACACCCAATCAATCAATCATAAGGAAATAATTGCAAGGCTCTTTTAATTTAATGATTCATTGATTGATTGATTTGCTTTATTTTACTTCACTTTTTGTGCCACTTTTGGCTAATTTGCGAAGATGGGGATGAGTGATGATATGATGAAATTGATGAATGGACACTCACAAACATTCATACCCAAGCCGGGATTCGAATCCAAGACTCCTGGCATCGTAGCGCGATGTTCTAACCACTCCACCACAGACGCCGACTTTCAATTGAATGAAAAACGTCGGTTAGACATGAACAAAATTCACACATTAAAACGAGTGCTTATTAAGAACCAAAGCCAAGAAATGCATAATTATGTCAAGCGCTGAACTTGTAAAGGGCACTCGTATTGCACATTTGCGCTTCATTTACATTTGTTCGTTCGTGGATTTCCCGTATCTTACGTGTCCCTAGCAATTGTTGATATTGCATGATACACGAAACACTCCGTGGTGATGTTGTTAGCAGAGATCGCTAAGGCGCCAGGTGCCTCGGGTTTAAATCCTGACCTAGACAATGGTGTCATTTGTTATTTCATCATAGCTATCATCCTCATCTTCGCGATTAGCCAAAGGTGGCAGAAAAGCAAATTAAAATAAACCAAATCAATCGATCAATTATGGAGATATTTTAGAATGAGTACGTAATCTTGAATTTCAGTCTGCCCATTATTTGTCTTGCTCAGTTTATAAATACTGTCAATGCTTCTTACAACATCGCAAGTATCATTAATGTTTTGGATTTTGCTCAGGCAAGACTCCCAGGTTGTTGTTTTCAAGTCGTCTCTCTTAACGAGGAACGCTAGTGGCAACCCTGCCACGCGCCCCTGGTAGTTATGTCAGAGCAAGCGTTTGCTGTGTTGGGTTGCATACGTACAGGATAGATTTTAAGCGCTTATAGCGCAGAAACTAAGCGCTTTCGAGGTAAACTTTAGAGGGAAAAGTTACTTGTTTTTATGATATCTACCAGCACCCAAGCGTTGTTGAAAGAGTTTTGCGACACCCTGTATTTTTAAAAGGTGCTGCTGCACTTTAAAATCCGTTTCCTAGTAATAATATTGTAGGACACGCATAGTCCGTGCGCTTGTATCTTAAATGGCAATAAATATCATATCATACACGTCTCCAGGAGGTAGTGCAAATGGTACAGACACCAAATACACTACGTGACAAGAAATCAGTTGTGCACTTTGTAACCAACTGAGTGCAAGGAGAGTTAAAAGGTGCAGCGAACAAGACCGGGTTATTGTGTTCCATCAGCAAGGTAAATTTTAATCCAAGCGCCATGTTCTCAATTAAACTCTGTTAGGAATTAGACAAACGAACACTGCAGAAGCAGGTCTCTTCCAACGCAACCAGCGACAAAGATCGCAAGTGTTTCTGGGAAAGCATTATTGCTGCAATTTCATTGCGACGACTCTGCCCTCTGGCGGTAGGAGTGAAGCGAGAGATTCTGTCACATTGTTCGAAAAATGGCACCTACCCAAGGAAGTCGCCTAATTATTGTTGTACTCTCCGGGAGAGAAGCCATCAACCTTGGCTGGCCCCCAAAACTCTTAGAACCGCGAGGGAAAAGAACAAAAAAATAAAAAAGCGGGACAGAAAGCAAACGGACAAAGACTTTCGAAGAGGAACGAGCAAAAAATACGGGTTGAAAAAAGCGCAAGGAAATATATAACGAGGTGCCAGGTTGAAAGAAAGGAAGCAACTATTGATATGCAAAAGAACGAAACCACCCCAAAAATAAATTCCCCCGGCACCGGAAGGGTGGCAAGAAAGGGAAGAAGGTAATGTGAGAAGAGTGGTTCTCAATGAAGAGATGAGGAAACCTTAAATGAAACAGTGGTTCAAAAAACTGCGATTAAGAACACTGGGAAGCAGCGGAAAACAAAAAAGTGAGGAAAGGATGTGTAACGTAAGGACAGGCTGTTCGAAACAAAAGAAAGGTATCTTTAGATTAAGGTTGCAGAAATAGGAACCCCATTCATGAGACTATTTCTGGTTCTGTGTTTTCTGGGTGGTTGATCCTTCCGCCTAGAAGCGAACTCTGCCCCTCCCATGGCAATAAAATAGGTGCAGCCATTGAAAGAATGTCTCCTATTCCTGGACCTGTAACATTCTTATTTAAGTCCTCTCTTTTGCCTTTTGAAATACCAACTGTATATCATTCCTGCACACTATTGCCCAAATCTATGATTAGTAGGGCTGGCCTCCGTGGCGAAGTGGTTAGCACAGTGCGCTACGACGCCAGGAGTCCCGGGTTTAAATCCTCTGCATAGCATGGGTGTTGTGAATGCTTCTTCATCATATCATCACTCATCCTCATCTTCGCAATTAGCGCACATGGCACAGTGGCTCGGATCGCACATTAAATTGTAGGTCCAGTCCCGATTAGCCATTCTGTGCATAAAATGGACTGAAGACAACAATTCAACTTCACAATTAGCCAAAAGTGGAAGAAATGTGAAATAAAATAAATTAAATCAGTCAATCAATCTGTGATTAGCAGTTTGGATAGTTTCGTAATATTATTTTATCCTGCAGGTAGATATTTGGTTTGACTTTTTCTGTTTAGCGTCTCTTTTCTTCCACTTTTGGCTAATCGCGACGATGAGGATTGTGATGAGGGGACACGCACAAAGAATATCCATGGCCAGGCCGGGATTCGAGCCCGGGACGCCTGGAATCGTAGCGCGCTATGTTAACCCCTCCGTCATGGAAGTCGATGAAAGTCTCTTTCTAAGTAGATGAAAGAGTTGCGTTTACGACACCTCTTATTTTTAGACACTATGAGATCTGTATGATCAGCACCGTCCCATATAGTGTGCGAGGACGTCTGCTTGTTATAGGACTTTTTCTCTTTACTGGCTCGACATGAAGTTCCTGGGTTCGAGTCCCGATCTGGGCATGGCTATTCATTGCGTGTCCTCCCGTTTCGCCTTATTGCGTTTTCACCTCCTCCAATAGAATTTCAAATGATTTATGTGACACTAACTTTCTAAGGCGAAACGGGACATCCCATTTCGCCTTACACACAAAACATTTCCCACCTGGGAATATTATCGACTTGAAGGGTAATTCATAATGAGAGCGCAGAGCTTGTGATGTTGCCTACCCTGGATCCCATTGTCCTGTCGATTAGGTTAGGTTAATAATACATTAATAATAATGACCCTTCATGTCGATAATATTCCCTAGCGGGAAATTTTTTGTGTGTAAGGCGAAATGGGATGTCCGGTTTCGCCTTAGAAAGTTAGTGTCACATAAATCACGCGAAATTGTATTGATAAGGCGAGACGGGCTGTAATCGTTCATTGTGAGTGAACCTTCATCAATTTCATTATATCATCACTCCTTCGTCGTCAGGATTACCCAAAAGTGGAAAAAAGCGACGCTAAGTAACAACAATCAAATAAAATGAGACTGATATTAATCTAATCCTCAACGTCATTAGCCAAAGGTGGCAGAAATGCAACGCTAAACAACAAAAATACGAAGACTTAGGATCTCCTCTGGAGTTCAATGTATTCTTATTCAATTAAATCATTCCTTATTTAAGGCTGTGGCTGTTCTGCAACCTAACTCAATATACACAGTTCTGAACCCTGAGAAGTTAATTCTTGACTCTAACGTCCCTGGCCAAACCGTTCCAACTTGCAGAAACGCTCGCATCAAAGAAACAAACGAAACGAAAGAAAAGGCTTCTCCCCCTCCGCCCTCCGCCCTTCCGCTTTCAAAGGATGAATGACAATAAGCATACACGAGCACCGAAGCGTTACCTTCGCCAAGTCACCGTCTTTCATAATCCTTTAATAAAAGGCTTCGTCGAGTGGGGCGACCTACTAACACTAAGCGCCACCCCCAAAGATACACGCGAACTTATAGTGCAACGTAGTTGTAATCAGTAGCTACAACTTGATACAAGATTTGGAGGAGCAAATTTCATTCATTGATTTATTTTGTTTTACATACTTCCCTTTCCTCCCACTCTTGGCTAATCACGAAAATGAGGTGATAAGCAGGAAACAGATTTATATGTAAATACATATTTATGCATGAAGCTGAAGTCAGTTATATTTTGTATTATCTTTGAGCATCATAGCGTGTAGACTCTAAAAATTAAGTTTTTTTTTCCATATTTGTACATATATTAGATTTAGGCTCATACTTTAGTTATCTTTACATATTATTTCCATATTGTACATTTTTCTCAACATATACTCCACATTCGCAGAATAACTACATGTCGCCGTGTGAAGGAAAGAGTTGGATGAATTTCTTGCGAATAACAGACATAGTCCGAAGCGAAACGTTTCGTAAACAAACGAGAGTTTACAACCTTTTTTATACCTTCTAATTGCGATAAATACAAGTTTTCTGTAATCCGAACAATTATTTTTATTTTTTCAATTTTACACCTCCCAACTTGATTGCGTTTGCTGCCCGGTAGGACCCTGATTGTCTCCCTGGAATGGATTCTATCACCATAGAGCTGAGTTCACAGCGATCTTCTTAAGGTGTAAAGAAAATGAAGCCACTTACTAAAACTATAACGTTATATTATAATAAATATGTACACATAACACGTAATTACACTGTCCTGCACTCCTGCCTCAGTAAACTGTTTATATGAAATTGGAAGCCGGTGTTACAATAACACGTCACTAGTTCTTCACTGAATGATATCAGCACTGTAATGTTCCTGTGAAACTGAACTACATATCACTGCACTTCACTGATATGCCGAATGAAACGTAGCCACGTTACGCTTACGTATTTTGATGAATATCCGCAACGCGGTGACTTTCGGCTGCTGCCGGAGTGACTTCTGCACGAACACTGGCGGAAGTAAGCTAGCGCGCAAAGATGGCGGCAACTAGACACCGCACCTGATATGAACTGACCAATGGGAGTGCAGGTTTCTTAAAGCACCGAATATACACAAAATAAGTAATTGGTTATATAGAAACAAATGCATAGCAAAATGAGAAAGAGAAAAGTTCTGTTATATGAGAATACAAGAATATATAAAAAGATATATCGTGGTTAGTTTTTAGAGATAAATCTCCAACACAACTGCTTGCTTTTGCTATTGTAAAACACTTGAAATTCCTGATAATTTACAATTGTTGTCAACAATAGAGAATGAGAGCTCAAGCATCGGCTCCTGGTTGTTATAAACGTTATTTTGGCAACTTTGGAAGAGAGTTCCAAGGCTCGCTACTACAGTCCCGACCAAAACCTTGTCATGCGTTTTTCAGACAAACGGAAGAAATACATATGCGAGTGCTTTTCATGAAATAAACACTTTAATACAAAATTGGAATTATTATGTAATTGAAAGGTACATCAAGATTAAGAAAGTGTAAGGGCATATTAATGAATGCACTTATAACTAATAGATGCAACTAAAGGTACCAGCAGACGAAGAGCGGGATTGACCAATAAAAAAGGTGTTTGAGAATTGTGCTATAAGTAAGACGCTTTACATATAACCTGGAACACGCCAAGGTTGTTTAGCCAACCTCTGTGGCGTGGTGGTTAGCACAGCACAGCAAATCAACCAATCAAAAGCTAAGGTTATTTACTTCTTGTTTGTACATTTTATGTAGTTACGGATCTTTTACAATGTTTACCATTTCTTTGTATTATGCAAGAAGCAAAATAAATTATTTTCTACTATTTTCAACAGGATATCAGCTGGAAAAACCCAACAGTTAAATAATTTAAACATCTCGAGCAGATCTAATAGAGTTGATCACAGATCACTTCCATACAGATGAGTCACATCGTTATTACAAAACGTGCGTCGACTAGGGCGCCACAGAGTTCACGCGGAACACTAAAATTAAGAGAGAAGCAACTTCCTATGTGCGCACACAATCAACTTTTCCCCCCAGCGTGAAACAGCTTCCTCGCCATGTGGTAAGGCGTTTGAGAAACGAACCAAAAAATTACGCTTTCTAATTCCTCTCTCCAAAGGGAAGCTCGAAGAGACGTAAAGATTTCAACCAGTTCCACGATCTTGAAAAATACTTAACCGCCTCGCTTTGCAGCCAGCAGTTGCCCAGGCCATTACCCGCCACCGCACAGCTTTCGGGACGTGTAAGCAAATTATAATATTCTTTTTTCCCTGTTAGCTGAGAAAGACCGCGCCTCTTGGATCGCTTTAATCAGTCCTCAAAGGACATTATTCCATATTATTCTGTCACCCGCTCGCTGCTCAGTCACTCAGTGAGCGCAGTGTTGCCACATGAAGGGAAATTTCCCTTTTTGCAGGACAAATTCCCCTCTTGCAGGGAAAATTCCCTTTTTCAACCGGATTTTTAAACGAAAAGCGAAATTAGATGGAAAATAACAAAATTGCATGGAAATTTCATTTGACTGATTTGGTATATTTTACTTCACTTTTCTGTCTGTTTTGGCTAATCGCGACGATGAGGATGAGGGATGATATGATTAAATCGATGAAGAGACAATCACAACACCCAGGCCCTGATTCGATCCCGGAATCCCTGCCGTCGTAGCACGGTGTGATAACCACTCTGCCACGGAGGTCGGCAATTACGACGATGAGGATGAATGGTGAACTTATGGAACGTGTAATGGAACACACAACTGTACAGTCAGGGGACGTTACAATCCAGAAGTGTCTGTGACTGTACCTGACCAGGGTTCGATCCTGGAAAGTTTGGCCCTGTAACGATATAGCCATGTATGTGATTAATTTATTTAATATTTTCATAAATAACCCTGTATATCTACTACTACTAATAATAATAATATATTTATTGGTGGTATTATTATCGTATGATTTTTAGAAAAAGTGGAAAAATGGACGAAAACGGGATTTTTTCTCTTTGAAAGGGAAATATTTCCTCGGATTGTGGCAACACAGCTGGCATCGCGCCAAAGCTTCGGATGGCATCGTCGTCTCTTCTGGCCGCTTTGGAGGGTGCAAGGGGGGTTCAAAGATTCACTTTCTCCGTAAATTATTCGACGGGACTCCTTGATACGCGATTTCCACCGAGAAACAACGCTCCTCGTGCAATAACGACCCTCCCCCAGGACTTCTCTCGTTTCTCTCCTGCGCCTACCTTCCATCCACAATGTCTGTTCTTGTCGCTGGGGAAATTAATAAGAGGATCTATTTTGGAAACAACAGCTGGGATGCGGTACAAATTACCTTTTTGATTTTTCTTGTTTTGATCGCTCCTGTGCTTTCCGTTTTTTTTATTTTTAAGCTGGAGAAATAAGCTCGCAAGAATGGAATTGAGCAGGCACCTGATACATCCATTTGTACGGCTCCTTCACGGTTAAAATTGCAATAGGGAAAGACTGGAATATGTTGTTCCCATGCCCGAAGAACTCTTAGGAATGCTTTTAGAGGATCTTTTACGTGCGGGTTCGATTCCAGAAAAGGTGCCAGAGATTCCGGTCTTTGGACGCCTGCTCCAAGATCCAACTTCAAGTCAGGATCGACCTCAGTGATTCCAATCCAACCTGATTGGTTACTGGAATCCCAAAGGGACGTTGAAACTAAAGAGACCGACTAAACATATATCTCATTCTCGGCTCTATTGTCTCCGTGACGGACTTCTCGAACTGCATACCAAAAGATCTTGCTATTTAGAATAAGTAGTATTTTCATTAAAACAATCATGAAAGTCCATTACTGTAAGTAAAGGCAATGCGAGCTCAAATTAGAATTCCTTCTAAAGCAGCGGTTCTGAAACTTTTTTTCTCATTGTATTCTTTGATCGTAACTAATAGTCTAATGTACCCCCACCATAGGGTTTCTCCGAATTTGGGGATTTTCTTAGGTGGCTGGTTCTTGGAATGTTTTTGATATAAGGAGGCGTGCATCTGCAATAGAGAAAATGACATTCGGGCTGTGTGCGGAAAGATAAATAAACATTAGAATCCTACGTTTAATATTCTATTGGGTGTTCCTACGTTTGCAATCTTTATGATTAGATACAAGAATAAAAATGTGAAACACGTACATGCTAAGAAGTATTAGAAAACTTTAATTTTTATATATTTTTTTCTAGAGTTCTTGAAAACAACGTAAAGAACAAAAATAAGTTTGTAAACAAACTATCAAGCACAATTTTGGAGGTTTTATTGTAAATCCTCAGAGTTTCTAGTGAGCAGGATGTGCCTGCATAGCCTGACACAACTTCTTGATGTGTGGTTATGTACACTTAAAACTTTCAAGCGGAGATTCGGCTCCAAATTTAGTCTGTTCAGCGTGTCCCGCTTATACGTATAATAAAAGAAAAGTTCATAACTTCTAAACAAACTGTCAGAATGATGTGATTGTTGTTTCATTTTAAAGAATGACTCAGAAATTTTTTTAGCAACACATTCAGTGGTAGTTGCGCATGCGCAGTATCCAGAATGTCTTGAAAACTGATATTATCAGTTCCTCAGTAGCCATTCGTCATGTGGTCACCACAAGAAAAGGTGTTTTGTGTTTTAACGTTGTCTGAAGTGAAGTCTGTGACACTTGTGCAGAGACGATTTCGTGCATGTTATGGTTTAGGTGCTAAAGAAGTATTTCCGTTGTACATTTCAATAAAGAAATGGGAAAAACAGTTACGCGAAATCGGTTCATTTCTCAAATGTCGTTAGAGACTTCCTGGACGAGCATTTCAATGGAAAATGGATAGGAAGAGGTTTGAATTTTATTGAATGGCCCCCACGGTCACCAGACCTCACGGTGTGTGATTTTTTTTGTGGGGGTATGTTAAGGACAAAGTTTACTGTACACCGGTTAGAGATTTGCAAGACTTGCGTGAAAGAATTGTGGTTGCAGTAAGCAACATCACCCTGCACATCCTTCAAAACGTGTGGCTTGAGGCTGACAACCAGTTTGACATTTGGCGTGCCAATAACGGTTCACATGTGGAAGTGCGCTAGTTTTCTTGATTTGTAAAAAAAAAAATTCTGAGTTGTTACATATTTGTACAAAGTTTGGACAAAAAATATTGGTAAATAAAAAAGTTGTGATTTTTTAAAATTTTATTATGCGTATAAGCGGGACGCTGTAGATTTCGAACGAATTTTTTTTATTTTAGAACATCTGAATAAAGATAAGTGTGCCAGTGACAAAATTAGTCTTATTGGGGTGTAAGGGGTGACCTTCCACGTAGTATACCTAATTGTCAACCTCACTTTCACGTAGTACACCCTGGACTGCATTTGGCAGACGAACGAGGCACTGGCGACTGGCCCTATGGCCAGTATAATTCTGTGTTGTCCTGTGTTTTGTCCGTGTGCTGAGTGCCTCTTAACAGCCTCAGCTTTTAAGGAGTCAGAATACTTTAGTTACGACACGACATTACAGTTATGTTATTTTAGTTCTGGTAAGGGGCTGGACCCCGTTTACAGTGACGCGTGCAAAATAGCCTACGTGCTGACGCACCAAATATTTTTTAATTCAAGCTATGAAGTCTGTAACAATGAAATCTGCTGTACACACCTGCAGCAATAATAATGTCGTGTGGGTATTCTCGATACTTCTCTTCTTCCGAGCTGATGGCGTACCCCCTTCAAGTCGTTCATGTACCCCTGGGGGTTCGCGTACCACTGCTCTAGAGCATTCACTTGAAGCTTCGTGTGGTTTGCTTTCGCTGTTGTCCAGATTTTGAGACAACAGCGAAAGGAAACGGAACGAAGTGCGCCCTCAGCTGCAATGTTTTGCAAACTGGCGAGGCCCTGGCGCCTAAACCTACAGCCAGAGTAGCTAATCTTCTGCAGGGCTTGTGTTGTCCATGTTTTTATGATTGTACCTTCATCTGTCTCATCCTATCACTATCCATCCACATAAGCGCGAGGCGGAAGTGGATGAAAAGCGACCTAAAATAAATCATCTCCATGAGGATGGTTATTGCGATGGTACAACTCAGCAATCAGCATGCTTAGATGCAGCAACAGTTTCGTCCATTGCATCGGCGAACAGCGATGAATGCCGGAGATGCACGGATATTTGAGTGCAGCTACTTTCGGGATTGAGGTTCTTCTGTGCTGTAGTAACAACGAAATATGAGCCAATGAAACAATCACAACAGTTCGTCTCCACCTAGCTAGCCGATAGGGGTTGGGATGCCACTGATGGTTTACATTGCATATGTTTGAGACAATGATGAATAAATAATACTGGCAAACAATTCGGGACAAATTCATTACAAACCAAGTGCGACGAGTTATAGGATTTGCGAGGGGGAATCTTACGGAAACAAGTGGCAGGAGAATTCGGAGAAATGTTGGAAAATGGGGAAATGAGAGAATTCTTAAACGATATGAGAAATTAATCACAAATTAAATATAGATATGGAGAGAGATAGAAATGACGTTTTTCATCGGGAAGAATAAGTTATCGTCCGAGATATGTGAAGGTGTTTGTATTTTCACTGTAAAGAAGATCGTTCGTGAGAAGTTTTAAATTTAGATTGTGAATAAGTAATTGTAAAAAATATATATCAGTTATATTCCACTAACAAGCATAGGGATAATCAGTTTCTTTCAGGTATGTGTTTAACGAAAACATTTCTCAATGTTGAACTTTTCGTTTCGTTGTCCATCAACAGTTAGGACTGCCCTCTCGTGGCGTTTGTCGAATCTTCTGTAATTTTTGACAACCGATTCTTTACCTTCCGCTTGTGTGTCAGCCTGGAGATTTCTGGAAATGACGTCAAACATTTGGCACTCGTCGTGAGGACCTAGAAAGATTATGGTAATGTTTAGCTTCAGTATGACACGTCACCAACAAAGAATTGAAAAGATGCTATTTCCAAATGTGAGTATCTGGGAGCAATGTTCCCAGAAGAAGGGCTCTTTCCATTATTTCAAGAGGGAGTGAACGAGAACCGCGCGGCCATCGATGTGTACCAGGAAGTCTCTTGAAGATTTGCGAAACACAGTCTCCACTCATAATACTCTTCCATCGTGGAGGAAAGGATTGAAGAAAAGACCAAAAAGAGAGTCCCTTTACACTTCGAGCGTCGAAACTCGCACAGTCATCACTGCGTGGCACTGCGTTCTTTCGGCCACATCTTTCATGCGTTAGTACGGGATTATGAGAAGTCATGTATATAATGTGCTTTTGGACACTCCGGCGAACATAAACACCATCCCCCCCTCCTCCCCGAATCCCTGTTTGCCATGAGGCGGCGGTCAAGCGGCCCACCCACGGTGGACACTTGTCGACTCCACTTTGATGCCGATCCCTCTTCTGTGAGCTCCTTCATATTCGCCCAAGAAGAAAATTTCACGCCTTCAGAATCGCCACCGCGGGTCGCCGTGGCTGAATGAGAGGAGACCTCGCTTATTTCTTCCTCTCTGACTGTCTCTCGGGACACGTATGTGTGTGTGTGAGGGAGGCGAAGTGTGCATGATTCGGTTCCCTGACTTGCAGATGTTACGACCCTTTCACGTATCCCGATAAAGGCGCAACCGCACATGGCGGCGACGGTGATTTAGTTTTATGGGCGGTGGATAAAAGTGCTTTGATGTCCCGTATGAAGGATAAAACGTAATTAACACCACTGGATGGCGCTGCTGCATGGCAATGCATGCAATTTAAGTAATTTTTTTTGTGGCATTTTGGCGAAGAGAAATGCAATGGCTGCGTTTCATTGTTAACAATTTCTTTCGAAAGCAAGATCTTCCCTAGACTAAACGAAAGAAGAAATTACATTTTACAGTTTCAATCTTCATCTCTACCAACAGAACGTTAGAACATTTATATTGTACACCATATTTGTCAACAGTAAATCGGAATTTCATGTTTAACCAATTGAAGCAGACCTACAATAATCTTGAAAATCTTCCTACCCAACAATGAAATGCTTTCGTCACATTTAAATGATTTAAGATTGCCTCGGAGATGATGAATGATGATTAAATGTAACTGCAAAGGAAGACTCAAGCCCATGCCCGGACACGAAAAATTGCCCATAGCTTGGAGAAACCAATAATTTTAATTTCATCTCCTCCTTAAAAGTGTCATTTCTGTAATTTTGTGGTCTGTGAAAACCCTACAGATCCTCAAGTTGACTGATCACTAAACCCCGTTTGGTCCAACCTCTTATTTTCCCGCGATAGCGATCGATCTACAGTTCCTCTGCCAATCAGAAACGAGGAAAATAACGTCTGCTCGACGGCGAGGAGCGAATGGGAAGCAGATTGATTGTTGTTATTTTGTGTCGCTGCCACTTGTGACTAATCGCGACGATGAGGATGCGTAATGATATGATGAAGGAACAATTACAAAGAATATCCATGCCCAGGCCAGGATTCGAACCCGGCACCACTAACGTCGTAGCTCTCTGTGATATCTGCTCCACAATGGAGAGGAAAGCAACGAAATAGCAAAGCTAAAAATACAGAAATGCCGGGTTGCCATATTCAACATTTTAATTTTTGAAGAAGAAGCCTGGAAATCGATATTCTGGTTACTTATGGTAATGTGGCTTTAAGAAAATTGTGACAATTTGGAAAAAAGATAAATACAGTGTTACTGTATGTTTAACTTTCTGAATCCAGGAAACTGCAACAACGGTGTACTGCATAGCTATCAAATCTAATCAAATTATGACATGTTAAGGCGAAGAGGGACAATTACGCACCAGTTGTGCATTTATCTCAATATCGTCGGATTGGGCACTGCTATTTAAAAAAGGGATTAGTACGCAAGAGAGTATGAATTTCTCTCCATGTTGCAAGTGGAAACTGTTTTTCAAGTTGATTAGTAAGCTAGACACGATGTTTGAAAAATATGATCAATAAGTATTTACAGAATCCCATGTATTCCTTATGGGAAATCAACTTCAACTCCAAGTTACGGCTAATCAAAAGGGAGTTTCTACTTTTCCTACTAGTATGACATAGTTCATCCTTTTCTTTTTTCCGTCCATGTATTTTTCTACGTCATTTGATGTTTGATATTCCCGAGAGAACGAATAAAATAATGGTCCCATAAATCTAATGCATTTCTCCTTGCCTCCTACGGCCATCCTGGCAGTGTTGCCAAACCTGATGTGCATAAAAGAGCCAAATTTCACCATCAATAGAGCTAAAGATGACTTTCAAGAAGCTAGATTAACGAACGCTGCATAAAGTGCCTCCTAGGGTAATTTTAGGTGTCAGAGGGGTGGGTGGGGCGCTGCTATTACCATTACCTTTAAATTAAATTTAAATTTTAATTTTCATCGCCTAGATTGGTGGCATGATAGTGGGGCAAGGGGCGGGTACCACAGTTCACAGCCAAACTAGTGCACGAAATAGCCAGATCTGGCTTCAAAAGAGCGAAGTTGGCACCAGTGATCGCCAGCTGCCGCAGCGAGAAAGACCTAGGAGAAATTGTCCCTCTCCCCCTTAAAAAAGTAAAATGGTATGGTGGGTATGACTAACTTACTTGAAAAGTAGAAAGCCGAAATATGCGTGCTGCGAGAATATGGCCTCCCCGATAGCGAAGTGGTAAGGTCGCCGCATTGTAATCAAGGGGTCACAGGTTTGATACCCGGTCGAGGCACATTGTACAGTGGTTTGGATTCCACTTAAAACTGTAGGTCCAGTCCCGATTAGCCTAGCTGTGCAGAAAGTGGACTTTTAACAAAAAACTCAAACATGAACATTAAAAGTAAAATACCAGAACCGCTGCATCAATTATTCAAGACAGAGATAATGAAAGGGTAATAAATGAACTGAAGATAGTAAAGACGCCGAAAAGGAAAATTAGACAATGGAAAGCGTCCAAGAAAGATATCAAGGTGTGAATTTCCATTTACGAGGAAACCTTTTTGTAATTTGTTTTCTCTAATTGCGGCACAAGCGATCGTTTAATTCAGATAACTTCGTGCTTTATCTACACACAGAACTCAAAGTGTGTCAATTGACACAAAAAAGTGCATCATTTTTTTGACTCCAATGACACATTAAAAATGCATCAAACCGAAAGATCCACCTAAATGCATCAAAATAAATGTGTCAAATGATTCACTAAAATGCATCAAACTGAAAGATGCACCTAAATGCATCAAAATAAATGTATCAAATGACACATTAAAGTGGATATTTCGTTTGATGCACCAAAACGTGTCGTTGGAGTCAAAAAATTTGATGCACTTTTAGTGTGTAGAGTGACACGTTCAAATGCGTCAATTCTTTTCCCCTTTACTTACTCAAGGGGGTTGCATACCTGCTAGGGAAAAGTTCCGATACATTTCTCCACTGTAAAAAAATATTGCACTCTACAAACACTTTCTTGAAGCACTTCACATTTAATGTGCTTCAGAAGTGTTGAAATTGCTGAAAAAGTGATAGAGAGGAGTATTGTCAATATTAAATATTCTGCAAGTGTGTAAAGTGCATTCTAGAAATTATTAATTATTTTTGATCATTTATAGTACATTTCACACATTTAGAACATGCTGAAAACACTTCTTAGCACACAATGAACAAATTCCTTTTTACTGGAAATTTTTAGATGGAGAGATGCTTAGTGTAAATTTCTCTAGTGCAAGGGAATTAGTGTGTTAAGCTACACTTAAGTAAATATTGGGCTTTTCTTGTTTACATTTTTGCACATATAAACACACTTTTCTGTTTCAAAGTGGCATGGCCTTGTGAGTTCATGGTTATATGTGCAAATATTGAATTGAATACATAAAAATAACACTTTCAGAACATACTGAAAATAACTTTTGCACAAAATGAGAGATTGTAATCATTGTTAGGCTGAGAAAAAGAAGTAAATTGATTTTCCTTTCCATTTAATCTACATTTTTATGTCTTACCGTGAACATGCAGATTAACAATCACAGAAAAATCCAAAAAGCAAAAATTTTCAATTATGAACAAGAATTAAGTGATGTAGGAGTAAAAAGCATCGTCTTTAAACAGAAAAAAATCAACACCCTGTAACCTAAAATTAATATAAAACATAGAAAATCTATGAATACAATTTTCAATCACACCAATGTTGTTAGTGAACAATAAAAGAACTTAGGTGCGATTCATACTAACAAATGATACAGATGATCCTGAGACAGAACATTTATTGTTTGACACAGATACACTGGTGCTTAATGCACATGACTTGAGGCGACAGTCTCTGTTTATGACCTAATAGTATGTACTCGACTACTGCCATACATGTACCACAGTTTTCGGAGTAGTCTAATTCAAAAACATAGTAAATGCCAACAAGTGCACAGATAAATGTTGGTAAAGTGGCACATTGCACTTTCTAGCATCCAGCTACCAGGACAACTTTCCTCTACTAATAGTGCCAGATAAGGTGCTTCATTCTCAAAATCTTCTGTTAGCAAACGGTGATGCTTCCTGAAAAATAAATGAATGAAGCACTCATAAATATGATTTTTTCTTGAATTTTATTACAAAACATCATACGTCAATTGGCACTGGGAAAACATTACCACACGTAAGTGGTGTAAGTATAATAGCAATAATAATTTTGTAAAACTCTAAAGGAGACAGATTCTGTTATATGCTTATATGACAAAACGAAGTGACATAATACTTTACACAATACACACAGGTTAAAAATAAACTTTCGATTGTTAACCTGTTCAAATCAATTTCCAAATCCAACGAGTCACGAAGAAGATTAGCATTTGAAAAGCACAAACAGGAAACAAATAGAACATTCAATTCAGTTAATGTACATTACTTTTCTGTTCATAAACGTTTAAATCATTTTTTTATATATTGATGAGGATAATAAATAAAGTACAGTGGGTACTTTATCACAGAGGAACATGATTTGGAGCTTTAAAAATAAAATAATTAGGGACATATGTGGACTAATACAGATGAGATCAAGCAGAACTGAAAATATTACATAGTTTTAAATGGTGTAAGTTGTATACGATTTACAATCGGAAACCCTTTATAATTCATCCATCTCTTCCCTCCACCTTTCCATCCTTTTCCTTCCCACCACCTCTCTTTCTCCCACATAACAAGCGTGAGATATTAGAGAGAGAGAGATGATCCTCTCTCAAATACACATATTTCTCTCTCTCTCTTGCTTGAAGAGACTGAAAAAGGAAAGAAATGCAGTGAGAGAAAAAGGGAGAGGAGAGAGAGAGATGACAAGCACATATATTTATTTCTCTCTCTTTCTAGAAGAGAGAGTCTCATATATACCATGCAGAAAACTGAATTTGTGCACTCCTTGTTATTCCAGCAGTAATAATAATAAAAAGGTAAAGTGTTCCCCTTTGCTTAGCACCACGCCATGAAGGCGTATAGGGGGTGTGGGGGTAACGCCCCACACTTTCTTGATCCGGTCGTGAGTGGCGGTGATGTGATCAGCAAGAGAAGCAACGTCATCCTTTATTCTTTAATCCCGATTCAATAACAAGGAATTTACTCACTAGATAGAAGCTTAACCTATAAGTAGGTATTATAGAATTAGAGCATATGTGTTGATAGGCCTAAGTTGAACCTTAACGTAACAAAAGTATAATAAAAAGCCCCCCATGTCTGTTGAGAAAACTTTTAATGTATCTGTTTGGAAAATACATCAACATGTGTAACATTTTCTATTCTTCTTGGACTTTAATTTACTTTAAAAATTGTCGTTTCTCTGTCAAAATTGAAATTGCTGTCAAATTTTTCTTTGAATGTAATCGATTTTAGAATCATTTCAAGTTTTCTAATGGCCACGTTACTCAATGCCTTTCGCATACTTATTTTATTGTATCTTTAACTTTTCTTATGTATATTGATTGAATCCTGGTCTGAGGCTTCATTCGGACCCACCAAAGGGAAGAGATCTGTATAGATAAGTTATGTATGATGTAACGGTATGATTAATTAAATTACAAAGCAAATGGGTAGGAATGAGATGACCAGAGGTTCGAATCGAAACGAGGACACGAAAGCCTCTACATCTTGAAAAGACGAAGAACGGGATCATACTTAATCAACACTCATTATATTTAAAGCATTCTTGTTGATGCACCAGGCATTTATACTAACAATGCGGCAGCAAGTTACAAGGTTTCCATTGTTGAATCGTTGCGGGAAAGCGCAGAAAGCTTTCGATTGAGATCAAATATAGTTCGATCTTTCATGCTCGTAGTTTTCTAAATTCGATTAGAACGTTTTGACAATGGAGAACCGGCTGGTAGAACGCAGGCAGACCCCAGGTGTCCTGCAAGCTATGATCAGAGGCCGACTGCTAAGCCCTGTGGTGCAGGAAGCCTTGAGAACAACCTCTCGACCCATCGTGCGAAGAGCAGTACGTAGGATGGTATTCTGCGAGGTGTATGAATCTTCGTATAGCCTTCAGCTGTACAGGATTCACTATTTAGATATTCTAGAAGTTGCGGCCGACTATTATCTGTCCCACGGTGGTGAGATTATCATTCAGAGACAGGAGCGTACAATCTGGACAGAGCAAGGAGCGTGCGAGAGACACCTTCAAATTACAAGTGCCGAATTTAAGCAACCGACGCAAATTGTCAATGCGCAGAAACAGTTAATACTTAGACAGCAAAAGTTGGGAAGAAGCGAACTAGTGCAGAATCGTATAATTCTCGAAGAGCTGCATCACAGATTTCACAGCCTCACTTTTCACATGTTGAGACATTGGCACATGACCGAGATGTTCCCAGGCTGCAGCACTTATAAAGTATGGTATGCTGGTGTGCTGGTAATGATATTTTCTGAGAGTTACGAGGAAGGTCTCCAAAGTATAGATAGCTGGCCAAAGTTAAAAGCCAGAACCATCCATCATTTTCTTTTTAAGCAGACACCTCAAAAGAACAACATGATTGATTCGCAATCGCAGGAAGAAGGCGAAAGGAAGTTCTTCAACAATCCGGAGAAACTGGACTCACGAGTTCCAACCGAAAAACCCAGAGGAATGACGCCCAATGCAGAAATGTATCCAACGTCGTTCTTGAGTAGAATCGGAAGGTTCATTAGCAGATATCTTTGTCCCTTCCGATGTCATGGTAATGTTGTTGGTGCCATCAGAGAACAACATCAGAGCGAGTCGAGTTTAAATTCGAGGAAATGTGTTGTAAACACTGACAATAACCAAAGTGAAATGGAGGACTTTGATAGAGTGAAAAATGCCATGGTAAAAAACCTCGAAAGAGAATCCAGGGACGAACGTCTGGCAGACAAAGGACAAGATGCAATGTGGGACACAATTACGAAAGAACCAAAAGAATTCTACAAAAAAGAAGAGAATGTCTCTATTCCAAGGTACGCGGACAACTCAACTCAGACGGATTTTACAAAACGAGAGGAATTTTTCATGCAATATGACCACCTAAGCAGCTACTTCAAAAGCATGACGGAAAAGCCTTTTAACTTATATGGCGACGAGAAATTTGGATTTGACCTGATGTACAAGTTCCACACTGAACACCGGAGTAAGGAGCAGAGACTAAAGAAGATAAGAAATACGGCGGCCGAACTGATCCAGGAGTCAGATTCTATCAAAGGCAGGGTAAAACATTTTGCAAAGGTAGTCGAAAGTCAGTATCACATGATTGGGCCAAAGATAAAGAATGTGAGGTGGACAGATCTTCCGGACGACGGAGGGCTCCAGTGGAATCTGTCTAGAATCGAACACGAGAAGCACATTTCTGAACGCGCGGAAAGCTTTGTGGACATACGCAGAGGATTCCGGTATCTTCGCACCACGGTAGGAGAAAAGAGAGAGATGGCAGTGCAGTCTGAATGCGTTTGCGAAGATGATCTTAGGGACTTCTACGTCTGGATCATGGACACCCTCAGAAGGTTAGAGAACACAGTAGAAAAAGTCCCGGGGACAACGCCCGGTGAAAACCTCCGAATTATGTACGAAGTGCGATATCAGTACCTCGTCACTATGAAGACCGTAGTATCCAAATTCCAGAAGTCCGTGTCCAACAAAGTCAAAGAGAAAGAGATTCTGTGTAGCAAAGTTAGTAAGCTTCTGGAGGAAGCGGAAGTCGCTTATAAATTATTAAGCATTCAAATAAACCTCAGATACAGGGAAACGCTGATAGCAAAGCCGAAATGCAAACGTTCCGAGGTCAAGCCAAAATCTCCAGATCAGAACCAGGCAATGAAGGACGAAGATGCTATCAACGAAGTACTGTCAAACTTAGAGGATGAGACGAACGGCATGACGAGTGAAGTTGCTCAGCTGGAAGAAACGTCTCCGAAAGGGAAGACGGAATCTTGTGAAAGGAAGCAAGGAATGAAGCATTTTAAGATGGGTATAAACGCTTACAGAATCAAGACAAAGAAATCTGACGCGACACATGGTAAAGGTCCTGCTCAGCTGGAAGAAACGTCTCCGAAAGGGAAGACGGAATCTTGTGAAAGGAAGCAAGGAATGAAGAATTTGAAGATGGATACAAACGCTTACAGAATCAAGACAAAGAAATCTGACGCGACACATGGTAAAGGTCCTGCTCAGCTGGAAGAAACGTCTCCGAAAGGGAAGACGGAATCTTGTGAAAGGAAGCAAGGAATGAAGAATTTGAAGATGGATACAAACGCTTACAGAATCAAGACAAAGAAATCTGACGCGACACATGGTAAAGGTCCTGCTCAGCTGGAAGAAACGTCTCCGAAAGGGAAGACGGAATCTTGTGAAAGGAAGCAAGGAATGATGAATTTGAAGATGGATACAAACGCTTACAGAATCAAGACAAAGAAATCTGACGCGACACATGGTAAAGGTCCTGCTCAGCTGGAAGAAACGTCTCCGAAAGGGAAGACGGAATCTTGTGAAAGGAAGCAAGGAATGAAGAATTTGAAGATGGATACAAACGCTTACAGAATCAAGACAAAGAAATCTGACGCGACACGTGGTAAAGGTCCTGCTCAGCTGGAAGAAACGTCTCCGAAAGGGAAGACGGAATCTTGTGAAAGGAAGCAAGGAATGAAGAATTTGAAGATGGATACAAACGCTTACAGAATCAAGACAAAGAAATCTGACGCGACACATGGTAAAGGTCCTGCTCAGCTGGAAGAAACGTCTCCGAAAGGGAAGACGGAATCTTGTGAAAGGAAGCAAGGAATGAAGAATTTGAAGATGGATACAAACGCTTACAGAATCAAGACAAAGAAATCTGACGCGACACATGGTAAAGGTCCTGCTCAGCTGGAAGAAACGTCTCCGAAAGGGAAGACGGAATCTTGTGAAAGGAAGCAAGGAATGAAGAATTTGAAGATGGATACAAACGCTTACAGAATCAAGACAAAGAAATCTGACGCGACACATGGTAAAGGTTCTGCTCAGCTGGAAGAAACGTCTCCGAAAGGGAAGACGGAATCTTGTGAAAGGAAGCAAGGAATGAAGACAGTATTATCAAATGATAAACATCAAATGAAGAAAAATAAAACTGAAAAGAATAAGCAGCCTTGCATAAAAGGAGAATTATCGCAGGACATAGAATTTGGAGATGACGATGAACCAGTGGAAGACGACAAACCAAAATTTAGTAGGAGAATTCACAGACTGCTCTGCATGTGTTAATTCAAACTAGAAACTTGTATCCATATATAATGTAAAATAAATTTCAGTCAAAAGCAGTATTAAAATATTATTCTACCAGTAATGAACAAAACTTTGAAATTCAGAAATACCTTTGTTAGCTGATATGATGTAAATTGTTAAAAGTGTGGGTGGGTTTTTGTTGTTCAGGCAATTTCAGTGATCTTATGGTGATCTATACCCCCTTGGGTAAATCGCCATAATGATGATGATTGATGAACTGATGTAGTAGAGGGCGCAAGTGAGTGGTGCATTTGCATATCACGAGGGCAAAACATTCGCCACTCACTTGTCATTTATAAGAAAGTGAAACGCATTGTCAGAATAGGTTCAATTTTCTTAAAACTTCGATTCATTTGCGCCACCCAATGAGAACATTAAAAAGAAAACAGTCTCCCAATTGTAACTCAAAAAAAAAAAAAAAATAACAATACCTATGTGAGAAAGACATAAACATTACTTTTAAATTTGGTAGGGTTAAATATTCTACAACAATTATATTAATAGCATTTGCAGTTTATCTCAATCCCATAGTAGTTTGCAAAACACTTCATTTTAGACAAAAGTCGTCTTAAATTTCCCCTCTTTCGATTTTTACATGAGATGGACAATGCCATGTCGAAGAAGTGAAGTGGGCATTAGTTAAATATAATAATATTTAATGCCTAATTAATTTTGTGTAAAAATTGATGGAAAATGAGTATGAAATTCTAAGAAATATTACTCCTTCTGTTTCTGTAAGTTTAACCATTTCACATATCTTACCATTCTTCGCTATCTTACCAATTTCGACAGGTGGAGATACATAGTGCACTGTGCATAAAAGTGTACTTAAAACTCAATTCAAACTGAAAGTCTATTTGCCAAAAGTGGAGACTTCAAAAATTTACATAGGGGCAAAAGAAAAATTCTAGTCACATCTCGCGACTTGCAATTGTTAATTTCAATCGTTGGTCCCCCTTTTTCTCGTAGGACTCTCCTACTGGTTTTCATGACTTTAGATGTTAAGTAATCTGCCATTTTGGCTCCTAATTCACTAAACTTAGTCGGCCAATTGTACCTCAATTAAAAAAGAAAAGAATTAATGTGTGAAAGACATGAACATTCCTTTAAAATTTGGTATGGGTTAAAATACTACAATAACTAAATTAATAGGATTTGCAATTTATTTCAAACGTATAGTAGTTTGAAAAACACTATTTTATACAAACGTTGTCTCAAATTTGCCTTTTGATATTCATATGGGATGGACATGCCATGTCCAAAAGGAAAAGTGGACATTAGTAAAATTTATAATATTATAATCGCTACTTAATGCCATTGTATAAAAATTAACTGAACGTGAGCGGGAATTTCCAACAAATATTACTCTTTTTGGAAGATACATACATAAGCTATTTTACGTATCTCTTACCATACTTCGCAATATCACCAATTTCGACCGATGGGTTCACATAGTGGTTTGAATCCCACTTTAAACTGTAGGTCCAGTACCGATTAGCCTATCTGTGCATAAAAGTGGACTCAAGACTCAATTCAAAATCAAACTCAAAACTTACCAATTTCGAAACTTTAAAAAAAAGAACGGGATCTGGTTATGCCTGTGGGAAATAGAAACAAAAAACACTGTTCGTCGCCAAAAACATCTAAGTGTATTTACCAAAAGTGGCGACTTGGAAAATTTATATAAGGGCAAAACCATAACTTCTAGTCACATTTTGCGACTTGCAACTGCTAATTTCAAGCACTGGCCTCCTATTAACAGCTCTTTATTGCTTTAAGAATGACAAGTATATAATATAGGGTTCGTAATGAAATATGTGTGCGTAAAACAATACACGTAGTAATTTATCCATCACTGCAGAGCAAAGAAAGAACCACCTAAATATTTAAAGCTTAAAGGATTTGTTATTCATGCAATACTTTTTCGGTTAATAACTTGTGTTTAATGTTCCAAACACTAACTAAATATTAGTTTCCTTCTGACTTTAAGATTTTTTCCCCTAGTTCAGTGGTGTGGGACTTTCTAGTTGATACTGTACATACATAGGAGTTAAAGAAGTGAATCTGGTGTTACTGGAAAACTTGTGGATAGAACCAAAATACTAATAATATTTACTTTGACGTCAAACATGCGCGCATATATACACTGAAGAAACGGATAACAGCAAAAGCTTTGACACTTCCTTTCACAATACTGTATTTTCTGTTGCACACACACACACACACACACATACACACACACACACCCAAAGGTTAGGAGCAAAGAACACAAGAAAGGTTTTGGTAACCAAACATTTGTTTAAATAGGCAAATAACAAGCGATTGATCAGCAGAACTATTTGTTTTAGTAATGGTAGTGATTTCTGCTACAACTGTTTCAAGGATTGCCATTGGCTGGTAGCTTTTTGGCGTAGTAAATAATCTGTGGTGCTTAGATGAAGCTAGTTGCGTTTGGTTCTCCTAGAAGAAGAAGAAGACAACGATGGTTGTAGCAGAAATACCGACCTTTAGTAATTGTGCGCATTTGTTTAGAGTTGCCAACAAATTTGCTCAAGCCGGTCCCCATGGCAGAGTGGTTATGACATCGCGCTACAACGCGAGGGGTACCGGGTTCAAATCCTTGCCTGGGCATAGATGTTTGTGAATGTACATTCGCCAGTTTCATGACGTCATCACTGATCCCCATCTTCGCAAATTAGCCAAAAGTGGCACATGAAGCGAAGTAAAATAATGCAATCAATGAAATTTGGTCACAAATTTAGTAACGGCTACCAATTTTTTTTTTTTTGTTTACGCTTACGAGTTCGTGTTTTAAGTCCACTTTATGCACAGCAAGACTAATCGGGACTGGACCTACAGTTTAAAGTGGGATCCGAACCACTATGTGCCTCGACCGGGTATCGAACACGGGACCCCTTGATTACAAGGCACTACCACTGCGCCATCGGGGAGGCCACAAGAGAGAGAGAGAGAGAGAGAGAAGAAAGATAAGGAAATAGAAAAGAGAGGGGAGAGAAAGAATTAGACCAATGATTCTCAACCTTTTCCAGTCCGGGACCCACCTTGAAGTATATTCCACTTCATGGGACCAACAAGCATGGCTGTCGGTAGCATACTTGTAGGTGTGTGCACCCAGTATATAATCTTCTTTTATTTTCCTAACACCGAGTACTTTAAGAAGCCCTCTCTTACACTTGTTTAACAAATCACACATACTTCATTCTAGACAAGTGAATATGTAAACTGCCGCAATGCATTTCTTCATAGGCGGTTAGTTTCATTATCTGAGCTGCCTCGATATCAATGTGAAATGATAGTTGACACCTCTCGGCAACCGCACACATACACACACAGGCGGTCGGAAATATCAAGCGACTTGCTGCGACCGAAACGAAAACGACAGGTAGCCGATTCTCTTGAGTTAAACATCAGATCAGGCCCGTAGCTAGAATTGATCTCCAGGGGGGGGGGGCTCACAGGTTATCAGGGGGGCTTTGTAAACATAGTCCATTTTTCAAAAGTTTAACAATGTTAAATGAAGGTAAATTATGTGTGGGGGAAGGGGGTCATTAAGTTACATAAAACTTATACAAGAACTTCGCTTGAAGTATTAATTGACTGCTATTGAAATCATCCCTTACTACACAATCCATACTACTCTTGATGATACAGATATTTATAATCACACAAAAAATGTACAATATTCAATCATAGTGCCTACAGTACATTCCACCCCTGCCCGAAGCAATGAATCACCCCTTCGTTCCCAAAACTTGGGATCAGTTGACCTTTGACGCAGATACGGAGGGAATTTGCATCATGACGTCAAAGTCACAGATTTCTGTCTAGAA
Organism: Lepisma saccharinum; assembly: GCF_977018435.1. Lineage (NCBI taxonomy): Eukaryota > Metazoa > Arthropoda > Insecta > Zygentoma > Lepismatidae > Lepisma > Lepisma saccharinum. Next base: position 18,985,173 of record NC_139242.1, on the reverse strand, counting down.
GAGAGGTCGCAACAGTGGCAGCAAAGGTACAGATAAATAATATAATAGCTGCTGTTCCTGTTATGTGAATTTATCCTTCACCAAAGTTGTGAGCAAAATAATATGTGCTGTCTATATTTTCACTCTTCACTGCAAGAAAAAATATACAAAATAGTTTTACCTAATGTCAGGGGGACTGATGATAGTTCCAGGGGGGCTCAGCCTCCCCTTGGCCCCTGCCTGGCTACGGGCCTGCATCAGAGAAATGACGGTAAGAAGCAATGGTAGTGCGCGAATAACAGAAATGTGTTAACGAGAGTTTAGACAACGTACAACACGGGTTGAATTTAAATCGTTAGAACAATATAGATATTTAAATGTAATAGGTTCGCGACCCACCAAACGCCCCCTCGGGACCCAGCTATGGGTCGCGCCCCATAGGTTGAGAAACCATGAATTAGAGGGTCGTCGAAGAAAGAAAGAAAAGCACAAGGAAAGAGCGAGAAAAGGGAAAAAATTAGAGAGGGAGAGAGTCACAAAGCGATATTTCTATATCCGGGTTGTAGGCTATAGGTTTAAGGAATTGGTTTTCAATGTGTTTATTTGTGAAGCAGTGAAGGAGAAACATATATATATATATATATATATATATATATAGAGAGAGAGAGAGAGAGAGAGAGAGAGAGAGAGTAAGGTAGAAATGTTTACGACAGTTTGTGAAATTTGTAATTTTCTATTTATTAGTCACGTGCTTGTCATGGTCAACACAGACAGATATCTGAGCTCTAGAAATAATAATTTTCAAGAGTAATTCAGCACATTTAAATATAAACCTTTTTCATCGTCGATTTGCAGGAGGATAAGACAAAGGTCATACATTCCCATGGTACGGAGTTACTTTTGATACTTAAATGTACAGTTAATTACACAGGCAAGAGCAAAAACTATCTCCTGAAAAATGTTTTTTTGTTGAATGTACCCTTTTTTGAGCAACCCCTTTATTTCGTTTCGGTTTGTAGGCTCGTAACGAGGGGTAGGCTAGGGGAGAAGGGTGAAACATGACGTCATTTACAGAGGGTGCCATTCAAAGCCTTTTTTCCTTTTTTGTAAAGGTAACAAGGTCAGAATATGGTAAAGGTAAGGAGGTAAAAAAGGTAAAAGATACCTTATGCATTTACACACATGCCATGAAGGCATATGGGGTGATGTGGAGATATAGAGCTCCACATATTCATGAGCTCGCCATAGTTGGGATGATTTGATCAGCATTACGACCGGTCGCCTGTACCCCCAAGGGTTGCCCCCAGGTACACATTTATGCGAGGCTGGGTGGGTCTTAGAGCGATGTAGAAACAGGGAAATGACTGGAAAACTTCCTAGTTCAGATCACCTGCCCCGGGATTCGAACCCAGGCGGTAGCCAGATGCTCTACCAACCGAGCTACCGCGGCTCTAAGGAAACAGACGGAGAAATTTGCACTTGGAAGAGGTAAGGGGTGAAGGAAAACGTACAAGGTGTTACTAGACCCTTCTTCCCATCAAAGATTGTCAAGCGATGAAGTCTCACCTAGATACTTCCTTCAGAGGTCCCCACGTGAAAATAGATGTCACCATTTAACTCGGCCAGGGATCGCGACTGAAATTAATTTCAGTTTGAATTCTGGTTCGTGTCAGACTGAATCGCTCCTCGCTTTATCGGTTCAGGTTCCGCGCTGCAGACCGAAATCGGATAGGTCATTCGGAATCGAACTGGAATTGACGCTGGCAATCTCTACTCCGGCCAGGAAGAACCGAAACCCGAAGCTCCTCATGCAAAAGCATTCTGGTTCGGACCACTTGAGAAACCAGTTTCAGGGGAAACAGTTCGACATATCGGTTTGAAATAACAGTCCACGCCACTGCGGAGGTGAGTTTTGGTCCGGAATAATGGTTCGAGCGACTCAAATTGGCCAAACTATTGCAGACAATCGGTTCGACCTTCGGAATGACAGAAAGCTGTGTGGGAACAGTGATTCAATGTGTACAGAGGATAAAAGGCAATCGCTGGTGCCATGGTTGCCATATCAATTTATTTTTTTTTAATTTTGAAGATAGAAACTTGAAAATCAATATGCTGGTTATATGTGCTACTTTGAATATAGTTAAAGGGGATAGTTTAAAGTAATTGAAAATGCAGGGTTGTCATATCTAACCTTATTTTTTAAAAAAAACAAGAAAGGTGAAAATCTGTATGTTGGATATTAATGCCACTGCATATATAACTAAATAGGGATGCTTTACAACACCAAAAATGCAGGGCTGCCAAATTTTGTTTTAATTTTTGATTGCATAAATTTGAAAAGCGGTATGCTGGTTATAGGTCCTACTTTGAATAAAGCTGATTTTGAAAATGTTAAATTATATATCATGTTATTTTTATATTTTAAAAGCTCTGAAGTGAAATCAGTATTTAATGGTTATTTATGCTACTGCGGAAACGATTTATTGATTCGATTCATTGAAGTAGCGTTTACGTATCGGTTGCCACTTCGTAGTTTAATCCTCACTTTTTCATGCTTTATTGATGTAGTTCGTTTCGTGAGAGTGGTTAGTGTGCTATGTAGCTTATTCGTGGCCTGCATCCTCCCCCTCCCTCCCCACCCGAATGTAGTGTTGACAGCAGATAGGGACAACACAGCGTGATCTCTGCTAGAAAGGTCAACGTTGAGCAAGCGCGGGAACAGTAACACATTAGGCCAAACCCAGTTTGGCTTCTCTTGGCAAATCTGTAGAATCTCTTCCTTTTTTCACAAACACCGGTCCTTCGACGTATCTAGAAATATGTTTCGGTGGGGGAGGTCCGTACCAAGTGTCTCAAAATAATAATAATTATAATGTTTAAACTAAAAAAAGTTAAATTATATTAAATTAATTAAAATAGTATTAATTAAAATATTAAGATTAATTAATAGTATATTTTTATTAAGTGATATAACAGCATTCATTATCTAGCTTACGTGTAGTTAAGGTCGGCAAAATTTATAAAAAGGAAACAACTGCCCTGGCAAGGAAATTATTGTCAAATAGATAAATAATTGAATATTTATTGAATATAAAAAAAGTAAAGTTCATGGTGATATTTTATGAATGTTACGTTGCAAGTAGTAATAAATGTTGCATAAATCTTGTACTATCATTCAAGTCGTATGATCACAATATAATTAATCCTTGCCTTCCAATAAGTCTGGCAGAAATAAATAACCCTCGATTAAAGAACAAGTAGATATATTTCATTATTTAATTTTAGTTATTTTATTATTCTATTATTTTCATTATTTAATTTTTGTACGTTCTTAGTAAATTTTTCGGGGGGGTCCGGATCCCCTGGACCCCCATAAATACGTTCTTTTCCGGCCCAATGGATTTTTTTTTCATTTAAAATTGTAAAGAACCAAGACGCTTGTGGTTTTTATTGCTATTAACAGAAATAAGTTCAGTTAGTATTGGAACAGAATAACGAAAGTTTAAACTGCGTTCGATCGAAGAACTTAAATCTACATGTTTTCTTATCCTATCGTTAAATCCAAAGAATGAATGGTTTCACAAAATTTCAAAATTAAAAGAAAATAGAGTTTCACGTGAGAGGTCGCGCAACATAAACTTTATGACTGAAATCCCCAGCCCCCAAGTTTTAAACCCCCCGTCGTTTCTGTAGGTTTCCTTGGCCGGATTACACTACTCATTCGTATTCGTAACTCCATAATTTCCTTACGATGGTGGGTAGCCACAGTTCCCATAAAGTGGAAGAATTCTCGGGAGAAAATTTGTTACCCTTCCCTAGCTGGATTTATTTAAATCGAGATTGAAATCAAGTGATTTTTTTTTTTTAAATCACTGATTTAATTCACTTCCAAGAAATAATTTATGGAATAATGTACATAAGGATTTTGTAGATATCACTTTTCACTTTTGGTGAAAGTACATTAATCTTGTAATCATTTAATGGGTTTTATTAGGCTCTAAGAAAGGAAAAGAAAGGAATAAAATAGATGTACTGATGAAGTGAAGCTCATACGAAAGGAAATGTTATATGTAAACTGGAAACGCACTTAAATATCTTTTGATTTAAAATTCAATAATATTTATAGGCAAAAATAGCAAACATTTTGTACAGAATAATATACAAAATACTAATCATGTTAAACCTTAAATAGCGTCACATTATCATTAAACTGTAAATATACATGTTGCAGTATCAGAAACAGAAAAATGTATATTCACATTTTTTTCATTTAATTAATCTGTTCGAATATTTTACAGGGCCCTTTACCAGAAGAAGCATTTCCATAAAAAAAACATATATCTATGTGTATGGAGCGAAAAACCACACAAGCAATTTTAAGCGTGTTCTTTTAAAAAAAGATTTAAATTAAAAATATCCGACTCAAATAAAATAAATCATCAAAAATGATTTTTTTTAAATAAAAATAATGATTTTTATCCACCCCGCCCTTCCGTCCGTCCGTAGCCCGAGCTCATAGTCTGATGCCCTGAAAGCCTGGCCACGGTTTGGCATATACGAGACTAATAGACTCGTAGACTAATAAAATATCTTGGAACAGGTGTCATCTTCAGTAGCAGAGAGGTAGACATGACCGTTCTATCCTTGAGGACCGTTTCTATACGCTGATGATATTATCTATCATTACTGTTCCCTTTTTACCTTTCTTCTACCGTGCCCTGATGTGTATGAACGTGGGAAAGATGCTCCCACAAGCCAGGGATGCTGCGAAACATCTTGGCTGCCAAGCTGTTTCCTCTCTGCTGCTGAACGACGGGGGAGGGGAGTGTAACGTTAGTCATGACAGGAAACACGAAAGACTTCACTCTGCGTAATGATATCCTACGTCTCGGCAAAAGCTATGTTTTCTTGGATACTACCAATTGAGACAAATGAAAATCAAGTGTTCGGAAGCACCCTCGTCGCCACGAACATGTCACTTGTCATATTAAGTAGTCAAAGAGATAGAAGGGGTTGTATTGTCTTTGTTCCTTGAAATTCCCTATTTAATGTCCAGTTGGGAACTTCGGTGTGGTCTAAAGTGGTTGCACGGAACCAAAAGTTCACAAGTGTATTGATTGAATGTAGCGTGGACGTCCGTATGTGGGTGCATGGTGGACATAAAACAATAAAGCTACCAATGCCTGCCATGAGGTACATAGTGGTGTCGTGGAGGTAGGGTTTTACACATTCTCCATCTTGGCCATGGTCGAGGGGATGGGATCAGTGCCACCCTCTGGATGCACCCCCCTCCCTCCGAGGTTACGCCGGTACAAAGAACTCTTAATTGCATCAAACCAAGAATGGCCGGCCTCCGTGGGGGAGTGGTTAGCGCATCGCGCTACGATACCAGGGGTCCCGGGTTCGAATCCTGGCCTCGGCATGGATGTTTGTGAGTGTCCATTCATCAATTTCATCATATCATCACTCATCTTAGCAAATTAGCCAAAAGTGGCACAAGAAGCGAAGTAAAATCAATCAATCCATCAAAGCAAGAATGATTCAATTAAATGGTGCAATTAAACATTTAGTCTGAGCTACGACTATAACCGTTGGCTGCACCTTTTGACACTCGGTGCAGTGCAGGTGTATCCAGTGTCAGGGTGGTGCAAAGGTGGTGCAAGGATATGAAGTTCAACCAACTAGACGGAAAGCAGTGTTCAAGTTCAGAATATTCAACAAATGCCATCACGTGACCATACACCAAACATACACCCGTCCGGAAGGTAGTGCAGACGGTGCAGACATCAAATACACTACTTGACTCCAAAACAACGAACTAGACGCTTCGGTGCAAAGAGAGTCAAAGCGAGTCAAAAAGTGCAGCCAAGTACAGTCCCGCAGAATTAACTTGAGACAGATGGCTGCCGGCGCCGCTGCAGGAGTACCAACCTACAGCGAACGCTTGACTCTGACGCGAATCACGGGCAATCAGCTGACAACGGGAGATTTGAAAAATAATTACATTGTGTAATGGAAATATCACTTGCATTACTATGCAATGGTTTACCTTTTCTGATTTGGCTTCTATCCATTTATCGCGCTGTCGAAACAATTACACACCAACACTCACTAATACACGAAATAAAGAAAATCAGAGAGAAAGCACTGCCACTTCGCTTGCTTCACCAGTCACTGCACGCGAGTCCTTTCAACAGTTGATAACATTTCGCGCGCCCGAACAGTAGAGTTTCCGTTGGCTCTAGCCAATTCGAGGGCAGTTGCATCACTCACAGAGCGGCCATTTCTCTCAAGTTAATTCTGCGGAACTGTAGACGGGGCTTATGGATATCGATTAGAAATTTTTGGAAAGTATCATTGCGGTTAACCGTAATCAATGTATTCGTACATTTTAAAAATATTTACATGTGTTGCACAAACTTGCTACTCATAATGATTACCTTTATTCCACATAAAATATTCAAATTCAATGTTTGAAAGTTGTTCTCATATGTATAAATGTTGAACAAAAAGTTCAAATATCCTGGTGTCCCAGAAGTCTTTCCCTGATTACAAACTTTATTCATATCCGCTGTATGCAAGGTAGAGGTGTGAAAGTGGTGCCAAAATGTTGGAAAACTAACCAAGTTTTTTTGTTGCAGGTTTGAGTAACGTGGCTGTAGTGTAGCAGTGTCAGTGACCAGAAAACCGGAAATGTTCACAAATCAGGAAAAAGCTCAGCATGTCCTCTGATATCACGAGACCCGGTCACCAATAACAGTGCAGAGGAACTTTCAAATGTACAGACTTCTTTCGTCTAGAATATCTGCCATCAATAAGTTGGTATTTAAAAAATGGAATTTATCCTCATTCCCAAATCCTGTCAAGTCCAAGAAACATTCTATGGAAAGATGCCACCCGATGTCAAGAGCATTAATTCCGGATTCCTTGGCACTGACACTGCTACACTACAGCCACATTACTGAAACCTGCAACAAATAAACTTGGTTAGTTTTCCAACATTTTGACACCACTTTCACATCTCTACATTGCATATAGCGGATATGAATAAAGTTTGTAATCAGGGAAAGACTTCTGGGATACCCGGTATAACGTGTATGGGTGTGTGTGTGTTCAATGTTCCAAACTGTTAGCAGCGCCACTAGGTGCAGAACAGGGAGGTAACGTCATGAATTCCATGCTCTCACGCAACACAAACGGTTGCGTCCTGTAAAATAACAGACTGACTGTTAAATTTTAACGGTAGAACATTGTAACTCTTAACAGTAGTGAATTTCTCCTTCGAATTTCTTTGTGAGTTCATTGTCTTATTATCTTAATGAATCCAAGATTTATATTTGCTTCGCTTAGTAATCTGAAGTTGTATGTAAACATAACGCCCACAGGTCATTGTTTATTGTGGTACAAAGCAGTTTAAGGAAATAATTGGGAAGCTGGAAGAAGACTCCTTTCGTTCTGGGAGGCTCGTCGTTCGGTGTGAATCGCTTTGCTGTGCGTGCGAGATAATGATCTTAAACAACGTTTCCACCCAACCACCTCGTTATGGGCTCAACCATAATACACACGAAGGTCCATAGTTTCCTTTTGTCGGACATGTTTTCTTGGGTTTCCAGTTCTAATTCTTTAACATTTAATATATGGTGAGTGGTTGCGATTCATTTTTGATATGTTACACACAGAAAACCAAACGCAAAAGTTGAAGCAAATAATGCATAACGTCTTTTTCTCAGACCAAATGTTTCATTTATTTATTTGTCCATCACAGGACCGAAGTCCCATTTATGCTGAATATAATATACACAAAGATAATGTAAATAATATACACAAATGTTAACAATAATGTTAATGTTAATACATAAAATAATGTTAAAATTTATGATAGTGTGGCAACATATTATAAATACAGTTGAAACTTAATTGCAGTAAAATTCAATAAAATATTAAGTTTTACAGAATTTTGCCCCTAATAACATTACATGTATCGAAAAATATGTCTAAGTCATGCACTAAGGATAGCTCATTGAACGACTCCTGAACTCTTACTGTTGGAGAGTTTTTTGTGTGTTTAACCTTGAGAATGACGTGTAGAAAGGTGTTCTGTTCCTCGCTCTAAAAGGTGTTACATGGATGTGTATTCTCTCTAACAGCTCAGAACATAGCCAATCTTGTCTTACTATTTACGTAAGAACATTAGATCATTTGAAACTCTCCTGTCTTTCAAGGCATTGAGACCAAGATGGCTACATAAAGTTACATAATTTCTATTATGATATTCAATATTGCTTTTAAAACACAACCATTTGACCATTTGTATTTGTACCCTTTCCACTGAGTCCTCCAAAGTCTTGAGATTCCAGACTGAACTGCAATATTCTAACATTGGGCGAATTAGTGAGATGTATATTCCAGGAGCGTATATTCTGGGCTAGCTAGGATATCTGCGAAGCCTGAAGTGTAGAGAATAAAATACAGGAGAAATTGTAAATAAATATTATTCATATCAGTGAGATTATGATTCTGATTCTGGAGTTGGCAACGTGATTTCTTATGGGTTGGCAACCTGATTTCTTATGAGTTGGCAACCTGATTTCCTATGAGTTGGCTATCTGATTTCTTATGAGTTGGCAACCTGATTTCTTATGAGTTTGCAACCTGATTCCTTATGAGTTGGCAACCTGATTTCTTATGAGTTGACAACCTGATTTCTTATGAGTTGACAACCTGATTTCTTATGAGTTGACAACCTCATTTCTTATGAGTTGGCAACCTGATTTCTTATGAGTTGGCAATCTGATTCCTTATGAGTTGGCAATCTGATTCCTTATGAGTTGGCAACCTGATTTCTTATGAGTTGACAACCTGATTTCTTATGAGTTGACAACCTGATTTCTTATGAGTTGACAATCTGATTCCTTATGAGTTGACAACCCGATTTCTTATGAGTTGGCAACCTGATTCCTTATGAGTTGGCAACCTGATTTCTTAGGAGTTGGTAAATGTATTTCTATTCATAGCCTAGGACCACGTGACATAGTGAGATAGCCCAGATCTTGGACTCCGTATACGCCACTGGTATATTCTATTTACCGTGGAGACTGAAAAATTATGCAAAAAGGTTTCTCCTGATAAAACCTACAAGCTTCAGACTTCCTTTTATGATAGTTTTATAATGAAAATTAAATGTTAAGTCAGAAGTAAAAGTAACGCCTAAATCTATGGCATTGTTTGTTCGTTGAACTATTCTATTGACGTAAGAGACAACTCTTTTCTTATTACTAAAGGATAGATGCTTAAGTGCATCAAAGAAAGCATCAATAGATCCATTGAAGTACTGCACGACATGGAATGAATTATTTTTTTAATTGTTGTTTTAAGTACACTTTATGCACAGTAGGCTAATCGGGACTGGACCTACAGTTTAAAGAGGAATGCCGAACAGATTTTCCAGTTCCCCCCCCCCCTTCTTCTTTTCTATACTACCTGAAAAAGTGGTACAAAGGAAAATTTCTCGAAAATGATCATAATTTCCACTCGCCTTTTCCACTTTTCCTCCCTTATTTCGTTCTTATGAGAAACTTATTACAAGGTTTCCTACATATTGATATGGGAATTGCGGAGTTTTTGAGAATGACGGAGCTACCGCTCTGAGAAATTTTTCTTGCGATGCGAACTTAATACCCTTTCATTAGAATGTCTTCAATAGCGGAGTTTGTCTCCGCTAGCAAAGCCACTGCACCCTTCCCACCGCTCTATTAGTCTGGGGTGGAATTTTCCTTTCGTCCGAACCATCAAATGCAAATTGAAAGCAGCGAATCCTGGTTCTTGCGAAAATCATATAAAACACTATTTCATTGTTTATCGTTGCACCTTTGTTGGCTATATAAAGGCAAATTCTTCAGTATTTGTCTTCTTTTGCAGGCGAGTTCAAGTTGCGACTACCAGGCCTCTTGGGGTGTAATTCGAGCCACTGCAGGTAAGTGAAGAACGTTTGTCTTTTGTCAAAGTATATTTTCACAGCGAGAAGTTAACCGCACGTTTAGAAGTAAAAAAAGAGATTACTTGAAAAGCAAAATTGACGAAATTGAAATAAAAATATCAGAGATTTATATAAAGGTGTAAATGAGTTTAGAAAGGGGTGGCAACCTAAAGTAAACTTGATAAAAGATAAAGACGGTGATTTTCTAGCTGACCCATGCGATATTCTAAATAGATGGAAGAACTACTTTAATGACCTTTTAAATGTCCATGTAGGAGATAAATCAGAAGTAAATGAAGTCCACACAGCAGAACCTTTAGTTCCAGAACCTAACTTGACTGAAGTTAAAGATGCAATTAAAAGGCTAAAGAATAACAAAGCACCTGGCATTGATTTAATACCAGCTGAGTTAATTAAATATGGTGGAAATTCATTAATATGTCAAATTCATAAATTAATTTGTTTAATATGGAATAAAGAAGAAATCCCTCAACAGTGGAAAGAATCCATAATTGTTCCTGTGTTTAAAAGAGGTGATAAAATGAACTGCAATAATTACCGTGGAATTTCTCTACTCTCAACAACATACAAAATATTGTCTAACATTATTTTAACAAGACTAACCCCATATGCTAATGAAATTATAGGTGATTATCAATGTGGATTTAAACGTAACAGATCAACTACAGATCAAATTTTTCACATCAGACAGACACTTGAAAAAAAGTGGGAATATAATCAAAATGTCCATCAGCTATTCATTGATTTCAAAAAAGCATATGATTCGGTCAAAAGAGATAAATTATATAATATATTAGTAGAGTTTGGAATACCTAAGAAGCTTGTTAGTATGATAAAAATATGCACCAGTGAAACAGAAAGTAAAATTCGTGTGGGTAATAATATGTCTGACAAATTTACAATTCATGGTGGGTTAAAACAAGGAGATGCATTATCTCCATTGCTCTTTAATTTTGCCTTAGAATATGCTGTAAGGAAGGCAAAAGAAACTAAAGAAGGACTAAAATTAAATGGTGTGACTCAGTTGTTAGCATATGCAGATGATGTAGACTTACTGGGGGATGATGTGAATACAATTAAGAATAATGCTAAAATATTTTTCAAAACTGCTAAAGAGATAGGTTTGGAAGTTAACAAAGGTAAAAAAAGGTAAAGTGTTCCCCTGTGCATAGCACCACGCCATGAAGGCGTATAGGGGGTGTGGGGGTAACGCCCCACACTTTCTTGATCCGGTCGTGAGTGGGGGTGATGTGATCAGTATCACGCCCCTGACCGCCTTTACCCCCCAGGGTTTCCCCCAGGTACCCATGTTATTCGACGCTGGGTAGGCGCCGGGGCCGCTTCCACCGTTAGAAAAGTTCCCGGATTTGAACCGGCCGGGGATCGAACCCGGAACCTTGAGCATGGTAGTCAGACGCGTTACCGACTGAGCCACCGCGGCCACTAAAGAAAACTAAATATATGCTTACAGGCCGAAACCAAGTGTTAGGTAATAATCAAAGTCTAATTATTGATAACAACTCGTTTGAACCAGTTTCCAAATTCAAATACTTAGGAGTAATATTAACAAATGAAAATTATATTAAAGAGGAAATAAAAAGTAGGCTTAATTCAGGAAATGCATGTTACTTCTCTCTTCATAAACTTTTGTCTTCTCGTTTAATATCTAAGAAACTAAAAGTTAAAATATACAAAACAGTAATTTTGTCTGTAGTATTATATGGGTGTGAAACTTGGTCCCTTACATTGAAAGAGGAACATAAATTGAGAGTATTTGAAAATAAAATGCTTAGGAAAATATTTGGACCTAAAAGGGATGAGGAGACAGGTGAGTGGAGAAGGTTACATAATTTAGAACTACATAATTTGTACTCATGTCCAGATATTATTAGAATAATTAAATCAAGAAGACTTAGGTGGGCAGGACATGTGGCACGAATGGGAGAGGAAAGAGGAGTTTACAGGATTCTTGTTGGGAAACCAGATGGTAAGAGACCTGTAGGAAGGCCAAGACGAAGATGGAGGGACAACGTTGAGATGGACCTAAAGGAAATCGGTAGGGATGGAAAAGAGTATATAGAACTTGCTCAAGATAGGAACAGATGGAAGGCCTGTGTTGCTGCAGCCATGAACCTTCGGGTTTAAGAAGGCTAGAGAGTTAGTTAGTTAGTTTTATATTTTCACAGCTCTAGAGTGGATTCCAAACGGATGTAACTTATCAGATCTAGAAATATCACAACGGTATTAAAAAAGAGAGGTATTTTCGAAAACGATTTTGGCATTTTGGCTGGCAGGTGGTAAAGTCCATCCCCTTGACTTCTTACTTTTCCTCCGCGTCTGAAAGTAAGTTCTTCCAATACTTTCCCCTCATTATGAAGAGTTTTAAGTATTGATGTTATGGATATCCGATAGGAGTTAAGGCCACGAGGAAAAGTTTCAGTGTCCAGTCTTTCTGGAAAGACACTAGAGCGCCCCTCCCCCCACACACCTTTACTAGCGGCGAGCTGGAGGATAGGTCTGTTCACTCGATAGTTGTAGGAGGGGGAGAAACTTAACATTACACTTACGGGAGTGCTATTTTAATTCTACTCTTGCGAATATCAAACTTCCGATGGCGAAGAAAAACACATGAACGGAAAGAGGACAGGTTGAAGATTTTGTTTGTCGAACCTTCCATTTGATTAACCGTAGTTCTATAGAAGGAATACTCATCCTATTTTTTACAGGTCTTATCTAGCTTAATAATAATCTCACCACTTGAAACATAGGGAAAATTTGTACTTTTTTTTTCAGTAGCATTACCCATTCCGACGATATTGATAAATGCACACCTGGTGCGAAGGTGTTAATCTTTGCCTAAATGTCGAAATATGTTTCTGACATCTCAACCTTTACTGAACCCAAACAGGAAATGAATATATTAGGTTATTTTATGTATCTTTGCTGCCACTTATGGCTAATCGCGATGATGGGGATGAATAGTGATACAATGAAATGGATGAAGATAGTGATACAATGAGATGGATGAAGGGATACACGCACATGGACGACACAATACAGTCCAGACGCCAAACGCTCGCTAGTCTGGAAGATGCAGTCCAAGGTATAGTACGTGGGACAAAGGTTTACATTTTGGTCTTCCATAGGATCAACCTTTACATCCGAAGCCAAATAACACTGAATACTTTAGGAGTATATTTGAACATGGGTTTTTGGAAAGTGTTCCAAAAGTACTGGTTTGACCCCACATTGTTTGGTTGCGTTGTAGCCAAGCATGTAGTTGATCTGAAAACACCATTATTTACTCTATTCTCCTTTAACTCGATGAGTACGATGCTCGTAGCCACCATAGGAATCCAAAGACCTCTCCGCGCTCCATCTATCGGTCCTTTCTGACAGCGAACGCCACGAGGATGGATTCGTGGGCCTTGTCTTACAGATGGGACTCCTGGTCAAAGTTTAATGTTTACGTTCATATCAACCGTTACAAACAAGGCTGAGCGAGGCTCGCGACGTTGATGCATGAGAGAGTCGCCCGCGGGGAGAAGGAGAGGGTTGGTGTTTGCTTTGTTGCGGAGGGAAGCAATGATACAGAAAGCAAACAGGATGGCATTACTTTGGGTTTGGACCTGATTAGCATGGGAGCAGTGGCGGTGATTAGAGGAGGCGTTGGGCACTTTTTTGCCACTTTTGCTAAACCTTATCTATCAAGGAGAAATAAAGTGCCCCCCCCCCCCGTTTTGGAACTCAATCGCCGCCACTGTATGGGACAGTGTGTGTGAATATCCGCACTGGAATAGGTGCATGGTTGCTATTTTCAGCCGAATGTTCTTTTGTGCGATTGAGAGGGAGGAATAATTATTTATTATAATATTAACGTAATGAAAGGTAAAGTTCACCGTACACATTGCACATTTGACCTTGTTTTTAAGTCCACTTTATACACAGAAAGGTAAATCGGGTTTGGGTGTGGAATTTAAAGATTAAGGTCCCGAACCATTATGTGCCTCCACCGGGTATCGAACCCAATACCCCTTTGATTACAAGGCAACACATTGCACTGAGCCATGAAGACACATAAGTGGGATGTAGAGGTAACTTCACACATTCCCAACCTCGGCAATTTTTATTTTAGATGACGTGATAAGCACTATGCTCCTGTCGCCTTTACCCTCCAGAGACCCATTTATTTGAGACTGGGCGAACCTCATAGTCGTTTTACCCACAGACAAGGTCGGCAAAATTCCGACCACCGCGTCGGCTTCATTAACTTAATTAGCAATTAATTCAAGGGTTGATATGTACATAATTGATGTAAGTTACAAAAAAATTCCTTCAGAAGCTGGCTCAAAATATAAATTAATTGTAAAAATACTTCAGATGGTTTTATTAAGAATTCGTTTTTATTATTTTTGTTTTTCTATTAATATTGAGCAATGAGATTTTTATACCTATATTTGTATTATTTTTATATTTCAATTTTATCGTCTAAATATTGCTATTGTTGTACATTTATTAATGGTCTCTTACTGGGAGATTTTGCCTTGCCATTTCAATTTGATGTAGCGTTTGGTCAACGTGCTAAAAGAACGAAAGAACGAAAGAAGAAAAGAGAGAGAAAGAGAGAGAGAAAGAGAGAGCGTACGTGGGTGTTTCTGTTCGACATTTTCATTTGAAGTGAAATACATCTTTCCAAACAAGTCGTTGCATCTTTTGAAGCAGCTTTGAAGATATAAACACGAGATTCGTTGTAAAAATAGAAAGAACTCGGCATCGAGTACAAAATTCCGCGCATTTACCTTCTGCGCACAGCTGTGGGGAGAAGAGAGCGAGATTCCAAAACATTGTTGACATCGAAAATATTCCCCCACCCTCGTATTATTGCATGAAGTAAATATTATTCCCTGTAGTGAGCGAAGTAGAAAACTGAAAATGAGCCAAGTGCAATTAATTTATCTTTTCTTACGTAACACTCTCTGGTATCAATGCGGGAAAGACGTGTTTCAAATAATGTTTTATATTTTATTGTTTAAAAGAGTTCAAAGTTCAAAATTTTTCTAAAATATGTGCCTTTTCGCCTTCTTTATAGTGATAAAAGGACACACGTCTGCTTGTTAATACTGAAACAGGGAAAGTTTTGAAGGAAGAAAACTATCAATGCCCTCTATAGGTTAAGAAATACGATGTTGATATTTACGATTTGTTTACTGGAATTAATTTCTTCTAATCCAACGATACAAATTGAAACTGAAAATGAGCCAAGCAATATCTGAAACCTCGAATTTAGTGTTTTATATTGGAAGTCTGACCTAAAAGTTTATTATTATTATTTTCAACGCACTTTTCCGTTCACAAACTCCACGATTCCATGACAGTTTGATCTTAAGAATACTCAGATTCCAAATTAAGTGCGTTAGTTTTGGCTCTTGGCCGAGATAGCGCATGAATAACTTTAAACAACAACTTTGAACAACTCTTATAACACAGGTTAGTACTCGTTATGCATTGTAAATATAATTGGCTACATGCTAAAGATATGTGCGTAAATAAGCGAGACGTTATGCCGGCATCTGCGCCATGTCACGCGTTATCTCGGCCCAGAGCAAACACGAACACACTGTATAACTGCAATGATAAGTGATACTTTCGGTGTTCTCTGACATGATTTCCGGCGAACAAATAATAATTCTTGTTTACTACTAGTATCAAATCAACTTTAATGAAACCTCAAGACCTTTATCCTGCCGTGTATAAAAATTGACTGGTCAAATGACAGTGTAGGACTGAACTACTGCTGTCATCCAATATCTGGAAAAAAATGAACATGACTTTTTTTTTAAGTAATAACAGCCATTACATAATTAAACTATTAATCTTTCAGTTTTTTAAAAATATATAGCCTATATTTATGTTGCACTCAGATTTGATTTATAATTATCGACCTTTATTCATGCTAAAATATTTAAATGGGAATTTGAAAGTATATTTTCTTATAATTTATGTCTCAATGGTGTAGCCTATATACTTAAAATTTCAAGCGTTTATCGATGCGATGTTTGCTTCTTATTGTAGCCACAAGACAGAGAGGTGACGACATAAGAAGAACGGTTACATCCCATTGTTGTAAATTAACAGACAGTTAAATTTTAGCAGTAAAATCTTACATATTTTACAATAACATATAAGTGGGAAAAAATATTGTGAGATCCGTAACAACAATTTTACTACCACTTATAGAAAGCACAATAATATATACTATTTTTGCTTCAATATTGATAAATCATGGATATGTAGCATTTCTCGAGTCAAGTCTTAAATATTTGTCCTCGTTTCGCTAGTACTCAAATACCAGTTATTTCAGAAATGTGCCTTCGGAAGGAAATTCAGAAATGTTTCTAATTTTAGCAATTCTAACAGCACAGTACAATTGTAATTCTCACCAACGTCCGTGGCGAAGTGGTTAGCACAGGGCGCTACGACGCCAAGAATCCCGGTTCGATTGATTTGTAGTTTTAAGTTCAGAGTAAGGCTAATCGGAACTGGACCTACAGTTTAAAGTGGGATCCGAACTACTATGTGCCTCCACCGGGTATGGAACCCGGGATCGAATCCCAGCCTCGACATAGATGTTCTTTGTGAGTGTTATTTCAAATTCAACACATCATCACTCATCTTCATAGTCGCGATTACCCAAAAAGTGGCAGAAGATGGAAGTAAAATAAACAATAAACTGTCAATGAACCAATACGATTTGAGTTATTGCTAATCTCGTGTCCTCTCCTACAAAATGCATGAATGCAGACAGTTTGCCTGCAGTGTGCAATTCTCTTTATGCAGTTATGTCTTCCTGCATACGCTGCACTGTCGACCAGAATGTTGTCTTCTACAAGATTGCTTTGTTGAGTTATGACGTCAGCAAACTGTCTCGTGCTGCGTATCTTCTGCCCTGTTGAGGGATATTGGGCATCTTGTTCTTCGGAGATAGTGTACAGTCGTTTGTGTATTTTTTTTAGTAAACAATACTCCACACTTCTATTTGGCTATGTGCTCCTGATCTAGAGACGCGTCTGTGCCGAGAACCGTGCGTTCGGTGTACAGTGCGCATGCGTGTGCAATCAGTCAATTGTTACAATACAGTCCGAACCTACAGCCCTCCGAGGGCGGGTTCCTGCTTTCTGGCCTTTGGGACAGGAGCCCTTGCTTTCAATAGTTTCGCAATTATCCTCACGATGCTTGACCAACACTAATTTTGAGGGTTTCCATCGGGAATCGAACCCGGTACCTCTCGCACCAAAAGCGGGGCGCTAACCTACGAGGAAGTCAAACACACATGTACGTGACCGTATATAAGGGGAGGGTTAAACGGATTCGAAACCTTCCTATTAATTTAGTAAACATTTTGCACTAATTACATAATGAAATAAACATTTCAGATTAGTGAAGACACTATATTGATTGAAAAACTTTAAGAACATATTCAAACATTGTGACAGTTCTAAGCACTACTTTACTCTGCCAAGCAGGTTTTCGTTAGGTGACGCATGGACAGCGCATCGAGTCCCGTCGCCGCTGTTTTCTGGCTTCCGAGAACGGAGTCCGCTACTTCTTTTCAGGTAGTTCCCCAGTTGTTCTCACGCTGCTGGGTCAACGACGAAATTTTGGATTAAATCGAACCCAGGACCGCTTGCACAAAAGGCGAGAGCGTTAACCATTTATCTCCTATCATCTGTTTTGCCCATTCTTAATTCACTTTTTGAATAGCAACAATGAATAGCATCTGTCGTGCTCCTCCGAGCGGGCATTAGAGAAGCACAATTATAATCAACATTGTTGTTGGACAATGTGGTTGAGAGGGCTCACGTGGACTATTCTTCGATGGTCACTGTATCAAAGTTACTGTATTTTATGAAGTGAAAAAGAAGAAATTTTTATTCAATTCAAAGATGAGAAACTAATGTAACATTTCAACGTCTTGATTCGTTATAATTTATTTCTACAACAAATCAACTAAACGCTAAATGATACCACGTTCAAATAAATATAGATATGAGCTCGAGTCCGAGATTACGCGACATGAGAAATAGTTTTGTATAAATTTCAGATATTGACTTATCGATTATTGTCGATATTGTTTGTGAATCGATTCCAGCGATGAATATAATCTTACTCAAACTAGTGACATCTAGCGAGTATCTTGTAACTTTCTACACTTATTTTCACCTTTTAAACAATTTTGTCAGGGATTCGGAGAAATCCTGGATGTTTCTAATTTCAGAAGAAAAAGTATAATGTCCAGGATAAAGACGGCATGTGACAACCCTGCATTGGATTTCCTTCCTTTTTTCTAAACTTCTTTCGTTCTCTCTCTCTCTCCTATTTTTCTCAACTTCTCTCTTTTTCTTCATCGATTCTCTTTCCCTTTTCTTTCTAATTATTTTTCTTTACCTTTTTTTCATTCTTATTCTCTCTCTCTCTCTCTCTCTCTCTCACTCTCTCTCTCTCCATCTTTTCTCTCGAGTTCTTCTTCTTTACATATTCTCCCTCTCTTTCTATCGCTCTCTCGCCCTTTCCATATTTTCTTCTTTCCTCTTTCTTTCTCTGATTCTTTCTTTACCTCAATCTTTATTTCTCTTTTATTTATCCAGATTTCCTCTTTTCTCTCTCTCTCTCTCTCTCTCTCTCCTTTCTCTTCCTCTACATTTCTTTCTCCCTCTCTCTCCCCATTTTAGCTATTTATTTGGGTGGGAACAAGACAGCCACGGTGAACTCTGTGAACTTTACGTAGAGATTTAAAAAAATATATGTATTGGAATAAATAAGTATAAACATGTAAGAGCAGAATTAGTGTTCACGAGCTCCAAAAAAAAAATACTTTAAAAAGTGCATTCAAGTGAAACTTCATCTAATAAATTCGAAGATTAATTGTAGATGTATTAATAACTTGATTAAGTTTATTTTACTTCGCTTTTCTGCCGCTCTTGGTAGATGAGGATGAGTGATGATGCGATGAATTTGATGAATGGACACTGAAAAACACCCATGGCCAGGCCGGAATTAGAACCCGGTATCTCGCGATGTGCTAACCACTCTGCCACTAGGGGCGGCTTTAGTTGCAGACATTTCGCAGAACTAATATTGATCAGATGAAATGAAAGTACAATTATTTTGTTTCTAAAACGGAGGGCCCCGGAAAGGTGCGTGTGAGGGGGAGTCAAAATTCTGGCGGGCGCTTCCCGTTGGTGTCACCACTGTCGCTGACACCGGATCGCACCGAAAGCAGAGTCGTGCATGATGGGTCTCAGTTATCGCTGTATTGAGCACCTTCGTGTACTGACATCACGATAAATGTTCTAGCTGTAAGGTGTGTTAGATACTTAGGTTTAGGGCTTCCACGAAACATTGCAGTGTATTTTATTGTGTATTTATGCTAAGAGCCTAAATTATAACCACGAAAGCAATCCGCGCTGACGTCAGCAGACGAAGATGTTCAATACGGTGTGCGATAAGTGAGATGCGTAATGGCACTCTTTACGGTGACGAAAGTTATCGCCGATGCGTCTTCGTTGGCGGCCGGAAGAGGGGTTTTCCCGCCAACCTTCGCCTTATCCTATCGTCCCCTGATACCCGTTGCAACTCGCAGGCGAAGAACCGGAAAGTTGGTGAAAGACGCCGAGATCCTAGCCGCTGCTGCCTCGGCCGCCGAGTGCATAGGGCGAGGAGAGGGGGGACTCAGAGTGCATGCCGGCTACAACGAGGCAGCGCGAGTGCATCCGGAAATGCAGCTGTCACGTGATCCCTTCGCTGCCTTACCTATATGCGCGCGTGGTCTCCTGATAGACTGCACTCGCCTGGGCTCGAAAGCGGGACGCTTGCATAAGCCTCGCCCACAGGACGCATGAATGAACTTTTCACCAGCTTTATACATTGAACTGCAGATTGTATTTTAACCGTAATCAACATACATATGTAATATAAATGCACCAAGAACCCTCACGGCAAAACAATGTAGCCGACTTACGTGGCGGAATGGTTAGCACATAGCACCACGACCACAAGGGTTCCAAGTTCGAATCCCGGCATGCGTGTGAGTGACCATCAATTTCATCTATACCAGGTGGAGGCATAGGGCCGGCCTATAGTGTTTCGGGTCCCACTTCAAACTGTAGACCCAGTCCCGATTAGCCTTTCTGTGCATAAAAGCAGATAAGCGACGCTAACTAACAAAAATACAACTAAAATAAAAAAGAATTTAGTGTATTTAGTAGCACAACTAATAAAAGATAGCCTACAGTTACATGGGGGTTATGTCCATATATACGTCCGACTGCATGAACAATATTGTAAAAACTAAGAGAGCAAGAAAGAGCCTCCAGATGGCGTAGTGATAACGTCGTCGCCTTTTAATCAAGGGGTTTCGGGCTCAATACCCCGCGGAGGCATATAATATTTCGGATTCCACTTTAAACTGTAGGTCCAGTCCAGTATTGTTAAGCTAACTTTTATGTACACAAAGGCTAATAATATCTGGGATATAATAGTATGTCCTGTACGTACTTCTATCCGCGTTATGCCCAGAGGGTACTGGACTATTATGTCGCACTATGTTTATTGCGATATCACATCTCGCCGAGTAAACTAACAATTGATATATCGTTGCATATCGATACCTCAAACGCTGTATGCCGATGGATAGCATAATGTGTTGCTATGCTACACTCGGAGAACTAAATGCATCATATCGATTGATGCACCAGAATGCATCGATTGATGCACTAAAATGTGTTTTACGGCTTCTTCAAAGAATCAGATTCACATTTGACGCATTTGGGTGCATTTTTGTATGTCGTGAAAGAAACACCAAAGTGCGTCATTTGATTCAAGTGAGGATTCCTTTCAATCGAGATGCACTTCAATGCATCAGCTGATGTTCCTTGATGCACCTTCTTGCATCTTTTTGGACGATGCACATAAACGTTTGGTCTGAGCTACAGAGTTTATGTAGCTCAGACGAAACCTTTAAGTGCATCATCAAAAAAGATGCATTCTGGTGCATCAAAATGCATCAAGGTTCATCAAAACGCATCAGCTGATGCATTGAAGTGCATCTCGACTGAAAGAAATCCTCACTTGAATCAAATGATGCACTTTGGTGTTTCTTTTACGGCATACAAAAATGCACCCAAATGCATCAAATGTGAATCTGATTCTTTGAAGAAGCCATGAAACACACTTTAGTGCATCAATCGATGCATTCTGGTGCATCAATCGATATGATGCATTTAGTTCTCTGACCTTAATTATCCGACAAAAAATACAGGACAGACTGTATGCAGCTCAAATTTACATGAGGTACCAACTATTATTTATAAGATAATCTCATGCAACATGGATCAAGTGAGCTTCTGAACGCCAGTTTTGTTATTTTAAAGATGGCGCCTCCTACATACACTTGCACCAGTAAAGAGGAGGAGTGGTTTCTTGCCTCTGTCAACCTAAAACTTACAGAAATTTCTCGGCAAATGAAACTTCAATATCTCTGTGCATGCTTACCACACCAGCAAGTTTACTAATGGAGGAGAAAGTTCGACAATGGCCTCAGTTCGCAGGCGGATGGGTGGAAAGAATCTATGATAATTGCGATGGCGGACAATTGCGACGAAGCCAAAATCACGGACAATTGTTAATTTTACAAATTAATGGTAGGACAATTTCGACGATCAGGACCTAACCTAGCACAGAACTAAAAATGCTGTAGAAGATTGGAACAACAAAATAAATAGGTGGCTTGGAAGACCGCATCCAGAAATTCATGATGTTCTGGCCTGCCTCAAGAACCAAGCAGAAGACATCAACATCAAGTACATGTGGATGGAACTTAATCTAGAAGGTCATAAAAGGAAGAAGCGTGACATTAAAATCGACGAGAGAGTTGGAAAGTGCATTCGCACATATGAGGAAACGGGTCACTTCAAAAGGTGTCTGTTGGCTCTAGCCCATGTTCAAAAACTTGATTGAACCAAATTCCCAGCCGAAAATATCAATATTTCACATAATTATCTTGTGAGAGGTATTGTACGGCGTGTTAAGTCACCCTTCAATTTGATAGAAGATTTAAAATGTCATCGCAATTGTCCACCAGCCCTTTCACTTCTGTGTTCATCGCAATTGTCCGGCAACCGGGTGGAAAGGCCTTCGCTGTGGCTCATAAGTGACTGCACGTGGACCCCAAAGACTTATTCTTCTTGAGGTATACAGGCACTAGCTCAAAGTGGAAAGTATGTGTAGATCAGCAATAGGGCTGTGCTAGATAAGAAACAAAGCAAATTAAGGTTTGCATTTGACTTTACCGGTATAATGCTATCTGTAACATTTAGTCATCCTTTTGGTAGGGTAGCCCCTCCCCCTAAATCCTATGTTGCATTCTACGCGCTCTCGTGCCTGGTAACGTGGAATAATGCAAACCCTGGAGGCCTTGTAACGCAACAAACAAGAACCGAAAGCGCCTTTAATTACACCCCCTCACTCATGTAATCTTATACCTTTGGATGTTTCATGTGTTTATACAGCTGCTACTGCGAGCTTTTAGCTGGGAAGAAATTTGAGTGAACTTCAGCTCATAATTGCATCATTGTTCATCCCGATACTTCTTCTGTGTTATTGCTCTGGCTTGCGAACAAAATAGATGAGAGGGGAGGGGGATGAAGGGGCAGGTAGTTGGAACGTGTCCATGGTGTTATCACACGCAAAGGAACGACATCTAAGGGAGATTTCACACCGGTCACAAGCGACACAGACCGCGGCCAACTCGCAAACTAAAGTGGGAGCTGTAGAGTGATGCCACAACAGCCTGACCCCGCCTTCGCCTACGAAGAAACTTCCGGTCAAACAGCCAATTTCTTTCGATGATTTCGCGTTGCTTATCAATATCTTGGGAAAATCGCGATGAATGATGTAATATATGAAGTGACCGACACAATGGTACATCATTAGCCAGGTAACAACCGGGGACTTCTGGTTTCCACTCAGCCACGGAAGCCAACCACAAGAGCTGAGGGGATGTTTCAAGAAATTTTTGCTATCTAGAATAGTGGCAAACACTGCATATACCTGGAGGTAGCGCGCGCAACCCCTGTCTAGAAAGAGGGTGGTCAGCTGGCGAGTCACGCATTCACACCAAGGTGTTTATTGCCGCGAATAGTAGCAAATAATGAAAAAGTAATGGGTGGGTGGTGTCTTCTAGAGCTCAGATTTCAAAATTAGTATTAATTGGAATTTTTCGGTGTTTAAAATTCAACATGCCAATGACAACACCAGCATGGATTTGGATGTCTCGAAGATGACTGTTGTCTCTGAATAATTTCAGCATGGTGATCCCAAAAGTGAAATCCATTTTTACCCATCACGTCTAGATTTTCTCAGATAACAGCAATATCTTAACTGCCTTAATTTCACAATAAAATGTGTAGTTCCATTATATCCTCAATTTCAATAGATGGCTCTGTTTAGATGGTGGTAAAATATTGGTTTTCTACAATACAAATCATCCAGTTTTGAACTGTAAATGCATATACGTTAGCAAGCATTTAATCCACCTTCTACCTTCATAAGACACATTGGCATGAAAATTGAAAAACTTTGAATGTGTAAGTTCCATTCTCAAAATCCCTCATAAAAATTCCCTTCACAAAATGTCCAAAAGTCAATGTTATAAAGTAACTCCAGATAATCCAGAACAAAGCTACAAGGATAATAAGTGGCCACGATAGATACACAATCAATCAACAAATTCAAGAAGACCTGGAAATCGATATGATGGACCATGTAGTCAAGAGACTAACAACAAAGTTCTGGACTGAACTCAAAAGTCACAACAATCCAGCAGTGAACCAGATAGGCACTGAAATCATCAGGCACAACACTCACCGCACCCCACGGCCAGAGTAAACTGCAAATAAACCAAAAAAGAAGATAGAGCCCTCGAGCGACAGTTGCAGAGGGAAACAAAGGAAGATCGCATAAAAATCAAAGAAAATGGGGGAAAATGGATATAGAAGTCAAGGAAACGGCACTTCACAAATTAATGTCAAGAAACTTCAACTTCAACTAGTGGGTTGATTCAACTTAATGACGTGGAGAAAAATCCAGGTAAAAATTCTGACGCGATGGGAAGAAATTTGTCATGTCCGTCATCAGCATTCAAAATACCTCTAGAATCACCTATTGGTTTGTAAACAATCGATATCTCCCTTGTTTAAATTTATTTTATTACGTTATGTAATAGGCTTAATGGAATGGCGAATATGAGAATTTTAATTGTGAAAAATCATGACTTGGAGTAAAATAGATATCATGTGCGTGATCAGCAATCAAAATACTTCCAGAATTACCTATTGATTTTAAATCATCCAAATTTTAATTTAATAACATTGGTTAGAGCAAACTGTACGATGCAATTAGATCCAGTGGTTGACAACTAATTTAAACATACATTTATATTTGTCAACAAACCTAGATAAAACTGATTATTCTTTATGATTATGTGATAATGAATTGCTTAATATTTGTTTTAAACCGTACATATTAATTAATGTGTATAGTTAAAAAAATAGAAAAGTATTTGGGAGTATAAATTTGCCAGCAGAGGCGTCACTGCTAAGACGTAGTTCCCCTCCGGGGATCGGATTCAGAATTTTGGATAGCCACAATTTGAAAATTGACACAGGTCTGTAATATATGTTCCCTTACGATAAGATAGGGAAATGAAGTTGAACGTTGCTGCCCTTTTGACGTTGAGGTCTTGGGTGGCACGGGCCCTTCACCTGGCGTACACTGCACTCCTGTTATGTTGTGACAACACGAAGGCACTGGAAGAAAACAGTCCGTTGTTATGTTATCGATTAGCCTCTTCGTACACTCCCCCCCTCTCTTTCCAGTCCGGCGCAAAGTCGGCCCCCTTTTACTCGGAGGAGCCAATCAGACACAAAGGGGCCCACCGTGGGCGGGGAACGTCAAAGGCACGCGCTGGCCAAGGGAGCGAACGCATGAGTGACTGCAAACTCCCCCCTCCACCTCTTGGAGGACAATATCAGCCGGCATTTGCAACGTCCTGCGTGCAGCGGTGCCACGTGGTGCGCAGGTTTAGCTTTCGAATGTCTCTGACGCCATTGGCGGACTGCGGTCGTATTTCTTTCGACCTCCACGCTCCGATACCTGCTTTCTTGACTCCCACCTCCAGTGAACAGATGCCCCACTCTTCAGCGATGAACTCTTTGGGCTTGTGACCGCAGATTCTGTGTCCATCTTCGGGGCAGTGTATTGTGTTATGTGGTCATAATCAGGGCCGGCTCTAGGTGGGTGCTGCGCCTGTGGCATACAATCCACGCGGGTCCTGTGACCAAATTTTTTCAGAGGTCTGAAAAAGTCCGATTTTTGTTCTTTAGTCTTGAGTACAGGCGTCTTATAATCTCAATGTAAATATTATTAAAATTACTGAACAACAGGCACAACGTGTTGCGGGTCTCCGTGGCTATCACACCGCACTACGACGCTATGAATCGAATCCTGGCCTTGGCATGGATGTTCTTTGGATGTCCCTTCACCAATTTCATCATATCGTCACTCAGCCTCATCACGATTAGCCAAAAGTGGCAGAAATGCGAAGTAAAAAAAAATCAATCAAATTCGTGTGTCTTTTCATGTCCGATGTGTCACTGGTAATACGTTCATTATACTTAATAATGAAACTGGGTGTGTTTAATATGAAACTATACTTGTATCTACGAAAGTGGCAATTTTTACTCATCTAACATTTTCTTTTGTTTACGTTTCATTGAATTTTGACGGTGTAGTCATTTTACACAGTTTCATATACAGTAATTAAACGTATAGTGCACATGTTTTCGATTGAAATATTTTAACACGATTTTTTTATGTAGCGAAAAATGCAGGCTCGACCAGGACTCGAACCCGGGTCTCTGGCATACCGTGCCATTACTCTAACCATTGAGCTAACGAACCGGGCTGGCTTCGTCAGAAAAACAAGAACAAAAAACAACGATTTTATATGTAACACTTTGTTTAGAATATAATTTCAACCGTTTTTGATATTTTAAAGTATATGCCAAAGCAATCCATGAGGTGAGGAAAAATCAAATTAGTTGCTTAATTGGAAGCACCAACGCCCTATAAACAATTATTTTTATCTGACGCGAGTTCCATGAAGCCTCTGGCGAGTACCCGAGTTGTTCCTCCCTAGGGCCGGTTCTGTCTGGAAAGATTATTCAGCTTTGACGGCGAGAGACAAATCGAAAAGAAATTACTGCAGAAAACAGAATGTCAGAAAGAATTGTTTTTGCTTGGCGCAGGCTCCACATTCAGAGAAGTCAACTGAAAAATATATTTTTGCAGTAATTTTCAACTGTCGGTTCTCCCAGTGTGTATATACTAGACTGTTAAGATTACACATCACAGGCTGAAACGTTGACGCAAAAAAGCAAGCGCAGTGGTCAGGTCAAAGTCCAACAAATGCATCATTATGATCAACTACAAATAAAGATTCGATATCGTGGTTTAAAAAAATCGGTGGTGGAAGTAATTGCAGTAATATTACAATAATGCAAGAGGTATTTAAAGCGACTTTGCTCATGGTCTTGTTTCCTGAGCTTCTGCTTTCAATAACCGTCATAGATGCTTCATCACAGCGTGAAGCTGCTAATCTGACCGTTCTGGCGGTTAACATTAATTGATTTATTGGGTTTATTTTACTTCGCTTTTCTGCCTCTTTTGCCTAATCGCGAAGATAAGGATGAGTGATGATATGATGAAATTATGAAATTATGCTGTATTTATTTGCTACGTTTGCAAAATATGAGTTTCTACGCGTGCGTATACACACACACACAGCTGGAGAGTTCGATTTATCGTCTCCCCGGATCCATAGTTTTATTTGTACGAGACATGAAAACTAATTTATTTATTTATTTATTTATTATTATTACCTTCAACACAGGTATATCCTCCAATTACAGAAGGTGTACATAATAATAATAATAATAAATAACAAAATTACAGAATTACAATACAACTTCAATTATACGATGGATACATATGCAATCTATTCACAAATTGTATTCATGACAGAAGTATAAACATACAGAACAGTTTATAAGTAAAATAATAATTATAAAAATAATATTATATATATATATATATATATATATATATATATATATATATATATATATATATATATATATAACATTATTCAATGTATAGGCTACCGTCCTTCCCTCTTTACCGTTTGGTGCTGTACTTCTATACGAAGATCGGAGTGTGTGATTGTTTTTCTGTCTGCCGGCAGCCGTGTCGGAGTGGTCAGCACATCCCGCTACGACGTCAGGAGTCCCGGGTTCGAATCCCAGCCTGGTCATGGATGTTTGTGAGTGTCTATTCATCAATTTCATCATATCATCACTTCGCAATTAGCCAAAAGTGGCACAAAAGCGAAGTGATATAAAGCAAATCAATTGTTGTATCTCTGTCTCTTCGCCTCTATCTCTCTCTTCGAGAGTTCATGTTATTTTGTCAATTAATTTCTTCCCATGGAACAAAAAAAGCAATGGGAACGGGATGCGGCCGCTTATTAAGAAAACACCCAGTTAATTTTACGCCCAGAAAACCTCAAAATGGACATCCAACGCGGTTCTTTCCAGAATAACGTGGACGTGGAGGAACTGGTAGCCTCGGGGGAGGGGCAGAGTGAATTAATATCACCGCAGGAGTCCGGCTCCTCGGGCCCTAATTTCTGCAGTGTAGCCAATGCCCAAGAATTTCCTTCAAAATCTTGATTCTCGACAAAAAAAAAATCCTTCGCTGGTTTTCGTGTTCTGGTGTAGGCCGGGTCAGTTAACTTGCCAGAACAAAATCTGGTAGAGGTTCAGATCCCACTTTAGATTGTAAGTCCAGTCCCAATTAGCCTACCTGTGCATAAAGTGGACTTAAAAACTAGAAGAAACATTGCATTTCGTCTCGAGTCAGAACTAAAGGCGTTTCGAACTATACTTTCGAACATTAGCTATTATTATTTGTGTTCTTCCTAATTTTGCGTCGCTTTATTCCACTTTGTCGTGGCGATGAGGAAGAATGATGATTACACGGAGGGAAAAAAAGTTTGCTTGGATTAACCAAAAAATCGTTTCTAGTAACCAAATAGTTGCTTAAATAGGTGGCATGATGATTTTTCATCCGAACCAAATTCGTTTACTAACCATGCACGTTTGGTTTTAGAGTTACCAAAGAATTTCCGAAGGGTATCAATTTTCTTGTTTGTTACCAAAGAGGTTAACCAAACGCGTTTAGTAAATTCGTACCAGAGGAACGTACTTCAAAAATGTGTCTTTCAGATTTGTTTAAATAAATTCTTCTGAAGATCTTTACACTCAGAGAACTAAATGCATCATATCGATTGATGCACCAGAATGCATCGGTTAATGCACTAAAATGTGTTTTATGGCTTCTTCAAAAAGTCAGATTCACATTTCATGCATTTGGGTGCATTTTTGTATGTCGTGAAAGAAACACCAAAGTGCATCATTTGATGCAAGTGAGGATTACTTTCAGTCGAGATGCAGTTCAAAGCATCAGTTAAACGTTTCGTCTGAGCTACATAAACTCTGTAGCTCAGACCAAACGTTTAAGTGCTTCATCCAAAAAGATGCAGGAAGATGCATCAAGGAACATCAACAGATGCATTGAAGTGCATCTCGACTGAAAGAAATCCTCACTTGAATCAAATCATTTTTGTGTTTCTTTCACGACATACAAAAATGCATCCAAATGCATCAAATGTGAATCTGATTCTTTGAAGAAGCCATAAAACACACTTTTCTGGTGCATCAATCAGTCTTCTGTGTGTATGTGGAATCAGATCTACATATCTCCACTTGTAATCCTTAGCAGTAAGGTGGAGTCACGTATCTTCAATTTACTGAAGCTTTTAAACAGTCAGACATATTCCTAGGAATACATTGTTTCATCTCTCCTGTAAATTTGATAAACTGGAGTTACATCCCTCTGGTTCTCACGCGGCGAATTCAAAGATATCAGTTTTTTGCTGTGTGGATGGCATTCATGATGCAGTAGGGTTAGCATTTTCATGATTTAGCATATTTTCTTTGGTGATGTGTTCCCTAAATATATAGACATTCATATTGTGAAGAACCTAATTGAATTAAGGAGCTCTTTAAGGGCATATTTTAGCATATTGGCCATTTCTACGTGATAGAGCATATTTTGATGGATTTTCGGTCATATTCAGCATATTTTTGCTTTTTTAAGAAATATACAGTCATTTTCGAAGTGGATTCGTTCTTACTCCCATGTTCACTCGACTTTTTTTGTACTGCAGCAAGATATTTTCATTTTTAATTGAAAATTTTCAGAAAGTATTCATTGTGCATTTCAACTCAGAGCCCATAAAGTGAACTGAAAATAGTACGTATGTGAAAATATTTCAGGATGGCTATGTTAGATATTGTTGTTAGAAAACAGTTCAGTTATAAGGGCATATTTTTCAAATTATAGTGAATATTTTTCAAATTTAGTGCATTTTTTTCAAATCATAGTGCATATGTTTCAAATCATAGTGCATATTTTTCAAATTATAGTGCATATTTTTCAAATCATAGTGCATATTTTTCAAATTATAGTGCACATTTTTTTTTTCAAATCATAGTGCATATTTTTCAAATTATAGTGCATATTTTTCAAATCATGTGCATATTTTTCAAATTATAGTGCACATTTTTCAAATGATAGTGCATATTTTTCAAATCATAGTGCATATTTTTCAAATTATAGTGCATATTTTTCAAATGATAGTGCATATTTTACAAATTATAGTGCATATTTTTCAAATTATAGTGCATATTTTTCAAATTATAGTGCGTATTTTGTAAAATTTTTAGGTCATAAGAGCATATTTTATCTTGCATATTTTGGTGATTTAAGGTCATAATAATCTTAGCCCTACTGATGAGACACTTACAAAGAATGCCGACGCCAGGTCTCAAACCTGGAACTTTCAGTGACGAGACCAGCCGGCTTGACGAACTAGGGCTAGGAAGTTGATCAGTCCTTCTTTTGGCTTTTAGGCCAGTTTACAGCATTTTTCGTTTGTTTTTTTTGTTGTTTTTTTTTTGCATTTTTGCATTTTTGAGCATTTTGAGATTAATTTTTGCTCCTTTTCTGTTGTTTCGTGAATTTTACATTCCATTGCTAACATAATTTGCAATTTTAAATTTCCTAACATGCTCTTCTTAGCAAGTACGCCATTGAATGAAGATATTGTCAATGCAAGAGTATAATATTATTTTAACTGAAATCTTTGGCAATGGATTAAATAAATAATTGTGGTAAATTTGTTTTCCTCCAGCAAACTTAAAATACATTGTATGAGCCAACTTTGAGTTTTCGTTGCTAGTCACAATTATCGCTTTAATCCATGGTTTTAAAGTAAAATTAGTCACAACATTAAAATAATATAATCTGATGTACGCGAAACACAACGATATTTTCACATACTGACCGACAACTGTTTCGTGCAAGGTCCATTATGAAAGGAGGGGAATAACTCATACAGAAAAACCTTGCGGTGAATTTTATGTAGGCCTAACCTTGAAGTAAAAATAAAGAGGTAGTTTTTTAAACCACCAAACAACGGATTTTATCAAATTATTCAAGTACTCTCTTGTAATTTATGAAAAATCACTTTCATTTCAAGATGGAAATTTTTAGGTCATTTTCTGAAATTTTTAAGTCATTTTATGAGATTTTTTAGGTCATGAACTTCCGAGAACAAAATATCACGCATCCAAATGAAAATAATTTCCTGGAATTTGGAAACTCACTTAAAACACTGGTTGGATACACTGAACAACGGCGCCATCAGTTTTCGTCAGATAGGAAGGCTCCGGTCGCATTGTCTCTCACTCACCAGGTGGCACCAGTGTTCTCGAAGAAGGCGAAATCATCTTGACACGAAGAAGCAACAGGATATTTTTTTTTGGTCTTGTTGCTCTTGCGCAGCACAAGCAGAGGCCACATCTCCTGATGCCAGTGCCCTCTGGGGAGAGCAGATTGATGGTGGAATCAATGACAAAAGACGAGAGAAACAGGGAAGAATTCACCTAATAACGTGGTCCATTTGTTACGAGAAGTCGATGAAGAATGCTTCTGATTGCCAGAAACCTCCGTGTCAAAGGGTGGTTGTCTCCTGAAAGATCTTCCAATAGGGCTTACAATTAAGGTGTTGCGGGTTCGGTTTCTCGATTATTTTACGTTTTCCATCCATGACTAGATCATAATCATAATCAACCACAATTGAGAGAAGTGGTAGAATAGATGAAGGGGTAAATAGAAGAGGACAAATAGGTGGTAGACTTTATCAAAGCGTTCGAAGATTAATATGGAACAGGGATGTACCTATGAAATGCAAGAAGGTAATATATAGCACATACTATGTGCCAATAATTACGTACGGAGCAGAGACTTGGACAATGACAGAGAGAGACAAAAGAAAGATGCAGGCACTGGAGATGAAATTTGTAAGGAGTATATTGGGGAAGATTAGAAGGGATAGAATAAGGAATGAGGAGATCCGACAGACAGTGAGTGTGGTGAAGCTTCAGGACAGGATAGATCAGGCACAGATGAGATGGTTTGGGCACATGAAGAGGATGGATGCAGAAAGACTACCAGTAAGAGCTTACCATGCACATGGAGTGGGAATAAGCTCAGGGGGAGACCAAGATGTCGGTGGAAAAAGGGGAGTAGTGGAAGACGAGAAGAAAATGGAGAGGCTTGACTTATATATGCCGACCCAGCCAGAGGCAGGAAATGGCGAAGGATGATGATGATGATGATATTTCTCGCCCTTTGTGAGACCTCTGTCCGATAAATTCGTTTTTTAAAAGTCGATGTCCCGGTCCCAATAATTTTACCCGTAGCATTCTATTTTTATTAACTTTATACTTTAAAGAATATGTACTCTTGAAATTTAATATAAATAAATAAATAATAGCATAACCATAGAGAGTATTACTTCGATTATGTCTAGGCTTGTTGACAACATAGACATTGTCATTTTGTTCTGTAGCAAATTGAAACTCCACGTGGTCCACTTGATTCCCTTTGTAATCAACACTGCTCCAACAACAAAACAATCAATTATCCACATGGGGAAAGGAAGGGGGTAACACAATCAATGCCCAATTACATACAAGGCGCGATAAAACTATGTTCCAATTGGTGAATTGTCTGTTAACTCAAGACAAAGGATACACCGCTATGTCTTCCATGATTGAATACAGATGTACACCTCTGTCATGCATCGATCATACAGAGTTTATTATTCCGGGCAAAGAGTGGGTTTACTGTCTGCAGGCTTCTGCCGCCTCGACTCAGAGAGTTCTGAACGTTAGCTGCATAATGTTTCTAACGACTCGCCTGCTGCAGTAAATCTCGAAGTAATTGTTTTACTTGGACAGTTCGTTCTCAAAGCGAATGCACCTCCCATGCTATAAAACTGCACTTCTGCACGCACAAGTTGAGGAAAATAATAATAAAAAAGGCTTGTGTGGAAGAGGGGAGATGGGAAGGGGGAGAGCCATGTAGGAGTTGTCTATGAAAGAATGTAACGCGCAGCTTCTGATGTTAAAAACGCCACACCCAAATTCGCCAAAAAGTAATGTTCGGTGTTGCCAACTGGGAAGTTTTAGGGTCGAATATGGTTTATTTTCTCTTTTATGCAATTGTTAGAGCCGGGACCTTTAGGTGCTTCACCTACAAACAAATAATAATGTTTGGTGCTCCCATATATGGAGTCTCGCATCTTATATATCGCCATATAGACCCATCCCGTGGTGCATTATTCCCCTAATTTGCACCTAAAATACCCCTCTGCAGCTAAACATGTATTTTGCACCTATTCTGACCTTAAAACATGGTTGCAGTGAGCGAATTAAAGTAAAAATGATACCATTATATGTGACGTTCTGAAAATCGAGGCGATAACCTGGTTCGATGTCCGCTGAATCCCACAATAAACAGTAGGTCCAGTCCCAATTAACCTATTTGCACATAAAGTAGACTTAAAAGAACAAAAACTCAGTTTCAAAAATTGTACAAATCCATTTCAAAACTGGTCGAGAAAACTGACTTTATTTCCAAAAGAGTTGCAACTCCATGACGTGTTTCTTTTCAAAGACTCTTATTTCCACCCAACATAGAATGTCATTATACTTATACTTTACTGTAAGATTATTATGCGAAATAAAGTGGGAGACTAAAACGAAAGAAAAAATCGTCGACTACACTTAAAAAGCTATCTTTTTGTTTCAACAACAAGTTCAGTAACTTATATTTGCATGTAGATTGCAACACTGCAGCACTGAGAAACGGATGATATGACTCCACATGGCGAAGCAGCTGCCATCTGGGAAACTTATCGCATTACACATTATGCTTGTACCTTCGAAATTTATTATTACCTTTCACGCTTCTTTACTGCCACATTTATATGCAAGGAAGGAAATGTGGTTTAGCGCAACAATTAAACGACGGAAAGAAAACAGAAATACACGAATAAATATCCAAAGCGCATCATAGCATTTGTGACAATGTGTTTTCGATGTATTTTTCAAGTTATTTTCTGTCGTAGATTGCGAAATCACCAGCAGCTATAACCACCGACGTACGCAACATTTTTTCGGGAGGGGCTGAAATTATAAAAGTGAATAGCAGATGGCTGCATACATAATGTGATATTTCGTATTTTTAGAACTTTCCACTTTGAAAAAAATGACAGTCGGGGGTCATTTTAAGGGAGTTAGTAGGGAGATAAATTTATGGTAAATAAAAACTGAGGAGAGCGGTAAATAAAATGTTAGTTCCACCAGCGGTGGAAAAAAAAATGGCACACACTTTTTCATCATGAGGGGAAACAACATACAAAAGAGCTATAAATTGATAAACTACTTCATTTTTATATACTGTACACATACACAAGTACTTAGCTGTCTAACCAAAAAGAAAACATCAACACAAAATCACTTCATTTCTAAATTGCATATTTGGGGGAAGAAGGGAATGCAGCTTGACAGGGAACGAAGTTTTCGAACTGAGATTATGTGCATGGGAAATCCCAATTTGCAGCATCTTGCTGATGTGATCGAAGATAAAACGTTTTTCAGCTGCAAGTGGAGGAAACTTTAGGCAAACGTTTCGTTACGAATCGACAGTTTGCGCGCACAACCTCGATTGCCGGTTTTTGCGTGTTTTCTACTTAATTTGATGATATTTCACGGTTATTTCGCGAAAAAGCGTTCATTTCGTGGAAAAGCACACATTTCGCATTACTTCGCGAATAAATCTCATGCATAGTTACGTGCAGAATGTTCAAAATTGCATCTCCTTTTCACATTTCGCGATTTCGCGGATCGCGAAAATTCAATGTCCCTAGGAGTTAGTATTTACCATTGTCCCCCCCCACTTCTTCACTTCTCTTATTTGAATATGTTGATTTTCTCAACATTTCGGAGGCCTCCCCAATGGCGCCTTGTAATCAATACCCGGTGGAGGCACCTAGTTGTTCGGATCCCACTTTCAACTGTAGGTGCAGTCCCGATTAGCCTTACTGTGCATCAAATGGACACTTAAAACACCAATCAAAATTTCGGAGGGGCTGTAGCTCCATCAGCATCCCCCCTCTCTGCGTACGCCAGTGGCAATGACGCCAGTGATGTGAACGTAGAAGTACCATCACCATGAAAAAAATACTAACTGCAGAACCAACAAATTATTTTTATAAGTAATCTAAAAGTGTCAGAAATAAGTGGTTTTGGTACCCAAGAATGAAAACGAAATTTTAGCAAAGAGAATAATTGAATTTAAATACAAATACATGTTGTTTTTCTGTAAAGGAACTGCAATTAAAAAGAAAGAACCTGAGACCGCATTCCCATGTTGTTTTCGAATCCCGCTATGCAGCACGAACAAGACATTCACCAAAGACTTACTCATCAACACATTCAATAAAATGACACATCATATTTTCTCTCTACCACGAAACAAAACAGCCTGTTTTATTGCCCTTTTAGCCACTCATGTGGAGGAGGAGAATTTTTCTCAATGCCTGCAGGGCAGACTGCCACAACGGAGTCATTAACGTTACAACTATCGGAATCAGAAACGCTGCTGCCATGCAAACCCAAATACCGATGTTACGGCTTCAGAGTGACGGTAGGTGAGCACTCGGTCGCCGTCAAAATATCTACACTTCGCTCGATAACGCAAAATGTTCCGCAAGAAGGTGAAAAATCATGGGAAACATCCATGTCGGAATTATTCACATCATAGTTTTATTTTGGATAAAATTTTGGAAAACGTGAATATGATACATTTTATTATTTAAGCCTAAAAGGCAATAGTGTTGGATTTTCACATTATGTTTTGTTTTTTAAGCAGTAAATGTGTTGAACGTCGCACAATTCGCATATCGTGCCATGGTATTTCGCGATTTTGAATGGTTCATAAACACTTTCTTGCAACAATATTTATAATATTATATAAATAATATTAATATAATATAAATAATAATATTAAATAATATAAATAATATTTTTCGGTGTTATGGCGTATGCAAAGCAACGTTTGGCAATTTCCAGGCAAAATATTTCCTTGCATAATTTGGCTGCTCCTCAATTCCCATTGTAGAGTCACCCCTGCCGTTTATACTATAGAGGTCTGCTGAAAGGAAAGAAGAAACCCATTAATAGCTGCCCCCTTACGTTGTTTGTACATTTTGTTTTCCTGAGGCTAGCCACAGGGGGAAGAGGAAGGAATGTGTGGGTGCTGGTAATGTGACAAAAATGGCTGTGTCTTCTCCGGTGAAGACTCGCTACCGCCTCACACGTGACTCGGTGTATGCCAGGCTGATTCACATGCTGCGCTTTGTCTCGGGGAAGTGACGGGAAATATAGTACCCGGTGGCAGCCGCTTGAGGGCGGCCTGGTCGCTCGCAGGTAGGGATTTATGCGTATGAAGGCGTGGAGGAATGTGGCGCGAGTCTCTGCCACTGGATGCCTTACGGAAGTTCGTCTGTGGAGGAAACATTTTTGAAGTTTTACTTCGCTTCTCTGCCTCTTCGGGCTAATCGCGACGTCGAGGATGAGTGATGAAATTGACGAAGTGACATTCACAAAGAACATCCAATCCCAGACCGGGATTCGAACCCGAGACCCCTGGTGTCGTAGCGCGCTGTGCTAACCACTCCGCCACGCAGGTCGTCGATTGGATAAAACTTTTCAAATTGACGTAAGGTTTAACATTGCTCTTGCGAACTTAGAGGATGAAAATAAACACACTTTCGGATCGTTTTGCCTATTTTCAACTTTCCATATCTGACAATCAGTGAAGTACCCAAATGCGACGTAAAATATAAACAAAATTCATTATTGCCTTTAACCTTTTAAAAAACTACGTGTTGCTACACTACTTACAGGGCAAGGCCTGCCAAGCGTCTTTACCCCTATTTTCTGGCTCAGCCCGCTGCTTCTAGTAGCTTCGCAAGTTTCCTCACGTTCCTAGGTCAATACCGAAATTTTTGAGCTCTCAGCGATATTTTTTTAGTGTTTTCTCTACATACTTCTATTATCATCCCTTCAATCTCTTTCACTCTTTCAAACATCTTTATCCAGGATTCGAACCTGTGACGTCTGACGTCGTAGCACGGTACGATACACGCACACAATGCCATAATTCCATCCTGCGTACCTTTGTTATATCTCTTTGGAGAGGAAAATATAAGTTGCACCGAAGCGGAAGTGGAAATTGGTACGGTGAACACTACAGCCCCCTCGGACCTCCCCGATGGCGCAGTGGTAGCGTCTTCGCCTTGTAATCAAGGGGTCCTGGGTTCGATACCCGGTGGAGGCACATAGTGGTTCGGATCCCACTTTAAACTGTAGGTCCAGTCCCGACTAGCCTTACTGTGCATAAAGTGGACTTAAAACACCAAATCAAACCAAACTACAGCCCCCCCGCAATTTTAAGAAAATCAACATTTTCAAATAAAATCAATGAAGAACTTGGAAGAAGCTAGAGTGTAAAATGAGAAACTTCCCTAGAAAGCAGGTATTAGTGTTGCCCACGGGACGAGACGGGACAGGCTTTTAAAAATTCGAGACGAGACGATATTGACCATGTGTCATGAGACAAACGAATATTTTCGAGACGAGACAGGCCAAAGTCTCGTCTCGTGGGCAACACTAGCAGGTATGTAGCCTAGTCAACGGCAAAGATAATGCAAATTGTCCATCGTTATTTTCAATACTTTTTTATACTACATCCTGTGTTGTTTTAAGGAATGAAATTATGTTGATGCGAAACAGGCATTGCCATCTGCTTATTGACGTCTTTATTTCAATTCAAGACTGGATGAAATTGGTGATGGACATTTCGCTGACTGTTTCTTTTGCCGTTGGGTATACTATCCACCTTTACAATTTCAACTACCCCCCGTACGCCAGTGATAGTGGAGGATGTTAAACTCGTGTCTTGGGTCAAGCTGGTGGGGGAAGATGCTCTGTAGTTCAACATGGTGGCAATGCTACAATTGGAGGAACGCTTTCTATAAATATTACTAACCCCCTCACTTCGAGCACTGTTTTTTTAATAAATAAAATATATATACATACATACATGTGTGATGTACACACACAGGCATGTGCGTGCGTGTGTGTATGAATATATTTCATAAAAGATTTCCGCCGAGCATATATATATTATTTGATCCCAAAGCACTCTCACTGCTTTCTTATCGTATGGAGCATTCTGGAAGCCATCAGAGGTATAAATAAGACCTTTTTTTTACACCAACTTCATTCCACGTCACTTTTTCACTTACTGCCTCCAGAGACTGATGACTGTCTCCAGAAAGAAAGAAAAGAAGAGGCAGATAATGTGAAAACATTATGCATATGTATACACAGACTGAAAGGATATATTTCCCTCTCATACATTGCGATTGTCCTTAATCACTCGACTCGCAACGGTTTCAGAAATATACGCATTCATTTTTCGTCTTTTTTTATTTCTCTCGCTAGATGTGCCAATGGGAAGAATGGGTGCCCGTGCGTACGAGGAGGGGGAAAGGGGAGATTCATGCCCGCTATTTTTTTTTTATTTCCTCTTCCAAATGCACAATGGAGTAGGCTCTTTAATGGCAGAGAGCGTAAGAGGAAGCGACGCCATCTTGTTTCTTTTCCGCCGCTGATATTAATATGGTTTTCATGCAAATTGTATGCATCTGCCTCGCCGAGGAAAAAAGGGTTAAAGACCATTCACCCGGGTGCTTTTTGTGAAGGAACCATCGGTACACCTATAAATATTATCTGCCAGAAAGTCCTAATCTTCAATATACCATGAACCACGACCACAAAAGGCCAGTACGCGAAAATATTCCTCCCTGCCATTCTCACCCCTTTGCGCCCCTGCGGAAAAAAAAGTTACTCCTCCCTTCTGCGAACTCAGAACCTTCCCCTCCCCCCTCGCGCATCCTCTTCATTTTGGGGAAGATTTTCCTCGGCTCTTTCAAATCTCAGAATGGGAAACTGCTTTGGGGAGGTTTTTGCTGGGATCCGTCGCACATGCTTTCTCTAACATGCAGATGTGTTCTCTCTGCCGTTCCAGACATCTCGAATTATGGGGGATTAAGATTAATTTCCTCATTGCATCGCTTCTTCCCTTCTTTTTCTACCGTGGAACGGAATCATGGGATAAAAACAGCGGTAAGAGGAAGCTGGGGGAGATTCAGAGCCTGCCAGTCGACCAAGAAATTCAAATCTCTGTGATTTTTAGTGTTGCCCACGAGACGAGACTTTGGCCTGTCTCGTCTCGTGAAAATACTGTGAAATGCTGTCTCGTCTCGAAAATATTCGTTTGTCTCGGGACATATGATCAATCTCGTCTCGTCTCGAATTTTTAAAAGCCTGTCCCGTCTCGTCCCGTGGGCAACACTAGTGATTTTCCTTCCTCCGCAGGTTCTGTTATCTGTGGCTGATCTCCGTGGCGGAGTGGTTAGCACAGCGCGCTACTACGGCAGAGGTCCTGGGTTCGAATTCTTTGCAAGTGTCTGTCTCTTCATCCATATCATATCATCAAATCGTCACTCAGCCTCATCTCCGCGATGGTAGCGTCGTCGCCTTGTAATCAGGGAGTCCCGTGTTCGATACCCGGTGGAGGCACATAGAGTGGTTCGGATCCCACTTTAAACTGTAGGTCCATCCCGATTAGCCTTACTGTGCATAAAGAGGACTTAAAACACCAAATCAATCAATCATCTCCGCGATTCCACGTAACGATATTTTAAGAGGGGAGGGGGTGATTCCCATGCTCCGTCTGGATTAATATAGTTCTGTACTTTGTAACATTTCACTAAAATGGATGATATTCAGCGAACAACTTTTATTGCACCATATTTCGGGCAAATATATCAGATGTCTGGTAAGCATTTATGCGTATGGTTATCGTGTACATAGGAGGAATGTAACCCCACAGAAACCGTGAAAAGTGGTTAAATGTAAGTTTTCTCCCTGTAAGAAGGCTTCTCATACGTTTTCCTTAACAGACGTGAATCTATTTATCCGATTTTTTTTCCCGAGATCACTGCATGATGACGTCAAGTTGAATATCATCCGTTCTAACTCACAGGACACGCCAACGATGAGCAGACTTTTATACAACTTAGATATTGAATTTCAACTCTTTAGCGTTCAATTTGGTTTCCCACGATATTGCACAAGTTCCGTTGCAAGAATTAAAGCATAGTTTATTCAGCTTCTTAAGATAATATTTATCTTGAAATAATCTGTTACCAATGCAATTTACATTTAAACACAAGGCATTACATTGAATTCATCTTCCTACTAACAAAAACGAATCGAAATCAACAACTTAAAAACTGACATCTATTCAGTGTTCTTAAACTCTGCAAGTCCCTGTTAATTTATAAACATACAAAAGATAACAAATAAATATTTGCTATTTACGAGTGTAGAAGACAGTCGAAACTTTAGTATGCATTTTTCTTACTGTGCGTTGCTTTTCTGCTCCTTTATTTATTTATTTATTTATTTATTCCTTGTTTTGGATGGCGAAGTTAAGGCACAAGCCTTTTCTTCCACTTAACCATCTCTACATTACATTTTATAAATTGATTTTTATAGCTAACTGTATGTTAAATATATAAAAACTAAAAAACATTAAGATACCAAGAAATGAAATTAAATATATAAAAACTAAAAAACATTAAGATACCAAGAAATGAAATCTATAAAAACTAAGAACATTAAGATACCAAAAAAGAAAAACACAAGAAAAATAAAACAGAAAGACGCAAAAAACATAAAAAATAAAGACAAAAATACATACACACTAAGTTAAGTCAAATTAAGCTGATAAAGAAATGCGAATTGTCCACCACCATTTTCCTCCAGTCTTTTTCCCACAATATGATGATCATGAATTGAAATTTAAAAAAGTTCAATAAGCAGAGGGCAACATCTGCTCCACATCAACAGACTTCCACACCTTAGAACGACACAGGATGTAGAAGAGAAAAGAATTGAAATAGCAATGGACAATTTACCTACTATTATATTTGCCGTGGGGTGTACAATGGCACAATTCCTTAGGCTTGTCGGGACTCGAGCCCGGAGCCTTCAGTAACGAGGTCGTGATTCGACCACTCAACTTCCATTCCATTCCAATCTTTGCCTTCATCTTAGTTTTCAGCGGCTCCTGCGCCATTATCATTGCAAATGCAATGAGGGTGAATCTCTTCTTTCCATGGCTGCATAAAGTTTACGAACAGCAATTAAAAGGATCGGGACACTGAGGGACGAGGTCCTCCAGCCTCCTCTCGCCACTCACACTACGCAACCCTCTCTCTTTTTATACTTTTGCGTAGATTGCTTATCATAGCTGTTATTTCGTCAAGGGCGTTAGTGTCCCGTTTAGGATTGGAATATGGAAGAGGATTCGAGTATTTGTAGGGAGAAGTTTCAGACCTTGGTGCCTATTAATAAAGCCAAGGTGTGTATGTATATATGTTTGTGTTTTCTAAGATTATTGTACTTGAGGAATAAATATAATAAAAGAAAAGTATGTACAGAATATGAATATAAAATATAACAAACAAAATCATATATATGTTTGACCAGTGTTTCCAAAATTTCTAAATTCACTTGTATATGTTAAGGATTTGTTTGGTGCTGACATGCAGCTTGAAAATCTTGTGGAAATTTATAATGATAAATATAGTAAAATACTAACTTGGAATATATGATATTATCTAGTAAATTTATTGAGTAATATAGGTCCTTAGACCTTAAGCCTCCCAAAGCAACAGGAGTTGCAAGTATATGGTCAAAACAGCAATTAAAAGAAAGGATTGAGCTTAGTGAAGGAAATCTGATCTTCAATTGCCCTTGCACATAAGTAATTACACTTGAATTTGCCAATCCGAGTGGCAACGGGATATCTGCGAGAAAACATCGTCAACTCAAGATCCAATCATGAACGAA
Organism: Lepisma saccharinum; assembly: GCF_977018435.1. Taxonomy (NCBI): domain Eukaryota; kingdom Metazoa; phylum Arthropoda; class Insecta; order Zygentoma; family Lepismatidae; genus Lepisma; species Lepisma saccharinum. The sequence goes on along the minus strand of NC_139242.1, from coordinate 18,943,557 downwards.
AGGAAAACATGTACGTATTTATTTTATGGCCCACTCCGCTATTAGGCCCAGATGGCTCTTTCCGCTTATTAATACGTGCAATTCGACCAAAGTTTACCAAGCGGGAACGAGAAAGTAAAAAAGAAGGCCTCATCAATTAAGAAGCATCGCCCAACACGGCTTTTTCTGAGCGAGCATGAAATCTGTGCAAGGGCACTCGTCACGACGCGCTAATGCAAATATGTTTTGCCTTTCAAGAACCTTGATTTGTGCTCCTAATGGCGATTTTCGACCAATATGTGAGTTTTTCCTCTCTTGGAGTGTACGTTAATGGCGATTCCAAAAAGGAAAACTGGAGGGACGTTCTTCAAAGGGCAATGATTCTTCGTGACCCGAACATCGCTTTCAGAATCGGAAAATAACACTTTTTCCCCTCCTCCGTGGACCATTTATTCGTTGCCATTTTTTAAAACGCTTTCATTCCTCACGGCTGCATTTTTTCCCCTTTCTGCCGTCCATTAAGGAACTGTGGTCTCGAGGCCTCCACTTTGACCGCCCGCTCACCGATCTTCCAGAAGCCTTTGATTAAGGTGCCAAGGGATGGATGAAGAGCGATCAGGCAAGCCACGACAATGATCCATCTTAACATACCTTTTTCCTCTGATTTATATGAGTTAACGTTTCCTTCCTTATGCTCTGTCTTCATTTTCAATTCTCTGCTCATGGCTATCCATTCATCCTCCTTGAGTTGAAGAAGTTCCATGAGCAGGAACATATTTTTCAGATTTTAACTAGCCCAGATCTAGAGTACCTCTACAAAATATGCAACCGGGTTGCTACCCAAGTGTAGTAACACTCTAATTGGTGTAACATAACACCTAATGGAGTATTGAAGGCCTTCACCCTTGGTGTGGTGTGACAACAAATGGTGTAACAAGACACCAAAGATGGTGCTGAACAACGCCAATTCCGCATTAACACCAAAAGAAGTATCCTGTTTCCACAAATTTTGGTGGCAACAAAGTTGTATATTTCTTATAGCTTAGAGTTCTCCGTTCAGTGTCTTATATATCGGAAATATAGGAGGAAATGGATTCAAGTTTGTGTAAAATGTTTATTTTCCTGCAACACCATTTATACCAGGAACCGACAATCTTCAAAATCGCTCAGAGTCCACCCACCCTACTCTATAGGAAATTATGAACCAGAGCCTGTTTGTATAGTTGATAAACTTATTTGCTTCGCTCTTCTGACCCTTTTTGGCTAATCGCGATGATGAGGATGAATGGTTGAGATGGATGAAGACAGTCGAAAACTTATATGGACAACACGAGCCCACAAAGGATTGTACTGACTATGACTTCAGATGCCAGAGCCTCGTTAGTCTGCAGAATGCAGGCCAGGGTGTACGTACTACGTTGAAATGAAGTTTATTCTTCTTAAATCCTTTACACTCCTCTGTCTGTATGTCTGGTTACATTAAAAGAATACTTGAAATATTATTTCTAAAATAACTCAATGTAACAGACATACCATGGCTGTTTCGTCGTATAGACACGCCAGAAAGATGCTTTTGATAGTTATAACGGTTGCTTCAATGAAGATACAAAATATCACTTATGTCTTTTGTAGCCAATTTTGTAGTCAAAATGTGCCCTAATTTTAAATTAAAAACCGTTGATAATTTAATTTCTAATAAGTTAATGATTTCATACAAAATATGGACTTCCGCAGAAATTAACTTTAAATCAACAACACACCAAGATATCGCCAATTACAAGAATATTGCATTTGAAATAGGTAAATTAAATTTGATTGACTGTATTTCTTGCTTAAAAGACCAGGACTCGAACCAGGGTCTCTTGCATACCGTGCGATTGCTCAATCAACTTCTTTCTTAGGAAAACGTCAGTTGTCAGGCTGACTTTGTTTTTCTCGTATTTTCATTTAATACCTTGTTGTCTAACCTCACTTTCTCTTCAGTTTTCATCATGACCAACACATGTCTTAACAGGATTCGAACCCAACACCCCCTGACGTCACAGCAGCCATAGTGGGGGGTCGGAATCGTCGGATCAGAATCAACGCATCACGAAGACAACCATTAAAGACGATGCTAAATATTGCATCGATCGAACAACCAGAGGCTCTTAAACTTCTCATAAGAGCAGTGGGAACGGAGTTCACTCCGAGCAGGTGTTAATGTGTGAACGGAATGGTGTAACAAGAGAAGGTGCAATCCTTTGGCTTCCTCGAATACCCAGAGATGCGCTGACTTCGTCTCAAGCATGTTGCTGTGACGACGTGTTTACCAGAGAAGCTTTTAGACACGTGCTTCCTATTCCACACACACACACACACTCGGATGCAAAGTGCAGTCGATAAATCATGCAAAACTAAATACTATGATCCCTATAGATCCCTTTCCTTCCTTGCTATCTCTTTGCTTCCTTCCTTTCTCTATCTTATCTTCTTCTTCTCTATCACTGTGTTTCTCTCTTCTATTTTCTCTCTTTTTCTCTTTTTTATACTCTCTCCCTTTTTCTTTTTTCATATCTCTCTCTATTTCTTTCTATGTTTATCTTTTTCTTTATCTCGCTCTTTCTTTCTTACCATCTCTCTCTTCCTGTTTGTTTATTTTATCTTTACTGTTTTACTCTTTCTCTTCCCGTTGTAATTTCTCTTTCTATCTTCCCCGTTTCTCTGTTTCATATTATCCCCCTCTCTCTCTCTACCCATCTGCCTTAGTATGCGTTGATCTTGCCCTGCTTTAAATGATTTCTAACATTCCCTATGTGGGTGCTTGTATGTGTTATTTTGCGTCATTAAAGATATAGATAATGACACAGATATTTATGTGCAGCTACTGAAAATTTGGAAATTACTCATGTAAGTATTTAATTTTAAAAAGTGCTACTTTCTAACAACAAGAAGTTGTTACTAGCCTGGCCCCCCACACTTTACCCCCGCACTCGAGGTTCGGTGCACTTCGTACTCGGCTCAGATTTGTCTAGGGGTATGTTTCTTTGTACGACAATGCACGTGGGTTGCTACAAGTCAACATAATTATATAATTAACTACAAGAGACAACGGATAACCTTTGCGAAACCTTATTGCTATAGGGGGATAAATTACCTTGTCCAGCATTTGTGAAATTATAAACTGAAATTGTGGGTATTTTCTATAGTTTAATTAATGTAAAATTTGAAGTATATACATGTCGTATCCGAAACGTTCATTTCTCTAATTATCGGGCCAAAACTCTAATTTTGATGTTGGAATCTCTATTGTTTGTACATGGATGCTTTGCATTTCATGAATTACATCGGGAGTACGCTTGTCACAAGGTAGACTCGCGTTACTCCAAGAAACGTCTTAACAGGCGCGAGGTCGCCCGACGTGTACATTTCTCAACTTCCACGGTGACAAGGCACTAGGCTGCCCGGCGCACCGTAATTACTTCAAAATAACATCCAGTACAAACTACCTTTTTACCTGTAAACTGGACACCAAGGCACTAGCTTGCCCGGCAATCCAATCTCTTACAGCACGCGTTTCAGGAGACCTGTCCTCCGGTCCTAGCTGACCGAAGCAAAAACAGCCTCTCCCTTCCAAGTCTCAGTTCCAACAGCCGACCTCCCCCACTCTCATCTGGGAGTTTATATACGTTTGGTTGGCGTCTGTTGCCAACGGCCCTTCTTTCAAAATTTTTAATCTATTCCCCCCCATCATGTCCTGAAATTTTCCCCCCCACCAAACTTTTCCGGGGGGAGATATTTTGTTCTAACAACAAACATAAAGAATTATTTTGGAATTCGAATATACTTTGCTGGAATAATATCAAAAACATACACAAATAACGGGCAACAAAGAGCCTCATCTCTAAGGACACTAACTCAGCAATCCCCAGAACACAGAAATTATTCCGAATTCTTATTTCTTCTCCATTTCTCATCACCTTTGCCGCAAAGTATATAAAGTATAAGTATTAATGAAAAACACAATAGCATTTAGATGTGAATTTTATATAGGAGAGTATGTTATTAATGTATCTTAATTTTTACCCCTCTCCCCCTTAGTCATGCAAATCATCATTCATACCATTATTAGTAGTAGCTATATTAAAATCTTCAATTTGTAATCGAATTTTGAATTAAGAACACTCGATAACATGTTGTATATTTATTTTATAATATAATTTGATTATTTAATAATTGACACATATGTATTGGCATTATACATGTATATACATGTGTGTGTGTCTGTCTGTCTGCTCCTTCCCCCCCCCTTTCACCAATCTGCAGTGATTAGTGGTTAGCGATTATCCCACCGCAATATAATCTAACCCAGTCTCCAGCCTGAAAACTCGCCACCCGAAGTTTCCGAGTTCGATTTCCGGGGTGGGTGTTCTGCGTGAGTGTCCCTCTATCAATTCCATCTAATCATCGCTCATTCTCATCGTCGCGATAGGCGAACGTGGCAGAAAAGCGGCTCAACATTAATGCAAACAACCACATAGGGAATGTTAGAAATCGTTCACAGCGGGGCAAGAATAACACACAGTAACTCAGAGGGGAAAAAGAAAGAGAGATAAAAGGAAATCATATGAAACAGAGAAAGCGGAACATAGAAAGGCAAAGAAGAAAAAGCTGAAAGGTAGAAAAAAGAAATGGAAAGGAATAGCGGGAGAGATAGGAAGAGGCAAAGTAAAAGAGAGAGATGGTGAGAAAGAAATAGCGAGAAAAATATAGGAAAATAAGCACAGAAAGAACTGAAGAGAGATAGGAACAAAGAAAAAGATATAAGAAGCGCAAGAAAAAAGATAGAAACCTAGATAGGAACACAGAGAGAAGGAAGGAAAGAAGAAATAGAGATAGGAAAAGACAAAGAACATACTATCTATGAAAGGAAGTAAAGAGGTAGGAAGGAGTAAATAGACAGCTTAACCACGACCAGTGTTGTGCGTCTACGCGTAAACAACGATAGTCTACATTCTACACGTAGACAATTTTATACACGTAGATTACGTAATGTATGTAAACAACATGGCGAAAGGTGATAACTTAGGAAAGGGCGCCATGGAAGTAAAACAAAATTATACTGTGTATCAGTTGTTGATGTGTGAGCAGAACTTTTCATACGCTCCCTTCCAAATTCGAACAATTTCTCACCTAGGAAAAACCTAACGTAGGACATATTCTAGTGTTTTATGGGAACAAAACTACTTTTGCCTCACGACTGCCATCTGTTGTCTTTCTTGCATACTATTTATCTTCTTCCATAGTTGATGAGAGAAGAGAAGATAAATTTTGTTGTAAATTGGATTATTTTCAGTTCGTTAGTAACCAATATAGTTGAAAGTGTCACTTTCCTTTCATGAAAGCCTTGAAAATTAATTTTAATGCAATTTAGATTGTGTACGTAGTCTATGTAAACTACAACCCAATGTAATCTACGCGTAGATTACGTGTAGACAACGCATGTAGACGTAAACTTATAGTGTACGGCACATCACTAGCCACAGCCCATGTGAGAATATGTCGTTCAGCACACCTGACCAGAATTCCTTGTCGACATCATCACTATCCAATGGTTTGATGTACCGTACCATATTGTATAATATCTAGAGAAGTTGTGTTAATAAAAACATAACGCTAAATCCACATAGGATTTACAAAATTCATCCATAAACAAAATTTTATTTGATAAAGGTTACGCTGCATGCAGTCGAACTTCAAATGCTTGTATTATCATGCGATAAGCGACACCATAAACATTAGTATTGCGATGCGTCCCGGACCTCATGAATCACGCCAAAGTATTATACGTCTGGGGAATTTTTTTCTCATTTTATTGGCCACACTCTTGATACGCATTGCGTCAGTTTCTTCGTTCGAATTCCGAGCTGCAAGCCGTGAGTCGTGCTCTTCGATTCCACGTCATGGTGCAAAGTATTCAGCTATCGTGGAATTCCTTCAAATACGCGTGTCTGAGGCGGCGATAGACTGCCGCTTTGTTTATCCTTGTCCGTGCCTTGCGGACGAATTGCCGACTGTCACACACTGGTTTCCCGTTCGCAAAACAACGCTCCGGGATTTTGATGTTTTCCAAAGCTTTCCTCCTGAGTGGAAACCATAGCCACTGATAAGATACTGCCATTTCGCAACTGCCAAGTCCAGGAAGCAACATTTTCACGTTCTGCATAAATATGTGCTATCTCTTCTGCACGTTCCTTGCCTCTACACTCAGAGAACTAAATGCATCATATCGATTGATGCACCAGAATGCATCGGTTGATGCACTAAAGTGTATGTTATGGCTTTTTCAAAGAACCAGACTCACATTTGATGCATTTGTATGAATTTTTGTATGTCGTGAAAGAAACACCAAAGTACATCATTTGATTCAAGTGAGGACTTATTACATTCGAGATGCACTTCAATGCATCAGTTGATGCGTTTTGATGCATTTTGATACACCAGAATGCAGGTTTTTCGATGATGCACTTAAACGTTTCGTCTGAGCTACATAAACTCTACAGCTCAGACCAAACGTTTAAGTGCATCATCCAAAAGGATGCAGGAACGTGCATCAAGGAACATCAGCTGATGCATTGAAGTGCATCTCGACTGAAATAAATCCTCACTTGAATTAAATGATGGATGCACTTTGTTGTTTCTTTCACGACATACAAAAATGCACCCAAATGCATCAAATGTGAATCTGATTCTTCGAAGAAGTGTTTGTTGTCTCATAATAATTGCCCGATATTCAAACTGTGACATTGGTGTATACAGAAGAAGAACATGAAACACGGGAATGAGTCATACAACATTATTACTCCAGGATCAGTACAAATTGTGCTTTCCATCTGCCTCTTCGTCTGTCATTTCTGTACTACCATTTTGGCATACCGGACTATAATTATGGGACAGAGGGAGTATAAAACACACTTTAGTGCATCAATCGATGCATTCTGGTGCATTAATCGATATGATGCATTTAGCTTTCTGTGTGATAAATGGCCACAAAATCCGGATAACGGATATACGGATTTCAAATTATCCAATATCCGTTTGCTATGCAACGGATAATCCGAATATCCGTGAAATCGGGACAATTCGGATAATCCCGATACCAGAATATCCGATTTCCGGATATTTGAAAATCGGATAGAAAAATATTCGATACTAACAAGGGTCTGGCGTCTGTGGGGTTTGTGTTGCGTCGTCCATATAGCTTGTGATTGCCCCTTCATCCATCTCACCCATTCATCTCTGTCGCCATGATTATCCTATACTGGTAGAAATGTGGCGTAAAATAAACTAAAAGTTCAGTTGATTTTCAAAATCTCAAGATCGACTTATTCTAATTTTCATCAGACTCCCGGATGGCGCTGTGGTAGCGTCGTCGCCTTGAAATCAAGGGGTCCCGGGTTCGATACCCGGTGGAGGCACATAGTGGTTCGGATCCCACTTTAAACTGTAAGGTCCAGTCCCGATTAGTCTTACTGTGCATAAAGTGGACTTAAAACACCAACTCAATCAAAAAATCTAGTTTTCATAAGTTCCAAAGACTTTTCTTGAATGAGGTGTGTAAAAGTTATAACAATATATATGTACTTCTGTGTATTAACGGTAAAAAATGAAAAACGTAGTTCCGCCAGATATTGACTCATGTGCTTGATTGATTTATTTTACTTAGCTTTTTTGCCCCTTTTGGCTAATCGTGAAGGTGAGGATGAATGATGATATAAAATTGATGAAGCGACACTCACAAAGAACACCCATGCCGTTACAAGTCTCACTTTTCAAGTGGAAGAATATCAAGTGGCAAAAATATCGTTAACATCAGCGAAAATAGTGGATCGAGATTGGGGAAGGATTAACTACATGGATTTGTGTGGGGCAAAATAAAGGTCAGGATTGGCCTGGTTCAGACTGGGGGGTGGACACAAGTTAAACTATGACGGGAGCGTAGAATGCCCCCGCTATGCGGTGAAGACGAGACGAAATTTCACATTCTCCTCCAGTGCAAAGAAACAGGGGAGGCAAGTCAAAAATATATCAAGGAAATAAATGAAGCTAACATTGAGAATATAATGACACCCGCTATTAGGAGGAAGAGGCCGAGAGAGGGGGGGGATGCAAATGAGGAATCTGGGAACTTTCCTAAACTATGTCTGGGCAAGGAGAGCAAGGAAGCTGAGTGGGGATGGTGAAAATGTGTGAAAGGGGCTACTAAATAAATAAATAAATCATTCTGAGAAACATTAAGGAATCACTCGGTAAGAGTTTAGTGAAATACTGTAGTGAAAGTAATGGAAATGAAAGACGGTGTTCCTGAACTCCCAAGCAGTTTGAATGTGGAAGTAGACTGAGAGGGGGAGCAGGCACGTATCTAGAAATATGTTTCGGGTGGGGGGGTCCGAACCAAGTGCCTCAGGAATAATAATATTATTATTAATAATAATAATAATAATAATGTTTATATTAAAATAATTATACATCAAATTAATACTAATTACAATACATAAATTAATATTATATTATTATTACACGATTAGGTAAAAAGACTATAAGTAATATTCATTACGTAACTTACCTGTAGTTAAGATCGGAATAATTTACATAAAAACAAGTGCCCTGGCAATGAAATTAATGTCAAATAGATTAATAATTGAATATTTATCAAATAACAAAAATTATGTTACATGTAGTTGGAGAAAAGTAAGTTTCTGATTATGCATATTATTTTGAGTAGTAGTGTACAAAAAATCTTCTTCGTAATGTCATTCAAAGCGGTATAAACCCAATATAAGCCTTGCCTTGTAAAAAGTTCAGAGGAAATTAAAACCATCGATTATGGAACAAATGCTAATATTTTCATTACTTAATTTTAGTACTTGGTGAGTCTTTCGGGGGCCGGACCCCTGGACCCCCCTTAAATACGACCTTCCTGTCCTTCAAAGCCGTGTGATCCCAATATAATCCTTGTGTTCCAATAAGTTCAGAGGAAATTATAACAAATGCTAAATGAGTATATTTTTATTATTTAATTTTCATACTTAATAAGTCTTTTGTGTGTTAGGGGGGGGGGCGTCCAGACCCCCGAAATACGTCCTTCGTGTCCTTCAAATCCGTATGATCAAAATATAATCCTTGTCTTATAATAAGTTCAGAGGAAGTTATACAACACCTAAACGAATATATTTTTCATTATTTAATTTTAGTAGTTTATAAATCTTTCGGGGGGGGTCAGGACCACCTGGACTCCCTAAATACGTCCTTGAGGAGGAGGGATGTAGGAAAATTGCACTATTTTTTTTTCATCCATGTATGGTATGGACAGCTGTAAAGGCTCATACATGAAAATAAATTCTATTCTATTCTATTGAGGACGTTGCCGAATTCAGATAATTTCTTCTGTCCGTTTATTGGAGCCATGTCCACCTGGTTTAGTGGTTAAGGCTTTCCACATCGGAGGACCGAAGGACGACTACCACGTCCAGCCTTCTGGTGGATGGCAACGTCAAGGCCTCGCAGGTCGGAGCATTTTGTCTTTGCGATGCTGCGTCAGGCGCCCCGCAGACACCGAATATCTCTCGCGGGACCACCCCCCTCACCTCCTCCGGTTAGGAATGCTTCTTTTATATTTAGATGGGATATTTCGTCGCCTCCCCCTTTTTACATTTTTCACTCGCGAGCGGGAAAAGAATAAGCCTGTTTTCATCATCGACGAACGCCCAGGTGGAATGCGAAGGTTGCCAGAGAACTTGCATTAATCAAGCGTTTTCACAAGGGGGGAAGGGAAAGGGCCCCCGTTTTAAAAATATTGAGAATAATCGCCTCAGCCTTCAGGGTTGATGCTATGGGACCTTCCTTCAAGGCTGGAAAGTGTCAAGAAATGAACCCGAATCTCAGTGCCAAGGGTTTTCCACCCTCGAAATACCAAGCAAAACATAACCACGCAATACCAATGGGGTACATTTTGGACCCCAATGATTTGTTTCTTTGTTTCGCGTTTAAAAATGAGGGTTTTTCAAATAACATACAGAGAGTATTTTTATAATGTATTTCCCAAGTTACAAGTATAAATAATATGCAATAATATATAATAAACACAGTCATTTATATTCATGTTCTATACGTAGCTTTCATGATTTTTGAATGATTAGTGATTTTGAATGATACAATAGAACAAACAAGAAGAAAACACGTCATCCAAGAATAAATGAAAATGTTGTTGACAAACAACTTTTCTAATGCCCAAAACACTGCATTTACTTTCATTATTGGAATACCAATGGGGTACATCTTGGACCCCAGACACAAAAAAACATTTTTTTCATAGCATTTTTTTTTCTAAAAAGGTCACCTTTTACTGCTTGTCATTTACATTAAAACAAAAAATTCAGCTACAAAAAAATCCCAGTTTCGGAACTAAAAACCAGATAAAATGCAGGTACAAATATATGCGTGGGGTACAAAATGTACCCCTTTTGGTATTCCGCGGGTTAACCATGTTTTGCTGTTCGTTCTTAATTCTGGACGAAAAGTAGCAGAGGGAGTTATTCCAGGTAGCACTGGTGTATGCAAGGGGGAGCTGATGGGGCTGCAGTCCCTACTGAAATTTTAAGATAATCAAAATTCTCACAAGAAACTCGGGAAAAACCCAAGTTGTGTACACAAAACTCCCCTTAAAATGACTTACGATTACAATTTTTGTTCTTGAACAAATTTTAAAACGAATATTAAAATCGGTAGGCCTATACCTATAAAGCAGCTATGTGTTATAATTTAACTGTATTCATTTACTTATTAATATCGATACAGTCATTTTGAACACCATCTCATTCAAGTGTATAAACAAGTGTATAAATAAATGGCTCGTTGGCGTAGTGGTGACGTCGTCGCCTTGTAATAAATACCCAGCGCAGGCACATGAATGCTCCGATCCAACTTGAAACTGTAGGGCAAATACCGATTAAGCCCATTGGCCTATTGGCGCATAAGGTGACCTACAACAAAAACGCAAACTGAAGTGTCTAAATTTGTTGAATTTAATCTTTGCAAGAAACAACTAACACGCATTTTACAATTTGTAATGAAGAAAGCTTGTTCAAGGTAAGCCAATTGCATATTGTAGAATGCTGCAGGAATAGGATTTCGCTCGAGCACTAAATAGATCGAACGAAAGACAATACATAGCGTACGGAATTGAGAGCTTCTTCGCCAGGAACAGACAAAGCCATGAGTATATATTCGAAGCCCAATTGGGAAGAGGGAGGAAGGGGAGCATCTCAACAGAAAATCAAAGCAGAGACAGGTTACTGGACATAGACAGACAAGAAAAACAATAGCAGACTGCCAAACAAAGACCTCAATCAGGGAACAGCTAAGAGTAAGAGAATGGGGGGAAAGCGAAATATATCAAGGTTGTGGGAAAAAATGAAAGAGGCGCGCTGGCATGGTTCAGATTAGGGGGATGGAAACAACTAAGAAAGAGAGACGAAGCAGGGGAAACGATATGTCCTTTGTGCGAGGGGGAGGAGACGGACAAGCATATCCTACTGAACTGCCCTTCTACACGTGAGCTAAGGGACAAATGGATGAAAAACTTAACAGGGAGGGAGGTGATAGAAGTGGTAGACGACAGAATAAAGATAAAGGAAGCCGGGCAGCAAGTGGGGAAATACCTGGGAGAAGTAAGAGAACGGCGGGGGAAAGCTATTAGAGAAGGCAGAGAAATTAGTCATCAATTTAGGGAACGGAACTTTATGTGCTAAAAATCTCAGAAATATTTATTTATTTATGTGTCATAAATCTTGAAAATATGTGATAAAAACAGGAAAATATGTGGCAAAAATAAAAAAAACATTTGGTAACAAAAACAAAATATTACATGCATTTTAAACACCTGAAATGAGTTTCTAAATGCTTACCACTTAGCGAGCTATTTTTTGGAAGAGTTGAAGTGAATCACCATAGTTTTTCCAAATTCTCCATTGTAAATCTGTGACGATTATCTCTAAAAAGCATATTATATTGCGAGAAAGATCGCTCCACGTCACAAGAAACAATTCTTGCATATTTGAAGCACGAAATGTCACTAACGCTGAAGTTTTTCAAAGCTTCCTCTTCCTCTACCTCACCTTCCAAAACACGTGCAATTTGGTACAAAGTTTGAAAACCTTGGTTTTTCCCAAAAATTTCTGTACACTTAGCCATTAGCACTTGTGCGTTAGATCAAGTGGGGCTAATATTTTCAACCAATAGGATCGTAGGCGAGGCGCCAGAAGTCTGCCAGCGTGCGTGTTCGAAGACAAAACAAACCTAACACACTCGATATGAAAGAGGTGGGGAAAATAAACATTTTTCCTTCGTGGATTTCGAGGTAGCTGAAGTCAATGAGCGATTTTATGTATTTGAAATGAAAATTTGCAAAATATGTATTTACATACGGAGAACTGGAAAATATGTGTTTTTATGTAAAATGAAATTTGCTGTGTTGACATATAAGGCTATGATCAGAATTTTGGCAAAAACGAGGGTCTCTATCTTATCGCAGAAAAAAACATTTATTTACCTAAGGTTCCGTTCCCTAGATCATGCTCCAGCCGAGCCACCTTTATATTGTAAGTGTGTGTAAAGTAAAATGTATGCGTTTTTGGTGAGAGTGCAGGAAAGAGAAGGGGGCGAGGAAGAAGGAAGAAAGACTGGAAGAAGAACTGTCGAGGGAGGGGAAGGATGTGTATATAGGGGACAAAGTAAGAGACAGCTTAAAAGAAAAATAAATGTTACAAAATAGTGTAGAAAAAATCAAAACTATGTAGTGTGTACAGCCTATGGCTCGCACAAAAAGAAAATAAATCTCTCTACTGTATCTACGCATCTACACGTATAACCGTCATTTGTCTGTGGTAGTGGCCCTCAAATATGGACAGTGTGCTGAAAGACGCAGTGAAATCGAAACATAGTGAACTTAGTCATCATCTGCATGTTATAGTGGAACCAATAGCAAAAAAAAAAACCCTGCGCAGACCCGCAGGTCTGCACCGTACTCCCGCGTGAAGGGACCATGCTTCCTTATGGCCCGAGCTGAACGGAAGAAGGGAAAGCTGCGCCCTTTTCGTCCAAGGTTTTTTTCCTTGTGGTGGCTCTATAAAATATTTAGCCTATCTTACCAATACACAGTGATATGAAAATGAAATAGGTGCTTATGGGCTGAAACTACCAAGGCAGATATTATATATTTAGGTGTCTACGATTATCGTCACATTAAAATTATACTCGACTGTTTAGGCTCGAGCGTAGCATGCTCGAGGGTGGGAGACATGCATTACTCTAGTGTCTTACAAAATAAGAAGCAATTCCTAAGAACAACCACTGAACTTTGTTGGGACTTCTCATGCGGCTTCTTCTTCAGATTAGGTTCAATGGCTTCCCTCATCTATAAAATACGAGCGGTCTCACTTCAATACCTAACATTATACGTTCAAAATTACAACACTGGTTTAGTAAGTCATAGTGTAATATGGCACTAAAGAAAGTAAATAGTGTCTTCGTTGAAAATAATTTTTGAAAAAGGTATATGGAAGAAATCTAAGGGCTTTCAAAAATTCCATATGCCCTCCCGATGGGGCAGTGGTAATGTCATCGCCTTGTAGCCGGGCCCCCGTGGCGGAGTGGTTAGAAGCAACGCGATACGACGCCATGGGTCCCGGGTTCGAATCCTGGCCTGGGCATATGGATGTTTATGAGTGTTCATTCATCAATTTCATCATATCATTACTCATCCTCATCTTCGCAAATTAGCCAAAAGTGGCTCAAAGGCAAATCAATCATCGCCTTGAAATCAAGGGGGTCCCAGGTTTGATTCTCGGTGGAGACACATACTGGACTTAAAAAACTCACAAGAATCAAACTCAAAAACTCCCCATGCGTAGAGCCATGTCATTGAGGTTGGCAACAATGCCATGAGAAAGCAGCAATTGCCCACTCTTTTGCGAGATTCTTCCACATCTGAGTCAGTGGGAGAGGTAGCAGGAATTTCACTACACGATACAGCCGAAAGAGGAAAAAATGCCTTACTGTGCACGCCCGCAAGTGTCGTCATAATCTAGGAATGTTTTTCACGAAGGCTATCGGGTAACAGAGGCCCAAGAGAATGTCCGTTGCTCATCGTATCCCACGGCCCACTTCTGTTTCTGGACTGTAAAAGGAATCGCCCTCTTTTTATCGTTGCTTTTTTTTCTTTTCCCAAACACGAAAAACGATAGGAGATGTTGTGTTATTTGACGACTCAACGTGGACTTCCTGTTTGAATTCGTAAGCAAGAACCTTGTTGTGTGTGATTCCATGATTTGTGGACGGGACACTCCGTCGCCTGCTACATACAAAGTGACGTAGACGCATTGAAATCTGGGACGTGTGAAAAGGCAGCTGCCAGTCTACTCGTTTGGTATTTTGCTGCGCAGTACGCGGGAAGACATTCGGCGAAAGGATTGAAGTGGGCAGTTTCTACGAAAAGGCATTATTTCAAGGGTATAACCTGACAACTTGCCCATATACTTCTTTTCATGGATTTCCCTCGCCTTGGTATCAAGGGTGCTGGGTTCGATACCCGGTGTAGTTCGGATCCCACTTTATATACCCGGGCCACGGTATCTCCCGACCCCCATTCACAGTGCAGAGCTGTTTCCGTGACGGCTGCTCCTGGGAGGAGGGATTCTAAGGTTGCCGCTTGTTGACCAAACAGGAGTGCAGCTGTATGCCTAATTAGCTGCAGGTCCAGTCACGATTAGCCTTTATGTGCATAATTTGAACTTAAAAACTCACGTTGGGGATAATGTCAAAGACGACGTCCGACGTCATCAAAATATTTGTGTGGATATTTTCCTTAAAATAACATCAAATTCAACAGTCCAGCCTAGTGACTGAAAGTCCAGGGTGGGTGCACAAATGTGAGACGCTGAAAGGGCAGTGATGGGCACTATCGATTAATTTCCGCCATCGACTAATTAGTCGTTATTCGAAACAAAATATCGACTAATTACTCGAAATAATTAGTCGACTACTGTTTCGACTAAAATTAGTCGAATTTGTCGTTCGAATAATATTAGTCGAATTAGTCGAACGACTAATATTAGTCGAATTAGTCGAACGACTAATATTAGTCGAATTAGTCGAACGACTAATATTAGTCGAATTAGTTGTTTGACTAATATTAGTCGAACTTTTAATTGACTTTTCTTTCAAACTAATCTGAGTCGAAATATTTACTTTTTTATTATTTTGAAATTTCTCAAGGCTACGTTATGCTGAGGCAGGCTAAATGGGACTGACTCTAAAGTTCTAAGATACAAACTATACTATAATATATTATGAATGATATATAAATCGACTATTTGTTAGTTAACGCATGAAAGCCATCTCGAAGGCCCGACACGTTGAGTTGTGGACTGACGATGTCGCCACCAAAGGTGCCGGCTTCAAATCCCGAACTAGACATGGAGAAATGACAAAGACCATCGACTATTAAATGTTCTTAATATTGTGATAATAGCAAAATAAAACACTTGTCAATTCCTTTTACTTGCTACTTTCATGAAAGAAGATAGAAGGAAGGAGTGCTTATCCAAAGTCTTAACGTTTTTGTAAATCACCATCAAATGCCAGTGGAGAGCAATGGTTCAGTGTTCTAAAAAGAAATAGTAGAACTGCCCTCAGAAATTAAGCGCCGGATGGCAGATTTTCTAGTTTTGGCACTCTTTACAGCGAATGCTGATGTCCTGCAAGAAATGGACTTTGATCAGTTTGCTGAAATGAAAGCCAGAAGGCGAGTGTTTTCTTGTTAAATTGTAAGTGTGTTTTTTATTGAAGTTCATAATAATAATAATAGTAATGTCCGGAGGGCCCAAAACAATGGATAGCCCAGTGGCCCAAATTTTATAAATCCGCCTCTGAACATGTATATATTCTTTTAAAATTTACGTAGAATAAGTTTAAACCTTGACACCTTGCTGTAATATGTGCAATGATGGAGGGAGCGGAGGGGGGTGGAATCAGAATATATTTCCTAAGTGATTCGTTTACTTCAGCTGGTTCAAAGTTACTTTTACTACTAGGTGCACCACAATTGATCCGTTAATTGAAGAAAAGGAAGAATTTAAGTGGGGAGTCACATTGTGCTTCGGATCCCCCTTTAAACTGTACGTCCAATCAAATAATATAATACAATTTAATGGGTATGTTTGTGGATTTAAAGAGTATATTTAAGTTAGTCATTACCGTACCATTTAATGCATCTTGGAACTGCAGTCCCCAAAATAAATTAATGGGAGAATATTTTAAAGTATATTCGTAAATAAACACTACGTTTTATCGCTTATTTTCAGTCACTCCACTATTTGCAACGATGATTTTTCTCTATTCACCATAAGGCACAATTCTGGGGGTTCTTTAAGCAAGCATACTGTGTGTAATCCTTGCTCCGCAATGAATGGTTCGGAAAATGTATTGTAACGTATTTGCGTAGGTTAGGTTGATTCATTTGGTTTATGCGCTTTTCTTACACTTTTGGCTAATCTCGAATATGAGGATGAACGATGATGTGATGAAATTGATGAAGGGACACCCAGAAAGAACACCCACGCCCAGGCCGGGGTTCGAACCCAGGACCCCTGGCGCTAACCACTCGCCACGGAGGTCGGTTCATACATATTTTTTATTCCAATTAAATATCATTCATTGGGTGTACTTATTTTGCAAAAACGTTTAACAGAAAGTTACGGTAAAAGTAACTCACATACAATATACTTTTCAAGTAACAGAAACTGTAATTTTTTAAAAAAAATGGGTAATAAGTGAAACTCACTTTTGAAGCATGTCAGTTACTTTTTGAAGTAAGTAACGGTAACTGGTTTCCTTTTTTAAAAATTAGTAACTGTCACTGCAACTCAGTTACTATTTGAACCAACTAACTGTAACTCAGTTACTTTTTGAACCAATTAACTGTAACTAAGTTACTTTTTGAACCAATTAACTGTAACTCAATTACTTTTTGAACCAATTAACTGTAACTAAGTTACTTTTGAAACCAATTAACTATAACTCAGTTACCTTTTGAACCAATTAACTATAACTGAGTTCATTATTTTAAATGTGTAACTATAACGCAGTTACTTTTTGAACTAATTAACAGTCACTCATTTAATTTTGAAAATGTAACTTTCCCAACAGCTGTGGTGATTATACAGCCCATATCTGATAATTGCACAAAAGTTTGTGATTGGGCAACACTGATTTCCCTTCCAGTTCTACTTGTATTTCCTAGTTTTGTCCTTCGCTGTAAATTGGTCTCTGTTTTTCTTACCAGCAGCCTTTTGTCACGGATGAGGGAAAAGCTAGTAGGCGGAACGTGCCCTTACGATTGCCACCTTATCTTTTTCTCGGAAATATTATTCACTTCTGCTTCTCAACAGTCAAGCAATGTTACACGTAAACCTGTAACAAGGGAGCAAAAGTTTGCATCTTTGTATCTTGGAACTTTTCGATTGGCGGCCGTTTGTTCGAACTCTTCATGAAACGAAACTTTTGTATTTATAATTATCTATTACAATTTATTACCCCTTAATTACGTTTACATATATTTATTTGCCTCTTATTTTTTATTGCTGAGATTAAGGCTCATGCCTTTTCTTACACTCAACCACATACAAAAAGTTAATAATATACAAAATTTGATTCATATATAAACATTGGATCATAGACCTTTTCACGAGCAAGACCTCATCTCCAGGAAAGTATCAACTCGGGGCAAGCCCCGGCATCTACTAATCTGTTGAGTGAGATGAGTCAAGGTAAATGGATCATAGACCTTTTCCTGCTCCCACAAAAATAGGCAATAATTAGGCTGGAGAGTTCAGTGAACAAACCGATCTCTAATTACGCACTGGTAATGATCAGGCTGGAAAGTTCATACGAACTAACCGATCATAAAAAATGAACATGGATTTACCTTTCACCCTATACTTTTCTTACGTAGGAGATTGAGTTGAGTTTTTGTTTTAAGTCCACTTTATGCACGGGAAGGCTGATCGATACAGGCCTACAGTTTAAAGTGAGACTTTAACCATTACATATTTTTACCTTGGTATCGAACCTCGGACCTCTTCATTAAAAACGAGGACGTTAGCACTATGCTATCGGTGAAGTCCTCTATAGGAGATTGGGAATACTACGTGTGCATATTCATTACATAAGGGAATGTTTGAAAAATAATATAAAGATTAAACATAGGAAAAGTTACATACAATAATATCAGCCTTTTTGCAAAGTTTTTTTTTCAAGTCAATGCGCGAAGAGGATGATGGGAAACGAATTGCTATGTAACCTCCATTGGGAATCGAACCCAGGATCCCTTTATTACAGGGCGACACCATTTATGTTTTAATGTGATACGGTAGTTACGAGCAAGGTGCACACTTATTTCGATTCCGTCAAAATTCTCTCGAGTATTAGAAAAAGCGAAGCACTTGTGTCAATTGGCAAATTTTGGGTTAGGTGTATTTGGTTATATACTTATTGGCAGAGGAGTACCTAGGATTTTCGAAAGGGGGGGGGGCAAATATTTTTTTTTTACTAGTCTGACCTCATTTTGCCATCTTTTCCTCCCTTTGGTACGCCACTGATAATCGGGAAGATGGAGCAAGATGCTTGTGAAAAAGTCGTAGGAAGATGATAGGAAGAATGATACATTTAAGAATGAAGATAAATATCATGAAAAGGCAAAAGATAAAAATAAGATATCAAAGATGCCCCAAGATCGATCCCACTCTAGACTGTAGGTCTAATCCTAAATAGCCTTTCTGTGCATAAAGTGAACTAACTAACTTTAAAGTATACTGAATAACATTCCAAGAGAAAGTGCTACTGAAAAAGACAAATCGAACAAATGTACCAAATCAAATAATCATGATGAGAGAAAGGGTTTAGAAGTGAGAAACTGGATTAGAATTAAAAAATTGAAGTAAAAGACACAAATGAAACAGCGAATGGGAAAATTAGTTTAATAAGACAAAAGAGAAAGATAGCACCAAAGCATTTAAAATAAAAGTGTAGTAGTAGATCTACTAATTTCAGGCAGAGCACCATCTATACGCCAATATCTCAGTCTAACCGTATTACTCTTGTCACAAGGTTTTTTTTATGGATTTGATGTGAATGATTCGGGTCGAATGTAAAAGTGTAGTCACCCTGAGCGTCGTCAGGAATTTTTGTACGGGTTGGGGGAACAGGTCTCTTTAAAATTTGAATGATAGGAATAATAATAGTTATGATTGTTATTATTTAATAATAAATATTATAAACTCATAAACCAATTTTAATTAATTTATTATTATAACCAAAGCTGTTATTAACTTTTGCATGCCTCGTTCAAAATATGCTTTGCTTTTCTGATGCCGTAGTGGTAACGTTGTCGCCTTGTAATCAAGGAGTCCCGGGTTCGATACCCAGTGGAAGCACGTCCCACTTTACGCTATAGATCCAGTCCCGATTTGCCTATCTGTGCATAAATTGGAATAATAACAAAAACTGAAACTAAAGAAATGCTTTAAAAACTAGAGACGCTTTAGTCATGAAGTTCATATCGTGTAAAAATGATTTTTTTGAAATTTTGAAAATCGTGGAAACATTTATTATTTGGATTAAATGGTATATTATGAAAACTTGTACATGTAGTTCTGATCTGGTTCATACATTTTACACTCAATCTTTTCGATCGAATGCAGTTCTTACTTTGTTTAGCTATACTAACTACCTGAACTTTATTTCTGTTATTAACATTAGATATAACAATCTTTCTGGTTTTTCACAACTTGAAGTCAAATTTCTGGGGGGGGGGGGTAGCTACAATCTTGATTATCCTATCTGGGCTCGAGACAAAACCTTGCAAAATATTTGTGTAGGAATTGCCTCGAAGAATATAGTTCCTTGTTTTCCATGGAAACAGTCTAAGCTCACAAGCAAGTTAGAGACTCTGATACAAGACTTGTGGCATCATCTAAATGTAATCTTGACCCCCGATGACTCTCTGAGGTATCTTGCAGCGAAAAAACAGGATGGTGATAACCGAATCCACAGCCACAGCAGAACTGCAGGAGAGAACATAAAAGAACTTTTCACAGCCACAATCTGGTAATGAAAGAAATCTCCCACAAGACTAAACATAGACATGGGTTGTGCTTTGTTTGGGTCCAGTGTACGTGGTCTTTGACCATAACATTGCTACCGTAGGTGGAGGTTTCTCATAATTGATGGTTTCTTTAAGAAGGGGAGGAAGTTAAATAGCATAAACAATGAAGGGAGAAGAAAACAGAAATTTTAGGATCGCTTATCTCGACTTCGTGTCGATATTCTGACGTGTATTTTCTTGTAAATAGTAGACCTTAGTTGTGGGCAATGAGAGATGAACGATACTCATCTATCTTCCTCTCTTTCTCTATCTCTCTGTCTCTCTCTCTCTCTCTCTCTCTCTCTCTCTTAAGGAGAGAAAGAGGGAGAGAGAGAGAGATACAGAGAAATATGGGAGAGAGAGAGAGAGAGAGAGGAGAGGTATACAGAGAAAGAGAAAGAGCAACACTCTCTCTCTCTCTCTCTCTCTCTCTCCCTCTCTCGGAAAGGGAGAGTGAGAGAGAGAGAGGTGGAAAAAAGGGTGGGTGAGAACAGTGAGAGAAAGAGGGTGAATGAAGATAAAAAAGAGGAGGAGAAAGAAAAAGAGAGGAGGTTATTTTAAGAGAAGAGAGACAGAGAAAGAGAGAATAAAAAGAGGGAGAGAACGGGAAGAAAGGAAAAGAAAGAAGAAAATGAACCTTTTTCTCTCTCTTTCCTTTTTCCTTCTCTCTCTCTCTCTCTCTCTCTCTCTCGATAGAGAGACAGAGAGAGGGGGGCTCACGGGTTATCAGGGGGGAAGAGGGAATAGAGGGGAGAGAGAGAGAGAGAGAAAAATTTCATATAAGTACGCAGTACTATGGGCTAGATGCGTGTAACTATTGAGTAGTCGTTTAACCCTTAGTACGCCGCGCGGTCTGACGAAAGTAAGCCCAGTGTCGCCGAGGCTTTGAGCGGGAAATTTGAATTCGTATACATAATGGAGAAAAATCGTAATAACTCTGGCACTATGGGACCAATCTACTTCGGATAACTTTTGTTTTGCAGGCAATGCATTGGTGCATGCAACCATGTAAAATTTGGATGCCCCAACCGCGGGGGGGTTACGGGCGGGGGCTGCATGCCCCGAATTTCAATGAAAAAAACATAAAAATGTGGAGTTTGCCCCCTCTTCTCCAGCTACTTTGGGGAGAAAACCGGAACTTTTGCTTTTTTTCAAAGAATGGACCTTCCGCAACAGAATGAAACTTGATTCATGTTCGTGGGTGCAATACAATTTGAATAATAAGGCAAAACGTAAAACTCTAGCGAATTTTAGCCAATTTGCATATTATTCATAAAATTGTTATAACTGACACTATGGGACCAATCTACTTCGGATAACTTTTGTTTTGCAGGCAGAACATCAGTGCATGCAACCATGTAAAATTTGGATGCCCCAACCGCGGGGGGCTTACGGGCGGGGGCTGCATCCCCCGAATTTCAATGAAAAAATCATAAAAATGTGGAGTTTGCCCCCTCTTCTCCAGCTACTTTGGGGAGAAAACCCGAACTTTTGCTTTTTTTCGTTCGCACTTGCATCTTGTGTAGCTACTGTGAATCTATTTCTCCCTTTTGACTCGGCTCTTTGTGGAAATATGACCGGAAGGAAACGATTTTGCATTACGGAAATCGATGAGCTGTTATATGATACGAAGTGTTTATGGTGAGGCCTTTGTTAGTCCTAACAGAGGAGGGAAGGGAGCCTTTGCAATCGTTTGTTTTGTCTATACTTCTGGATAGACGCACGCTTTAGACTCAAGCTTCTGGCCTCTGGCTATCGTCAACCTTCATTGCATTTCTAACACCGCCAAACCTCATTCAACCTGAGCCCAAACACGTGACATATTCCGAGAAAGGAGGGGGGGGATTTGGAATTTTCGAAACGCGATTGCAAAACATGTTCCCGAACGAACTGTCAGTGTTTCAACCTCAATATACAAATATAAGTGTGGCAAACCCTCAATAATTGTATCTAAAGGTGTTTGTAACATATGTGTTACAGCGGCTACAAGGTACATACTTTTTTTGTAACATATGTGTTACGGCTGCGAACTAAGGGTTAAGGTACAGTAAAACCTCGTTAATCCGGATCCCGATAAGCCGGACTTCGATTAATCCGGACAGGCAAAAGCCCCCCCCCAAAAAAAAAGCAGAATGCAAGGTTTTAAATGTGGCTAGAAGTCAACAAGAGAACTTCCCAAAGAAAAGGCAGTCAACCACTGATGAAATTCTGTTTCCCTCAGGCGTGTACGGTACTGTGAAGTGTCTTTAGGTATATGCCCTTTAAATACACCATAATAAACGTGTTTTGTTGCTATAAACGGAGTTTTAATACACTTTCTACTGTTCTTTTATGTTATTTCAGTTAATCCGGACTTTCGTTAAACCGGTCAACTTATCTCCCCCATTAGTCCGATTAAACGAGATTTTACTGTATTCCCTTTCTGTTCTGAATGGTGTGGAGGCACATAGTGGTTCGGATCACACTTTAAAACTGTAGGTCCAGTCCCGATTAGCCTTACTGTGCATAAACTGGATTAAAAATATCTAATCAATCAAAATCAATCAATGTTCTGAACGGTTTGATTGGTGGACTGAGTTGGTTTGTATTACTTCGCTTTTCTGCCACTTTTGGCTATTCGCGAAGATGAGGATGAGTTATGATATGATCAAATTGATGAAGACACACTAACAAAGAACACTCATGCCCAGGCCGGGATTCGAACCCGGGACCCCCTGTTCAGAATGGAAGGTACTATGTATCCAGTGGGGGAATTTCCATAAAGTGGCTAATTTTCAATACAAATTAGGGAAAATGTCTTAAATATACAACAATTTCAATCTATGCGTCGCAACCCTCTAATTATGCAAAAACTGAGTTGAGATTAGAAACAGACATGGACACCTGTACGGAGTGTCAATAATCCTCGTGGTCAAAGTAACATTCATATATCCTTAATTTGTACTCAAATATTTCAAACTTCTATTCCTTTTTCATCTGTTGTTTCCTTTCTTTGTTTATTGTCCTTTCCCGAACCCTTTAATCCTATCCCCTGTATATTTCTATCTTTTGCTCTCCTTTCTGCTTTTCATATTTGTATATTTTTCTAGATTTTTCCCTTGTCCTGATTGGTCTATTTGAGCATTAAGTGGACACAAAACTAACTTTGTTTTGACAAACTTTATCTCTTTATTTCAATATGTCATTTATCACTCTTTCTTTCTTCCATTTTCTATCTTGTTTCGTCGCCTATTTTCTTTCCTTTTTATAACTTCTCTCTCTTTCAATCTCTACTAATTTATTTTTTCTCTCTCTTTCGTTTCTTTTTCTATTTCTTTCTCCTCTCTCTCTCTCCCCCTCTGTTCTTTTATTGATGTATTTCTATATTTCTTTCTTACACATTCACTCCCCTTATTTTTCTCACTATATTTCCAAATCTCTTTCTATCGTTCTCTCATTTCCCTGTTTACAACACAAGAGCATGACGTCACACTATTTTCAATATGGTTTATATCCCGCATCAAATACCCATTATAAAATGTTGGATGGAATGTTTGTGTATCTCTCGATACCTAACTACATTGAGAGTTTATTGTCAAATTTAGAAATCGTCTCTTACGGTGATCAGCTAATTGTAGATGTCAAGGAGAGATGTCGTCATTTTTCTTATTGTTTCATATTGATTGTTAGTTGGGGAGAGGTGATCGCTCAGTTTTGGATGAGAGAGGAAACCGATCGTCTACGTTAATTGACGATTTATGTTTAGTTTCAGCCGTCTCCGGAAGGGGTGATCACTTAGTTTAAATGGCAAAGGAAGGCAATCGTCGACGAAATTGACGATTTATGTTTAGTTTCAGCCGTCTCGGGAAGGGGTGATCATTTAGTTTTAGATGGCAAGGAGAGCGATCATCTACAATAATTGGCGATTTATGTTTCAGCCGTCTCCGAAGGGGTGATCACCTAATTTTAGATGCCAAAAATTGATTGTTGCATTTTTAGAGATCCGGCCTCCGTGGCGGAGTGGTTAGCACATCGCGCTACGACGCCAGGGGTCCCGGGTTGGAATCCTGGCCTGGGCATGGATGTTTGTGAGTGTCCATTCATCAATTTCATCATGTCATCAGTCATCCCCATCTTCGCAAATTTGCCAAAAGGTGGCACAAAAAAGCGAAGTAAAATAAAGCAGAAAGCACTTTTAGAGGTTTCCGGAGGTACGAACGCTCATTAATCCGCCTATGATTCATAGTAACATCGTATCTTACTTCGTTTTCATGCTATTTTTGTCTAATCACGAAGATGAGAAATGAGTGACGAAATTGATGAAGGGACACTCACAAATAACACCCACGCCGGGATTCGAACCCGAGACATCTGGCGTCGTAGCGCGATATGCTAACCACTCCGCCACGGATGTCGGCAAAGTACCATTTACCTCCGCAGATTGATCTTCCTTTGTCTTAGGGTAATCCGGCGGGAGAAAATGATTGTTTGCTCACCGCATTTCCTCTGCTCGTACACCTGAGTCCACAGATGCTTCGCTTGTTCTTCCATGGAGGAGAATAGATGATAGAAGCGATAATAGAGAAGATGAGGCCAACAGGTGTGGGAGATGTTTATCGCGAGCGATTCCCTGGCAATGCTCCATTCTCACACCCAACTAGCAAATTAAAATGGACTTATTGTGGCCAGAAGATATGGAGTCAGAACCCCGAGGTTAATTATTTTTTCCCGCCCTCCTTATCTAGCCACAGAAGTGCAAAGTCATTTGTTTCCCAGAATTAAGGAGTTCAAATCCCGCCATGCCAGATGCTTTCCTATGGTTTTCTACAAGCGCCATTGTCTTCCGTTTGCTGTGTCGTCTCGAGAATTCGGTTTTCTATTGTTTTCTTTGCGTTTGTTTTATTTCGCCGGATCCCAGGGGAGGCCAAATTAGACGACCAAGCGATTATGCACGGCGGCTTTGTGCTCACGTAAAGGCACACATAGTAAAACTAAATGCATCAAATATATTTGATGAACTAGAAATGCATCGATTGATTGACCCAAGAATCAAGCTTACGGTTTGACGCATTTTTGTGTAATGATTTTTTAAAGGTGACGCCAAATTGCATCATAGGATGCAAGTGTGTGAGTCTTTCTACATCGAACTATACTTTAATGATTCACTTAAACATCTTTAATGCATTTTTGTTTCAGTTTATGCATTCATTTTCCCATGTGTACGGTGACGTTGGATTAGGTTTCGGTGGAACTTTAGGATTAGGTTATTTTATGTCGCTTTTCTGTCACTTTTGGCTAATCGCGAAGATGAGGATGAGTGATGATATGATGAAATTGATGAAGGGACACTTTCATAGAACACCCATGTCGAGGCCGGGA
This sequence comes from Lepisma saccharinum, assembly GCF_977018435.1. Taxonomy (NCBI): domain Eukaryota; kingdom Metazoa; phylum Arthropoda; class Insecta; order Zygentoma; family Lepismatidae; genus Lepisma; species Lepisma saccharinum. The sequence goes on along the minus strand of NC_139242.1, from coordinate 18,917,981 downwards.
TTCGAACCCGGGAACCCTGGCGTGTAGTTTGTGACTGTCCCTTCATCAATTTCATCATCATTCAGTTTCATCACCTTTACCCAGAAGTGGCAGAAGAGGGAAGTAAAATAAAGCATATCAATCAATCAATCAAGCTGAATTCCACGCTGTACACCCTTGTAACCGCAGTGCTGCAAGTCAATGAGGCTCTGACGCCCTGACTCATGGCCAGTATAATCGTCTGTGAAGTTCGTGTTGTGTCGTACATATAGCCTTTGTTTGTGATTGTTCAAAAGGGCAGAAGCGAATTAAAATAAATGAAATCAATCAAGCAATCAAACCATAGCAGAGGGAGTTGACTATGAGTACATGAACTTGTAATCCATACTCTTGAAGTATCTTTGAAATCAGTCAAGAATTACTCAGAATTCATGGCGTAACGTTTTGTAGATGAATGAGAGAGACTCGTGTCACGTATGACAAAGAAATATATATACCTAGGTATATATTCCTAGAATTTCCCCATAAAAACCGAAAGTAGCTACACAAGTGTTCATTATTCACGAAAGGCATTAAATTTATGGGCAGGAAATCCTACACAGAGCTCTTTTCATTGTACGTTCAATTGCATTGATCTCGTTTGCAACAGGTGTTTCTACAGACCTCCTCCCCCCCACCCTCCGCTCGCCCGCTGCCAAGAAAACCTATAAATGGGTAAATGTGTCATTCACGATTGCGAACAGCTGGTTTTGTTTTCTTGCATCACATGCACGTTGGCTCATAGAAAAGTCTTTGGAATGTGTCAATTCATCCATCAGAGCTTGGTAATTCAGTTCAACATCCAAGTAGTATATGTTAGTTCGCTGTGGCGGCTGGTGGTCTGACTTTATGGGTGTTCACAGAAGAAGTGTTTATCACCCCTCTCATATACTCGCTCCCGTTTTTGCGTACATAATGATGCTAAATGTATTGGCAACCCAAGTTACGAGCGCCTTCTACTGAAAATGAGACTATGGGAGAATTGTATTTCATGAAAAAAATAAAAAATATTAATGAAATACCTCGGTGAATTTTCCGTCGATCACGTCAAGAGCGATGTTATTGAGTGTAGATAATTCAGTTCTAAGGAAGGACTAAAATTAAATTGTGTGACTCAGTTGTTAGCATATGCAGATGATGTAGACTTATTAGGGGATGATATAAATACAATTAAGAATAATGCTAAGATATTTTTCAAAACTGCTAAATAGATAGGTTTGGAAGTTAACAAAGAGAAAACTAAATATATGCTTACAGGCCGAAACCAAGTGTTAGGTAAAAATCAAAATCTAATTATTGATAACACCTCGTTTGAACCAGTTTCCAAATTCAAATACTTAGGAGTAATGTTAAAATGTGAAAATTATATTAAAGAGAAAATAAAAAGTAGGCTTAATTCAGGAAATGCATGTTACTTCTCTCTTCATAAACTTTTGTCTTCTCGTTTAATATCTAAGAAACTAAAAGTTAAAATATACAAAACAGTAATTTTGCCTGTAGTATTATATGGATGTGAAACTTGTTCCCTTACGTTGAAAGAGGAACATAAATTGAGAGTATTTGAAAATAAGATCCTTAGGAAAATCTTCGGACCTAAAAGGGATGAGGAGACAGGTGAGTGGAGAAGGTTACATACATAATTTAGGACTACATAATTTGTATTCATGTCCAGATATTATTAGAATAATTAAATCAAGAAGACTTAGGTGGGCAGGCCATGTGGCACGAATGGGAGAGGAAAGAGGAGTTTAGAGGATTCTTGTTGGGAAACCTGATGGTAAGAGACCTGTAGGAAGGCCAAGACGAAGATGGAGGGACAACGTTGAGATTGACCTTAAGGAAATCGGTAGAGATGGAAAAGAGTATATAGATCTTGCTCAAGATAGGGAAAGATGGAAGGCCTGTGTTGCTGCAACCATGAACCTTCGGGTTTAAGAAGGCTAGATAGTTAGTTAGTTAGATAATTCAACTCGATAACCTGACAAAATCACTAAAAACACAGAAATACCGATCTACAATATTCAATATTATTCTCGATTTGCAAAATAGTTAATAGAAGCTTTCTCCCTCGCTCCGCTGATAATAGTGAACAAGAATAATAATAATTTTTGCATACATAACAAGCAGGACCGGGCGACTACCCGTGGCATCCTCCTTGATTAGAGCCAAATCCTAAGCGCGAGTTTATTTTTTAACTCCACTTTATGCCCAGAAAAAGCAAATAGAGACTATCTATACAGTTTAAGGAGGGGTCCGAACTACTGTGTACCTCTACCGGGTGGCGTATTTATAAACCCTATAGTGATGCAAAACCTCCAGCCATATTTGGCTCCTGATTGGCTATCTTCCGGAAGTTCATGCAGTGTTCCTTCAAATTAACGCTAGATGGCAGGATTCAAGTTGACATTGTAGATTTCAGAAATCCAACCCAACAAGATGAAAAACTCCTTTAAACTCAGGTTCATTTTCGAGCACATTTTTAAAATTATTAAACAAAATGGTACTATTTAGCACATGTCAAGTTGTGAAATTTCTCCTATAATGTAGTAATCACTTCACATACGTTACAAGCGCTTTTAGAAATATTTAATATTAGGGTCTGTTGTTTTTCGATGGCTTAATATTGATTTTTACCGCCAAGAAAAGATTCATTGTATTTTTAACATTTTCCATATTTTTATATATTTCTTAACATAATTTCGACAATTTTATTACGAACTATATTACTAGACAATCACGAGACTAATTTTCTTGTAAACGACCAAGTAAGAAACGACTGACACGGAACATAAACACTTCCAGTGTTCACAGCCAATAACAAAGCATTATATACCTCTGGTTCTGCAGCACTCCAGGGTTTGTAAATACGCTACCGGGTGCGTGGCTATTGGTTTAAAAAAGAGTTGGATTTATTGTTGCTGAATAACTTAATAAGTAGTATATTGCAAAATCATCTAGCAATATAAGCTAAGAGATTATTGTTGTTTTGATGTCATTATGTAGGTATTAAATAAATACCTACCTACAATAAACATGTTCTTTAGCAGCATTATTTTTCGTCATTAAAACCGAAATATATAACATGGTTATGATTTATATTGGAGGAAGGTGGAAAGTATGAGGACCACGGTAGAAAGTAGAGGGCGCTAAATTTCAACTGGCCCGGGTGAAAATGTTATCTTGAGCCACTTCTGCAAACGCCCGTCCAACGACTACATGCAGAAAATCAGTTGTAATCTATCTAGCAATTGTTTATTTAATGACCGACTGACCAAACCAACAAAATCAAGCGAAATCAAGAGAATAATAAATATTAAAGAAAATTATGGTAGTCACTCAGTCCACACTGCTCCTGCTTCGTACTTCAGAATTTTTCTTTCCCTTCCGCCTTATCTGTCTTATTACTGCAGTCGCTGAGCGCTTTGCTAACTTCGCTCCAAATACTCAACAACGTTAAATATTACATCTCTGCTTTCGCTATGTACAGTTTTTCTTTCATCAAGCTCACTTTGCAATGAAACAGGGACGAGCTTTTGACAGTGCAACAATTTTGCCACACAATGGAAGTAGCTGATGATCCACGTTTCCCCTGCGCGGGTGGATAATTCTACTACAGCACCACAAGCACTGTTTATTTTGGCCATGCTGCACTAATAAGCAAAGGCAATTCAAGACATTGTTTGAAGCACGCGTTTCGCTTTTAGTTGTCCCCCCTCCCTCTCTATCACTTCTTTCTTGCCGCCATGTTCGGAACAGTGTGGGCGAAAATACCATGGAAATTCCCTTTTCCTAAAAAAAATCCCTCGATTTGCAATGATGTGTGTTTGCCTCTACTCCGCTACAACGGGATTGCAACACTGCATTTGGAACACAACGCTAGCAGTGCGAGTTCAGCCCATAATACTACGAGCTAGAAGAGCGAATCCCTTCTCTTTTCTTGTGTGCTGCAAACAGCATGAAACGAGCACGCGGCGACTTGTGCGAAACGAACGTATCTCAGCGGCAGACGTTGTTGGTAAAGCGAAGCCGATGGGGCGTCGGAACGTTTGATGTTTTGAATGAGATTGTGTTCAGTGAATAAGTATAATAAACATCATTTGCATTACAGATTTATTTGGGTGTGCACGTGCGAATGTGCAAAAAAGCAGAAGCCGCTATCTGATACACTACAATGTACTCATATGGCCTTTGTGTAACATCCTTTAATCATGGAGTGACCCTTTCTGAAGTCACCCAAATAGCAACCTTACTTCCACGTAGTACACCCTGGTGGCTGGACTGCACTTTGCAGACTAACGAGGCTCCGGCAGCTAGACTCACAGCCAGTATAATTCCTTTGTGGAGCTTGTTTTGTACCTTGTCCATGTGTGTTCGTGATTGTCCTTTCATAAATTTCGTCTCATCATCTTTCAATCTCATCTTCGCGATTAGTCAAAAGTGGTAGAGAGACTGAAAATAAAAATCAATCAACCAATCCTTTTTTTTTTTGTACAATGCTTTATTTCCCCTCTATCTCTCTTTCTCCTTTTTCCACGTCTTTCTCTCATACCATCCCTCTCTATGTATGTTCTATCTTTCTCCCTTTCAGATGTTTTCCTTCTTCTGCCTCTACATTCCTATCAATTTATTTCTGTATTTCTTTCTTATTCCTTTCTTTCGACATAACTTCCTTCCATTTTTTCAAAAAATATTTGTCCCTCTTTGAATCTATATCCTTCTCCCCCTCTCTATTTCCGTCTCTCTTCGTATATTCTACTTATTTCTGTATTTTCATTTTAAGTCCACTTTATGCACAGAAAGTCAAATCAGGACTGGACCAACAGTTTCAAGTAGAATCCGAACAATTGTGCCTCCACCGAGCATCGAACAAAGGGCAAATTTATTACAAGGGGATGGCGTTACCGTTACGCCAACGCTGTACTTAGGTTGGCAGTGCTCGAAGTAGCTAGCAACATTTTGACACACAATCCCCCCCGGCTGTCTCATTGCCATAATGTTAAACATTTGGAACATCCCCCAGCTAACCCCAAGGCTCGACCAAACACTTCCACTTCAAGCGCTGACTCAAGGTGACGACGTTCCCAATTGCCTGGAGTCTCCAGGATTCGAACTGTCCATTGAAGCGGGGCGTCTGGAACCCTGGACAAGATGTACGCCGTGGAATTTAAGACAGAAGTTCCAGTCAGTGTCTGGCAAAACATCTGTCGATACCAAAAAGCCACTGAACAAACAAACGAGAAATGGACACAGGTGCGGATCCAATCGAAGAAGCCTAATCTCAAAATTTACAATACCAAAATGCGGAGGCGACGAGTGTTTGCTCACATCTTCCACCGCAGACCTCCATGTTTGAGCCAACTGGGAAACACAAACCGTCCTTTCTTGGACCAGGAATTTGCATAATACCACTTTCCTGTTTCGAAGACAACTGAAGTGCCACAGGCGAAAATATAACCGTGGAATTGTTAAAGCATCCTTTGTTTGCCGAGATTCCAGCCAGGCGGTGTCGCATTTCAACCTTGAATCGTGTGTTTCCGTAGCAGAGGCCTGCGTGAACTAACAGCGTCGAGAAAATGTGGTTTGTTATTTGCCTACAAAAGGATCTCTGGAAAAACAGCCCATTATGCCTCATACGTGTTCCCCTCCTCCCCCCACGTTCCCCAAGTGCTCTCGAGTGTCTGTTACCCCTTCTTTATTCTCTTTCCTCCTGTTTGGTTTCACTTCTTTCTGTCCCCTTCACAATGCCACATATATCAAGTTCTTTTTAAGTCTCTTTTAAAATAAAGTGGCTTGTTTTACAGCGGGCATATTGCCGTTCCCTCAACTGTCCAATATTTCCATTGTATTTCCATATGAGGTTGTTGGGGAGGAAGGGAGGGGGCTCATGAATTCGCAAACAAGCAAAAGAGAAGAAAGGCTTGTCCTTCCAGTTACCATTTCGCCGAGTATGGGACAGAAATACCAGAAGGAAGGCACAATGGACGTCACTTTGTAACTTAACTCTTCGTCCAGTGACACCAACCATCAAAACGGTTTCTTTTTGGTCACATGCTCTCTGCGGCATGTTGCAGCATTGATGCTATACTTCTCTTTCAATTTTTGTCTAGAGTACTTTTGCTTAACCTCTTATCTTCTTACAACAAATATAGCTGCTTTATATTTTGCTGAAGCTGAATAAAACTCGGATCCTAAGATTTGAAAGTTGCATATTCATTTTGACACGTTTTTTCTCAAACAAGAGAACTCTCTTTTTATAGCACTCACTAGATGTCACTCAAAATATGGAAAAATCATTCTTCGTTCATGAAAAAAATCAAATCCAAATTTTGATTAATTTAAAGAAGTATATTTTATTTCTTGCCAAGCAAAATATTTGTACATACAATACAGACTGTTCGTGCTAAATGATAACTTCTCATAATTCAACTTAACAAGTTCTTGCAACAAGGAATAGTACTTCATACTTTTTCATAACTCCACCAAAACCAAAACATCATTGTTGAAACCGAGTCCTCAAGATGTAGATACACAGGCAAGTCATTATTCAATTACCTGGCAAGTTGAAGATATTGCAAAATAACAACAAAAACAATTTGTCCAACGGGAAAGCACGTGTCAATTTTCACATTTATTTATCGGCTTTTTTTCTGTTTCTCGTACAGCAAAATTTAATTGACAGTGAAATAATCACGATAGTGCCTAATAATCCATGTGGCACGAATGGGAGAGGAAAGAAGAGTTTTCAGGATTCTTGTTGGCAAACCTGATGGTAAGAGACCAGTAGGAAGACCAAGACGAAGATGGAGGGATAATGTTGAGATGGACCTAGAGGAAATTGGTAGGGATGGAAAAGAGTATATAGATCTTGCTCAAGATAGGGACAGATGGAAGGCAAAAAAAAAGTAATATGAAACATACGTGCAGGGGCGCCGTCTTGTCAAAATTATTGGGGGGGCTCTGATCACTGAAATAAATTAATGAATTACTCACTCCCTGTCTTTTTTAAGTTTTGACCTCAGTGTTCGGAATCTCGTAAAAGCCCATGAATTCCTCAAAAATATCAAAATTTTCATTCACAGTTCGAGTGCAGAATGTCAATTGTTCAAGGATGGATATGTCACAACTTTCGTCAACCATAATAGCAAAATATTCCCGACTTTTAATATCTGCTACCACAGAGCGCAAAACAGATCTCCCTAATATACGTATCAATGATCTCGTTCTGAATGTCATGTGAGAGCCATTTGTAGCCCGAACGTCCCATCCACTCCCCTAGTTCATGCACATCGTCTTTTGAAACTCTTGTTAGTAAAAATGTTAACAATACTCACAATTATATACTTAGTATATAGTAATAAGTCATGTGTTTTGCTGTCTCCATTCATAGCCCCCCCAAAGTTGATGCTTTAGCGGTCTCAGCCCCCAAAGTTGATGGTCTAGAACATTTCAAATGTGTATTTAAAGTTAAGTTCATGTGGCACAATTCAGAGTACACTTTACAAGAGAAGCAAAATAATACATTAGATCCTCTTAAGAAAAATTACTTGGGGGGCTCTGCCCCACATCGTTAACATTGGGGGGCTCGAGCACCCCCCCCCAAGCCCCATGGAGTCGGCGCCTATGCATACGTGTGATGGAGTAAGTAAAACATAAGTAACAAAGTAAGCATCTTTGAGACAGTTACAACTTCAGCAATTCATAGATGGACGTGAAAGCAAGGTGTGACAGCACCCAAAATTCAACATCACTTTCACGTAGTACACCCCGAACACAGCGAAGCTCTGGCGCCTCGACCCACAATAGGTATAATCCTCTGTGGGGCTCGTGATACATATGTCATCATTATCATCACTATTCATCCTCATTATCTCCCCTGTCTGGCTAAAGCAGGGCTCAAGATGTCCCCTCAAGAACTCAAGTTTTTACGTGAGAACACTGTCACGTGAGGCGAATGGTTGGATGCTTCCTTTAACGAAGGGCACGTATGCTTCAATCCAATTAGATTGCCTCTCACTACCATTCTTTCACTTTTCGTGACCCAACAATTCAGCAAGGTTCAGTGGAAGAAACAGGGAGTAGGCAACACTGAAAATATGTGCATCTTATTACCTCCAGTGTTCCCCAGAAGCTATCAGTCACTGCAAGGACACTCTCGTCTGTTTCCTCAGCTCTCCTAATTTTCTTTTATCTCTTCTTTCTTCTCTCTTATGGCTGTTATTTGTTATTCATGGCGCAGCACTTAGTTTCCTGAACTTATACCTTGGCCCCTCCCCCTTCCGCTCTTCCACCCTCCCCCTCATACTTCTTATCTCCTTCGTCCATTTATCTTAAGTGATACTCCGGATTAAGAAGCTTTTGAACGTCGCACTGAAAAAAATAACTAAAATAATCACTCATGCCGCAATGTATTACTTCTATGCAATTGTTCCATGCTTCATTTCATACTTCACATTATACTTAATTCTCATAATTCCTATGGGAACCTTCTTATACAGGGTGTATCATAAGTAATAGCGCAAACTGACACAGTTGAAAGTACATGATAATAGAAGCAAAAAAAGTCAAAGTAAACATGGGTCTGCAAAGGAGCAGTTTTCGAGATAATTGCGAATTTGTGGTTACAATCCGCCACTGACTTCATTGTTTGTAAACGTCGTCCTAGTTGATAAAATGCTAATAATGTGTGCTAATGTGTGGTTAGAAGCCGTCACTGATTGCATTTTGTAAACTCCTTGCGAGTTCCGAGGTTTTCTCTTTGTTTACAAAACAGAACATTTCCGAGAGGTGGCGTTGTAATCGAACAGGATGAATACAATCAGTACCGAGAATTGTACATGCTTGTGACCAATTTCGAAATGAACCGGTGGTGTTCGAAAGAATTCGAAACTCATTGCGGAATCGCGTACAGCATTGCATTCAGATGCAAGGGCGACACTTTGAACACCTCCTTTAACAGGTACGAGCGTACAGTAATTGTAACACGTAACATACTAACGTTTGTTAAAGTAAGTAAAATGTTCAGTAAAAGCAATGAGATCTCCAACGATTTCTGTTACTGTATTATTAGCATTTTACCAACTAGGACAACGTTTGCAAACAATGTCAGTGGCAGCTTGTAACCACACATTCGCAATTATCTCGAAAACGGCTCGTTTGCGGACCCATGTTTACTCAGAGCTTTTTGCTTCTATTATCGTGTACTTTCAGTTTGCGCTATTACTTATGATACACCCTGTATTTATGCCCGAGTGACTGTTTATACAGGAGTCCTCCCCGGTGGCGTTGTGGTAACGTCACCCCCTTATAAACAAGAGGTCCCGGATTTTATACCAGGTGGAGGTACATAGTGATTCCGATCAAGCTTAAACTGTAGGTCCAGTCCTGATTAGCCTTGCTGTGTATAAAGTGGACTGGAAACAAAGACTCAAACTATATTTATACAGGGTGATTTATAACTCTGGCACCACAAGACAACTCTGTTGCAAGTGCAGATAGCGAAAAATGAAAAGAGTGGAAAGTTGATGGAAATATGATGAAGCAAAAAATGGAAAGAGAGGAAATTTGATGGAAATATGTGGTAGCAAAAAATGGAAAGAGGGGAAATTGGATGGAAATATGTTGAAGGGAAAAATGGAAAGAGGGGAAAGTTGATGGAAATATGTTGAAGCGAAAAATGCAATGAGGGGAAAGTTGATGGAAATATGTGGTAGCATAAAATGGAAAGAGGGAAAATTGGATGGAAATGTGTTGAAGCAAAAAGTGGAAAGAGGAAAAATTTGATGGAAATATCCGGTAACGAAAATGAAAAGAGGGGAAAGTTGTTGGAAATATGTTGGAAGCGAAAAATGGAAAGAGGGGAAAGTTGATGGAAATATGTTGAAGCGAAAAATGGAAAGAAGGAAAATTTGATGAAAATATGTGGTAGCTTAAAATGGAAAGAGGGGAACTTGATGGAAATGTGTTGAAGCGAAAAATGCAGAGGGGAAATTTGATGGAAATATGTTGAAGCTTAAAATGGAAATAGGGAAAATTTGATGGAAATATGTTGAAGCTTAAAATGGAAAGAGGGGAAATTTGATGGAAATATGTTGAAGCTTAAAATGGAAAGAGGGAACTTTGATGGAAATATGTTGAACCGAGAAATGAAGATCAGGGAAAGTTGATGGAAATATGCGGTAACGAAAAATGAAAAGAGTGGAAATTTGATGGAAATATGTGGTTTCCAAGCTAAAATGCTTGAATTATTAACGTAGAATGAATCGTTCAGGTTTTAGGCATTACATTGGATCTCCTTGGTTACCTGGTGGTAGCAGGAGCCACTGCACTAACGTGGAAAAGACTTAAATACATTTACTGAGGACAAGGTTTTAAAAAATTACCATAACTTCATGACGTCACTGTAACTTAATTTTTCTAGGTTCCCTCTCCCCGAGCACACAGCACTCGAAATGCAAACGCTAGCCTCCGTGGGGGAGTGGTTAGCACACCGCACTACAACGCTAGAAGTCTAGCGTTCGAATCTCGGTCTGCGCATGGAAGTTCGTTGTATGTCCCTTCATCAATGGCATAATAACATCACTCATTCTCATATTCGCGATTCGCCAAAAGTGAGTAAAGCGAAGTGAAATAAACCAAATTAGCCATATGCATCAAACCAGTTGGTTTGGTTTCTTTGAAATATTCGTGTCTGGTCTGTTCAAATAATTCATTTTCTGTGCTTCACGTGGAACAACAGTCGATAAAGGTACCTTTTGATGCATTTCTCCGTGAAGTTTGATGCATTAAAAGAGTGCAACGTTAGCAGTTTATTCGCATTTGCGTCAGTTGACATATTTTGCGTTCTTTGTGTATGAATTGTTGAGGAGCGAGTCCCACTCCTTTCCCTACGCTAACGACGCCGTGATACCAGTGCTTACGCAAGTTGAGTTGGTGGCTACAATCTGCACATAATAATAATATTAATAAATAGGGCTAGGATTTTTATGACCTAAAAATCACCAAAACATGCAAAATAAAATATGCTCTTATGACATAACATTGTACAAAATACGCACTATAATTTGATAAATATGCCCTTATAACTGGACTGTTTCAAACACCAATATCTAACATATGCTGAAATATTTTCACATAGGCCTACGTACTATTTGTAGTTAACTTTATGGGCCACGAATTGCAATGCACAATGTGCACTTTCTGTAAATTTTCCAATAAAAAAGAAAAAGATTTTGCTGCAGTCGAAAAAAAAACTCGAGTGAACATGGGAGTAATAACAAATCCACTTCGAAAATATGCTGAATATGACCGAAAGTCCATCAAAATATGCTCTACCACGTAGAAATGGGTAAATATGCCAAAATATGCCCTTAAAAAGCACCTTAATTCAATTAGTTTCTTCACAATATGAATTTATATACAGGGTGTACCAAAAGTCCCATTACCCCCACATCAAACAGAAAGTCGCCCATAATCGTTATCGGACAACTGAGGAACTTTAAGAAGCTGTTCGCAGTGCGTTTGCTTCCTTCACGCCAGCCAAGTTACGGAGGCTTTCACATCACACCTGGAGGCGAATAATACTGTGCCATGAAAATGGCGGTGTGCACACAGAGTAAATGGTGGCCATTGGTCTGATTTAATGGTATGCCATCCTCTCATCATACGCATGCTGTTAAAATAACATTTTGCAGGTTTGTTTACAATTCAAAGAGTCGATAATGGGACTTTTGGTACACCCTGTATATTCACGGAACACATCACCTTACTAAAAAAAAAAGATGCTCAGTCATGAAAATCTTTGCCCTAATAATAATAATACGAAGTGAAACAATATTTGATTTGATTTTTTGTTATTTGTCGTCGCTTTTCTGCTACTTTGGGGCAATAGCGGCGACGAGGATGATGAAATTGATGAAGGGACACCCACAAAGAATGGATTCGACCCCGGAATCCGTGGCGCGCGCTATGCTAACCACTCTGCCACGGAGGTCGGCGAAGCGAAACAATGTCGCACGATTACTTCTTGAAGTTGCGACTAAGCTGTTATTCACTTGTGACGGTGTGTGTGTGTGTGTGCATCAACCGTCCCCCCTTCTTCTTACCGGTACCTCACATCATATGGGTGTGCCGGAGTGTTTCCACCCGCGGCCGGTAGCTTTTATGAGGGCGTTGACATCGCTATTGAACGAGAAGCTTGAAAGAGAGACGGAATTTCATGAAACAAATGAAGGTGGAGAGAGGGGAAGACCGGGAGATGGAGCTCAGAAGAAGCGATTGTTAAGGATCGTGCGCATCTATTAAGCATTGTGCAAATGGCGAACGGAGACGGAACCTTTCTACGTGTTTTGTGTTTTCATGAAGGGTGACCGGTTATTAATGTGAATGAGGTTCCGAGAGGTAAAAGAACAGTAAAGAATGAAAGAAGTAAAGGAATGGATGAAGGGAAGAGCAAAAAAGGCGACTCAAGTGTGTTTTAAATGTGTCTTCTTCTGCAACCATCCCATCAATCTTGTGTGTCGTTCCCAGAAAGCGCCGTGTTTCCGTTAGGCTTAATTGAAACAAGTGACTATCACATTGACGATCGTCTTGCCTTAAATTATAATTACTATTGGCACAAGAAGTAGCCGAGATGGGAGTGGGAATGCGAGTGGATGGAAGGAAAGTCGAGACAATGGATGTTGAGAAAAACGCATCTAATTCCGCTTTTACTGTTTCTTATGTTCCTCTGGGCTTCTCTTCAAGCCAGTACCCAACTGTGGTCATTTTCTTTTTGCTCACAGTGCCCCCTGTTGTATACAGCGGAAAATGTTCAAATGTAGCGTGCACGCGGACAAGCAAACGCTGTACATAACGTCAGAAAAGTGCGTAAGAGATTGTATATTATTTGTATCATATTACTAGACTCAATAAAATGTGTCAAATATTTCATAACTTAATGGTTGAACCTTTGGCCTACTCCATCGAAGGCATTTTCCATATTTTCAAAAACAGTTTTGATATGCCAAAATCTGAAAAATTACATTTGCTTAGATTTCCATCTGGAGCATTCACGTGAATTTTCCTGTTGGTTCCTTTCGTTGTTGTCTAGATATTACGTGGACACGAAGGTTGGTTTCAAAGAGACACGTGTCGCTCGAGGATTTCACCAATGGAACGCAGACTACACTCGGAAAACTAAATGCATCATATCGATTGATGCACCAGAATGCATCGATTGATGCACTAAAGTGTGTTTTATGGATTCTTCAAAGAATCAGATTCACATTTGATGCATTGGGAGGCATTTTTGTATGTCGTGAAAGAAACACCAAAGTGCGTCATTTGATTCAAGGGAGGATTCCTTTCAGTCGAGATGCACTTCAATGTATCAGTTGATGCGTTTTGTGGCACCAGAATGCATCTTTTTTTTTATGATGCACTTAAACGGTTTCGTCTGAGCTACATAGACTCTGTAGCTCAGACCAAACGTTTAAGTGCATCGTCCAAAAAGACGCAGGAAGGTGCATCAAAAAGCATGAACTGATGCATTGAAATGCATCTCTACTGAAAGGAATCCTCCCTTGAATCAAATGATGCACTTTGGTGTTTCTTTCACGACATACAAAAATGCCTCCCAATGCATCAAATGTGAATCTGATTCTTTGAAGAATCCATAAAACACACTTTAGTGCATCAATCGATGCATTCTGGTGCATCAATCGATATGATGCATTTAGTTTTCTGAGTGTACTGCGGCCTGTCATGCGCATGCCACTACGGTGTGAAACGTTGCCGCTGATTGGCCTGTTCCCAAGCGGCATGTCTCTCTTGGAAACCAATCTTCAGAAATAAATAGAACGTTTCAAACCAGAGCGACACGACAAGCTACACGTGTCGCTTATCGCTTGCTCGAACTGCATCGTGTCGTCTTTGTCTGTTGTTTGCGCATATAAGGTGAATGCTTTCTTATAGACTGAAGAGGCCCCTGTCGCTTGTCACTTATCATTTCAGTGTGAGACCGCGTGTCGTTTCAGTCTGAAAGTTCCTTTAAAACTTCTAAGTCACAACAACAAGTCCAAGCAACATGGCTTCATACATTGCTGTTGAATTCTTGATGCTCTCTAGAATAACACAACGCATTTTGTAAACCCAACGAAAGTGTAATTTTATTTTCTCATTTACTCCATCTTCTGATCGCATCGTACCTGGTTCTGCCAAGCTCGACACACACATTACAAGAAACGGTTTTCGCAGAAAATAATATTTTCGTTACTAATATTATACAATGCAGATAACGCAATCGGATCTGTATTTCCATGATTTAACAATAGTATTTAAGTAGCTATTCTTTTCCCTGTGAATACAAAGAACATTTTCAATTAAATATTTACTTCAGGTTTGGCGGTTTGTTTCAATTCTTGAAACTCTCAATGCGTAAAAGAAAGAGCATGAAAATGGACATTTTAGATCGCAATATTTATGTATCTCTCTGTACTGATGGGAGATCCACCTCTTTCACCTAGGGATGGTATAGGCAAGACGAACGACACTTGGCAATATCTCGCTCCCGTCTCAAGTTGTAAATGCTGTCTCTTTTTCATAGATACGATTGATTGATTAATTTTGTTTATTTTACTTCGCTTCTCTGGCACTTTTGGCTAATCGCGATGAGTGATGACATGATGAAATTGATGAAGGGACACTCACAAAGACCCTGATGTCGTAACGCGCTGTGCTAACCACTCCCCCACGCAGGTCGACAGGTGACGACATGAATGCGGCTGCTCTCGGAAAAAAAAGGATCGTGTCTAGGTTTTTTGTAAAGTAACATGCAGACTGTAAAACTTCCTAGAGTGGGAATAGTGATAAACGATTATAAAGTGGACAGTTACAATTAGAATAAACACGTACGTTGTTATAAGAGGCGTTCGAAATGTTCTCCTCCTGCATCCACACATTTATAGTAAATTTTCACTTTATCTGTTCCTCTTCCGAAATTGCTTCAATTTCTCTCCTAATATTTTCTTTCAATTCTTCTAATGCATGGCTTCAGGTTTAAAATATTGGTAGCTCGCCACGCAGACGACTTAAAAATGTCTGTTTCCTGTGCAAGCCGCCGGAGGGATTTCTGAGGAGTATGTTCCAATCGTGCTCCAACGTCGTCTAGTAAGCACACGCCGTTTTACCCTTCGCTTCTTATCAAGAACAGACCCTGTTTCCCTAAATTTGATCACAAGTTTTCGAACACTGTCTATGTGTGGAACAGGAATATCTGGGAATTCTGCTGCAAAACGCATTTTAACGTCCCTAGAGCAATTCCTAATGACGGAAGAGTCGCACATAAAAATTCGTTGTTGTAAATTGGCATTATTAGACTGCAGAAAATCACCAGTAATACGTAAACTAAAACAAAACAATCTAAAATACGCCTTAACACTTCACAAACACGTGCAAAATGGAGACCAGCTATCTGGATACTGAAGCACTGACGCGTCCAGTGCCAAGGTCAGCGTAAAGCTGTGGGTCTAAATACCGGCAGACGTCCTCCCACCTGTCCGGCGACCTGGCGGCCCATCCGTGGACGACTCGACCGTGAAGGGCATATATGCTAGCTAATGTTGGACTCTTCCTCAACATGATAAAACTAGAATATTTTTTTTTACAAATGAAATTTTTGTGATCTTTAAGTAGAAGTGCAGAAATCCGAAATAAGTTGTTGATTGTTGATTTGTTGTTTTAAGTCCACTTTATGCACAGTAAGGCTAATCGGGACTGGACCTACAGTTTAAAGTGGGATCCGAACCACTTGTGCCTCCACCGGGTATCGAACCCGAGACACCTTGATTACAAGGCAACAACGATACCACTGCTCCATCGGGGAGGCCCCCGAAATAAGTGGAAGATCGAAGCAGCGGTGGAAGAAATTTTAAAATATCAGTTAAGTAGAATCAGCATGTTCTGAGGATGCTAAATAGCCGTTTGCCTCGAAAATTATTAAATTACAGGCAAAAAGGAAAAATAAATTTAGGAAGATCATATCTCCGATGGAATGAACTTTTGAAGTCGCAGAACGGGCTTTAATTTCCCAGACCTGTAACAGGCAGACTGTTACATTTTAACAGCAAAATATTGTAACTTTTACAGTAATTTCTAACAGTTTAGCCTCCCTCATTCTTATTATCTAGAGATATGAGACAGTGCTGCCAGATCTCTCAGTTGTGTCCCTAGATGCTTCGGAAGAAGTGTGTTACCCACCACACCACCTCCTTTTTTAGTGCCGACATTAAGAACATGTAAAACCGTACCTCCGCAAGGGAGGCGTTATGCATTTCTTCTGGTCAGCGGACAGCTAACACAAATTACACGCTCCGGCGGCCCACACATGATATTCTGTATTTCGTGTGTGAGAAAGGCCACTGCGGTAATGCCCCGTGTTTAATTAGCGGTGCACACTATAACGCAGCCTATGCGGACTTCGAAGTCCTGACATTGATGCATTAACCTGTCGCAAAAATCTAGCAAGTTGTAACCCTTTGCGCGTGCATCGGTGGAGAATATTCACAAGACTGCACACACCCGAGACTATGAACGTTAATGAATTATACAGCCAGTATCTGGAAACTTGCATGCATATGCGAAAAGCAATCAACTTGAAGATAAAAAGGGGAAAAAAGCAAAGAACATCGATATTTGCACGCGATGTGCTGGTCTTATTATCAGCTTTCTATAACCCGGACTCACCTCATTACAATTTCAGTATCAACACCTTAGGGCACATGCAAGAGAAATTATTGTGCTTTTTAGCTGTTAATTTTGCATGCAGAGTGCTACTATGTGGGATAAAACACGTCAATAAAATAGCAGTTAGCGGAGTAATTATAGGCTGCCGGAGAAGAGGCCTATGTTGGTTAGCTTGTCGTGTTCCCTCACGAAATGTTCTTGGTTCGAAACCGGAAGTTGAACCGTGCACCCTGTATGACTCAGACCAGAATTACACCATGTCTCGAGGATCTGTGGAGCAATGCCGCGCATTATGGTGGAGAAGGGGAGAATGCGAGTTGGCCGGCTGGTAGCTGCTGCCGTGTTTTCCCCTCCACGCACTCGCTTCTCCTCTCGCGCGTTCGTTGGTCGAACCCTCTGGAGTCTTTGTTTTCGTTCGCTTGCCCCAATGATATCCCGCCAGCCTCCGTGGCGGTGTGGTTAGCACAGCGTGCTACGACACCAGGGGTCCCTGGTTCGAATCCCGACCTGGGCATTGTGTTCATTGTAAGTGTCCCTGAGTGTCATCAATTTCATCATATGATAACGCTCATGCGCATCGTCACGATTAGCCCAAAATGACAGAAAAGCGAAGTAAAATTAACGAACTCAATAAAACAGTCAGTCATTTATTCCTTTCATTGTAATTGGGTAAAACGTTATTCTACGGATTATATATACATTATTTGTGTCTGAATCTTCTTCAAATTAAGTGGAAATAAGTTTGCTTGCGATGAGGAGGAAATTAACTAATTACTTAAAATATGATATGTTTTACAATTTACGATACAATCCAGCAGGGCGCGGGGCGCAGAAATCAAGAAGGAACAACCAAACCAACGCTGTTTCCAGCGGTGGAATTAACCCGCAGGCCGTGTGCTACTAGCTTCGACTCTCTCGCCCTTCTCGCGCACAACCGGGGAGCGTATTTACAAACCCTATAGTGCTGCAGAACCTCCAGCGATATGTGGCTTCTGATTGGCTCTCATTCCGGAAGTTAATCCAGTGTTCCCTCAAGGTAACGCTAGATGGCAGGGTTGAGATTTACAATGTTGATTTAAGAGATTCATCCCAACAAGATAAGAAAGCCCTTAAAACTGAGGTTAATTTTGAGCTCATTTTTTAAAAAGTTAAGGTTTTGAAAGACAGAAAATCAGAACTCTTCTAAAAGTTAATGGTTTTCTCATTTAAAGTAAAACTAGTGCAAACATTGTAACTACTTATGCATATACTTTCTATGTCACGTCCATGGTTGTGCGTAGTTAGAGATTGGTTAGTTCATCGAACGATCCAGCCTAACTATTGCCTATTTTTAGGGGAACAGGAAAAGGTTTATGGGTATCCTTGCCTTGACTCATCTCACCCAACACGTCGCTAGGTGCTGGGGCTTGCCCCGAGTTGATAGCTTCCTGGAGATGAGGCCTGCTCGAAAAATGTTTATAGTATGGTTGATTATACAGAAATGGATTTATTTAGTATATTCCAAGATATTTCTCCTTTAATGCAGTAATCACTTCGTATAAGCTACAAGCTCTTTCAGAGATATCGACATTATTATTCACAATGGTTTCATATTGATTTTTATCACCTGAGTAGTAGGTACATTAGATAACGGATGTTGCTATTTATTATTCGCAATTCATTTGCACGGGTGTTAATTAATTTGCATATAATTAAGAACTAATTCGCATGTACTTAGAATTCATTTGCAGGTACTTAGAATACTTTACATTTATGTATTTGCATGTTTATAACTTTTTATGAATATATATTTATTTATTTTATGAAAAATATGTATATAGAAGGTAATTAGAGGTACTAAACGCTATGCATATGTTTTTATATTCATTACTGCAAAGTATGTAATGTATAAAATGTTAATATTAATGTTTATAATATTGAAAATAAGTTTTCTATGGTTTATGTACCGCTATGAACGGTGGTAATGGCTGTAGGTACAGGTTCAATTACGATTGGGGACGGTCCCGGTACTCGAACCCACGATATGTAATATTATTAATTAGTACTATGTAATAATGTATGTTATTATTGTATGAAACACGATGGTGCAACACGCTAGACAGAAGACGGTGAACTCCGCGCTCCGCGCTGAGGGTAGACGAGAAAGGAATTTGGGGGAAGAGCGTTCAAGGTCAAATGACGTCACAACGTCAGAACAAAGAAGGAACCTGATTGACCAATCAGAGAACGCGTCGGTAGGTTTTCAGAACCGGTTTTTTCAAGGTTAACCAGTACGCAAGAACAGGAGAAAGCTATGCAATGCCGTAGGGCAGGGGAGGGATTCAACCAGACAACAAAGAATGTCTGGAAATGCGCAGCAAGGGTTAAATCTCTGAAGCTATGCGTCGCTTGTAGAACCCGCCAATTAATATTCCGCTCAGGTTTGCCTTCAAGGCACAGGACGCTTTAGCGCAGGGTCTTTTTATCTGTACTATGAAGAAGGGAGAGCTATTAGGGACGGGGCCTACAGTTTTTACCATTTGCTTTTATCACGGGGTAACGAACCTATTACCCTTTGATTATTGATTTAGGTAGTAAATGTATGTTACTGTGTGCTATTTAACTTAATTTTGAGTTTATTTTTTACCAAACTTTGACTTTATGTCAAACATTTTCACAGCTTATTTTTATTTTTACCAAAATAACACTATTTATACTATTCAGGCAACATTTTTTATTAAATTTTGGACTCGCAAAGACATTTTTTCAACTTTTTAACTTATTATTTTACAACTTTAAGTTAATTTTTTACCAAAATAACACTATTTGTACTATTCAAGCAACATTTTTTATTAAATGTTGGACTCACAGACATTTTTTTCTACGTTTAACTTATTATTTTACAACTTTATATTAATTTTTTACCAAAATAACACTATTTGTACTAATCAGGCAACATTTTTTATTAAATTTTGGACTCACAAAGACATTTTTTTCTACGTTTAACTTATTATTTTACAACTTTATATTAATTTTTTACCAAAATAACACTATTTGTACTAATCAGGCAACATTTTTTATTAAATTTTGTATTTACAAAGAGATTTTTTCAACTTTTAATTTATTATTTACAAGTTTAGGCTTATTTTTATCAAAATAACACAATTCTATCTGTTCAGGAAAGACTTTTAAGTTACATTTTCGACACACAAAGTGTGTGTTCTCAACTTCTATCTGTTTATTTCACAAGTTTAGGCTTATTATTACCAAAATAATACAATTCATTCTGTTCAGGAAAGACTTTTAGTCGCATTTTCGACACACAGAGTGTGTGATCTCAACTTCTATCTGTTTATTTCACAAGTTTAGGCTTATTATTACCAAAATAATACAATTCAATCTGTTCAGGAAAGACTTTTAGTCGCATTTTCGACACACAAAGTGTGTGTTCTCAACTTCTATCTGTTTATTTCACAAGTTTAGGCTTATTATTACTCAAATAACACAATTCTATCTGTTCAGGAAAGATTTTTAGTTACATTTTCGACACACGAAGTGTGTGTTCTCAACTTTTATTTGTTTATTTTACAAGTTTAGCCTTATATTTACTCAAATGACACTATTTATATTATTCAGGCACTATTTTTATTACATTTTGGACACACACACACACACAGAGAGAGAGAGAGAGAGAGAGAGAGAGATTTCCAACTTTACATGATTATTCTCCAAGTTTACTCAAATAACACAATTTAAATGTGTTGTGAATTAGATTTTGTACACACGACGTGTGTTTTGTCAACTTTAACCCTTTCATTTTTAAGTTTATTTTACCAAAGTAAGACGGCTTAGTCTATTCAAGAAAGTTTTCAATTATATTTTGGATGCAAAAGTATATTTTGTCAACTTCTACCCTTTTATTTTACAAGTTTAGGCTTATTTTTACTCAAATAACACAATTTCATCTATTTAGGCAACATTTTGTTTCTTATATTTTACTCACAAAGACATTTTTTTCAATTTTTAATGTATTATTTCACACGTTTATGTAATTTTTTATTCTAATAACACAATTTTAACTATTCAGGCAACATTTTTTATTGCGATTTGGATTTACAGAGATTTTTTTAAAATTTTTGTATTAAATTTTCTATTTATTGTATTTCACATTCACTAATTTTTAAAGTTTTACTTTTTATTTTTATCTAAAAACTAAAGAAAAAAGTATTTTTAACTAAAAGTTATTTTATAGTTTTCGGTTTTCAGATTTCCACAATGCTATTTTTGGTTCTGTATTTCTATATTAGGATATTACAGTTCTAAGGTGTGTATAATATTTCAAAGTATTTTCAGGGTGTATTTGTTAATGCATTTGGATGATAACTATTAGGTTTTTGGACGAACTAATGTTAAGAATATTTCAACCAATCAGAAAACGCGTTGGGTTTATTTCATCCAATCAGAGAAGGCGTCAGTTTGCTTATGTGGTATAAAAACTGCGTAAAAGCAAGCAGAAGCTATTTTGAGAAGTATTTCTGAAGCATTGCGTCAGAGAAGACATCAAGTTGTGATTATTGTCTGAGATTTGAAGACAAAGAACTCAAAAGAAGCTATAATTAAGGTAAGTGAATTGTTACATATATGTATGGTGCTTTTAAATAATGCGTAAATGCAAATATTGAAACGAAGAAAACGTCAATGCAAACCAAAAAGAATATGCGTAATGTGAACAAGTACTACAACTATTTTTCTATTTTTCAGGTGCTTCTAATTTTGTATGTGTGACTGAAAGGGACCATTAGTAAAAGATGGCGTCTTCAACCTCCACAAACAAGGCTAACCACACTGCGGTGAGTACCTCGCAAGAGATTTTACCACTGGAATGTATATTTCTCCACTAGTTTTTGAAATAATATATAAATCCAGAAAACAAAGAAACGAAAAAAGTAAATACAGAAATGAATATGCGTAATATAAACAAGTACTACAACTATGTTTCTATTTTTCAGGTGTTCTTATTTGTGTACCTGTGAGTGGAAGGATCTATTACTGGAAATAACGCCAACAAAGTAACCAACAAGGACATGAGTCAAATAATTGCATCATGTCCATGTTTTTCCAATTATATCTATAAGGACTGTGTGTTGGAGACTTTGAAGAGGTATACACCTGGCAAGTATATTATATGCTGGGGATGTTATTCTAATCAAGGCAACCAATTAGCCCACGATTGTGTAGTTAACCATTTCTACGAGTGTGAGTGCGTATGCTGTAAAGATGAAGATTTACTCTCTGAACGTTATTTTATTTGCCAAGGAGAACGCTGTTTGAATAAATGCCAACGATGTTTTAAGTGGATGTGCGAGAGAATCCAGTATTATTTACAGGACTTGGATAACACAAAACATATTTTTGATTTTTATATTACTAACCATGAGGATGTTGCGGATGCTTTGACGGCACACGAGGTACAGACAGAATACAAAGCTTTTTATAGTGTATTATGTGAAATTTCAAACAATATCGAACTAGTGAAAACTCTTATAGATCCTATACGCTCAGCAGAGCTTACTTATGGTAGCACAGGATTTTTGTGAGAGTTGAATAGAGACTGACTAATAACACCGAAAATGGTGCAATACATTATTGATGTACAAGGATTTATTTATAACAGAAAATTTATATTGCGTGAGATTTGTGTGAGTTCTACAAATTTGGACACTGTGTATTATGCGCTTGTGAGTGTTCCCGATTATTTCAAAGAGAACAAAGAATCGCGCTGGGTTAAAGACAATCTCCATGCATTAATGTATGATATTCCTTGTGGATGTGAAATATACTATGTCCGGAGGGCAGTTAGGAACTTGAACTGTCAAGGTGGTACATTTTTCTGCAAAGGAAAATCCCAAATTATCAAAGATTTGTTTAATATTGATAACATTGTTGATTTACAAACTGTAAACTGTCCATCCCTTAAGAATTTGTATATGTTTCAAGGAGGATTGTGCAAGTATCATTCTGATACTTCTCCCCCAGCTGAACAAGGTTGCGCATTCAGAAATGTTCAAAGACTTGTATGTTGGTACAATAATAAAAATATTAATGTGTAATGTATTTAGTGCAAATAATAAAGATTTGTGAAAAAGAAATGTTTTCTATGTTGTTATTTAGTTTTAAAGCCTTTATTCAAGGTATTTTCAAGTATTACTGGTTTTTTGGCTGCATCAACACATGGGTTATTTCTATTTGGTTTATTATACGAGGCTACAATCACTATATGTCTATGAGGACTAAAATCCACGATTGAACCTTAAAGCTTAGGTTTACTATGTATATTGATTAAACACAGGACAACACGAATCTTACAGAGGATTGTAGGAGGCATAGGCCCACACACCAGCGCCTTATTAGCCTGCAAGAACAACTTGTATGTTGAATTGTGACTGTTTAGCAATAATATTTATAAAGTTTAAATCATTTTCATTAGATTATATATATATTTTGGATTCAAATAAAACACTCAAGTTAAGTTTTTTAAGTTTATTTTTATTTAATATACAAATATAGAATATATCAAATTTACATATATGAAAAGTACTCTACCAAAGAGCAAAAGTCACATAGGGATTACGATTTAGCCGATGCTGAAATTCTTCCATGAGGGATTTGTAGTAAGAGAGAAATTTTTGCCACTGTTTAAAGTTGAGGGTGACTCCACCAGAGATGCTGGTGATTTCCACTTTTATATTTTCTCCACTGCCCTCGAAGGTGAAGTAAGGTTCTCCTATAATGTCTATAGATCTGAATCTGTCTTTTTGTGTGGGGAATCTGTTTTTGTAAGTGTCGAAGATCACATCTGATTTGTAGACGCATGATGGGTACTCTTCTTTATTTAGGACAATGTATTTTTTTCATGTTTCAAAATCAATTCAGTGTCTGCGAAAGTACCTCGAATAATGATATCCATGTTGGCATCGATGATGAATCTGGTTTCTGGTTTTATGTTGTTCATTTGGTGTGTGCCTCTGATAGACTGCATTTTGGTTTGGTATCAATAAAAAGTTTTAAAAATATGCAACTAGTGCTACAAAAGGAACGGAAATTATCGACAATTTCTGGATTATAACTAAAATTCAGTTTGCCTTTTACATATCCAATATTTACATACCAACACTAACTAGACTTCGATTTATATAAATGTAGCAGGAACTATATTTCTGAGAATCAAACTATATTAGGATTATATGTTAAACTTATACAAAACCAGATTATTCTATGTAAGTATATTTATATTGACTGGATTATTTAACAGATCAAACAGAAAGAAGGCAAATTCCACTAAACGTAGGTGATTGCATGAAAATAACTAGGTCAAGGAGTGACCAACAGTGAGCTGAGGTTATATATAGAGGGTCGCTCTTCATAATTCTTACCTTCGCTGGATCGGCGAAGGAACGCACTTGTGGGCGGTAGAACCTGAATGGGCTCCACCAAGACATCGGAGACTCGAAGCAGATGTCTTGGTGGATGAACCCAAGTAGGGTCATAGGCGCTAGGGTCAATTTGGTTATTTCTTCTTGTATGAGGAACCAATTTGGCCAACTCCCCACATTAACTTACATTGCTTATAACTAATTAAATTTGAAGAAAAATTATAATCTCTTAGACTGTAAACATATTTTATATTTAGGCTGCACAAGATCCAATGATAAAATTAAAAAAATGGTAATCACCCAGACAGGGATTTGAACCCTGGACAGATAGGTTAAAACCCATCTGAGCACAAGGTATTCTTTTTTTTGAAAAGTTAGTTATGTTAAGAAATATCGTTTGAGAACTCTTTTGGTCTGGGTCGACAGAGAAGGAGACAGCATTTCCAAAATTTTACAGACTGGATGTATTTTACCATCACTATAGAGGTTTTTACTATATGTAATTCGAAACGCTAGAGTTCAGTTAGCTTTCACAATTGAAGTTACATAATACAATATGTTGAAGATTTTGTGTTTGGCACACTTAACAAGTTACACTTATATCCATTTCAGGACAAATAATGCTAAAACTCTCAAATTTACTGTCATCTCATCAACTACTAGCAAAGTTTTAGTATTATTTGTCCTGAAATGGATATAAGTGTAACTTGTTAAGTGTGCCAAACACAAAATCTTCAACATATTGTATTATGTAACTTCAATTGTGAAAGCTAACTGAACTCTAGCGTTTCGAATTACATATAGTAAAAACCTCTATAGTGATGGTAAAATACATCCAGTCTGTAAAATTTTGGAAATGCTGTCTCCTTCTCTGTCGACCCAGACCAAAAGAGTTCTCAAACGATATTTCTTAACATAACTAACTTTTCAAAAAAAAGAATACCTTGTGCTCAGATGGGTTTTAACCTATCTGTCCAGGGTTCAAGTCCCTGTCTGGGTGATTACCATTTTTTTAATTTTATCATTGGATCTTGTGCAGCCTAAATATAAAATATGTTTACAGTCTAAGAGATTATAATTTTTCTTCAAATTTAATTAGTTATAAGCAATGTAAGTTAATGTGGGGAGTTGGCCAAATTGGTTCCTCATACAAGAAGAAATAACCAAATTGACCCTAGCGCCTATGACCCTACTTGGGTTCATCCACCAAGACATCTGCTTCGAGTCTCCGATGTCTTGGTGGAGCCCATTCAGGTTCTACCGCCCACAAGTGCGTTCCTTCGCCGATCCAGCGAAGGTAAGAATTATGAAGAGCGACCCTCTATATATAACCTCAGCTCACTGTTGGTCACTCCTTGACCTAGTTATTTTCATGCAATCACCTACGTTTAGTGGAATTTGCCTTCTTTCTGTTTGATCTGTTAAATAAT
Source organism: Lepisma saccharinum (assembly GCF_977018435.1). Lineage (NCBI taxonomy): Eukaryota > Metazoa > Arthropoda > Insecta > Zygentoma > Lepismatidae > Lepisma > Lepisma saccharinum. Next base: position 18,892,402 of record NC_139242.1, on the reverse strand, counting down.
CCAGTCAATATAAATATACTTACATAGAATAATCTGGTTTTGTATAAGTTTAACATATAATCCTAATATAGTTTGATTCTCAGAAATATAGTTCCTGCTACATTTATATAAATCGAAGTCTAGTTAGTGTTGGTATGTAAATATTGGATATGTAAAAGGCAAACTGAATTTTAGTTATAATCCAGAAATTGTCGATAATTTCCGTTCCTTTTGTAGCACTAGTTGCATATTTTTAAAACTTTTTATTGATACCAAACCAAAATGCAGTCTATCAGAGGCACACACCAAATGAACAACATAAAACCAGAAACCAGATTCATCATCGATGCCAACATGGATATCATTATTCGAGGTACTTTCGCAGACACTGAATTGATTTTGAAACATGAAAAAAATACATTGTCCTAAATAAAGAAGAGTACCCATCATGCGTCTACAAATCAGATGTGATCTTCGACACTTACAAAAACAGATTCCCCACACAAAAAGACAGATTCAGATCTATAGACATTATAGGAGAACCTTACTTCACCTTCGAGGGCAGTGGAGAAAATATAAAAGTGGAAATCACCAGCATCTCTGGTGGAGTCACCCTCAACTTTAAACAGTGGCAAAAATTTCTCTCTTACTACAAATCCCTCATGGAAGAATTTCAGCATCGGCTAAATCGTAATCCCTATGTGACTTTTGCTCTTTGGTAGAGTACTTTTCATATATGTAAATTTGATATATTCTATATTTGTATATTAAATAAAAATAAACTTAAAAAACTTAACTTGAGTGTTTTATTTGAATCCAAAATATATATATAATCTAATGAAAATGATTTAAACTTTATAAATATTATTGCTAAACAGTCACAATTCAACATACAAGTTGTTCTTGCAGGCTAATAAGGCGCTGGTGTGTGGGCCTATGCCTCCTACAATCCTCTGTAAGATTCGTGTTGTCCTGTGTTTAATCAATATACATAGTAAACCTAAGCTTTAAGGTTCAATCGTGGATTTTAGTCCTCATAGACATATAGTGATTGTAGCCTCGTATAATAAACCAAATAGAAATAACCCATGTGTTGATGCAGCCAAAAAACCAGTAATACTTGAAAATACCTTGAATAAAGGCTTTAAAACTAAATAACAACATAGAAAACATTTCTTTTTCACAAATCTTTATTATTTGCACTAAATACATTACACATTAATATTTTTATTATTGTACCAACATACAAGTCTTTGAACATTTCTGAATGCGCAACCTTGTTCAGCTGGGGGAGAAGTATCAGAATGATACTTGCACAATCCTCCTTGAAACATATACAAATTCTTAAGGGATGGACAGTTTACAGTTTGTAAATCAACAATGTTATCAATATTAAACAAATCTTTGATAATTTGGGATTTTCCTTTGCAGAAAAATGTACCACCTTGACAGTTCAAGTTCCTAACTGCCCTCCGGACATAGTATATTTCACATCCACAAGGAATATCATACATTAATGCATGGAGATTGTCTTTAACCCAGCGCGATTCTTTGTTCTCTTTGAAATAATCGGGAACACTCACAAGCGCATAATACACAGTGTCCAAATTTGTAGAACTCACACAAATCTCACGCAATATAAATTTTCTGTTATAAATAAATCCTTGTACATCAATAATGTATTGCACCATTTTCGGTGTTATTAGTCAGTCTCTATTCAACTCTCACAAAAATCCTGTGCTACCATAAGTAAGCTCTGCTGAGCGTATAGGATCTATAAGAGTTTTCACTAGTTCGATATTGTTTGAAATTTCACATAATACACTATAAAAAGCTTTGTATTCTGTCTGTACCTCGTGTGCCGTCAAAGCATCCGCAACATCCTCATGGTTAGTAATATAAAAATCAAAAATATGTTTTGTGTTATCCAAGTCCTGTAAATAATACTGGATTCTCTCGCACATCCACTTAAAACATCGTTGGCATTTATTCAAACAGCGTTCTCCTTGGCAAATAAAATAACGTTCAGAGAGTAAATCTTCATCTTTACAGCATACGCACTCACACTCGTAGAAATGGTTAACTACACAATCGTGGGCTAATTGGTTGCCTTGATTAGAATAACATCCCCAGCATATAATATACTTGCCAGGTGTATACCTCTTCAAAGTCTCCAACACACAGTCCTTATAGATATAATTGGAAAAACATGGACATGATGCAATTATTTGACTCATGTCCTTGTTGGTTACTTTGTTGGCGTTATTTCCAGTAATAGATCCTTCCACTCACAGGTACACAAATAAGAACACCTGAAAAATAGAAACATAGTTGTAGTACTTGTTTATATTACGCATATTCATTTCTGTATTTACTTTTTTCGTTTCTTTGTTTTCTGGATTTATATATTATTTCAAAAACTAGTGGAGAAATATACATTCCAGTGGTAAAATCTCTTGCGAGGTACTCACCGCAGTGTGGTTAGCCTTGTTTGTGGAGGTTGAAGACGCCATCTTTTACTAATGGTCCCTTTCAGTCACACATACAAAATTAGAAGCACCTGAAAAATAGAAAAATAGTTGTAGTACTTGTTCACATTACGCATATTCTTTTTGGTTTGCATTGACGTTTTCTTCGTTTCAATATTTGCATTTACGCATTATTTAAAAGCACCATACATATATGTAACAATTCACTTACCTTAATTATAGCTTCTTTTGAGTTCTTTGTCTTCAAATCTCAGACAATAATCACAACTTGATGTCTTCTCTGACGCAATGCTTCAGAAATACTTCTCAAAATAGCTTCTGCTTGCTTTTACGCAGTTTTTATACCACATAAGCAAACTGACGCCTTCTCTGATTGGATGAAATAAACCCAACGCGTTTTCTGATTGGTTGAAATATTCTTAACATTAGTTCGTCCAAAAACCTAATAGTTATCATCCAAATGCATTAACAAATACACCCTGAAAATACTTTGAAATATTATACACACCTTAGAACTGTAATATCCTAATATAGAAATACAGAACCAAAAATAGCATTGTGGAAATCTGAAAACCGAAAACTATAAAATAACTTTTAGTTAAAAATACTTTTTTCTTTAGTTTTTAGATAAAAATAAAAAGTAAAACTTTAAAAATTAGTGAATGTGAAATACAATAAATAGAAAATTTAATACAAAAATTTAAAAAAAATCTCTTTGTAAATCCAAATCGCAATAAAAAATGTTGCCTGAATAGTTAAAATTGTGTTATTAGAATAAAAAATTACATAAACGTGTGAAATAATACATTAAAAATTGAAAAAAATGTCTTTGTGAGTAAAATATAAGAAACAAAATGTTGCCTAAATAGATGAAATTGTGTTATTTGAGTAAAAATAAGCCTAAACTTGTAAAATAAAAGGGTAGAAGTTGACAAAATATATTTTGCATCCAAAATATAATTGAAAACTTTCTTGAATAGACTAAGCCGTCTTACTTTGGTAAAATAAACTTAAAAATGAAAGGGTTAAAGTTGACAAAACACACGTCGTGTGTACAAAATCTAATTCACAACACATTTAAATTGTGTTATTTGAGTAAACTTGGAGAATAATCATGTAAAGTTGGAAATCTCTCTCTCTCTCTCTCTCTCTCTCTCTGTGTGTGTGTGTGTGTGTCCAAAATGTAATAAAAATAGTGCCTGAATAATATAAATAATGTCATTTGAGTAAATATTAGGCTAAACTTGTAAAATAAACAAATAAAAGTTGAGAACACACACTTTGTGTGTCGAAAATGTAACTAAAAATCTTTCCTGAACAGATAGAATTGTGTTATTTGAGTAATAATAAGCCTAAACTTGTGAAATAAACAGATAGAAGTTGAGAACACACACTTTGTGTGTCGAAAATGCGACTAAAAGTCTTTCCTGAACAGAATGAATTGTATTATTTTGGTAATAATAAGCCTAAACTTGTGAAATAAACAGATAGAAGTTGAGAACACACACTTTGTGTGTCGAAAATGTAACTTAAAAGTCTTTCCTGAACAGATAGAATTGTGTTATTTTGATAAAAATAAGCCTAAACTTGTAAATAATAAATTAAAAGTTGAAAAAATCTCTTTGTAAATACAAAATTTAATAAAAAATGTTGCCTGATTAGTACAAATAGTGTTATTTTGGTAAAAAATTAATATAAAGTTGTAAAATAATAAGTTAAACGTAGAAAAAAATGTCTTTGTGAGTCCAAAATTTAATAAAAAATGTTGCCTGATTAGTACAAATAGTGTTATTTTGGTAAAAAATTAATATAAAGTTGTAAAATAATAAGTTAAACGTAGAAAAAAATGTCTGTGAGTCCAACATTTAATAAAAAATGTTGCTTGAATAGTACAAATAGTGTTATTTTGGTAAAAAATTAACTTAAAGTTGTAAAATAATAAGTTAAAAAGTTGAAAAAATGTCTTTGCGAGTCCAAAATTTAATAAAAAATGTTGCCTGAATAGTATAAATAGTGTTATTTTGGTAAAAATAAAAATAAGCTGTGAAAATGTTTGACATAAAGTCAAAGTTTGGTAAAAAATAAACTCAAAATTAAGTTAAATAGCACACAGTAACATACATTTACTACCTAAATCAATAATCAAAGGGTAATAGGTTCGTTACCCCGTGATAAAAGCAAATGGTAAAAACTGTAGGCCCCGTCCCTAATAGCTCTCCCTTCTTCATAGTACAGATAAAAAGACCCTGCGCTAAAGCGTCCTGTGCCTTGAAGGCAAACCTGAGCGGAATATTAATTGGCGGGTTCTACAAGCGACGCATAGCTTCAGAGATTTAACCCTTGCTGCGCATTTCCAGACATTCTTTGTTGTCTGGTTGAATCCCTCCCCTGCCCTACGGCATTGCATAGCTTTCTCCTGTTCTTGCGTACTGGTTAACCTTGAAAAAACCGGTTCTGAAAACCTACCGACGCGTTCTCTGATTGGTCAATCAGGTTCCTTCTTTGTTCTGACGTTGTGACGTCATTTGACCTTGAACGCTCTTCCCCCAAATTCCTTTCTCGTCTACCCTCAGCGCGGAGCGCGGAGTTCACCGTCTTCTGTCTAGCGTGTTGCACCATCGTGTTTCATACAATAATAACATACATTATTACATAGTACTAATTAATAATATTACATATCGTGGGTTCGAGTACCGGGACCGTCCCCAATCGTAATTGAACCTGTACCTACAGCCATTACCACCGTTCATAGCGGTACATAAACCATAGAAAACTTATTTTCAATATTATAAACATTAATATTAACATTTTATACATTACATACTTTGCAGTAATGAATATAAAAACATATGCATAGCGTTTAGTACCTCTAATTACCTTCTATATACATATTTTTCATAAAATAAATAAATATATATTCATAAAAAGTTATAAACATGCAAATACATAAATGTAAAGTATTCTAAGTACCTGCAAATGAATTCTAAGTACATGCGAATTAGTTCTTAATTATATGCAAATTAATTAACACCCGTGCAAATGAATTGCGAATAATAAATAGCAACATCCGTTATCTAATGTACCTACTACTCACCTGAAAACGATTCAAAAACATTTTTTATATTTTTTCCATTCAAATATATATTTCTTAATATAATTTCGACAATTTGATTACAAATTTTATTTCTAAATGATCACGAGTCTGATCTTTCCATACTTATGTTGTAAACAGACAAACAAGGAACGACTGACACGGAATATAAACTCTTCCGGTGCGCACAGCCAATAAGACAGCGTTGTGTACCCCTGGTTCTGAAGCACTCTAGGGTTTGTAAATACGCAACAGGGGAGGAAACCCGGTCGTCAGAAGGTTGCGATGGAGAACGATCAGTGGCGTAGTTAATTGTTTAAAAGTCTACATAATATATAACGAGCAATTACCCAATAATAATAATAAAAGATAAATGGATAAAAATACATGAAAAACGAACCGTAGAAAAAATAAACCATTTTTTAAAAATCAAAGTGGAAAACGACTTTGGGTTTCAGGTATACTTTAGAAACTTTGTCCGACCAGGTCGTCTTGTAGATTTCAATCAATCAAATCTTTGGGTAACTGAAAAGCAATGGGATTATTGTTGTTGCAGCAGTATTGTAAAGCTGCCGGTACAGCAGTTCTTTGTTTCGGCCAAGCATGCCCATCTTGCTCGATGGCTCCTGCCGCAGCAGTTGCACAAGAGCGGGATTTTGATAAACTAGACAAGTATTAATTATCTTCGAAATAAATAGAAGAAACACTTCCGTACAAAAATTTATCAATGAAGTATTTAACATATAAACCTAACATATTAAGTAAACGCGGGAACATGGAGAATATGCCACTGATAATATACACTTGATATACGTATATGACACCTCATTGTTGACACGCACGTACTGAGTTGTATGTATAGGTCTTAGGGTTGATAACAGTTTGGGTATCTGTCTCTCCTTAATCGGATTTTTCAGGTTTTTTTTATAGGGCGGGGAGCCACACCTTAATTTACACTATCTCCTATACAGGTAGGAAAAAAGCTGAATTTTGCTTTAATAATTCGTGTTGGATTCCCACGTACATAAGGCAAGATACAACAATGTGGTTTACAAATAACACACAACACAGTTCATCTACTTAGAAAAACCAACACAATTATACATTTAAATCAAATATTCTTAAACATATCAAAATGAATTACACTTCTCACAAAAAGTTTGGAATATTGTTATATTTGACAATAGGTGATAGACACGGCCTTGGAATTGTTTGTCTGGTGGACGTCCTCGTCCTGTCACCAACATATGTCGCCGTGCCTATCACCTATTGTCAAATATAACAATATTCCAAACTTTTTGTGGGAAGTGTGTTAACAAGCTTAGTTTGTCACATTCATCTCAGTGTCTCTATGAACGAACCTTCTAGATTATTACATTTTTAAGAGTTTAACATAAAGGTTGGTCGTCAACCATAGGCGTCGTCAGAAATGTTTGTAGGGGGTGGGTCGGGGAAATGATAAAACTTGAATAGTAGAAAAATAATAATTATTATTACCACAGTTATAAATATTATTATACAATAATAAATATTATGGACTAACAAAAATAAATTGTATTCGAAATAATAATAATAATTATTATTATTATTATATAAATGGGGGAGACTCGATCCACCAAACGAGAGAATAACAGAACAACTATTTTTCATTATTTCTTTTGCAATTTATGCAGTTAGTGTATCTCAAATGCTTTTGATATTAACGTTCAAGCTTTAAATGTAAGGGAAAATTGTTTTTCATAAAGTTTGTTGTGTGACCTCTCACCTACAACTGTAATTATTAGAATTTTGAAAACTGTGGAACCATTTGTCTTTTGGATGAAATGGTAGAATATAACCTTGTTGCTGTATTCTTCACTTAATCTTTTCGATCCAATGCATTTTTACTTTGATTATTCTGTTCGAATACTAAATATTTGAACTTTATTTCTGTTCTTAACCATAAGAGTAACAAACTTCGGCTTTCTTGTATCTTTAAATGAACGATGTCAATTTGCAGGGGGGTCCACTGACCCGTTCGACCCTCCCGACGCCCATGTCGTCAACCACAAGCTCTTATAATTGCGTCATAGTCGAGACTCTAGTAGTCGCTGGCAAAGTCCTCATATCATATTGAAGGTTGTGTGATGCGAGAAGGGTCAGCAAACTGCGATACAGGGTAGAAGCGTTCACTCATTAGATGTTTTCAGTGCATATATAATTGTGACCAATAGACCCAACATCCTCCTGGTTACGATATGTATCCAGAAATCATCAACAAGGCATCCCTGTTTTTCGACGCTGATGCAACCAAAGGTTTTAGAACCTCCAGACAAAAAGGCAACCAGGAACGACGGAAAGAAAACATTTGGTTATCTCTGGTCGCTTTGGAAGAACAACGTAAGCGTTTTCCGTTTCCTCCCGTCCATTTTCTAATAAAAACACGGTCCATCAACTCGAGGCGGTCGCTGTCTGATGGTCTGTTGTCGCTTGTCATTCAGCCGTGCTGCTCCCTGGCTCTCGTCTTTACCTCCGCATCTGTGTTTTTAAAACCACCTGCTGATGCGATGCGAGTTTTCCATAATCTAGCAGACGAGCCTCGTGACGTTTGCCACAGAGCAGATCCCCCGCCGAGAGCCATCCATCCATCTCAACCCTTTCGTTCCAAACATGTCAGCGGGCTCTTCCGTTGGGGGAAATGCAAGGGTTCAATACGTGTTCTGCCCAAGAAGAGTTTCTTTCTGTTGTGTAAGTCAAAACCGTGCGTGGAAAATGTTATCTTGCAGATCTGCTTCGTTTCTACAAAACTACCATTTCTTGTCTTGTCTTACGTCAGCACCATCGATTAAATCAATAGAATTCCATATTTGTTAGAGAAAACAGTGCTTACTGGTCTATTGTGAATCTCCAAATATCAACTTTTGTATTAATCGGTATTGTACAGCAGTTTTTTCCAAAGTGTGCGCCGCGGCGCCCTGAAAACCAAGTTTGGTAACATGGAACTAACTCAGTTTTGGTTATCAAGAAAATATGAATATCCGCTCATATAATATAATATAATTTTATATAATAAAGGGTGTTCCGTATAGGATACCGAATTTGAATCGAGTGCTATTGTTTTGTTTCGAGGTTGGCATCTTTTCTCATGCCGATTAATGTAGCCTCCATTGTTTTGACTCGTTTGTTGTGGTTTCCTTCCGAAAATCCTCGAATAATCCAGGACCGAGAAATCCATCCATCCGCTGAGAACGACTGTGTGGTGTGGGTTTTGGCAGGTGGAGTGTGATCTTACACCCTGTGATTTCTTCTTATGGGGATTTGTGAAATCACAGGTGCACGCCAACAAACCACGAACCCTTTTGGAACTGAAGGCGGAAATCATACGGGTGATTGGAGGCATCGGGACAGACATCTGCGAGAGGGTTATCAATAATTTTGTGGAGCGTATAAATGCATGCAGACTCAGTAGGGGTGGACATATGCCTGACATTGTCTTTCATACGTAAATGGAAGATGTTACTGCTTACATATATGTGAAATATAACTATTTTCATGACATTTTCCCAATTTAATTTAATTTTCTAATTCGGCGTTCTATACGGAACACCCTAAAGCTCTTCGAATCTTAATTCCATTTGCGACGTCATATTCGTGCGAAGCTGCAAATATCAACATGGAACAGGAAATGAGGGTGACTGTATCCTCTTTGATACCAAGATTTGAGAAGATATTCAGTGAACATCAGGCTCACATGTCCCACTAATTACAATTGTAAATTCAATCATTGACATGATTGTTCCAAATATGTGCTTATTTAATACGTTTAGACATAAGCAACATAACCACACTAGCTGAGCGTTGCAAGTGTTAGGCCTAGGCGCTATGAAATGAAAATGTTTGGGAACCCCTGTTGTACAGTATTGTAATGATCTCGTAGAAAGTCTCAGTGGGATTGTTGCACCTGATTTTTTTGACTTGTTATTAAGCGTCGTTTCTTTTTCACATCGCGCTACGGTGGCAGAGGTCCCGGATTCGAATCCTGGCCTGGGCATGGGTTCTCTTTGTGTATGATCCTTCATCAGTTTCATCGCATCATCACTTATCTTCATCTTCGCGATTAGCTTAAAGTGGTAGAAAAGTGAAGGAAAATAGACCTAACCAATCGATTACACCACCCTGCATAAGCCGGCACCCGTGGCGGAGTGGTTAGCACATCGTGCTACGACGCCAGGGTTCCCGGGCTCGAATCCCGGCCTGGGCATGGTTGTTTGTTAGTGTCGACTCATCAATTTCATTATATCATCACTCATCCCTATCTTCGCAAATTAGCCAAAAGGGGCACAAGAAGAGAAGTAAAATAAAACCAATCAATCAATTAATCAAAAACCACCCTCCATAGGTTTGGATGACTCGCAGGTGACTGTTGTTTCTGAATAATTTCAGCATTCAGAATTCCAAAAATGAAATCCATTATTACTTATCACGTCGTTTCTTTCTTTTTCAGAAAATAGCGATACATTGACTGCTTTAATTTCACAATAAAGTGTGTAGTTCCATCATTTCCTCCATAGATGGCTCTGTTTATATAATGCTAAAATATTGGTTTTCTACAATACAAATCCTCCAAATTTTGAACTATAAATGCACATAGAATTAGTAAGCATTTAACCCACCTTCTATCTTCACAAGACACATTGACATGAAAATTGTAAACTTTGATTACGTAAGATCCATTTTTGAAATCCCTATAAAAATTTCCTTCACAAAATGTCAAAAATTCAATGTTATAATGTAGTGAATTGATTGAACCTAATAACATGGAGAAAAATCCTGATCTAGGGAAAAATTCTTACTTTATGGAAATAAATTTGTCATATCCGTCATCAGCATTCAAAATACTTCCAGAATCACCTTGATTTGAAATCATCCGATTTTTTCCCCCAAAATGCAGGGTGATGTTATCAAGGCAAGGAAAGGGCATTATTAAACCGTATGGAGACTTTTGGACACCCTGTAAAAGAGACGCAACAATGCGACGCTATATACATGCATTCACATCTCCAAAATATGATTCATATTGGTGAAATTAATCAGTCAGTCGTGCAGGAATAGAACATAGTAATACACTCTCAAATAACAACATAAAGCTGGAGGTATAGTGTATTTGTATTGGAGTTATATGACGAACTGTTCGATTGATTTTTCAGTTCTTCGTGGTCGAGAGAAGTGAGAGGGGAGTCGATGATGGAATGAAAAGATGGCGCACACGCATTCATGAAGCCGCGGCTGTTAAATTGGTAAAAATCTCTCGGGATGATTCAGCCAAAAAAAGATAAAACTCCACCCCAGTCTTCTCGTTGTGTTTGGTTTGATGCGAGATATGTGTGTGGTCCGCGAGACAAGCATCATAACAGAATGGGCGTGGTCTCGTGAACCGAGATGAAGCAATTCAAGATTCCGAACTTACCTCTTCTCTTCCTCCTATATTCCTCCAAGAAGAATCCTCCAACATCTTTTTTTCGCCTTCCGTAGCAGAGGCGGGGCAGGGAGTGACCGCAGAACATTTGTATTTGTGAGGATCTTAAAGTATACCATTTCCTCCCTTAATGTGATAGTCTTAAGCGCGTGTGATCCGTCTGCCACTGGAAACTCCCGTAGCGAGGGACCCAAGAGTCGTTTCGTATCGCTATTACCTCGTAATATGATGCCCCAGGTGCGTTCCACGGTTTAGGAACCGCGATCTTTCAAGTGAGGGAACGTGAGGTCATTTTGCGATCATAAGCCTAGTTGGTTCTGGGAACATTTCTGGTAACTTGGAGTGCGATCCTGTTCAATTATTCAGCCTGTGTTTATTCCACAGTGACGTGCTAATGGAAACCACAAGAAGGGGAAAGAGCAAGATAGAGGTATTCTAAGACTGAAGCAGTACTTGCTATACGGCTATTTTTACGCCGAACCTGCCGTAATTTCTCGTAGTAACATTTTACGAATACGTTAGTATTCCACAATATTGAATACAATATGAAACAGACCACTTTTCTATTTTTTTAAAAATTTGAATTTAAAAATTTGGGTGCGTCAGCACTTAGGCTATTTTACACCCGTCACGTTATACGGGGTCCAGCCTCTTATCATAACGAAAATAACTATAATGTCGTGTAAGTAAAATATGAAAATATTCTGACTTCTATTAAAAGCTGAGGCTGTAAAGGGGCACCTGGCACACATAAGGACAACACACAGAATTATACTGGCCACAGGGCCAGTCGCCAGAGCCTCGTTGGTCTGAAAAAAGCAGTCCAGGGTGTACTACGTGGAAGTGAGGCTGACAATTGGGTGTACTACAGTACGTTGAAGGTCAATCCTTACGCCCTACTTTTCTAAATTAAGAAATTAATTACAACTAGTCCCAGAGTGCTGCAGTGAGACGATTTCGCTCGACCGTGAAATAGTTCGCACGGACGACGCGAGGCCCTGGGCGAGGTTAGAAATCGGGGCCCCAATCTGTTCTTTAAATGTGAAAATTCAATGTAAATCGATACAAAATTTTCAAGCAAACTTCAGCAAAAGTATGATGGAATTTAAATAATAATAATTACTGATTTAAATGATATTTAATCATTTCACTAACCATAAAGATGTATAATTTTCCTGGAGCGGAATTCGCTCACGACTTCTGGATAATCAAGAGTTGAGCCGGTGTTCTCTATGAATAATATTTCCAGTCCTAACAATGGTTCTTCTGGCATGGCCGTTTAAGTAGGTATCTTCAATCTAGAAAAAAGCTTCTTCCATTCCGCTATGTTCAGTGTTCATTGTTAATTTGCCTAGTGCAAGCGTATAAACGCTCCGAGTTACATTAAAACGCATAACACGAACAACAATCACATATTCGATACAACGAAAATTATTTTACTCGTAGCTCATTTACATTAGCGTGGCTTCTAAAATAAGACGACTACCGCAATTTATTTAAAACAATATACCTGAACCCATTATGGCCTACCTGCTACTGTTTCTTGGTGTACAAAGTCAGAAATGTAAAACTAGTGGTAAGATTCAAAACAGGGAACATTTCTGAACGTTTACTGAAAATTGGAGTCAGTTCCAAATAATACCATGGGTGCAGTGAAGGTTTTATTAAAAAGTAACGTTTAGGCCATATTGGGTACATATGTACCCAATATGGCCTAGTGTTTTGTTCTTTCACATAAAAATGCAACAGAAAGAAGTGCCACAATGTTATTTTTATAGGTAGATAAGTACTTATATTAATACACTTATGTTTTATTTACATAACGACATAATGAGATTATACACAGAAATAACATCATTTACAAACCAATAAACAAGAAAGTGATTTGGTCATAAGTTGTCATCAGAAGACCATGGTTTTCGCATCACACTCTGGGATAATGGAAGGTCCTTCGTCATCTTTCGTGACTCCCAGACACTACGCGAACATAAGAGTAACAAATGTCGCATTTGCACATGTTATTTACGATATATACATAAGTAGGCCATATTGAGTCCACCTTACATAATGTTCGATTTTCCTTCGTTTTAATCAGGACTTTAGATTAAAGTCTAAACTAAATACATTATTGTAAAGTACATATTATGAGCTATCATAATATGTACTACAGATATAAACACATGTCACTTGGAAGATGGAGTAAGTATTAAATAACTACCACATGCAATATTAGATCACGTATAGAACACAATCATGAGGTCCAGTTATTGTCCTCAAGTTACAGCACTATAGGCACAACCATGTTCAATCATGTCATTCGGACAGTTTAAATAACATACTAACGTTATTTGTTGAATTCACCAAGTTACTACTTGGATACATCAAATAGGTCATATTCAGTAGTAGGCCGCCACATTGGCTTCAGGTACCTTACTAAATATTTTACGTATTCATTCAAACCGTAACGTTTAACAAGAATTTAAAGCCCGATAACAACAGAATGTAGTTTTATTGACCACAAAAATTAGCATTTGTCATCTATATGTCTCACTTCAATTTCTTACAATTCTTTTGAACATGCCCCATTAGACGCCCAGGCCCCGGGCGGTCGCCCATCCCTGTCTGTCACGGATGGGAGAGGAAAGGAGAATTTACAGGATTCTTGTTATGAAATCTGATGGTAAGTGACCAGTAGGAAGGCTAAGACGAAAATGGACCTGAATAAATCGGTAAGGATGGAAAAGATCGGATTGATCTAGCCTAAGATAGGAACAGATGGATGGCTTGTTTGTGTTGCTGTAGCCATAAACCTTCGGGTTTAAGAAGGCTAGAGAGTTAGTTAGTTAGTGGAAAATTTTCTAAATAGATTACTTTCTGTACATATAAACTTCATCTTACATTTTCTATTCTTATTAAGAATGCGTTCCAAGGTGTTCACGTTTATCATCATGTATAACAGAGACCGTCTCATACAAGTTTTCGCAAAATGGGAATTACTTTTCGCTTAAAATGAGGATGGGTCATATAAACATTAGCGTGTGCTGATAAGCCACTAGGTGAAATGGAATACAGGATATTTTTTTTCTGGTGTTGTCACTGAATGTATGGGTTTTTGTCGTTGACCCATCGACGTCCGCAGGATTTTTTTCCAGGGTGTGGCAAGCATGGTATTTTTTTTTTTCCAAAGGGGGGGGGGGGGGGCAAACGAGGCACATTTCTTCCCATAATAGTATTGTCCTCTCATAAAACATTGCTTGAGTTTGAAGTTATCATGTTCCTGCAACGCCCTTGCAATAATTAACATATATTACTGTGACTGAAATGAAATTATATGTGTGAAATATGTACTTTTTGGTTGACTTTCATATTCCAGGGGAGGGGGTATTGCCCCCCTCCTCCTTCCGGACGTCCGGACGTTGGATTCAGAATAAGCTTTAATTACTGACATGAACACAACAACATTGGCGGCGATTGGGTTCCAAAACTAGGGGGACAAGGTGCCAAATCTGGTGGGGGCGGGGGGGACAAAGACAGCTAACTTTCTCGTGTACATGAGGTTTAGCATAGCGCAGGGGCAAAAGTGGCAAGAGGTGGGGGGGCAACTGCTCCCCCTCGCCCCCTAATCGCCGCCACTGCACAACAATGAGTCTTACGGATTTTTTTAGAACGACACAACAATGAATCTCCACTTTGTCATTTTGGCAGTTGTGCAATCTTAGTTGCCGTGGGTAGGCTCAGTGGCCTGCAAATGGAAGGTTGGTGGGGGTTATATCCCCCCTTGGCTCAGTATCCCCCCAAAAAAGGTCAAAGGCAGAAAAATACGGCAAAATGAGGGCTAGCTAGTAAGAAAAAGTATACGTAACCCCGTCCTTTCGAAAATCCTGGGCACGCCACTGGGTAGGTGGGTATTTTCTACCTGTATGCTCATTCTTTCAGGCATGGCCTTCTGGTCATCTGTGCAAAGACGACACGTACTGCATTCTCTCTCCCGGTCGAAACAAGATTGCGCACAACTCCTTCCGTTCGTGATTCTGCGGCCGTAATTTCGAGAAAGCACGCATCTTGACACCAGCGTCTTTTCTGGCAGCTTTCTACGTAATTTTTATTAATTATAGAGAAGAGTTTTCCCCTTTCTCGCCAGTGTGTGGTGTCACGTCCGTTGGAAATTGCAGCATCATCTATGATCGTTGTTCGCAAAGGAGGGAGGTGTTCTTTGTTCGGTTTCCTAGTGCAAACACAAGCAACGATTTCCTCCGTACTAGGTATAGCTGCGATGGGAAATTACTGATCACTGTATTTGTTTTTGGCCGGGAGAAGGAAGTGGTTTTGGAATCGTGTGAACAATCCAGCGATTCCTTCTTTGATGTTTAGGTCACCGTCTTCAATCGGCTTGTCCGAACGACCTAGATAACCACGGTTCATTAGTAGAGGCACATAATTTTGGGTTCAAAAGCGGTAAATACCGGGTGTCCGAGAAGTCTTTGTATGAAAACAAAAATTAACTGTATCCGCTATATGCAACATAGACATGAAAAAATGGTACCAAAATGTTCGGAAACTATTCAAGTTTTATTGGCAATAGGAAAGAAATCAATAAATCTCCACGTGAGCACCCTTGGTAGCACGGAGTACATCTAGTCGAAATTCAACTTTTCGCCATGCATTAGCCAACATCAAAGGAGGGATTGATGTGATGACTTGGGTTATCCGTTGTTGCAGAGTTGCAAGATCGGATGCAGGAGTTCTGTAGACATTGTCTTTCACATAACTCCATAGAAAAAATCTAAAGGGGTTATGTCTGGAGATCGTTCAGGCCACGCCGTCGGTCCATCTCGACCAATCCATTTTCCAGGAAATGTCTGTTCAAGGAAGGAACGAACCTCCAGACTCCAATGTGGCGGTGCACCGTCTTGTTGAAAGATAACATCTGGGTGGTATTCTAGCAATTGAGGAACAGCAAACAATTGCAACATGTCGAGATACACTCCAGATGTTACGGTGTCCTCACAGAAAAAGAATGGTTCGATTATTCTGTCATGCAGCAGCGCGCACCAAACGTTCACCTTCGGGTTGCCCATGGTCGACTTCCTCACCTCATGAGGGGGCTCTTTACCCCAGATACGCACGATGTTTGAAACTGTCTCTGCACTGTTTTTTGTGACCTGCTCTCGTGAAACCACAGGACACACTCAGCCTTTTCCTGATTTGTGTACATTTCCGGTTTGCTGGACGCTGGCACTGCTACGCTACTGCAACGGTACAGAAATCTGAAACAAAAAAAACTTTAATAGTTTCCGAACATTTTGGTACTATTTTTTCATGTCTATGTTGCATATAGCGGATACAGTTAATTTTTGTTTTCATACAAAGACTTCTCGGACACCCGGTAAAAATATATAGCGGTGAAAAATCGATTGAAAAGTGGTATATAAAAGTACATTTTGATTTTAAAATTGTGAATATAATCCTAAATTTGATTTAAAAACTACACTTAATACACAAAATTAACATTTCACTTCTAGTAACACATTTGTGTAGTTATCAGGATATTAAGTTCATTTCTGTGCAAAGGAGTCAATTTTTGCTTCTCCAATATGAACAGCAGAATTAATCCATTTTCCGTGAATTGCATAACTCGCAGGATAATTCAGACCTCTGTAAATAAACTCTGAATTTCGTGTTTAAGAGTTTATTTTGCATTTTGCAGTTCTTTTCGCATTATTTCGTTACAAAACATGGTAGCAAAATGCATCACACACACCTTTCAAAATCATGAAAAATTAACACTACAATGTATTTTTTGACATCTCGTGTTTTTTGTCGAAAACGAAATATGCATGCCCCTAATCATTAGCTTTCCGCCACTACTGCGATACAATACTTGTTCATTTTGTTGAATTGTTTTATTTTACTTCGCCTTCCTGCCACTTTTGGTTAATCGCAAAGATGAGGATGAAAGGACAATCATAAACACAAATGGACAGCATACGTCACAGGCACCACACAGAATTAGACTGGCTTGTGAGTCCGGACGCCAGAGCCTCGCTAGTACAGCGCCTTGAATAACTTAGTGTGGAAAACGACCCAAGAAACTGGTTCCCCGAGACGATGACAAGTAGATGGCAGTGCGATCGACCCAGGTGCTAATTTTGTTATGAAAGTAATGCGGCTTAGTTAGTTTTTGGAAAATATTGTGTCGATTTGTTTCTCTAGAAAGGCGGTAAATGAATTGATGGAAACAGTTATATTTGTGGAGTGATTTGCAGTCACGAAATGGCATTAATTTGGAAAGAAAAGTAAAATAAAATTAATAAATAAATAGCATGCGTAACACAAGAAGAAACATCGCAATGTGATTCCGGACGTCAGGTCTTGGACTGTGTATTAGAGTTTATTTTTCTATGTTATTAGAATATAAATAGTATCCTGAGAGATATTTCATACCGAGGCGACAAACCACAAATGTCGCTTGAAAGCGAGCAGTCGGAAATCAATGCAGCCTTTCGAACCGCAAGCTCTGACTGCACCGTTTCCTCAAGGAGATTTTACACCAAAGCGACCAGCGACGAACGATACGAGGATTTCACACCAAAGCGACACGGGTCCTTCGGTCCAAGGCAACTTTCACACCAAAGCGACACATGTTGCTTGGAAACGAACCAATCAAGAGCAACATTTCACATCGTAGCGGCATGACGGGAAGCACAGGCCAGCGTTCGGTTGGTGAAATCCTTAAGCGATAAGTGTCGCGTGCCGCTTGTCGCTTTGGTGCGCAATCTCACTAAAGCAAGACACTCGTTGCATCGCGTATGCGCGAACAACAAACCACGGCAACATGTTGCAAGCTATTGAGGAAATGGCCCAGTTTGAGCGACGCAGAAGCGACAAAGCGACACGTGTCGCCTAGATCTGTAGTTGTAATGTGCGGTTTATCGTGCCGCCTATCTGTTGTTCGCAAGCAACGCTTGCGGGTCTCAGCACCCTTCCTTTAAGGAGCTTTCCGACCGAAGTAACAAGTAGCACGCGAATACGCCATATGAACGTGTCGTTTGCTTTTTGGACCCTCATGTGCAATGAATGCTATTTTACAGTCTGGAAGTGTGTGTCACTAGTGTGACAGTGTGACCCGTGTCGCTTGTCCCATTGGTTTGAAAGTTGCCTTACACTCATGTCGATGGCACTAAGAAAGTTTTGTGGGGTTCCCCTTGTCGTTTCATGCAATCATCATTATCATCATCGCCGCGATTAGTTTATTTCATACACAGAAATTTAGTTGCCAAGAGCATTCCACGCCTATTTTTTCTCCCGTATTATTAACGAAAGTATGACGATAACAGGACGTGGTCGACTGTCTAGAATGTTCGTTAATATCTTCGCGACCACTGTACCAAATATCATAGCAATTATCATATTCATAGAAATGCTTCATGTAAAAGAATCAGACGTTGCAGCGAAAACTCCATTTACTTCCATTATAAGCAGTCGAACACCAAGCACCGGTATCAACACCAGCGCCTCTAGCGGATCATTTCCGAGTGGAACCATCCAGAGAGCGCTGAAGCACGCCGTTTTCCACACTACGTTATTCTAGGCGCTGTACTCGCTAGTATGCAACAATGAAGTCCAGGGTGTACTACGTGGAAGTGAGGTTGACAGTTGGGTGTCTTCATACAGGATCATCCCTTACACCCCCAATACAATGCACTGTTATATAAGTTTTTCTGAGGGTATACTTGCTCTCTCGAGTTCAAATATCATCTGGTAGACATAGGTGTCGAAAGAAATTTTTGTAGGGAGGGTCAAGGCGTCAACATTAAAATGTAAAGAAAAAAATATATTAACACTCAGATAATAATAATTATTATAGATTAATAATAAAAATAAGCAATTTTATTGACAAGTTACCAACCTCCGCGGCGGAGTTGTTAGTACATCGCTTTACAACACAGCGGGTACATGGTTCGAATCGTGTCCTAGTCACTCTTTGTGAGTGTCCTTTCATCAATATCATCATCTCATTCTCATCGTCGTGACTAGCCAAAAGTGGCAGAAAAACAATATCCTCCTTAATTTATTTAATTTACAATATTATATACAGGGTGTCTCATAAGAAATATCGCAAACTGACACAGGTGAAAGTACACGATAGTAGAAGCAAAAAAGTCTCAGTAAACATGGGTCTGCAAACGAGCCGTTTTCGAGATAATCGCGAATGTGTGGTTACAAGCCGCCACTGACTTCATTGTATGTAATCATCGTCCTAGTTAGTAAAATGTTAATAATGTGTGCGAATGTGTGGTTAGAAGCCGTCATTGATTGTATTTTGTAAACACCGAGTGCTTTACTCCTTTCGCGTTCCGAGGTTAGCTCTTTGTTTACAAAACAGAACATTTCCGAGAGGTGTCGTTGTAATCAAACAGGATGGATACAATCAGTACAGTCTACTCGTACTGTGGGAGTCACGTCATTTGTGCTGTACTGCGTAGTGAAAATGGAACCTTACTGTATTATTATCATTTTACCAACTAGGACGACGTTTACAAACAATGAAGTCAGTGGCGGCTTGTATTCACACATTCGCAATTATCTTGAGAACGGCTCGTTTGTAGACATGTTTACTGAGACTTTTTGCTTCTATTATCGTGAAGTTTGCGTTATTACTTTTGAGACACCCTGTGTGTCCGTTTGTGTGTGTGTGAGTGTGTGTGTGTGTGTGTGTGTGTATATACATATATGCAAATTAACAGGCAGACTGTCAAATTTTAACGGTAGAATTTTGTAACTTTACTGTAGCTTCTAAATGTGTACATCTCGAGGGGGTCAATCATCCCCCATCCTCCTCCTTAATAACCACCGTGTTTCCCTACCAGTTCCTTTAATTATCCATCCTCATCTAGAAAGAACTTTAAAATAAACAATAGTTTTTCCTATAATTTTTCAAAGATGTCGACCTCCGAGTGTTTGTTTTGAGGTAAGAAAACGAGCAGTGATAACCAACTCCCAGTTCTTGGAGCCACTAATTATAACGGTGAGTGAAATTGAGTTATTATCCCAGGGACGCCGTTAACCCGCGCAATTCATCAGATATTAGTGTTACGCTTTTTGCGCAGTGTTTTGTCTGCGTTGGCGTTGTCTGGTCAGTGACTTCGGACAGAAAGGCAGCGGCTAAAGGTTCTTTTTTTGTAGATGTAAAAACCAACCTTCACAATATTACAATCATTATCTTCCTACGACTTATTGTATTTCTTGCAACCTCTTCACGGTGGACCTAATTGGAAAGCAAGTGGAAGGGGGGGGGGGTACTGCAAATTCAATTGCATAAATAGCATATTTTCATAGAATTTGCCTTCGAACCTCTGTGCCAACGATGTCGTTTCCGTAAATTCCTCTTTTTTCGAAAAACCACTTAAGATATTCCAAATTTTGAATAATCGCACACATCTGCTTACTATCAGAATAAAAAATATGGATACTTCTGCTTGAACTCCAATTAAAAATTAACCAGTAGACATGCATACAAACGAATCTCTTGTGACCAATTTTTTTCGAGTATGCCTTCAAAAAGAAAGTGTGTATTTTTGGTGTTTTCGAAATGACCGCTGTCTTTGGAATTGTATAAATAAAAAATGTGTTGTCCGAACGTGATGAAATTTAAATACAGTTCGGGCAGAAATTTTGGAATCCACGACTTTCGCGACACCGTCGTATGCGACACTAGCATTTCTGCCGTCATATGCGACACTGTATGGAAAATATATTCCATGACAGTTGCGACACCGTCGTAGTCGTTGTACACAGCTTCTAATCTTAAAGCCTTCACTAATTGGTACACGTTAGGACTTGACTCTTCCGTCAATACATTAACTGTATGGTTCCATCCCTCAACTGCATTGTTAGTCCTGTGCCGCTGTTGGGAGCAGTTCCACATGGAAATGTCGAAAACAGAGTTGTTCATCCAATGTTCAACGAAATAATCCAAAAATTTTCTCAATATGTTCGTGGTTTGGCGCATCTTCCATCACACACAGCTATCCATCATCGACGTCAGCCACAGGGAGGTAAGCCAGAGCTGAACATATTCTTACACACAGCCGCACGTCTGGATCTGTTTTCCAATCGTTTGTCAGTCCCAACTCCTGCACCTTTCGCCACAAACATTGGTTAAAGTGATAATTACAACCACTGATCTGAGCCTCGGGAAACACTTTCTTCAGAGACGCTATTGCTGCTGCACCTACGCAAATGTCGCTAATTCTGTTAAACAAATTAGAAATCGTAGGGGAAAATCCAAGCAGTGTAGCTTATGACGAAAAAAAAACAACAGTTTTTGCCTTAGTGTCGCAAATGACAGTGTCGGAAATGTCGGAACTCCAAAATTTTGTAAATACAATTCTTAATTTTCAGATTTTTTTTTAAACGGTGAAAGAAGAGCTGTTATCAATTTTGTGAAACAACGTTTCTTTTATTTTTAGTAGTCCCACTAATGCGATCTTGATCTTGTTTTGAAGCACTTTGGAGCTATTTATAAAACCCATCATCATTGTCAATCCACATTGTGAAACCGATTATATGCAGATTAATATTCGACGAAGTAACCATGTGCATTGAACCTGGCAACACCTCACGAGCTGTCGCTATTAGACTCAACAGCGAAGTGCATTGAACCGTAGAATACGAAGGTTGTCACTGCAAGTCGGGTCAAATTATTTGAAGAGGGGTGGATATGAAGGGTATAATGCGGATGAAAGGATTCAGGGGAGTACAGTGTACCTCTGCACCCCTTTCCTGCGCCACTGCCTTGTGTGTTCCTTCATCCATTCTTTTCACTTTCGCAGACCTCCGTGACGACGCCTGAGGTTCGAATGGGTCTTCTTCATCAATTTCATCATGTCATCCCTCATCCTCATCGTGACGATTAGCCATAAGTGGAAGAAAAAACGAGCTAAATAACAAAAATCAAATCAAATCAAATCTTTTGCCTTGAGTTCATCCCGCGCCACCCTGTTCAATTACTGCTGCATTTACTTTAACTCTCGCGGCGAACAAGTTCTACCATTTCGCGGTTGACCCGGGCGACCTTCCTCAGAGGAAGCAGGAGTTATTGGCGGTAATGGCGACTCTACGAAGGCAGTCCTCTCTCCAGAAACAACAAGCTTGCTGAGGGCTCCCCGCAGAGTCTCTGATAAAGGCCTCCGACAACGGTAAATAAACATTTCGGCAGCGTGTGTCACGTGAATTATCGAACTCGCAGCTGAAGACATCCTTCGGATGCTGCATCCAGGGAATAGATCACAGCTGGGACTCTCCTTCCGTTTCTCAACACATGGTCTCTCTCTCTCGCACAATGTGAAATCATCTTGCGGACCGTGCGTAAAACTGGTTCCCAGATGTGTTTTCATTACCGAGTTCACTGACTTTGCCTAGTTCACCATTCATTCTGTTGACCCTTTCCGTTTTGTTTTTTTTCGAATTTTGATCCACCTTCATTGAATTGCACGGTGTAAGGGGTGAACCTTTCAGAAGACACCAAATGTCAACCTCCCTTCCGTGTAGTACACCCCAGACTGCACTTTTCAGACTAGATTAGAATAGAATTTATTTCCAGTATGAGCCTTTACAGCTGTACACACCATACAAGGATGAACAATTTTCCTACACCCTTCCTCCTCTCAGTCTACTTCCACATTCACACTGCTTGGGAGTTCACAAACACCATATTTCTTTTCAACTCTTTCACTACACTTGCACTGTTACCTGAGTGATTCCTAAATTTTCTCACATTTATTTATATACATATTCGCTATCCCCACTGAGCTTCTTCGCTCTCTTTGCCCAGACATAGCGTAAGAAAGTTCTCCGATTCCTTATTTGCGCCTCCCCCCTCTCGGTCTCTCCCTCCTAATAATGCTTGTCATTATATTCTCAATGGAGTGGAGTTAGGGGTTTGGAGAGCGCTCTGGCGTCTGAACTCACGGCCAGTAGAATCTTCTTAGGGCCCTTGTGCGTTTGGGATTGTCCTTAGCCAAAAGTGGCAAAAAAAGTGAAGTAAAATGAATCAAATCAATCATTGAATTGCGGGGATTCTTAAACCACCATTCGTGTAGTCAAATATGTGTTTGATTTGTTTTGTTTACAGTCCACTTTATGCACGTATGGGGTAATCAGGACTGGACCTACAATTTATAGTGGAATCCGAACCATTGTGCCATATGCCTCCACCGGGTATCGAACTCGGGACCCCTTGATTGCAAAGCGACGACGTTACCGTTACGCCATCGGGGAGGCCTTGTGTAGTCAAAGATGTTTAAGATGTTGTGTTTGGATAGGATGGATTTGTTTTCTCAAAATGGAGCATCTGCCTGTATTTTGATATGCTGACCAGGCAGAGCCTTTTTGTGTGTAAAGGGTGAGAAGTTTCCAGAAAATACTACCAGCAAAGAAATGACACTATTAGTGTTGTCTAAAAAAAAGTCCTCATTGCTTATGGATATTTTAAATTTCATGTCATAAAATAGATGCGGTAATCTATATTTAAAAAGAATTGCACATTGATTAGAAAATTTACAAAAGATTACAGTTAATAGGTGATTTTGTATATTTTTCATTGCTTTTCTACCGATTTTGGCTAATCGCGGTGATGGAGATGAGTAGCGATAAGATGATGTATGAGTGGACAATCACTACACATTTAGAAGACAAAAAACAACCCTCGGGGAGGATTATATTGGCTGTAGGTCCACGCGCCAGAGCCACGTTAGGAGTCTGAGCATCAGAAGCTAACGCAACTCTCCTCTTCAGCGTAGAAGTGATTTCTGGATAAGATTTCGAGGTTTCGCGAGCTAACGTTGCACTCATATTCAAGGTAGAAGTGACTTTTGAAAATATTTCCGAGCTTTCGAGAGCTAACGTCACTCTCATCTTCTGCGTAGAAGCGAGTTCTGGAAACGTTTCCGAGCTTCGAGAGCTAACGTCACTCTCATCTTCTGGGTAGAAGCGAATTCTGGAAATGTTTCCGAGCTTCGAGAGCTAACGCCACTCTCATCTTCTGGGTAGAAGCGAGTTCTGGAAAGGTTTCCGAGCTTCGAGAGCTAACTTCACTCTCATTTTCTGGGTAGAAGCGAGTTCTGGAAAGGTCACCGAGCTTTGAGAGCTAACGTCACTCGCTTCTTCAGGGTAGAGGAGAGTTCTGGAAAGCTTTACGAGCTTCGAGAGCTAACGTCACTCTCATCTTCAGGGTAGAAGCGAGTTCAGGAAAGGTTTACGAGCTTCGAGAGCTAACGTCACTCTCATCTTCTGGGTAGATCGAGTCCTGGAAAGGTTTCCGAGCTTCGAGAGCTAACGTCACTCTCATTTTCTGGGTAGAAGCGAGTTCTGGAAAGGTTTCCGAGCTTCGAGAGCTAACGCCACTCTCATCTTCAAGGTAGAAGCGAGTTCTGGAAAGGTTTACGAGCTTCGAGAGCTAACGTCACTCTTATCTTCAGGGTAGAAGCGAATCATGGAAAGGTTTCCGAGCTTCGAGAGCTAACGTCACTATCATCTTCAAGGTAGAAGCGTGTTCTGGACAGGTTTACGAGCTTCGAGAGCTAACGTCACTCTCATTTTCTGGGTAGAAGCGAGTTCTGGAAAGGTCACCGAGCTTCGAGAGCTAACGTCACTCGCATCTTCAGGGTAGAGGAGAGTTCTGGAAAGCTTTACGAGCTTCGAGAGCTAACGTCACTCTCATCTTCAGGGTAGAAGAGAGTTCAGGAAAGGATTACGAGCTTCGAGAGCTAACGTCACTCTCATCTTGAGGGTAGAAGAGAGTTCTGGAAAGGTTTTAGAGCTTTCGAAAGCTAACGTCGCCCTCATCTTTGAGGTAAGTCACGAGAGTTTGGAAACCATTCCAGAACTCACCTGGTCCCCCGAGCGAATCCGTTCATCATCGTCGCCAGGAAAGCTTCAAGACTTATTTCAGCGGAGAAAATAGTTCAGACGCTATTAGCATATGGAGAGGCGGATAGATACACTGTGGCACCCTCTCAATTCCAGCAGCCGTACAGGTGGAAGGCGTCGCCCCAAAGAAACCACGAAGGAGAAGGAGACAAAAGCAAAGGGAAAAGAGAAAAAAGCGACAACCTGGAGAGCAAGCACCGGCCGACACAAAAAGATATCACAATTTATGGCGCTGTAAACGCGCCGAAGAAAGATATACAATACCGGTGATTTAATGTACCTTATCGCTGCATCGGGTGTCCTTCCGCTTTGCCAATCGCTCTCAATCGTCCGTGACCTGCAAGAGAAGTGGGCAGCCTCCTCCGTAATGGCACTGCCAGACAATGGCGGCTACCGCGAGCAAAGACGATTACAATAATGCCGTTCGCTAATTTTCAACCTCGTCAGCGACTGTGGTGCCGAAATGTAAAGCAGTCGTCCGCAAAAAGGGTGTGAAATATTCTATGCACTTTCAACCTTGCAAGAGGTATTTTGGAGAAATAAATAATCAGAGAATCGATATACGTACTTTTGTGACAGTGAGGAAAAGTTTGTTTTTTAAAAACCAAACAATAAGTTTCTCCGACAAACAAATGGTTGTTCAACAGAAACATATTATTAGAGTAATCGTGCACATTTTCTTAGTTTTACCAAACAAAAATTAGTCAAAATTACCAAATTTTGTAAAAGGGTACTAAATTATTTTAGTAATCGTGCAATTTTGCTTACAATTACCCAAAATATTAGTCTAAATTACTAGATTTAGTAAAAGGCTACTAAATTATTTTAGTAATAGTGCAATTTTTCTTACAATTACCCAACATTTTAGTCAAATTTACTAAAGGCTGCTAAATTATTTTAGTAATCTTGCAATTTTGCTTACAATTATCCAAAACATTAGTCAAAATCACCAAATTTAGTAAAAGGCTACTAAATTATTTTAGTAATCTTTCAATTTTGCTTACAATTATCCAAAACATTAGTCAAAATCACCAAATTTAGTAAAAGGCTACTAAAGTATTTTAGTAATCTTACAAATTTTGCATATAACTATCCAAACTTTTAGTCAAATTTACTAAAGGCTGGTAAATTATTTTAGTAATCGTGCAATTTTGCTTACAATTACCCAAAATGTTAGTTAAAAATTACCAAATTTAGTAAAGGGCTACTAAATTATTTTAGTAATCGTGCAATTTTTGCTTACATTTATCAAACAATTTAGTCAAATTTAGTAAAGTTTACCAAATTTTTGTGTGACGGTTAGTAAAAATAAGAAGCTTCACCAAACTTGTTTTGTTAATTCAACAGGTCCTTTTGTGTGTGTGTGTGTGTACAGGAAAAGAACGGGATGAGGAAAAAAGGAGATTGTATTGCTTTGATTTGCGTTAGTTTATTTTAGTTCGCTTTTCAGCCACTTTTGCCTAATAGTGAAGATGAGGATGAATGGTCATAAGATGAAATTGATGAGAGGACAATCACAGACACATAGAGCAGCGCAAGCCCTGTAGAGGATGATACTGGCCGAGAGTCCAGACGCCAGAGCCTCGCTAGTCTGCAACAATGCAGTCCAGGATGTACAGTCACGGACACTGCTGGGTTGCAATGATTCCATTGAAAGCCAATGCATTCATTACAACCCAGAACTGTCCGTGACTGTACTACGTGGAAGGGAGGTTGAGACTTATTGGCTTCCAAAAAGCCACTATACCCAAAGATTTCATTGCTGTCGACAAAGTAATAACATTAAATGTTAATAACCTTGAAATCACTGCAGACTACGGGAATGAACATGAAATAAATATTCTACTGCGAACGTTACCTGTCATAACTAAAAAGAAATAGGATGGGTTTATTTTCATTTACCGAGAAGTACATGGAAGGTTTTGATGGCATTTAGCTGCAACTTTTATGGATTGCTTTGCCTTAATTGTTTGTTTATAAATGTTATAGGTTCACTCCGGAGATGTAAATTGTGAAGACTCTTTCGTACATTTATTAAGAAAGTTACTAAAGCTTTATCAACAAAGAGACTGTAGAAAGAGTGATGATATTCATTAAAGACTCGTAATTATGAAGAATTGGCCTTAATTCCTCTCAATGCTCCTAAAAGATATCGTCTCACACATCTTCCAAGTTATGAACACTTACCGCTGAAATATTGGTTTAAGAGCAACTGACTGGTGAACGAATGAGTGTTGTGTATATCCTGAAGGCTTTCCAAGAACATGGAATCCGGAGCAAAAAAGAGAGAAAATACAAGGAAAAAGAAGATCCAGATGATTCAAGACTTTGGGAAAAACGAGATTGGCACGGAGCCCAGAGCAACGATTTTCGTTCCTTCGGTCGAAATTCCTCCGACGACCATTTGCCACCCTCCTGGAAGAGAGGTTTTAACGCAAATGCCAGGAATTTGTGGCGGAATCTCTTTGATTGCCCGTCGCGATGTGACTTTTGTTGGTCCCAGGAATCAAAACAGTGCCAACTACGTTGAGCTCGGCGGTGGTTCAAGCGGGACCACACAGGGAACTCCGGAGGAAGGAGACAATCTGAAGACTTCTGGGTTTCGGAGATTGGGTTTCCTTGACGAATCTCGTGAGGACGTCATCGAGATTCATATATGTGCGGCTTCCTCGACCAGGAGGTTTGACGCCTTGACGTGATGAAGTGGCTAGAGACTGCTTCCCCGAATTGCTCACAAGACGAATGGCATCGGGTGAAATCTCGGCCTTCTCTTACGCCAACACATATTTCACACCTGAAGGAAAAGACGGAAAATGCCCGGCGAAGGATTTTTCTTCCAGTCATTTCCCTCTCTCAAGAAAGATCTCCGTGACTTAATCAAAGGATTTCGTCATTGCAGCGGGGAGGGATGATGTACGAACTGTGGACAGGTTTTCCACAGCCAGGAAACGCCGGCCTCCGTGGCAGAGTGGTTAGCGTAGCGCGCTAGGACGACAGCTGTCCCAGGTTTGAATTCCGCCCTGCGCATGGGTGTTCTTTGTGAGTGCTCCTTCATCAATTTCATCCTGTCAGTCGTCACTACCCATTTTCATCGTCGCGATTAGACAAAGGTGCCAGGAAATCAATTAGTGCACTGTTTCCAATTCAAAACTACTTCTGCAAAATACGCCCGCAACAACACTGGAGTGCACCACAGTGCTCTATAGAGTAGTTCAGTGTTTCTTCTCTTGTATTGTAATAATTTGGTGTTGATTTAACTTGTGTAAAGATGGACAATACAGCTATGGCGAGTTTTGTGGTTATGGCAGGCGCGTACTGGTGATATTCCACAATACTGACTCCTGTTCATATTGCTCCATAAGTTTTACTACTTCATCTTTCGACCACTCCATACTGTCCACAAAACAAACACTCACGTACAACTACACAACCAACTACAACAACTACACTCAAATAACTTCAGTCCGAACAGCGAGCACTTGGTTGTAGTCGCGTCGTCTGTTTCTACTCTAGTGCGCATGCCCCAGGAACTTGCTGCAGGCTGTTTCCATTGTCCGCGGCGCATGTTGTGCGTCAAAATCGTATGGGGCAATTTTGTCCCCGGCACTTGCGCCGCGGCATGTTGCAGACAGTTTCCATTTCAACAAATGCTTGGCACATGCCGCATCGCATGCCGCGCGTCATGTTGCGCTACAAATTTGTGGTAATGGAAACGGGGCTTAAATAACAAAAATCAAATCACAGCCGGGAAACTACACAGAGGAAAGAATACGACAAGAGTATACTCTTTGCCTAAATCTTAGAGCCCGGATATTACCACAGTTTGGTAGGCTTTCTATGTAGAAGTACCACAATCACTATATGTAAATTCTAGAGGGTGAATCACGATCGGATATTGCCATAATATTATTATTGTATAGTTGTACCACGTAGAAATTTCCAGCGAGAAATGCAGTCTCGTTCTGGGACTCGAACCCGGACATCTAGCATACAGTGCCTTGCAACCAAGTGCAACAGATCAGCACTGACAGAGACAATTTCACACAGGTAAAACAGCGACAGCGAAAAATCCGGCTAAACCATGGATACTTTGGTACCTTGACTGATCTGGAAACCAAAACAACCAGGGAACTTTTAGTATAAATCAAAATTTAGGTAGTCATATTTACAAAATGGTGTAATGTAAATTGTAAAATGTAAAACAAGTTAACTAATATAATTAGCATGAAAAGCAAAAAAAAAAAAAAAGTGGTACTACCATAATTCTGAGGAAATGTCGTCCATGCCCATAGGTTGAGGTGAGTGTGCGTGTCTGGGGGTGTTACAGAAGTCCAAATATTTGTGTAAATTTACACATTTTGGGTTTGTGTACTTGACACGCAACTTCTGCTTTTGGGGATTTAGCTTAGTCCGTTTATAACCTCTTATCGGACTTCTCAGGAGGCATCAAAGGTTTTATTGTACGATTTGCTGTTTAACCTAGATTTACTTGGAATAAAAGTTATTAAATTCTCTTTTTTAAAGCTTTATTCAAACTTTCGGTGGAATACATAAACTTTAAACTGTCTTTTCACCCAATATATCTTGAAGGCCGAAACCTATTAGCTATACAACAATTTAAAACCCTAGTCTTTTTGGCGATGCAGAGAACCACATCTTACCGCTTCTGGTTTTGAAGTCCCCCGTCTTGGTTTGCACCAAAATTTGCTCCGAAGAGTACGGCTAAGGTAATTCCGAAAGATCTCTGAATCACCAGCATTTCGGCAATCAGGAGAGTGTCCCCCGAGAATACAGAAATTTTCCCTAGTATGCAGTGAATTTATCAAAGACGGCGCCATAGTCATAGGCGTAACTTGGCGGGGGCAAGGGAGGGGCACGGGCCCCTCCAAAATTTTCAAGTTTATTAAAATTTACAAGTTAGGGTACTTGAGGAGCAAAGTAATAAAGAGTAATATTTGTGATTTCACAAACGTCACAGTTATTTAGCAAATAATCCTGGACGTTGTTTTATGGGATGGATAACTTTTTGAGTCTCTTCCCCCAAATTTAGGCCACAAGTCTGATTCTATCCAGTGAAAATTAGGCCTAAGTTTAATTCTTCCTCTCAAAATTAAGCCCAGTTTGATTCTACCCCCTGAAAATTAGGCCAGTTTGATTGTACCACTTCAAAATTAGGCCCAAGATTAATTTCTCCCCCTCAAACTTAGGTTCCAAGTTACGCACATGTCCATAGTTGCTTGTAAATTCACATAGTAACCGGACTTTTACAATATTTTACAATTTTCTTGTATTCTGCAAAAAGAAACAACATTCTTTACATTATTTTTTAATGAGAAATCAGTTGGAAAAAACTCTACATGATAATGACAATAAAATACGACTATGTTTAGACATTTTTCCGAGAAACGGAGTTGACCACAGATTATTTCTACAGATGATTCAATTCCCGATTACAAAGCGCGTAGTCGACTAGGGCGACACACAAGGCTCCTGCGGAAACAGCCTGCAAACAGTTCCACGTCTCCTAAAATTTTCTTCCGTGGAATTCACCAAAGCATCTGAAACCCTGGCGCGGAAGCAGTGTCGCTAGTGTCGCTACATAAACTTTCGGGGGAAGACTGTAGTTCCGAGGTTTCGGAAAGCTTAGTGGATCTTATACACAACTGCGCCTCTGCAAGTGGCAAGTTGTCATGTGATATAAGCCTCGCTCGTTGCTTTAATGACGTAGAAACGTTCAACGAAATCTCAAGCGACATCAACATTAGCGGACGCAGAAGAAACTTCATTATCGAGACTTTTGGTTGTAATTACATGCAGAGGGGGACCAATCTGAAGAAATGAGTTTTTCGCAAACGGCAATGGGAAAACACAAAATTACAATTTTCAGTTTCTTTGGCTCCCGCGCCCGAGGACAGACATCTTCAGCAGCCTTGAGGACCTTAATTAGAAGATGGCATGTCGGCCGCCATTTGCTTTCAGGTATTCGATCTAATGACACCGCGAGTCTTGAGACATTCTTACACGTTTCCCCCATATGTGCATTCGCTTCTCTTGTCGCTGAGGGCAGGGCAAGTGGGCGAAATTGACTGCCAGAGGCGAGATAAGAATTACATTTAATTATATTCCTAATGCATTTGTTTATTGAGTCTAGTTTTTGTGTTGTTATGTTACGGCTGTGTTGTGACGTTAAGCGAACTACTTCTGTTCGGGCAGGCAATATACTGGAACCTTTGGTCGGGTGTATTTTGAAGAGGCACGTAGTGATAGTTGTCTCATCTTACAGGACACCTAATTTAGGAAAAGTGTAATTTGAAGAACCAAGTATCTTTAAAAGCTTTCATTACTCTATTGTACTGTACGAATAGTAATCTAGCAGCCCCCCCTGAAATTTCTAGAAAGAGTTAATGTAAATGGAATGGTGAAATTATAGCGATAATTTATTTATTTTAAAAATGTTTTCTGTGACTTACAGCAACTATTTTTATTATTATTATTATTATTATTATTATTTGAGACAATGTTACATCCAAGCTTACAGTCTATTTTACAGTGATTATCTAACTATAAAAAACAGCTTTTGTCTTACATGAATTAATATGTTAGGTATACAGTTATGCAAATTGTATATAGATAAACTGAATATGGAAATTATAAATGTATTTATTTTTAAAAAAATACATTAAAAGTAGTTGTAGTAGTAATGATAATAATAATAATAACAACAACAATCACAAAAATAATAGCAACAATAGTAGCAGTAGATAATAATAATGATATTGATGATAAGGCTATGACTCTGCCCCCCTGAGAAAAAAGAACTGTGGGCACCTTTGTAATCTAGTATTATGCTCGTAATCGGGAAGGCCCAGTAATCCGTTTGTTACAAACACTATTTGATTTTATGTTTTCTTGTAATTAAGTGATTGTATTATTGTATTGTGTGTGAATGAGTGTTTGTGTGTGATCTGGCCAGATCGTCAATAAGGGTTAGTTATTTTCAATTGTAAAGTATTCTGGCTCTTCCATGGGTTCACAAAAGTGTGTGGCCAATAGAATTGAAGTTTCAGCCCTCCCCACGCGACGAGGGAGTGAGTATAAATATGGCCTCTCTGGCAGAGGACAGGAAAGGGTGTGTGAAACTGATATTGGAGAGAGACGGCGTGGAGAGTTATCTTACGGACTTCAGCGGTCTCCTCTATTATTCTGCGGTTTTGAACGGTCTGGTGAGGAACGGAATGCGAGATTTTGGGGGTTTCCTACCAGAAGGGACCGGGTAAGGGTGGTTGATGTGTTTACAGAACACTTTTCCAACTATGCTTCTATCAAGTTTTAGGACTGGCGTTAAAAAGAGTATTTGTGTGAAAGAAATAGCATCCTTAAATGTACCACTGATATACACGGTCATACAACTTCTGGATGCTTCTGTAGAAATCGTCCTTTGCAATGGTGTTTAATGTACTCGTGGCGGCCTTCTGGATGTCCGAAATCGAGTCAAGTGGGATTTTTACTTTTAGAAAGAAAAAAAGAAGCAGGTGCTAAGACTGGCGAATACGGAGGCTGGTCATTCGCGGTCACACTTTGTTTGACCAAAAACACCTTGACGGTTATCGCATTGTGGGACGGGGCGTTGTCGTGCAAAAGAAACCAGTCACTTCACACATGCGTTTCAATTACACATTTGTAGTACATACATTGCATTCACAGATTCACCATCCGGAACAAAGTCTTTGTGGATTACGTCCTGCCAATTTAAGAAAATCACCAACATGGTTTTCACACTAGACTTGTAAAGCCTGGTGGCGTGCGTAGTATTCACTATTTACAACCAGTCCTAGAACGTAGTAGACACACTGTGTAGTATTCAATGTTTACCTCCTGAATTTGTCAATCCTTTTACCCCATTTATTACCTACATAACCTTCGATGATTTTTTTTATTTACTGATTATAGATTCGTTCTTAAACACAGCCAAGAAAGTAATAAGAGTACTGCCTGAAATCCAGACCAACGTTGGTACTTCGTATCATCGTTCGTAATTTTGCAGCTAACAACTGAGAAAGCTGCATAGATATATGCAGTGGTTTCCAACTTCAAAATGTCCGA
The DNA here is from genome assembly GCF_977018435.1 of Lepisma saccharinum. Taxonomy (NCBI): domain Eukaryota; kingdom Metazoa; phylum Arthropoda; class Insecta; order Zygentoma; family Lepismatidae; genus Lepisma; species Lepisma saccharinum. The sequence goes on along the minus strand of NC_139242.1, from coordinate 18,859,353 downwards.
GGGCCAAAATTATATCCAGCAGTTGATTGGCGGGCCGCATTTTTTTTGGGGGGTGGGGAATTAAAAATTACAAAGATTGTAAGTACTGAACAGAAAATTGAGGCCGATCTGCTTCTTTCATTAAAGTTGGAATGTCCACTTGAATTTCTGTATTTGAAAGTCTCAGAAGGTGAAGCAGTGAAGAATCTGCCAGTCGGCTTCTGTAGCGGTGTTTGATGAACTTCATTGAAAAAAAAAAAACACTTTCACACGTGTATGTACTGCCGAACATCGATGTCATTCTTTGCCCAAAACTACGAAGGTTTGGAAAGCGTTCCTTTGAAAGGTATTCGAAAAACTCGGGCCCCTTTTCTTGCCTAGTTTGAAGGAACACATCGCCTTGCAAATCACACAATTCAAGTTGGAGAGAAGCTTCTTGTTCTTCGATGTTAACGCCAAGAGGATTGCTAAATAGTGCTTTTAAGTTCTTCAAAATCTTTAAATCTGGAGTCAAACTCGTCCATTATTTCTTTAATATTTGCACTGAATTCAGAAAAGTCCAGTGTTTCTTCATCTCCTGCTAGCCGCCGACAGCTTGGAAAATGGACCAGGTTATTCCTCTCCAAAGTAACGTTGAAAATCTTCAGTTTATTACGATTCCCTGCAATTCCGCATAGCGAAGAGGTGGGGAGCGGGCAAGTTCATTCCGCATAACGAAGGGGTTGAATGCATGGTGTGAAGAGAACGTTACCTCACTTTAGATTCTTCTGATGATCATTATTGACTGCAAAATCAATTCTACCCGTGATATTGTCTTTCTTCACAGAGCTTCCGTCCATTTAACAGCAAAAATAGAACGTATTTTAATAAAATTACATGAAATTAATGTATTTTGCAAACAGGTTTCGCGGGCCGCAAAAAAAGGCATCGCGGGCCGCCAGTTGGAAACCCCTTGATATATGTATCATCCAAATTATTAGAAATGTTTACATTTCGCAACCGCATAGTTATTTAAATAGGCGACAAAGGAATGGTTGTTCAGCAGAACCAAATTATTTTAGTAATCGCGCACATTCATTTAGAGTTACTGAAAATTTCGGTAAAATTAACAAATTAATAAGTGTTTCCAAATGTAGTAAGTGTTGCCAATTTTTTTTTCCGGTTACCAAAACTTAACCAAACATGTTTTGTTAATTCATACAAAAATGTAGTATATATATTAACTCAGTTTTTTTCGAAATATCGGCAATATGCGGTAATGAACAACTATTTAATTTTTTTAGAGTAATTAATTTGTTGCCCCGATCTCGAACTCGCAATTACCACAATATGATTAAGATTGACAGACTTTTTCTCTACGTCATACTTTCTGAGGTTGGTTCCGTATCCGGTTACGAGGAGGCGTTTCGGTCGCCTGCCCCGACAGCCCTTTTTATAAATTAATGCGCAGTTCATTACAAAAGGGGGGAAGTAATGAATAGATATAATTAAGTAATCCATCAAAAGAGGGGATTGCCACGTAAGAACGATTGCGTTCTCTGTCACTTTTTGTTTTCTTCTGAAAACGGGACACGGAGAAACTGCGTAAAACGGAACAAAAAATGGTAATGGGAGGAAGTGTTGCCACTTGAAGGGAAATTTCCCTTTTGGAGGGAAATTTTAACCGAATTTTAAGCCAAAAGGTTTGAAAAATACCAAAATTGTATTAGTACAGATAGGTTCAAATTTCGAATCCGGCAATTTTTTTTGTTGTTCCACCTAATTTCAACTCCTTTGAGTATAAGGCTATGCATCTATTTATTTACATATTTATATGTTACGTTACTTTTCTGTCTCCGGTTAATAGCAAGGAAGAAGATGAAATGCGCAATGGATTGATTGATTGGCTTCATTTTACTTGGCTCTTCTGCCACTTATGGCTAATCGCGAAGATGAGGATGAAGGGTGATATGATGAAATGGATGAAAGGACAATCACAAATAGATATGGAGAGCACACAAGTTCCACAGAGGATTATTCTGGCCATGTGTCCAAACGCCAGAGCCTCGTTAGTGTGCAAAATTCAGTCCAGGGCGTACTACGTTTGAAGGAGGTTGACGAAGGGACACTCAAAAATAAAACCCAGACCGCGATTCGAACCCCTGTCGTCGTAGATTGATTGTGCTAACCACTCCGTTAAGGAGGCGGCTAAATGAGCAATGGAACGAAGATAATTGTGCATTTCTGCCTGAATATGGTTAGATTCCGAGACATCTGCCCCATCTACTACTACTACTACTTGTTGTTGTTATTGTTATTATGTGATTTTTATATGAAGGGAAAAATTGAGAGAGAAAAGGGATTTTTTGCTCATTGCAAAGGGAAATTATGTCATCAGATTGTGGCAACACTGGTGCGGGGGATAAAAGAGAATTCCCAGCAAAACATGAACGTGAGCAGTTACGCATTAAGGGGAACAAGCTGGAAAACGCTAAACCTTTGGTTTCGTGTGGGAAAGTCCAGGTTAATTATTGTAATTACAACGGGTAATTTCCTGGAGTCGTGGCGCTGAGGCATTCAACCGACGTCGTGGAGTTTATGCGCCTCCCGCGGTTTTAGCATTCGCCGATTCTGTGATTGGTGTTGGGTTACGAAATTAAAAGAGGCTCTGGTTACGTCTCCCTCTCTCTCGCCCCCGTTTGCAAAATTTCGGCCTTTTCGTTCGAGAAGCTTTCATTGTTTTGTCGCGGAGGAAAGACTGGGCTTGTGGATGGCAGTGGCGTAGGAACGTTTTTGTTTTGGGGATCCTCCATTCATACACCAGTGGCGTATGCTGACTATCTCCCAATTGATCAAGCTCGCGTCCCTTGTCCGGCCAAGGAAGACGAAACTACCTGGAAAGGACGATTCCAAACGCGAGAGGGGAAGCAGGGAGATGCACTCCCCAAAACTACCCTGTGGCATTTCGCTTGTTGTGTTTATTACCGCTTCCTGCGTTGTGTTTGTGATGGCTCTTACAATTCGCAACACACCGTTTCGAAGTGGGATGATGAAAATTGGGACGTTTTGGCCCCCGTTGCACATTCTACAAAACACCCTCGTTTTGCTAGAAAATGTCACAAGCCATTCAGTTACTACATTTATACTTATACTACTATATACAACAATATTATTATTATTGAATACTATCCTCATTTATGTTGTGTACATTTGTGCTAATTATAATATTTACTAAGAAGATCAATTTAATTGAATGATCTAAAATAAAGCTACTGGTTTACAAACAAGTTTATCTACTAATGTGACGATATGAATACTTTCCTGATATGTTCTGTTTGCTGATATAGTATATGACTGGCTTACATAACACTTACATAATTCGTAAACATCTCTGTATGTATGTATGTGTAATTTATGCTATAACCAGGACCGGAAAGTATGAGCCCCCCTCAAGCAGATTTGCCTACACTTAAAACTTGCTCAACATGCCCATATGAGCTTTTTGCTCAAGTGTGGAACCCCGTCTAATCCAAGATTTTTGTAAAAATGCCCTCGGGAAGTTCCTGAGAAAGTATGACCCCCCTCAGATTGATTTGCCTACACTTATAAAAGGCACTTCTGTAAGATTGTTGTCCATAAATTTGTTAAAAATATGCCCCTCTTAATATTTTTTTTTGCCCACACCTAAAACTAAGCCCCCCACACCCACACCCACCCACACCCACACATATTTACTTCCGGTTTAAGTTTAATTGGGCACCAGGCTCAACTTGTATATCTAGTATTAAGATAATGTAAATCTTCTAGAATTGCTCTGTGACTCTCTCATTTCTTACATCATAAACATATGATTTTTCACCTATGAGAATAACACTACATATGGTGTCATCGGGGAGTGTATCGTGGAATTCACAGATAATTTTAATGTTTGTCCTGTCATTAACAACAACTTGTTTCCTTTTTGAAGTGTTGATGACAAACATGGGTCTCTGTGCTTTGAATTCATCTGGTGTGTAATACATGTCAGTATTGCCAGTAGTGACTCTTTTGTATGCTGTAAATGCTTCATATAATTTAAGGAAATCATCCTTGGACATGTCTAAATTATAATTTTCTCTAGGAAATACCTCATTTCTGCCATTTTTAAGATATATGTTCTTGATGTTGCAGTTATCAAATCTACTTGAATTTTTTTCCTGATTATTGTGTCTTCCAGTCTGAAACAATACCACCACAAAATCCGGCATGTCATATTGTATACTGGAGAATGAATTTGTAGCATCAAACTCATAATAAGTACCAGATGCGGGCTTCTGTACACATTGATATGTATACAATTGTAAAGGAACTTGTGGATTTTTTATTATATCTGCTTTGTATTTAAGAGCATAACTGGCTTCATATTCAACAACTGGGATTCTTAGCTCCATAGTCTGAATAATGCACTTGCCTTCATCAGGTAGGGTATTGGGCAAAGCTTCCCCTGTAGAGTTTAATGTGCTGTACCTCATCAAAGCATTATTATCATTGGCAGCTCTTCTAAATGTGATTCTTAAACCACCCTTCCACATAATATCTTTGTAATCTGAGAAGAATCCTGGCAACAGGCGCATAGGAAACAGCACTGTGTGGCTCTTGGATAATATTTTATCACCAGCCTCAAATCCACCTATTTTGTAGTAAGAAGCCTCGGTTTTGGATAATTTTAGTGTGACCAAAGCTGTGGAGGTAATGCCGGGATAATCCACTCTGTTTATAACAACACCATGCTTTCTGATCTCAATTTCAGAGAACAGATGCGGCACAAAATTATCCACCAATCTTATATTTGAATTTGCCGGATAATCTGTTCCATCGAGCTTTACAACATCAAATTTGATGTATAGATCTGCTCTGTGGGGGTGTATAAAGCAATCCCCTACATCAAGATCAACCTCAATTTCTGTGTTGGGTTGATTTAAATTTGCAAATGTCCTCCTGTTTGGGGGGAATGATTGTAGCTCATAACTCTCAATATTTTCCATTATTTTTTTTGTATGTATTTTTATTTAAATATTAATTTCTATGATTGCAGTTGTTGTGGCTCCAGCAAAATCAACTAATTCTTCTTTTTCATTAGTGACCATCAATTCAATGTTATCTATTCTATTATGGCACACAGGAAAATATAATGTTGGGGATGGAGTGTAGATGATGGGCTCCATAAATTCAGAATTAGGTTTGAATGTTGCAATGATGCCAGTTTGTTTGTGAGTGCCTATGCCATTTGATTTGGTGATCATACCCTCGGCCACATTACAGTGAATATTCACAGTCTCTATGGCTAAGAATTTAGGTATATTAATAGCAGTGTGTTTGATGGCTGGTTCAAGTTTTGTGTTGTTCTCAAAGCCTAACAGCTCTCCTATAGTACCCAGATCCACTGTTTCTGTAGCAGATACAATCTCTACTCTGTGAGTGACAGAATTTTGACTTAAAACTACACCTCTGGGTAATTGAGCATTTAGAGTGGACAGATTATACTGCCCTGGAGTGATGACAATTTTTTGATCCCCTACTGCAATTGTGTTGTTGTGGTGTGTAATATTAGGGATCAAGTACATGCCATAAAATGCTCTGAGAGCTATTGTTTTGGGATACACTATGTCATCATGCAATTTGAGTTTCAATATTGAATTTTGGCTGGTGAGATGGAATACCCCCATGATGTTTCAGATACCACAAGGCTTTTTGAAAATTTTCAATTGATGGTTTATTTATTTGAGACATATATCTAAGAACAGATAAACACAAATGTCCACAATTAACATCTTTGAAATTTTGAACACGGGCATTATTGTAATAAAGATTAGTTGATTTTAGATATTTTACTAAATTTTCAGGTGGAACACCTCCAAATGAATCAAACACAAATGCCTCATTTTTTAAATATTTAAGATAACAGATCCAGTGAGTGCCCTGATTTTTGTACTTATCCAAATTAACAATGCCACACTCTTTGTTGAGTGGTTGCTCTGGCAAAGAATCAGACATGTACACACCTCTAAAATTTTTGATGCCCAGTGGCTTGATTAAAGCTTCAAGATCTTGGTTTGTAAGCGGCTCTTGTTTTTTTAAAACTTATTCATGGCTCTCTTAACACCTTTGCCTTGTTTCTCCATGGCCAGGTTATGGCGCTTCAATTCATCTAATTCTGCCCTATTCTTCTTGGCATCTATTACTGTTTTTGCTATGGCAGCTGATCCCCCAGCCAAGCTCCCAACAGCCCCAAGTGCTGCTAAGATGGCCGGGATAGTAAATATGAAACCCCCCACATGTGATTTTTTTCTAGATTGTTGTAATTTTTTTAATGGGGGGTTAGTAAGCAACAATTTCATACCATGGCCCTTTGCAATACAAGAGCTTTTTTTATTGCGCTGCTTTTTGGTTAAAAGACTATCAATAGTTTTAAGAGATTTAAGACCTGCATAAGGTATTTGATACATAACACCCTTGGCCTTCATTCTAGGTTTATTATATATATATTCACAGCCCCCACCCCAGTTTTTGTTTGGTGTTCATAGCTATGGTGGTCCCCAATGCTGCTATTCTCTCACTCAAAGAAGCATCTTTGCTTACAAATCTACCAAATGCAGCCTCTTCTAATTTCTTGTTTGCAACATGTCTCTTGTCAAGATCAGAATGTGTGTTGTATGCTATGTCATGGTCTCTACAAGCAGCATCTAGGGGATTAACACCAGGATCACCTCTGTTTAATCTATGGTTCAATTTTGTGCCTGGACCACAATACTGATAGCCTGGAATGTGTAGTTCAAATGGCAGCTTGTTTATAATGTCATTAACCAACCCCCGGCCCTCAGAAATATTCCAAAATTTAGGTGGTAGAGTATTAATAATTTTTATAAGATATCCAATCCCCTTAGTGTCATTCACTATAAAATTAGACAATTTGGTGCTTATCATGTCCATAATTCCAACCTTTTCATTGTAAAAATTGTGGTTGCCAGCATTTTCCTCCCCAGCTATCACCAATAACCTATCTACAAGTTTCCTGACATCATCAACCCACACAAATTCTTTAGGCAGGGTGTTGTATTGTTTGATTCCACTGCCTGTCTTAATTTGTGACCATATGGGCTTGATTAAATTGTTGTATTTTGCTCCACTGCTAGACTTGACTCTTTTTTGTGTGGGATCATTGTTCTGGTATAGAGCATCTGATTTTATTAATATTTCTTTGTAATGCTCATAATCTTGATCTGTATAGCTGCCAGGCCTTTTCCGAGTCATCAGTTCCCACAATCCAGGTGTGCCGGGATATTTAACAAAAAACCACCTCTTTGTCCAAGATGAGATTCTGAATATACAATTATATCATCTCCCATAAATGCTACTCTGAAATTGCCAATTCTATGTATGATGCTACCATCACACTCTGTGTCAGCATATAAGCCAAAGACCTCATCTTTGTTGTCTTTAGGTGTGCTTAAATATTTTTGAGCAAGAAGACCCAATTCAATAGGATCCTGAGTAGCTTCAATTCTTCGAGGAGCAACAGGACTAGGTGTATGAATACTGGAAAGTGGGGTGATTGGATAATCTAATATGTTCCTTGCAGCTACAGGTACAAGCTCTGTGATCAAATTTTGATTTTGCTCTGTAACAGTTTTGATATTTTTACCTAATTCACTAATAGCATCAATAATAGGCTGTTCTGTTTGTTTGTGTTGTTCATAAATTCCTCGGTTCTGTGATTTCCATCCCTTAAATATTTTTACAAGATAATCTCTTAATTTAAGATCATCAATGATTGGCCTTTTCATGGTTATTTATATATGTTTCAATGTCTAGAAAATTGTTGATCTTATTTCTGTATTTGCCACTATTGGGTTTTCTTGTCATATCAATTGTGACAAACCCATAACTGTCCTGGTTCCAGCACCTACTGCAAAACTTGGAAAAATCATTGTAGCTCAAGTCCCCACCTACATATTCATCATGTATGTGTTTGAGGTTGGTATGATCTTGATGAAACGCACATATAAAATTGCTGTTGTCTCGGATCAGCTGCTTCGGTATTTTTGAAAAAGTCTGTGCCAGGTAGAAGCAATCAATGTTTTTGTGTCGGCCCTGTGTAAAGAAATTTCTAACCTTGTTTTGATTATCCAGTATAATGTCATCAAACACAACAACAGAATTATCGAGACATTCATGAAGTGGCTTAACATCTGATTCAAAAGTGGCAATATCCAATCCATCATATAGCTTCATCAGCTGCTGATATTTTAATTGTTCCAAGCTCTTAGAGAAAACATACAAGTGCCTGTTTTTCCAGTCTAACCAGTTGGGTGCCAATAAAAAATTATCAATCATTAGTGTAGTTTTGCCACAAGCCGATGGCCCAACAATAAGACATCTAATATTTTCAGGCAGCAACTTGCCATTTCTCTTAATCTGCTGTTCAGGTTCTGGCAGCCTTTTTATAACATCCCAGGTGCTCATATTATCACTTTGTCTGCTTCGATCCAGCTGTGTTCTGGAAGTCCTAGCCATTTGACAAATAACTTGTTGCCTTTTCTGCGGATGATTTTTTTCTCTATAAGATATGTGTCAGGCTGTTTAGTTTTGTTGAGTTCTTCTTCATAGAACCGGCCTTTGAGAATTTCTCCTCGGTGGTCTTTTATTATATATGTGTTAAGGATCCCAGGTTTAACTTGAACCACTGTAAATAATTCAGTGCTCCAGTTTCTTGTAAAGCCTCTTTTGAATAAGTGCTTATATTTGCTGATTCTTACTTGATCACCCACCTTGTATTTGGCCTTTCTTGTTGTTGGCTGGTATCTAGGATAATAAACAGTCCTGATCAATTTTTGCTCATCAGATGAAGTTACTTCACAGGGTTTCATGTTGATTGTGGAATGAACCGAGTTGTTATATTTATGTAGAAGTTCTGGAAGAATATTAAGCCATTTATAATTACCTTGAAGTGTAAATTGTTTATACATAAGATTTTTTAGGGTTTTGTTGAATCTCTCTACAATTGAGGCCTTGAGATCACTGTAACTCGAGTAATGTTTTATTGACTGGCTTTTAATAAATTGTTGGAACACAGAATTATAAAATTCTTTGCCATTATCTGTTTGCAAATAGCGCGGTGATCTTCCACTCTGATTGATGATTGTCCTGATGGCTTCTGTAACACATTTTCCAGTCTTGGATTTGAGTGGCACAGCCCAGGCAAATTTTGAAAATGTGTCTATTACAGTGAGTAGATACTTGTAGCCCTTGTTGATTTTGTCTAAGTTTTTCAACTGTCCACTTGCCATCTCAATCAAGTCCCCTTGCCATAAATCATCTATGCCTTTTGTGACTACTGGCAGTCTCTTAAAATTATGTCTGGCTTGTCTGTGTAATTCATCAACAATAATTTGTCTAGACATAATATGTAAACAAGAATATTGCAACTATAGGGTGTTCAGCAGCTGATACTGCAGGATTTTCTAAATATAATTTGTCCCCTATTTGTATTTTAAATTCCAGAGAGCCATCAACTTCAGCATAGGCTATTTCTAATGTATTGGGGTCTGTAAAATCCTCTAACTCTACACTGGTGATTTTTGGTTTGTTGACAGCATTTGTTATTGATAAGGTAGGGTAGTGGTGTGCCTGTGGTTGAAGCCAATATTTGATTTTGATTGGTCTAAGTGTGCCCCCAACAAAAAACTGGTAATAAAATTGTGCAGGGGACAGCATATATATTTTGCCACCTGGTGTAAATGGTGAATCATATTCTTTGGTGGGGATGCGGTACAATTCAAGAATTACTGTATGTTTTGGATTCTCGATTATGCCTGTTATTTCTTTTTCTGCTGTAAGCAATCTACTTGTTACAGATTCAAGGTGTTCATTGATGGTCCTAACAACATCATCATGGCCTGGCTTGATTTTTATGTCCACAATAAGTTTCTTGTATTGTTGCACAATCTCTTGAAGCTGGGTGGCAAAAACAGACAGGGCATTTGCTTGATTGGATTCCATGGTCCCTAGCTGTTGCTTGATATTAGCTACAATTTGTTGCAAATTTTCAATAACTGCCAATTTTGAATTTTGAGCAGTAAGATCATGGACTTGTCTTCTGATATCCTCAAACAGGGCATGCAGTTCATTAATATGTTGATTAGTTGGTAGAGTGGCCACTGTCTGAGTGAGTTGTTTGATCTCTGTCTGGATATTCTTGATATCTTCTGATTTCAATATCCTATTCACAGCTCTCTTAATATTTTTAAGTTCCTGTGATGTAGGCAGATTTGATACAGTATTTTGCAAAGATTCAAGTGCCAATTTCACATTGTTTAATTCAGAAGCATCAGCCACATTTTGCATAGCATTTTGGAGCAGGGCTATATCTGCCTGAGTGGGTGTTGATTGTTGTAAAATTTCAAGCTTTGTTTGGATATCATCAATCAAGTGATGAAAATGTGACAGCTCAGATTCAGTGTTGAGGTTTTCAAGCTTTGTGATCTGTTCCTGGACACTTACAAGAGTGTCTACAATCCCGGGCAGGTGAGATTCTAGAGATTCTTGTACATTTGTCAAATCACTTTGCACTGCTGCTATTGTACCCTCAAGATGGGTTATGGTACTTTGAATTTTTCCAAAATCTTCATATGTTTCAAGTTGCAGCTTGATGTTTGCAACACTCCGAGTTATTGCACTCAAAGCATCAGAAGATGGCAAGTTGTTCATAAAATTTTCAAGTGTCTCAATTTTTTCTTTAACCTCGGCTATGGCATTGTTCAGAGGGTCCAGATTAGGTATTTGGAGTGATTGAATCTGTTCCTTTAGAGTGGAAATCACTAGATCAAAATCTTCTTGTGATTTTATGCTTTTGACAATTGTTTGGAGCTGTGTCTGGACATTATTTATCTGCTCTTCCAATTGCTGTTTCAATTGCTCAGAGTTGGTGGCCTGGGTCTTAAATTTGGCTTGAAGAGCTGCTACAGCTTCTTCTAAACTTTGAAAATTATCCAATGTTGCCAGATCAGTATATTTCTGGAGCAATAATTTGAGTTCAGAATCAATTTTAAGAAGAGGGTCCATGCATTGTGATTGCAAATTTGTAATTTCTAATTGAAGACTGGCATTGAGTGTGGTTTGTAAAGCTTGTAAATCACTTCTTAATTTCTTGACTCTGACATCAAGCATCAGAATCTCTCATCACTGTGATCTTCATGTCTTGTATGGCCAAATATATCATTAGGCATTTTTGTTTTAGTGGTTATTTATTATTGAATATCTGATTCTTAATTCTATAAAAAAAGGTATAAGCTTGTCATATGACCCAGGGACCTCAATATATAAGCAGTCACCAGCAGAAACAGTATATACAGTGCCAGAAATCATGTTTGAGTGCTTAATTCTATAAATATTTCTCCCCACTGAAATTTTGACATCACCCTCAGGGGTTGTAATAAATTGCAATTGACCACCTACAGGTAATTGGTAATGATTTAAATTATTGTTAAATATGTACAATGTTTTACCTGTTTCATCATCAACATCTGTAAGTATGCTGTTCAGATGAATAATTAACAAAGCACTTAGTTTAGATATTATATCAGAAGAAGGTTGTGGTGTTGGCAGCTCCATAATAGCCTGTTTTTTGAACCCAAATAAGTTCATAGGCATGTTTATTTATTTCAAATCATGCTCTGTAATTGGACATTGATTGCCACTTTTCAAATCACAATGCCCCCATGGTAGAGTATGTATGCCACATGACAAAATACATCTCTTATCATCATGTGGGTCCAGAGCCACTTTTCTTACAATATTGCTAGTCAATAAGTGATCCACACTCTGAATTCTGGATTCTGATGTTCTGATTGTGCCACATGATTTGAGACAATTTTTGTAATCCTCAAATTCAAGCTCCTTGTCCACAGTTACTCTGCCAATGCCCTTGGCCTTTTTGGCAACAGCACCACTACATGTTTCAAAACTGTACATCTTGGCCCTTAACCCAGCAAATGCCACAATAACATCACCAAGTGTCTCATCTTTTAACTTGCCAGGCACGTTTTTGTTGTGGGGTTGAATCCTTGTATGTTCACTGGTATCAAAATATTCAAGCAATGCAGGCTGTGACATATCTTTATAAACATCTTCTGTTTGAATATCAAGAACAAAACTATCTGTGTCCATGTACATCAATTTTACACAATCACCATAAAAAGGTTTCAACACATCATAATACAATTTTAACATGTGTAATTTGGCCAATTCCAATATCACAGCCCCTACATAAATAGGCTTATCAAATTTGATCTTTGTTTTTTTCATGTTGAAAAGTGCCATATTCTCATCATAAATTCTTCTGTAATTGAAGTTGGGCTTTGCAATCAATTTTTTGCTCCGGCTGGGGTCAGTAATTATTTTAACATCAATATGTTTTCTGACATTTTCAATTGTTTTGCCATACACTGAATTGACCATCAATTTAAACAAGGTCTTATCAAATTGGCTCATTGCAGATGTTCGAAGCTCTGTGTTTGTATCAATATATGGCTTCAACCATCTTGAGTGCCTGAACCTCAAAACTTTTCCAACTTTGGTCACTTGAACACCATGATGCATCAGGAACTGGAGGTTTTTGTAATATATGACATAACCCTGTTTCGGCTCTAGAGTCATCATCAATTTCTTGTGTTTAGAGCCAGGTGAACACTTAACCTCGGGAATTGGGGGCAGATCAGAAAATGTGTTGTGTAAATCATCAGGAATTGTCAGATCAACCTCTAAGAACAGGCCATAGTGACTGTCATCAAAGTCCTGAAGATCCTCAATGTTGAAATCTTCAACCCACTCAAGCCCTGCATATGGCAGTTTTTTCATCATGGCATAACCATAGAGGCTGTTTGCATCTACATACAGTATATAATTTAATGGCAGTGCTGGATCATAATCAGGAATATATTTGTTATTTGCTCTGGCATATCTCTGAGAACATTGCACCATGCCTCCTCTTATACATTGTTCCATAAACAGATACATATCTTGATCCTGGATCAGATCCAATTGCATTTTAGTGTTTAAAAACATTGCAGACCATGCTAGGCCCGGAGCACTGTAAAAATACATTGGATCCAGCTTATAATTTTGCATGGAAGATTTTCTGAATGCCTGCAGTATATCAGCTAAGAGGGTCACATCAAGTTTTAAATATGCCTTGTGATAATCACCAAATGTCTGGCAGTTTAAATTGTTCCACATAAATTGGGCATGGTGATAATCTTCATCAGTGATTCCAGATCCTCTGATTTTGCTGTAAAACTCTTGTTGTGGTGGCAGAGAACACTCATCAAATTTAGAAAAATCTGTAACATAATCATATGGATATACACCCTTCCGCCTAATTAATTTCAGGTCCTGATTTGGAAACAAAGCACATGTGATTTTGAATTGATCATCAGATAATTGAGTGGCCAGTGTAGCCAGGCTAGCCGATAAAATTCTGTAAGAATCAAGAAATCTTAAGTGAATAGGAACACCATTAACTTTAATTATTTTGCTAATGGCAATATATTTCTCATTATTTTCAGCTAAAATATTTAAATTCTGCTTGTCAAATCCCTCATACCTGATCAAATGATGAAAATCATAATTGGATGCACCATGGCAAAATATAGGGACAAATTTTGGTCTCTGGATCTTAATATTGCAGCTATTACACAGGGCCATTAAGAATTTACCATCTGTATGAGAATGGTGATGTACCTTGATATTTGCATCTGAAAATTCAGAATCACATACCGGGCATTTTTCTGCATTGTTGAAATCTTCAATCTGTTTCTCTGTTAAAGGCAACATAGGTTTTGATTTTAATAGGACATTAGATGCTATGTCATGGCACTCATTTTCTATTCTATGTGCAAATTCTTTGATGGCATCTGCTCCCATGTATAAATCTTCTTTACTAACAACACCATCCTGTACAATCACATAATAAAAACTAGAAGGTTCATGTAGCTGGTATGATGTAATTTAAGATTCCTCAGGATCTGGGCTACAGAATGCAAGAGGTTTGAGATTTGATTCAAAATCACAGACTATATATGCTGGGTGTTCCAACAAGGCTTCAAATTTTTTGAATTTGGCATTTTCATTTGGGTTAGGCATCAGCATATGAACAGGTTTATGGTTGCCACAGTATTTCAGATGCTCAATTAACTTGTTTTTAGCAATTTCTGTATTCACTTCCCGAACCCCATTCACCATTTTTCTACCATCAAATACAGACAAACATCTTCTGCACAACTTGAATATTTTATGAGTTTTGTCTAGTTGTGTTCTGACTAAAGCTTCAAGATTATGTATCAGAGTGTAATGATATGTGCCATCCCCTTCAATTAAGAGCAAATCAATCGGAACAGCAGATTCATCATCAAGTGTACTGATTCTAAGAGGATCTATCAAGCAATTGCCATTGCCAGTAGAACAAGTAAATACATTAATAGATAATTGTTTGCCATTGATATGCCTGGCCTTTTTTTCAAATTTATCAATATTCTGAACAGACATTGGATATTCTAAACCCTCCATTGCCTCATCAAAATCATTTTCATGCTGTTTATAATAAGTTATTCTCTCAGAATTCCTTGAAACTGGATACAAAGCAGCTAAAATACACCACAAAAAGCATTTCTGGTCATTATTTTTTATATTAACCACGGCTGTTTTGTTTTTGATATTGGCAGGTAATAGCAAATATGTAGATCCTTGTAATGGGCTGAATTCAGAAATATTAACATAGAGCTTGTGTGAAGATCCGCATAGGCTCCATCCAGACTCTTTTGCTGCAAATTCAGAGTGTTTAATATTCAATTGATCTATGAAACTGCTTATTATTTTGTCTGAATTTGCATTTGAATATACCGGTACAGTTTGTGTTATGTGGGGCTGTGTAAATTTTGTGCCATTTGGCTTCTTATATTGTGTAAACAATTTGAGGGACAGCTTATAAGAGCCATTTTGTGCATTTAGAATTGCCTGCACATCTGGATTTATACTCTTCAAAAAATTCTTAATGTCACATCTTGGCTCTGATACAAACCGGTGATCCCTTAATTGGCCGTTAAAACTGCTATGGATGGGTTCATAGCGTGGCTGCTTTGCCGGTCCAGCATTAAGAGGTGTTTCATGCTTCCTTTTCAGAGCAGATGTAGATGGTTGTGGGGGCAATGTTGATGACTGTGCAGAGCAAGTACCTTTATGTTTATATGTGAAATATTCCAGATTATATTTTCTATGGCATTTAGGGCATATTTTTGTGGGAGTTCTGCATTTGTCTGGATTACAATTCCTTTGATGCCTGGCCCAATTGGGGCTGGTTATATTCTTATTGCATTGATTACAATATTTTTGATTTGGCATTTTTGTTGTTGTTTATTATATACAATTTCTTGGGATTCAAATCAAAATTCTATGCTTAATAAAAAATATCAGTTGGGTTCAGCAGTGTGTTTTGAATATTTAGTGTGTGTATGTGTGTTAATATTTTTGGCTTTGGTATTTATATAAAATTTCTTGGGGTTCAAATCAAAACTCTATACTTAATAAACCTATGACAGGTTGTCAAAAATTCTGTCTATTAAATCAAATAGATTTGTAATTCAATTTATATAAATCTGCAATATTTTTGTGTTTAAAAAAATATGAGCAGCACTGCAACAACACACCCTTACTCTTCAACAACTCTCACAATACTGGCTGATATGCAATGCAAAATCTCTTTATATAGCCTAAGCACAGACCGCATTGAAAACATCTGAAACAATAAGCCAATCAGAATATAACACATCATTACATTATGTCATAAGCAACCAATCAGAAACCAACACATGTCTAATAATTTGTTGCAAAACATGATGCAATATAAATAAACCAGAAATAGGCCACAAGTGGACCGGAAGTAGGCAAACCGGAAGTGGACCGGAAGTGAACCGGAAGTGGACCGGAAGTGGACCGGAAGTAAATATGTGTGGGTGGGTGTGGGTGTGTATGTGGGTGGGTGTGGGTGAGGGGGGCGTAGTTTTAGGTGTGGCCAAAAAAAATATCAAGAGGGGCATATTTTTGACAGGTTTATGGACAACAATCTCACAGAAGTGCCTTTTATAAGTGTAGGCAAATCAATCTGAGGGGGGTCATACTTTCTCAGGAAATTCCCGAGGGCATTTTTACAAAAATCTTGGATTAGACAGGGTTCCACACTTGAGCAAAAAGCTCATATGGGCATGTTGAGCAAGTTTTAAGTGTAGGCAAATCTGCCTGAGGGGGGTTCATACTTTCTCGCACTGGTTATAGGTTCAATTACACTACTGGCGATGTACTACGTTGAAACTTCATTGCTGTTTCTACAGCAGACGATTTTCAAGGAAACCGCTTCCTGTCCAAAGCTCCGTCACCCCTATTTTGCCACTGAACGCGTCCGGTTGGCGCATGCGCACTTCCGTCCATGGTCTCGGCTAAGGCAGCCAGACAGTACTTGACTTATGGAGGGTATGGAGGAAGGCCCACCCACTTGTTGCCCCACACTATGTCGTCTTGTACTGATCGCGGATCCTTTCGTCTTCGGGGGTGTATTCCTCGATGAGTGTCAACAACCTCAGTTGCGAAGTAAAAGCTGCAGAGGTAACATCGCTCTTCCGTTACAACGTTGCCAAGCGTATGTTTATTTTTGTCAGTTGTTCTTATTAGTTTGTTTGTAAAGTGTCTGGGCGTTTTGTGCACTAATTGTCCATGCTTTGTGTACTATTGTACAACTTTTATCCAGTAACGGCACTGAGGAACTCTCTCCCCCCCATTTTACAGTACGTTTGGCAACATGCTGCGTATCCGACGCTCATTTGTTTCGTCCCGCCAGGAACTTTCGGTGCCTTGTGACACGAAAATGCCCGATGTCAGTCGAAGAGAATTCAACTGATCGCTGATTCGTAGTTTCCCAGCCGCCAGTTTGAAATGGCGAGCAGCATAAGGGATAGTGAACTGTCTTTCCCCCTGAGTTTTGGCACCCAATCGTTTCTACTGGAACACCAACATTCCTCGTTTTTGGCGTTTTCAAGGAAACTACGATGCCATACCAACAGACTCCTTAGAGATCAAGGTTGCCAACTCCGGAAGTAACACCATCATCATCGTATTGAATAATTTTAATCACAATTTCAAATAAATTTGTGTTTTGGTCTTTGAGCTTCAGGCTTCGAAGATAGCCTTATAATTACACTACTGACACACACACAAACATGTGCACGTACATTTTGCCCATTTTGGTGTGTTTGAGGGATGACCTTTGTGAACATTATCACGCAAAAACACAGTTGCTTCTGTTTTTTTATAAATTAACTATAAACTATTGCAAATTTTATAATCTTGCAGTAAGTTTCCCACACCCACAATATAATTACTTTCATCATTTTGTTACAGATGAGCTCATGGTACTGTGAGAAGTTATTGCGACTCCTCGGTTTCGAGGTAAGTGCAATGTTAATTTATACAATGTTTAGATTTTGTATTTGTGCTTGTTCACTGTAATTTTATATTGGAAAGGAGTTGTAGCAAAATGACAACACTCCAAGCATGACAGAAGCTTGATGAGGAAGTGAGGAGTCATGGAGCGCCTGGATGGCTTTTCGTTTGACGATGCTGCTATTACAACATTCGCTAAGACAATGCAATGCGTCTGATTTTTATGTACGAGGGGAAGTCAAAAATTATCCGCAATAAGGGAACAGTGCTCCACCACGTAGAAGTGTGTATAAGGTTTAAAAATGACCGGACAAGCGGGAAGCACGTAGCGGGAGTAGGATGCCCATCAACCTTCACTACTGACGGGAAGATTCAACAAGCTCGAGAGATGATTCTGACGAATCCACCTTTTGTACTGAAAGCTTGGGATGAATTTCAACCCCTGACATAGGCGTGCGCAGACCCTCTGATTAGGAGGGGGGTGGGGGACAAAAGCCTTGATAAAATTTCAGTTAGGAAAGAATAACCTCGTTTTATATTTTATCACTGTTTTAGTTTCATTGCATTGATGGGTATATGTATATACATACATATACATATATAATGCAGCAACATTGAGGCAGCATAACGAATAAATAAATTGTCTCTGAAATATTACTCGCTCCTTTACCTCCAAACAATTGTGTTCATACATTTAAGACAAAACTGTTTAGCACCAAGAGTCTGAACACAGATACACCCTTGTCTGTGGTCTGAATCTGTCTCTGATAATTTACAATGCATTACAGAAAACAACAAAATTATGAGCAAAGCGAGCAAGAAAATTTTTAGATCCAAATTTTTCCAAACTGAAAACAATCTTGATTTAATATGGCACAAAACATTGGAGCACCATGGCATTCTCTTCTATAGGTTTTTCATTTAGATCGTTCGGGGCCCAGGGCCAATTCCCGCCGCCCCCTAGCTACGGCTCTGAACTTCAAAAAACTGGAAGAAAAGCAGCCAATGCGAGCTAAGCGAGCAAGAAAATGTTACGTATTTCTATTTGTATAACATTTTATATCGAGGGGAGCAATTGTCCGTCTGTGTTCCCGTGCAGGTACTCTTGGCCGTCTGGAAGAAATAATACAAGAAAGACGTGAAAAATAATTCCATCTTAAGTATCCTTTTGTCCTACTACTCTTAGATTCGACTATCCTAGCTTTCTTTTACCTCAATGTTGGCCTCCCTTGTCCCCCTAACATTGATGTCCGTCCAAGGTTGGGGAGGGGTTGCACCACTGCATCCCCTTCCCCCGTAGTTGCTTTGAACTTTAATCGGCTTGAAAATACTTAATCGTTTAATAGCTGTGATAAGATTCCTCTCCATTAAATTTCTAGGTGAAAGTACAATAATGTAGGAGGGACATGGACGTCTGGAAAGGGGGGGGGGGCAAGGATGGCCACACCTACCCCTTAGAAATCGAATGTCAACATAAAAGTATATACCTATACCTATATTTCACACATATATATTGATTTAAATTATTGCGATAATTTCAAATTCAAGTGGGGTTTTTTGAGGGGGCATATACTATTATCGGGGTAATATGCTCTATGGAAAAATACCCTGCTTGTCCCTCCGTGGAAAAATCTGCGGACTTACATGATTAGGGGGGCAATTGCCCCCCTTTACCCCCTCGTGCGCACGCCTATGGCCCCTGACACTTTCAGACCAGAGAAATCGGATCACTGATCTCTGTTCCTCCTTGGTGCATGCCAGCGGATCGGCCGTGTTTACTCTGTAACAAAAGAAACAAAAATGGAGCGATTAAGATCAATCCTCGGCCACGTAAGCACCAGATACAAGCGCGATTTTTTAAACAAATACTGGGAACCAGCACGAGTGCAAGCAAGTGTGGCGCCCTGAGGGATATGGGAAAACATAGGGAGGATGTCGAAGCGAAGATGAGATGCTTCAAGTACTGGGTGAAGCTGGAACAAGGGGCTGGAGACTCACTGAAAGAACAGTGTCTGCGAGTTCAGATTGAGGCAGGGTTCGCACGCCAATGGGCAAGAGGTATTAGAGACGACCTCTACAGAATGGGTCTGGGGGAACTGCGGGAAGATATGGGGGGCGGGAGGTGCGAAACTGGGATGTTGCAAATCATAAGGGAAAGGTTGGTGGACAGTAGCAGGCAAGACATCATGGCAGAATGTAGGAAGAAGGTAACGCTCGCCGCCGCACAACCGCCAGGGGTGTGGGTGGAATGGGGGGAGAAAACGATACATTGATACGTGTACGTGCCAGCAAAGAAGTGGATTCGCCTGGTTCCTGCTAGGGGGTGGAGGCAACAGAAACTCAAGGGTCCGGACGGTCGTGCCATCTGCACGTTGTGCGGCGAAGAGAAGACGAGGACTCACATCCTGCATGAGTGTGTTTGGTCGGCGCCGCTCAGACAACGCAAATGGGGGGACAGTGCAAGGGACAGCATTGAGCAGACGATCCAGGCTGTATGTAGGGAGGAGAGGAGTGATATAACGAATGCAAACATCATAGCCCTGGGCTCCTATTTACATGCGGTTTGGAGGGAGCGCAGGAAAATGCTGCAAGGAGTCAGTGAAAGTGAAGGATACGGAACAGTGGCTCAGGCATAGGTGGACCGTGTAGTGCAGTGTTGTGAAGGTAGTGATAATGAACAATCTCAAATGTAAGAAGAGGACCACATTGTCATTTATATATGTACATAGTATGTAATTCTTTTCCAAATGTTCCTGAATGTATGATCAATGGGGTGTATGTTTAAGGCGGGGTGTTTATATAACAATATTGTAGGATACGCACAGCCGAAGGGCTCGTATCAATATCAATAAATATCAATATAACAAGAG
This sequence comes from Lepisma saccharinum, assembly GCF_977018435.1. Taxonomy (NCBI): domain Eukaryota; kingdom Metazoa; phylum Arthropoda; class Insecta; order Zygentoma; family Lepismatidae; genus Lepisma; species Lepisma saccharinum. The sequence continues at coordinate 18,839,002 of NC_139242.1, read as the reverse complement.
TACCACGTTTTAGAACGCGAGCGCTGAAGACAGTGCGGCCAACCTTAACAAAGTTATAGCAAAAGTGCGGATAATTCTTGACTTCCCCTCGTACATAAAAAACAGACGCATTGCATTGTCCTAACGAATGTTGTAAAAGCAGCATCGCGAGACTGAGAATCCTGCCTAGAACTACCGCAAAACTGAAATCGATCAAGCCCATTGTCTACACAATTTCCAGCGTTATATCTGAGCAGCATATAATCTGGATTTCATCCATATCGATAACAGCTAGCGTAAATTTTTGTCCATTGGCCCGAAGTTATGTGTAGGCGCTCGAGCGAGCCCATCCATCAAAGTTTCAACGAGGAATACATATCCTTTCCTCTGTTGTTTCTGTGACACGAAAATAAATCGTTTCGAAAGTAGCAAGCAATTATTCCCCACCCACCCCTTGCTTTTGCCTCTTGTTTTTAGAATTGATTTTTCTTTCAACTCGTGCAGCTTTCAAAAAAAGCCGGTGGGGGGGGGGCAGAGCGATCGCCGCTGATTTATCGGCCGAGAGCGAGATTTTTGTTCGAATTTGCTTTTTGTCTGGCAAAAGCAATTTGTCACTGTTGGTGTCAGATGGTTTGTGAATACTCCCATTTCGTGTCAATGGCGCAAGATGATGGGTCATTAGCAATATATGAAGTTGCGAAGAAGAAAGAATGACGTGGATCGGGGGGGGGGGGGGCAATCTGCATGTGTTTGCATGCGAAGAATATCATTATGGAAACATTCATTCGTTCGGGGTGTCCACTGAGGGAAACCAGTTGACGTTACTGATTCACTCCGGGGGATTGGTTCGTTGATTTACTTATCTCGCTTTTCTGTCACTTTTGGCTAATCGCGAAGATAAGGATGAATACTGATACGATCAGACAGTTGTTTTCCGAATTTTAGAAACTCTATAAGTTCGAATTTCTTGACAATTTGAAATTTCCGACTGCTTGATAATCCCGAAAGGTAATAGATCATTTCACAAAGGCTGGATCTGTACGTGAAATTTTCTCTCAGATTCTTTCCCATTTACGATATGGCTGAATCTGTATTATCTTCAGATTTTACTTCTACTCACTGTGCTGTGGCCTGGGTTCAGAAAAATGGTTGCTCAAGGTTACGATGGTGCAGCTGTAATGAGTGGTAGAACTAATGGGTGAGATCAATAATTTCGAAGTATTCGAAAGCATTTTTTGTGCAGCACACACTTTAAATATAGCTATTGCCCGTTCATGTGACATTTTGGTTATAAGAAATTAATAAAAAATATTCAAATCAAAATAAGAAAGGGTGTGTTTCGTTCTTGTAAATCAACAGACAGATTGTTAAATTTTAACGGTAGAATAGTGTAAATTTTACGTTAATTTATAGCAGTGAATTTTCAAAGTCTACAGTTTTAAAGTGGTTTTTTATTTTGATTTGATTTAGTTTATTTTACTTCACGTTTTGTGCCTCTTGGCTAATTTGCGAAGATGGGGATGAGTGATGAAATGATGAAATTGTTGAATGGACATTCACAAACTACCAAGCCCGAGCGGGATTCGAACCCGGGACCATTGGCGTTAGTTTTAAAGTGGGATCGGCACCACTATGTGCCTCCACCGGGTATTTCGCCTTGTAATCAAGGGGTCCCGGGTTCGATACCCGGTGGAGGCACATAGTGGTTCCGATTCCACTTTAAACTGTAGGTCCAGTCCCGATTAGCCTAACTGTGCATAAAGTGGACTTAAAACACCAAATCAATCCAATCCAAATCCACCGGGTATTGATACGAGATCCCTTGACGTCAACTTCGCCATCGGGGAGGCTCCCCCACATGTCAACCTCACTTCCACGTAGTATACACCCTGGACTGCTTTTTGCAGACTTACGAGGCTCTGGCGTCTGGGCCCATAGCCAGTATAATCCTCTATTGGACTTGTGTGCTGTCCACACGCGTTTGTGATTGCCCCGAATCAGGTACTTACAAATGAAATGGTAATATTTGTGCTGTAATTTAATAAACAACTGCTTCGGGCAGAAATTACATGTAATATTCTAGAATTAGCGAAACGTCGTGAGCGTTTTTCGTCCAGTGAAATCCTTGAAATTATCCTGAAATTACAGACACTTTCCATCCAGGGGTCTGGAACTATTTTCTTTCCCGTCCGTTTCCGTCTAAATTAGAAGAATGAATAGAGTGTGAAGACATTTTTGTGAACAAGTCGCTGCTCATAGGGGATAAAACAGGTAATCTGGATAAATTTTCTGAACCAATGGAAGGGATTTGGGCCCGTTGAACCCTTCCCCCCTTAAATATACACATGGGTGAGGCATACCTATGGAAATTATCCTAGTCGAGCGATGCTTATGAGAATTTCCTTAACTGGGGGGATAGCATGACCCACGTTTCCCCCACTTTGAACACTGCTGTCCCTCTGAGAAAATATCCTGCGGACGCCCCTGCACACCGCAATGTCTTAGTAATATTCTTGATTACGTATTGTACTGACCCGTGCTCAATTTGAGCTTATCCAAATTGAGTTCATACTCCCACTAGTACGTTGAGTTAGCAGGTGAAATTTCTTCTAACAAGATTGATAGTCAAGAGGTCATGAATGCACTAATAAAAAGAAATGCGAAGATTATAAATCTCGGTGTGGCCTTCTCTCCCTAAGGTCACCGTGCAAGTACGTGTCATAAATCGCTCACTGGGACACCCCCTTGGTTGAATGCCCCTTTCGACTTTCGTACTGACACTCGAGAAGAAAATAAGTGAAAGTGTAGGTTGAATATAGTTTGTCGTAGATTTTAATTGGAATGGACCGTATAAACAAGCTTCATAACGACTTGGTTTAGTCCAAAGCACAGCACGACTTCTTGCTTAATCAACTTCAGCATTTCATCATCTGATGCCATCAACTCTATGTCTGAAAATTCCAAACTGGATTAAATATATCCCAACTTTTCGAAAGCTTTTGACTGTGTAACCAGCAATTACTACTCCGTATTCACGGAAAAAATTATCTATCTGCTGTCAAGAACTATCTCCGAAATAGACAACAAAGGTTGTACTTCCCGGAACCTCTTCTTGTAAATTTGCATCATATGTTTATATCAAGGATATTTTCACTTCATCCTGTACTTTGATGATCTTCCAGAATATCTTTCCCTCTCTTATAGAAACCTTCTTTTGTTCGCTTATGATTGCAAAATATACAGTAAATTCTCCAATTTCAGTGATTTGGCACTCCTGTAAAATAATTTAACTAACTAACTCACTAGCCTTCTTATAAAAAAACAGTATACCCGAAGGTTTATGGCTGCGGCAAGACAAGCCTTCCATCTGTTCCTTGGCAAGATCAATCCAATCTTTTCCATCCTTATCGACATCCTTTAGGTCCATCTCAACGTTTTTGTATTGGCCTGCCTACTGGTCTCTTACCATCAGGTTTCCCAACAAGAATCATGTAAGCTCTTCTTTCTTCTCCAATTCGGATCACATGGCCTGCCCATCTAGGTCTTCTTGATTTAATTTAGAAGAATTTAGATTCCCTAATAGAGTGGTTCGAAATGTGGAACTTGAAACTTAATACTCAAAAATGTACTATACTTTAAAGAAAAATGTATTATTGAATTTTAAATCAAAATAAATATAAGCGTGTTTATAGTTTACATGTTACATTTTTTTCGTATGAGCTTCACCCCATCAGTACATATATTTGGTATCCTTTCCTTTTCTTTCTTAGAGCATGTCCCTCAAATTTAGTTGGACTAAATTCAGTTCTAAATTTCTTCCTGGTCTTTGTTCGCCCCCGAATTCCATCCACAAAGTACCTACAAAGTCCATTCCACTGAACATGTTAAATATCCATACTCCTCAACATGGACGTCCGCAGGATTTTTTCCAGGGAGGGGCAAGGAAGGTATTTTTTTCCAGGGGGGAAACAAGGCACATTTTCCCCAAAAATAGTGTTGTTCCCTAAAAAAACATTGCTTAAATTTGAATTTATGGTGTTCATGCAATAATTAACACATATTATTGTGGCTAAAATGAAATTATATGTGTGAAATACATAATTTTTGGTTGACTTTCATTTTCCAGGGGGGGGGGCACGGTCCCCCCTTGCCCGCCCTTCCGGACGCCCATGCTCCTCAAGAAGTTAGTACAGTTCATTAAGTCCGAGTAGGTCAATACAGTGTGCCCGGCTTAAAAGTATAATAAAAGAAAAAATTAATAACTTGTAAGCTTATTAAGATATTTGCGCACAGTTTTCTTCTGCCTATAGAGTAACTCAAAAAGTGTTTGTTACGTACCTAATACACTTCGATGTGTGCACCATTAGTTGCGTGACAGATGTGCAACCTATATTCAAGCTCCGAACTGATGTTGTACAGCATTATTGGCGTCACATTCCGGATTGCAGCACAAATGTGACGTCGCAGGTCAGGAAGGAAGGTCACGAACTTTTGTTTGGTATACTTGAGACTTTACAAAACCTCGCACACAAAAAAATCAAGCGAAGTAATGTCCGAGGATCTAGGGGGCTTAGCGATTGGAACACTTCTCCCAATCGCTTCCAGGAAATCCCTCACTTCTTGCTCGTAATGGCACGGTGCTCCTATCGCTTAGCTCCCTAGATCCTCAAACATTGCATTGCTTGATTTTTCTTTGTGTGAGGTTTTGTAAAGTCTCAAGTATACCAAACAAAAGTTCGTGACCTTCCTGACCTGCGAAGTCACATTTGTGCTGCAATCCGGAATGTGACGCCAGTAATGCTGTACAACATCTGGTCGGAGCTTGAATATAGTTTGAACATCTGTCACGCAACTAATGGTGCACGCATCGAAGTGTATTAGGTATGTAAAAAAAAAAAAAACACTTTTTGAGTTACTCTATAGGTAGAAGAAAACTGTACGCAAATATCTTAATAAACTTACATGTTATTAATTTCTCTTTTATGATACTTTTAAGCCGGACACACTGTTCTTAAAGTGTCACCCTCTGTCGACCCTTTTTGTAACTCTTGCTTTTGTAAAGGACTACGACATCATCTTCTTCAGGCGAGGTCGCAGCCTTCTTCATTTGCAGGATCCTCTGGACAAAAGAAAAAAAAGTTTCTCGTCGCCACGAAGACCTCCTGGCTGTTAACACCAAGCGACAAACACTGACAAACATTTTCCATTCAAAAAGTAGAATAGAGCATACTTTGCAAGTGAAAAGGCATAGACTAAATTTGTGGCTTTCACAGTCCGGAGGTCCCTCTAGCTTCTTCTTCTTTCGAGTTTTCTTCATTAAAACTGTAAAATGTATCATTATTTCTTCCTTCCTTTTTTCACTTACCGAAGTCTTCACGCATCCTTTTTTTTGGGGGGGAAGGGGATTTTTTCGTTTCCTTCTTCAGAAGGCAGGAAAATTACAACCTATTGTTGTTATACAATGTTTACCTCCTTCAGCAGTTTCAGGATGATGACGTAGTCTTTCTTTGCTTGCGTTTTTATTGTTTTTTTCGGTACTCCCCTTTCCACTTGTCTTTTCTATAAGAGAAACATTTTGAACATTTTCGGTCAGGTTGGAAGAACGTGTTGTTCGAGAGTTTTTGTCTTCTCTGCTTGTTGCTGTGACAATAAGCTATAATATCCTCCAGCTCAAAATATTCTACTAAGAGAATTTCTGTGGTTTTCCCTACGTTATTTGCAATTTCCGTCCTCTGTTCTATAGTAGCCTGGTTTTGTAGAAGGGTTAGGTGATGACTTAGCTGAACGTTAGATTACAGCGCATGATGTGTCGCCCTGGCGGAATGGTTAGCACAGCGCTCTACGACGTCAGGGGTCCTGCGTCCGAATCCAGGCCTGACCATGGATGTTCTTTGTGAGTGCCCCTTCATCAGTTTCATCAACCCATTACTCATCCTCAGTCCTTACAGCCTCCCCGATGGCGCAGTGGTAGAGTCGTTGCCTTGTAATCAAGAGGTCCCGGGTTCGATATTCAATGGTGGTTCTGATCCCACATTAAACTGTAGGTCCAGTCCCATTAGCCTTACTGTGCATAAAGTGGACTTAACCCTTAACAGGAAGAATGATTTTTATTACATAATTGGAAGTATGTGTCTGACAGACACGGAACGCCGAAACTTTGTTTTCCTTGGCAAAGTATTACATAGATTTATTCTTATAATCTAATATTATAAAATTTATTTCAAAATACATACACAACGCAAGTGCTACGTAAGAAAAAATAACTATTATTGAGAAAAACTTTTCTTTTTTTATCAAAATGAAATTTTCACACACTTCAAATGAAATACACTTTTTTTGTGAACAAAAGTTTTCTTGAAAGTACTGAGCAAGTTTGAAATTTACGTGCTTCTGTCTCCTTCCGTGTTTCTCTCGTTTCAGGGTCGTCAAATCGGAGGCACAGTACCAAAATTTGGAAACGCTTCACTTACATAGCTGATCTAAATATGGGTCTACCCATAGAATCAGTAGAAAAGAGGGAAACCATATCGTCATGTCCAGACTTACAAATTGATGTAAGCATAAAAAGAGCTAAAAGTGCCTTTATTTCACACTTATCAGTTGGTCTGTAATTGCTCTTTTGATGCTCTTGGACTTTAATTCCTTTTTTCTCTAATTTTACATTTGTCCACAACACAATATGATCAATAATGTCGTCATCAAAAATTAGAGACCAAATATCTTCCATTTGAGGATTTTCACCTAAATTTCTAACAATCTTTGTCAAGCCTGGAATTCCTCGTATTATATTTTGACGAGGAACACGTCTAGTCTTTGTTGGTTCTTTAGATTCCCAAGAATATCCTTTCTTACCTTGAAAAAAAGCCGGAACGTCTTTCTCTTTATTTGTCCTGCAACTTACAGACGAAATACTAGCTTCGAAAGTACGACAATCTTCATCATCAGTGGAAGAACCATATGTCTTAGGAATGAACGTGGGGTCCACATCGGAATCATCATCAGAAAATAGATCTTCCATCTCCTCTTCTAGCCCGTCTTCTTCTTCCACTTCTTCCCACATTTTTAAAACCTTGGCGCAAAAATTGGGTTCACCCACTTTCGCTACATTGCTTAGTTTCCTTTTCCTAGATGTAGAAGGTCCTTCCTCCATTATAACTAAGTTCTAATCATCAACATTAATAATACCTGTGTGCAAGAAAACTACACTACTGGAAGTATGTGTCCACGGGACACGCAAAAAAACTTATGTTATTGGAAGTATGTGCCTCTCAGACACGGTAGGTACAAAAAAGCTCTTATCAGCTAACACACAAGCGCGACCGACAACAATGAATCACACCACCAAACTAAGAAAAAAAAATTATGAAGGTATTGAGTAGCTCGCTTCACAGAAACATACAGGGTTGTCAGCACAACGAAAAAAAAACCCATGCGTGTCTGTCAGACACATACTTCCAGTAAAGGGTTAAAACATCAAATCAATCGATCAATCATTCTCAGTCCCTCAGCGTGGCCATACGGTGTAAAGTGTCTGGCTTTGGGTTCCGGCTTCGGGACGCCGCAGGTTCAAGTCCCCCGGAGAAAGCGTAACAACTTTTCGCCTGAGATTTCGGCCTGTGTAAGGAACCAGTGGCCACACACCATCGTGACGAAATGGGGAGCTACGAAAGCTACGAATGAGTAGCGTAACCCGGTCACGAAAACCTACATAAACGACTTGCCGTTCGTCGTGCTGACCACACCTCACCTTGTAACGCTCACCTCTGCTGAAACTGTGATAGTCAGGCTGGCAGTCGATAGGTATGCCCTAGCCCTCAAGGCCAGTTGCACCATCATGATATTCGCGATTAGCCAAAACGTGAAAGAAAGGCGATGTGTGGCGAATGGCAAACAACGAAACTGAAGCTCCATGGTGGAACAGCCCCCTAACGGCCAGGGCTTGCCAGAACGGCGTTTTCATTGGGTGCGTGTGGTCAGAGCATCGAGTCCCATCGCAGCTGTCTTTCGAGACCGGAGCCTCACGATTCTGAGTCTACACGAAATTTTGGGGGCTTCAACCTGGAATCGAACCTTGGACCGCTCGCTCCAAAGGCATGATAGCTAATTTTTGGATTACGAGGGGCCCCGTCAAGACTTCAGACTGAAACAGTGTCTGAGAGGAATGCCTTGCCCCCCTCCCCTTTTAATCGTTAACCGGATTACCGTTGTAGTACATGCTTACACTCATTCAGTGTTGAAACCGCATACACGTTCTAATTGGATTGCCTTGAAAGCTCTTATCACGTGTCAATCTCGGGAGCAGCAGAAGCATTTAAAGCAAACATCTTGTCGAGTTTTTGTGCAAAAAGGGCTGGTCTTGCAATCACGGTAGCGACAGGGTTGCCACTGCCTCTCAGCACCAATTCAGAAGACGTTCCTTGTGCAGCCTACGAGGAAATAGGCAATTTAGGCGACGTGGCCCGTGCAGACGTTGAAGAAAGGCAGTTAAGCGAACCGACCAGAAAGGTTTAAGGCGGGGGGAACGAAGCTGATTTTATGAAACAATTTGGCAACCAGTTTTATGAAGCAATCACAGAAGTTAACGATATATTATTTTCGCCTTGCGCTGCATTAAGGACCCTATTTGCTTTTTAGAATAACACGTAACGGATGGGCTCCTTCCCCCCTCATTCCCCCCTAAAAGTTCATCGCCCTTTGCGCCGCCGACTTTTCATGGGATGATTTGCGGTCGTAATGGCCGTTTCTACGATCGTTATTGAAAACGAAACATTACGGTGATGCGCCGCAAAAGAAATTATTTTCTACATAACCTTCACAAAAGAGTTCCTGCGGTCTCTTGAAACATCTTTTGAACATGTGCTGCGGGGATATTTGCGACAACCACACATTGGATGTTTTTTTTTACCCCTCTAAGGACCCAAAATACATTGGTCTTTGTAGAATCCTACGTTGTTACCTTCCGTGAAGTTAGGCGTTTTTCTCACAAGTGTGTGTGTCTGAATTCTTGTTTTAAATCAGCTTTATGCACAGAACTACACTTACAGTTTAAAGTGGGATCCGAACCACTATGCGCCTCTACCAGGTATCGAACCCGAGGACCCGTGATTACAAGGCGGCGGTTTCACAATCAAAAGTGGTCGCTTGCCCTCCCCTTGTATTGAGGTCAACACCTTCTTTAGCATTCGCACCCCCAAGCTTTCATGTCGATAGTACTGGTACTAAACTAACTGGTGCAATAGCTCTTTGGAAGTCAAGGCGTACCAAGAGCGCTTTCGTTTTGTGACACCTGGTCAGCGCACCGAGTCCCATCGCCGCTGTTTCCTGGCTTTCGAGACCGGAGCCCCCTACTTTTTTTCTTTCCAAGAAGCCCCAATTGTCCCCAAAATGCCAGGTCAACACCGATTTTTTTTATGCGCGCTGAACGTGGCAGAATGAAATAAGCTTTTCAAGGTTGAAGTTTGATTTGGTTTGATTTTTGTTATTCAGCGTCGTTTTTCTGCAACTTTGGCTAATTGCGACGATGAGAATGAATGATGATAATGAAGGGTTACACACAATGCACCCAAGCCGGATTCGAAACCGGGCTGGTGTTATTAAAGCGTTTCTTCCCGTTTCGCCCAGTACCGAAAAATTTGTTTCATTAACGCAAATGATAACACGCGCCAGAACGGAAGTACCGTTTCACCCAGAGGGAATTTTTAAAAGATGGCTTAAATGTGAAGGGAAATTTGAAAGTAAAAAGCCAAATAATCAGGTGTGACTTCCAAAGGGGAGCCTTGTCGCATTTTTTAATGCATTAATAACAGAAATGCAGATACATGTACATAAGAATACACAGTACAAACACAATATCAACAATAGTATTAGCTAGTGAGGTTAGGTTAGGTTAGGCAAATCTTCTACTGTTTTAGGTATTGCAGGTCGATGTCTTCCTCGCACATTATAAAGGCTGTGTTTAACGCTATTAAAATTAGGCATTCTCGCATACTCCTCGTTGGTTAATTTAGCGTTAGCCAATTCTTGCCTGAAAAAAGAAAAATTAACACGTGGCTCTACACGATTGGGAATTTTTACTTTCACATTTTCCTCTGGGCGAAACGGTACTTCCGTTCTGGCGCGGGTTATCACTTGGGCCTACCTCCGAACGACCACGTCACAAGAACAATTGTCAGGCCTGACAGTATTGTCCAATCCATAGAGAACATCGGTTGCTTGTACTCTGGACTATTCAGAAGTCGTGAGTGAATTCAACTACAGGAAAAATAACTAACTAACTAACTCTCTAGCCTTCTTAAACCCGAAGGTTTATGGCTGCAGCAACACAAGCCTTCCATCTGTCCCTATCCTGGGCAAGATCAATCCAATCTTTTCCATCCTTACCGATTTCCTTTAGGTCCATCTCAACGTTAACCCTCCATCCTCGTCTTGGCCTTCCTACAGGTATCTTACCATCAGGTTTCCCAACAAGTATCCTGTAAACTCTTCTTTCCTCTTCCATTCGTGCCGCGTGGCCTGTTCACCTAAGTTTTCTTGATTTAATTATTCTAATAATATCTGGACAGGAATACAAATTGTGCACTTCTACATTATGTGACCTTCTCCACTCACCTGTCTTCTCATCCCTTTTAGGTCCAAATATTTTGCTAATGATTTTATTTTCAAATACTCTTAATTTCTGTTCGGTGAATTAAATTATAAAATATCTTTTTAATCAGTGATTTTTATCATTATTATTATTATTTAAATTTGTTAAAACTTTTGCCAATGTATGCCTGAAGATTTTTTATCTATTCCCATTGATATTTCAAATGTAAAGAACGGACGAAGGCCCCCACATTCTAATCTCGCCCACGGCCTCGCGATATGTTGCTATGCTAATGCAAGTCTTTGGGGTAAAAAAAATGAACAATTACACGCCCGAGGCGACACGAAGAGTTGCTGTTCTGCGCGGGGTCTCTCCTTGTCATATGCTCTTCGGTCATCGCTGACAACGATCAGGTCCGACCAAGCACACGTTGACAATTACCCCTTCCCATCAACTCCCAGAACGGAAAGTTGAAATATATCGCGCCATATTACTTGATAAATAATATCTCATCCAAGACCGCTCTACGCCAGGAAACATAAATATCCGAGGGATATCCGAGGGTCTTCCTTTCTTCCTCGCTCAGGCATCACCCAGAGAGAGAGAGAGAGAGCATCTGGACAAGTTGCAAGCCAAAGCACTCGATGCTATCTCCCGGTCCTCATAAACTATTGAGGAAAACCACACGAGCAGTGGTAATTCGGACAACATCAGCTGGATATCAATGTAATGGTCGCTGGGCGGATGCCTCGACTACGGTTCCTGCTTCCAATTGAATACGCGGATGCACCGGAGGAATTAGGAATTAGCCCACACAGCCACATGTGGAAAATCCCAGAAGATGTTGCCCATTATATCAGCGACCTCAGGGGCGTGACGGCAATGTTAATCTCGAGGCGCATTGTCCTCTCCGCGTTGTTAATTATTTTCCTCACCAAAAAAGGGAGGTGGATAGGAAAAGAGTGCAAAACGAATGGTAATTAGGAATGGATTAAGGGAAACGCGAAATGAAAAAGCACCGCAGATGGTACAAATGCAGGAATTTCGCCGTAAATCATTCTGGCGCTTTTGCTTATGCGATAGCAACACTGTGTGAAAGGACATATATTCAGCAGGTGGCATTGAAAAGGAAACGCTGTGTGAAATAAAGTTGCCACTTCCACGTAATACACCCCGGTAACTGCTTCTTCCAGGCCAACGAGGCTCTGGCGCCTGGACCCATGACCAGGATAATCCTCTGTGAGGGTGTGCGTTGTCCTTGTGTGTGCTGAATGCCCCTTTACAGCCTCGGCTTTTAATATACACATAGAAATTAAAATGCATGAGTTGAAACAAAAATGCATGAGTTGAAACAAAAATGCACGAGTTGAAACAAAAATGCACGAGTTGAAACAAAAATGCACGAGTTGAAACAAAAAATGCACGAGTTGAAACAAAAAAATGCATGAGTTGAAACACAAAATGCATAAAGTTTGTAGCTCAGACTATGCGTAAAAATGCATCTATTGGTAGCCTACATTAAAATACAGTTCGACATGGAAAAAAATATTCACTTGCATCATATGATGAACTTTGATGCTACCTTTACAAACGACATACAGAAATGCATGAAACAGTAAAACTGATTCTTGACAAAGGCCAGAAACACATTGATGCGTTTCTGGTGCATCAAAGAGATTTGATGCATTTAGTTTTCTACGTGTTGGTAAGGAGATTTTAGATCGCAGAGGAAAAATAGCCTATGTGCTGTTGTATCCATGCTGTAAACATCAGTAAACTAAAGTTTCAACCGAGTCTATGACACAATTTTCCTAACGTACTAAGCTGATGAAAATGACAATGAAAAACAGATATTCCTTAACCGACGTAAGGGTCCTCCGTGATGCACTGATAACCTTGTAATCAGGAGGTCACATGTTTGTACATTTGTTACAAGTAAAATGGTTTGTGTCACTTAATGTTTATCAGTACAAGAGTATACTCTGCCTTGCACACTTTTTCATTCATAATACCTACTCTGCAATTCGTATGATGTACGTAGGTAAGTAAGAAATACCATAATTTTAATTAAATGATAGTTCATTAAAAGTAAATATTTATTTATAACTAATGACGTAAATTTGCCTGTTTTTGCTGAACTTCCCCCTGTTGTAACTTTGTTATCCATGGAATATCAATCTGGAAATTTTCTTACAGGTACCTCTCATGCTCAAATTTTTGTTAGGTCCCCCAAATTTCGATAAAATTAAAAAACGAGCTTTTTCAAGGAGCTATAACTCAAAGAGGATACCAGTAACAGAGCTCAAATATTTTCTGGTAAAACTGTGGATGTATATGTTTCGTCCAAAAAATATATAGCTCTGATATTGCATTACTTCCCTACTGAAAAATATCCTAAATTTGATTTTTCTTCAAAATTGAATATCAGTTTTGGCTCTAAATTCCAGCCATTTAGATTATAGATGGTGAAAAAAGGTACAGAACATAAAATGTAGCTTGAAATGTATTAAAAACAATGTTTTTTTTACCACAGCTTTCTATCATTTTTCTTAACAGAGTTATCATAATTATAGCAACTGCCTGCAAGCCAGGAAACAAATATGGCCGCCATTTTCAAACGAAGTCAAGTTTTAGAAAAATAATGCGTTTTGAACTACCCTTGCATAGGGGCAGGGCCGGATTAAGACAAAAAATTGGGCCTGATGCTGCTGAATAATAGTAACTGTATAATAAGTAACGTTGTGTCTAGGCGTCCGAAATTGGGGCTCCAACTTTCATTCTAAGATTTATTTTCAGGTTAATATAGTAAAAGAAAACTGTTCAGCTTTCGGAAAATTCTCGTCTGTTTTAATCTGGGCCTATTTCAGGAATGGGCCTAATGCTGCAGCATCAATAGCACCCGCCATAATCCGTCACTGCATAGGGGTTACAACAACAAAAGAATAAGAAATTTTTAAAAAATGTCGAGCGACCAGTGCTGATATGGATTGACCCATACGCAACATTCTCGCATTCAGTTCCAACGAATTTTTGTTTATATGAAAGAAGAAATAGCGGAGTATGGGGTCGCTAACGTACTTGTTTGATGAACATGGGAAAGCAATGGGAAAAGGAGCAGTTAATTTGAAAGCTTGGAGACGTTAAGCTAAAAGAAGATCACTTTTTGCCAGTGGTGGAAAAGCACATTCTCTCATATGTGGTAATCCATATATCTCTCTCCACCCCTTCTTAAACTTCCTGTACTTCCACATGTACATTCGACAACCCTCCCTGCTCTAAACTCACTAATCTCGGCGTTTTAAGGGGTGCATTTAAGCAAGGGAAACGAAGTTACTTCTGCAACGTACGTCGGACAATGGGGGAGCTTTATGCATACACAGGCGAGCGATGCAGTTCTCAGCGTTTCCCACTTGGGGGTAAAAAAGCACCCCACTCGGTCATGTATGCAAGTGCATAATCTGTTTACCAAAGCGGCGGGGGGATGAGACCGTTGGGGGGAATAATCTAGATCAAGCGAAGAGACTTATTTCCTTCAAAAGCAACGGATGTTCCCAAGAGTCTGCACTAGGGGGGGAGAAGGGGAAAAAAAATTTAGACATCCAATTTATGGATTTGAATGTATACGCTAAGAATTATGCGGGATCCAAATCTTCTTTTCGCGCGCACACAACCCTTCGAGACGCTTTTCTTGGCAGTGCCACCCCTTCTCGGTTTTTTTTTTCGTCTCTTGGAGTGGACGGTTGGGTGACCACTGCGTATGAATAATGGTCAGCGATGACCTAGTTGAACTCACCCAGGTGGCATCCCCCAAGAGTTTGTTCGCTGATTTTTTTTCCACCCCTTTCCAACCCTTCCTTTTCAGTCCTGGATGACCAGTGTCCTTCCCCAGTGAGGGTAGGGTACGCCAGGATAATCTTCACCGTACTATTTTTTTCATGTTCCTAATGTCCGTTTTCGTAATAAGCATCTTCTTCTTGTAGACAAAGGAAAGAGAGCTCTAGCGCTGCCCATTTCCAACCCATGTTCTAGCCCCCCTCCGCCCAACGGCCCCTGCGGGTTGATATATCGTCCACCGCACTTGAACAATAAAGATTAAAGAAAGAAATATGTGAATCTCCTTGTAGTTGTTCTGTCGTCCTCATCTTCGAGAAGGGGGAGAGCGACAAACGAGCTTGCAGTAACGTAAGCGCGGCAGCATCTCTACGCCCATCCCCCTCTTCGAAGATCATTATAGATAGGAAGCGTCAGCGAACCTAATTGTCAACCGATGGTTAATTAAATGGAATGGTCCCCACCCAGAGTTCCTCCTGTGTGAAAGGGCTGTAATCTTCTTAATTTGATAGCCCAGCAAGATGCTGCCACATAAGTCATGAGCTTTTCCTCTTGCAGGATCCACCAAAAGCCATCCTCAAGAATAGCAATTATTGTAGCTCCCGTGCGCGCGCGCATGTATACATTGGCCTGCCACGAGCGTACCTGGACAATAACAGCTAACCAAGGTCATCCATCCAAAGACAGCAGTGTTGCTCCTTTTTTGAAAAAATCTAATCCTGAGCTTGTTAAGAAATTAAAACATGTTTCCAATGTGGCCAGACAGGATAAAGGGGTACACCGCAAACAATTACGGCGGATAAAAAAAAGAGGGACAATCTCTTGTGGTGTTCTGAAGTTGTGACACATGACCACCAACGCCAAGAAACCGCAATTTGCTCTATCGTAGGAGCCAGTGCTGGTTTTCTAATTAATGATCACGGAATATGTGCAACCTCCACCTAACAATGAAGCGTGTGGGTGAATTAATGGTTTTAAAGTCGACCTAAAGTTTCCAGATTGTGTAAATGATATACCGGGACATCTGTCCCAGACAAAAAAGGATATTACGTATTGTTGGATCTTCATCATTTTCCCCATTGTTGCCCCTGTCAACAAAGTATACAGTAATCGATTTTGGACAACGGTACAAGTAGTATCATCACTGGAGACCGGATTTTAAAGGGAATTCCTTCTTTTGTTTTTAACAGGATCATGGAATAAATAACAACAATGTTGATAACTATTTTCCACCAACAAAATTACATGGTTTTGACTTCCCTTTTTTTTCCTATTTAAAAACATTTCCCTTTCTGGGCCCTTTATTGACTAGTTTTTCAGCCTACATTCCTTCCCCTCTCCATTTTACAAAAAAAAAATCTTCCTTGGTCCCTTTATTGACAAGATATCAAATATTTTGTACGACTGTTTTTTCCCCTGAACAAAACATTCAACAATTGTCTATTTGGAGAAGTTTAGAGCAATGAAAGAACAAGCAACATCTTCCTTACCTTCCCTCCATGAGTGTTGGACATAGGCGCCGACTCCATGGGGCTTGGGGGGGGGGGCTCGAGCCCCCAATGTTAACGATGTGGGTGCAGAGTCCCCCAAATAATTTTGCTTAAGATAATCTAATGTATTATTTTGCTTCTCTTGTAAAGTTTACTCTGAATTGTGCCACATGAAGTTAACTTTAAATACACATTTGAAATGTACTAGACCATCAACTTTGAGGGGCTGAGACCGCTAAACAATCAACTTTAAGGGGGGGCTATGACCAGAGACAGCAAAATACATGACTTATTACTATATATACTAAGTATATAATTATGAGTATTGTTAACATTTTTACTAAAAAGAGTTTCAAAAGACGATGTGCATGAACTAGGAGAGTGGATGGGACGTTCGGGCTACAAATGGCTCTCACATGACATTCAGAACGAGATCATTGATATGTTAGGGAGATCTGTTTTGCGTTCCGTGGTAGCAGATATTAAAAGTCTGGTTGCTATTTGCTATTATTGTTGACGAAACTTGTGACATATCCATCCGTGAACAATTGACATTCTGATCCGAACTGTAAATGAAAATTTTAATATTTCTGAGGAATTCATGGGCTTTTACGAGATTCCGAACACTGAGGCCAAAACTTAATAAAGGGAGTGAGTGAGTCATTCATTAATTTATTTCAGTGATCAGAGCCCCCCAATAATTTTGACAAGTCGGCGCCCCTGGTGTTGGGAGTGCCTTGAAGCGATTGTTGAAACAATGCGATCTGGGCTTACGCAGCAACAAACGTATTGTAAACCGAACGCCTGTTGAGTTGAAAGATTTAAACTTTTATTTTGAAGTTTTTTTAAGAATACTTTTAACTTAACTGTGTGATAGTGACGACAATATTGAGTGTCAGTTAAACGGCTAAGCCAGGTAGCAAGCTATGGAATGTAGTAAGCTGCTTCAAGTAGCATTTCATCGAAATGGATTGTAAGTTTACTGGTTGTACATTACCTTTAAAAAATAAAAGAAAATGAAAAAGGACTGTCGTTTATTTTTGCACTCCACAAATAATATTATTTGAAATGAAAGCAAAATATATACCATTCATATATAAAAAGGGGATACATTAAATTTCTTGCATTCTTTTCCTTACTTCATACGAAATTTAATGTATCCCTTTTTACATGTGAATGGTATATATTGTACTTTCATTTAAAATATTATTTTTGGTGGAGTGCAAAAAAAAACTAGTCCTTTTTCTCATTTCCGTTTTTTGGCAATAATTTTCCCAATTTTTGTCCTTTTAAAGTAAAATTTTTCCCTTTAAAATCCGATCTCTAATCATCACATCCTCCAAAGCGCCAAGGCAGAACCGAACGCAGGATTTTTTGTTGAGTGGGGTGGGGGTGCGGATACGAAAATGGTGGGTAAAAAGAAGAAGATAGAAATCCTGTTGGAGTGTTTGATGTGACCAGCAACACTATCCGGATATCGAACCCGGATCTGCCGCGTGTCAGTCAGACGCTAAAATATTGAGGGCAGCGAGTTTAGCGCTCATTTGCATTTGGACATGGACATTCCCGGGCATTGTTGCGTCCACTGCATGGATGAACATTGCTCCTTGTCCTTACCGCTTGTGTGAGAACAGAAAATACTCCTCCAGTAGACCAGTAATATGTGCAGAATACTGTCAGCACTTGTATGCGCGCGCGTGTGTGTGTGTACACGTGTACTTGCGGTACAATGAATGGCACCACGTATGCCTCTGCACTTTGTGCCAGACCTGCAAACACTTCGAAAGCAGATGAATGATGAACTTGCATTAGCGAATTCTTCAAGCAAGCCACTTACTTGTTACTCTTGGTTATAAAACGCATCGGCAGCAAATTTCCATCTGTTTACGAGGGGAGGCTGATAACTATTGAGCCTTTCCCAGAAAAAAATGAGCTAGGAAGCTGCAACTGCCACACTATTCTACATTTTCCCCCAGGAAGTCATTGCACCTGCGACATCTGTCTTGCAGCTTCTTAAGTCCTGCAAATAAAATTCTTCCGACTGCTGGTGTAACCACTCATTTGCAGCATTAGTTGCCACCTGAACAGTCCCAAATCGTCACTTTAGGTGGGTTTTTTTCAGATGGGGAACAGATGATAGTCAGATGGAGCCAGGTCAGGCGAATAGGGTGGGTGAACACTTGAAAGCCTAAGGAGGTCAGTGACGCCACTGTTTCACCTGCAGTGTGTGGCGAGGCATTGTCATGCAACAGGATCACGCCTTTGGAGAGCTTTCCCCAACTTTTCTGAAGGGGCTGCCATTTTCACTTTGGACCTGAAAAACAAAGTGAATTTAAAATCATATAAAGTCGATTTTTGCACCATTACATATAGAAGAAAGGACCAGTACACCCTGCAAATTTCAGCCTCCTGGCTCATTTATTTCTGGGTAAGGCTCAATACTTATCAACCTCCCCTCGTATAAGTAACCCGCTATTACACCCTCAACTAAACTCGCATATTTATTAGTATCGGTAAGAGTTCTTTTGGAGGGGCATTTTTGATAGAGGCGTTACATTACTTGAACCAGGTGTAAATAGGAAAGACATATACTACACGCAACTTTGTCTACCTTCTCATTTGGGTGGTATAATTACAACTACATACATCCTCACCCTGTAATCAAGGTGTCCTGGGTTCGATACCCGGTAGAGGCACATGGTCCTTGTAATCTCTCTAAACTGTAGGTCAGTCCCGATTAGCCTTTATGGGCATAAAGTGAACTTGAAAACCTAACCTAACTCAAAACTTAACAGGTGTTTAAGATGTGAATGCACCCAAACGTTAACCTCTCTTCCACGTACTACATCTTCACTAAATTTGCAGACTAATGAGGCTCTGGCGTCTGACTGAGCCAGCAAAATCTTCTGTGGGAATTGTGTTCTGTACATACACGTTTGTGATTGTCCCTTTATCCATCTCATCACCAGAACAGCGAAGTTAAATAAAATCAATCAAGAAACTTAACAATTTTGATGGGACCAACATGTCTAAAACCACTCCAGCTACCAACTACACTAACGTAACTATTGGGTGTTCCATTTACAACGCAACCCGGAGTTGGGGATAGTACAACTTTTGAACCGGAAGTGGTACACATATAATCCTTTTACCACATTGAAACCTTGTTCATGCATAAATTTTTAAACCGGGGAACAATGATTGTATTTCATTAGTGTCCACGCAGTGTTGCCAGATGTAACGGGAAGTGTAAATGAATTTTTTTACAAAGCATAAAAAATCGCAAATAACACACATGTACGGACATGCCGTCGGTAATTTTCAATTTGGTTAGGTGGATTAGCTCGGCATCTATGGCAATGAAAAAATAAATGTTCATTTCTAACGATAGCCAATCGGATGAGGCGTCTTTAAGGGGAAACTAGGAAAATCGTTTTAGATTACATTTCCCCCGCTTGGAAAGAAACAGATGAAAGGCCAGGCGTGTTCTCATCACATGGTTGCCAGGTGCATGTAAGTAACACTATTTTCTTGAAAATTTCCAAGTTCCTTTTTTATTGTTTTCAGTAATTGCATGATGTATACAGTTTCGAAACACGCCTTTTGTGGCACCGAAACACCAGCAGTGTTGCGAATGCACAGTCTTAATTTCTAAAAACAACGATTTTCCTAGTTCCCCTTAAAGACGCCTCATCCGATTGGCTATCGGTAGAAATGAACTTTTCTTTTTTCAAAGTGGCCGCAGTGGCTCAGTCGGTAACGCGTCTGACTACCATGCTCAAGGTCCCGGGTTCGATCCCCGGCCGGTTCAAATCCGGGAACTTTTCTAACGGTGAAAGCGGCCCCGGCGCCCACCCAGCGTCGAATAACATGGGTACCTGGGGGAAACCCTGGGGGGTAAAGGCGGTTAGGGGCGTGATGCTGATCACATCACCCCCACTCACGACCGGATCAAGAAAGTGTGGGGCGTTACCCCCACACCCCCTATACGCCTTCATGGCGTGATGCTATGCACAGGGGAAAACTTTACTTTACTTTTTTACTTTTTTTTTTCACTGCCATAGATGTCGAGCTAATCCCTCTAACCAAACTGAAAATTACCGACGGCATGTCCGTACATGTG
Source organism: Lepisma saccharinum (assembly GCF_977018435.1). Classification (NCBI taxonomy): domain Eukaryota; kingdom Metazoa; phylum Arthropoda; class Insecta; order Zygentoma; family Lepismatidae; genus Lepisma; species Lepisma saccharinum. Next base: position 18,818,994 of record NC_139242.1, on the reverse strand, counting down.
TGTTATGTGTCATTTTTCATGCTTTGTAAAAAATTTCATTTACACTTCCAGTTACATCTGGCAACACTGCGTGGATACTAATGAAATCCAATCATTGTTCCAAGGTTTAAGAATATATGCATGAACAAGGCTTCAATTTGGTATAAGGATTATATGTGTACCGCTTCCGGTTCAAAAGTTGTAGTATCCACAACTCCGGGTTGCGTTGTAAATGGAACACCCTATATATTATTTTTGTAGGGGTCTGGAATTGTGAATGTGGATATTGCGTAGCTGAGTTCTGGGGAGCGGATACACAATAAAATATTTCGAAATTACCATTTCTTACCTTGGTTTCAGAATTTTTTCAAAGACAAATATCATAATCGAGGGTTATTTTTAAGGAGTTTATGCATGTACTACTTTATTTGTCCCCGAGTACTTTACTGCGTTCATTTGAACACTTTGATTATCTCAAAATTTCGGAAGGGGCCGTAGCCCCATCATCCCCCCTCCCCCCGGCGTACGCCAGTGACTCCATGCATCATTGCAGTATCCTTGAAGAGATGGGATCGCCCATTTCTGATAGACCCAATGTATACTTACACACTACATTCATATACTGCTTTCGATATATACAAGAACGTCGCCAGTTCGAAAAAAAAATCGCATTAACAGAAGAGGCACGACATAAGGAAGTTCCTTCTCAAAGCAGTAATAAAAGATGCGCTAATTCCTCTTGGAAATTGAATTTCAAAACAGCCACTCGGGAAATCCTCATAACTATCAACTTTACACCTTCCAGAAGAATTTCAACTGCTTTGAATTCATTTCTTTCCCATTTTATTATCCAACATTAGCATCGTCCCTCACGTAAGGCTGCTCACTGCGGTCAAAAGCTGTTATTTTCAATATTTAATTTTTAAAGTCGGTCGTGGCGGAACTACTAATTCGATCCACGCCCCCAAAGTAGGAGTGACAGAGGAGGGTATTAACGAGAGCGGGGTAATTTCGAGCGAACATGGAAGCATAAAAGAGGCATTGGCATTAGTTGGAATGCTCCGGGCCTGAGACATTATCATTTGGAAGGCTGGACGAAAGAAAATTCAGGAGCCTAGAAAGAAGTTCGAATGGGCGGATGGTGACAAGGCTAGGGAATGGGTTGCGTGTGTCCTTTCAATGTTTCCAGCTTAAGTCAATTAGGAGTAGCCACGGGATTGGACGACTGGTCAGAAGTGCCCTTTTGTCACGTATGGAAATGGTAAAGTGAGCCACGACCGAAGACCTTGTAGATAAGCACTGGTGGTTGTTCGAATGGCATTTGTCCAGGAACATTGCGAGTAGGAATATAGTGCATAGGAACATTGCGCGTTGGAATGTAGTGCATAGGAACATTGCACGTAGGAATATAGTGCAGAGGATCATTGCGCGTAGGTATATAGTGCATAGGAACATTGCACGTTGGAATGTAGTGCATAGGAACATTGCGCATAGGAATATAGTGCATATGAACAACACGCGAAGGAATATAGTGCATAGGAACATTGCGCGTAGGAGTATAGTTCATAGGAATATTGCGCGTAGGAGTATAGTGCATATGAACATTGCGCGTAGGAGTATAGTGCATAGGAACATTGCGCGTAGAAATATAGTACATATGAACAACACGCATAGGAATATAGTGCATAGGAACATTACGCGTAGGAGTATAGTGCATAGGAACATTGCGCGTAGGAGTATAGTGCATAGGAACATTGCGCGTAGGAATATAGTGCATGCCATAACAGTGAACAGCCAAAAACACTCATCGTATTGAAGTTGAGGGACCTTATATTATAAGCTGCGACCAATGTAATCAAGTTGCGTGCAGCACAGACTTGGCAACAGGGCAAATTCCATCTCCCGCCTAGTTGCGTGTACCAGAGTTTAGTTGTTTTTTTTTAAAAAAAAAAAGAGAGAGAGAAAATCAGTTATGCGAATCGGCTCACTGATCACTCGTCACCCAATGAAATAGCAGACAATAGACCTCAAAATAAAAGCCTGTCACACCACGATGTTTTCCATTGTAAAGTACATCCCGCTCTGTCGTCTAGCGGTCAAGGAAATACCAGTGGTTCTTGATCCAAAGTTGAGAGAGGTAAAGATTTTTTTTTTGCGTTTGTACACATATCTTTTTCATTCATCCATTCTTCATCATAACGAAAAGACGACATTATGTAACTATAAAATTATTATTACAAATTAGAACTGAATCGATTCCGATTCATCGGTATCGGAAAGTATCGGTTGAATTTTATTTACCGATACCTGACGATACTTTTCCGGCGTTTTTTTGCGGTTAGCACACGAGGGATCTCGGGTTCGAACCCGGCCTGGACGTGGGTGTTCTTTGTGAATATCCTTTATCAATGTCATCATATCATATTCCTTACTCATCCCCATCTTCGCCACTAGCCAAAGTGGCAGATAAGCGAAGTTAAATATGCCAAATTAAATTATCAGGTGTTTTGATGCAGGCCCGTAGCTAGAATTGATCTCCGGGGGGAAGGGGGGGGGGCTCACGGGTTATCAGGGGGCTTTGTAAACCAAGTCAATTTTTCAAAAATTTAACAGTATTAAATGAAGGTAATTATGTGTGTGTGTGTATGTAGGGGGCTCATTAATTTATAAATATCATATACTACACAAATACTACATTTTTCTACATCTTTTTAAACATCTCTTGAAGTGTTAATTGACTGGTACTCCATACTACTTTAGATACACAGATATTTATATCACACAAATAAATTCACAATATTCAATCACAGTCTACAGTATATTCCACCCCCGGCCGAAGCAATGAAACTTCCCTTCCTTCCCAAAACTTGTTGACCTTTGACGCAGATGCGGAGGAAATTTGCACGATGACATCAAAGTCACAGATTTCTGTCTAAGCGGGACGTCGAAACAAGGACAGTGAAGGTACAGATAAAGAAGTTCCCCTATGGAAGAACTTTCTGAAGTCTAGAGAATATTCTAAATACTTGCAGGTACTTCTGCTCATAAACAAAATTAGCGAATGTAATAGCTGCTGTTCATGTTCTGTGGATTTATCCTTATTTAAAGTTGTGAGCTGTCTACATTTTCACTTCACTACAAACAAATTATGCAAAATAGTTTACCTAATATCAAGGGGGAGCAGATGGTAGTGCCAGGGGGGGCTGACGACAATTCCAGGGGGCTGAGGACCTCTTGGCCCCTGCCTGGCTACGGGCCTGTTTGATAGTTCGCGGTGTCCGCCAAAATGACACGGAATTATCCTGGGAGTTATGCAAAATTCGAAGTTTATTAATATTGTATCAATATTATGTTACAAACTGCATTTTGTGGTTACATTAACAGGTATTTTTATATCCTGATGGAATTTTTAAATATTTTGAAGCAAAACAATGATGAATTGCTGCTTATAATTGGAGCTAATATTGATCAATATTTTGAGCAATTTTTAATTGTTATTATTTTCAAGCATCTATTGATTTCATTTAGTTGATAGATTTGGTTTATTGTACTTCGCTTTTCTGTCACTTTTGGCTAATCGCGGATATGAGGATGAGTGGTGATATGATAAAAATTTATATAGCAATTCTATATTGCTTCACGTTGAACACACGTTGAAAGATGGGAACCATGTTTGTTTCTGTGTGGGCTACGTTTCTTCCCTCGCCAGAAGGGACCAGTACGAAGGAATGCGATAAGTGCCAAATGAGCCAGCCCTGTATCCCTTCGACTGGACACTGTCCATCGCCACTGAACTAATTTCGGAACACATGTGGCAGAGGCTGGAGGATCCAGAGAACGTGTACGGGATGATGTTCTCACTGTTTGGCCAAAACGACGTCCGACGATTTCATTGGGCCAGGAGGACACGTGATCAACCGAAAACCTACAGTTTTCTTGAAATAGTTGGAGGACAATAACAGTACCCGCCAAGTTTGTTACAGACAGTATGCGTTAGAAACCTATAGAGAGTTCGCGTCAAGATTTTTTGGAGAGTGAATGTTGAAGCCGCGATACGGTAGAGAAGTGTGTTAAGACTCGTGTGATGATAAGAGTCCAAACCCGGGACAGTGAGGTACCATGAAGTTGTACAAGTGTGTGTGGTAAAAGTGCCAGTTTGATTAAAGTGTTAATTGGAGATACGTTTCGGTTTACATGTGTGACAAATGTGTCCTTTTTATGAGTATATGCTAAGTCATGTTTCATTAATTAAATATGTTAAAAATCTATATGTGTTTCCCTCGTGTACAAGAAGTAGAAATTAAGTATCTGATCCTTGGTAAATGCAACGGGTGAGCAAGACCAGGTAACGTTAGGTCGAACTCTTGGTGCATAAATTCCCCTAGCTTCCCTGGCCGAATCCTGGAACCAACCGTCAGGTCGGGATTCGAACCCGGGACCCCTAATGTCATTTCAAGCATCGGTGGGAATCGGTAAAAATATGGGTATCGGTTGAAAGTGGTTTCAGCTCACTCCCATTACAAGCAATCATTTTCACATTTTGACAGAAATTTCGAAACACGAGACAAGGGTGCGTGGCTTAAGTCATCAAGAGAGGTCAGAAAACAGCAGGCGTAGTGTAAATGCCAGTGAGCACGCGAGTATGTAGTGCAGTGCATATGTTACTGGCAGTGTGTGGTTTGTTTAACTCTCTCGCCCCCCTGCGGGCATCACGTCCTCTGTGTGGGCCGTCGATTCAGTATAATGGCTAGGATGATATATGCTCAGGCGGGAGACAGGTGCTTGCTATTGGAAACAAAGGACAATCCATGCAGAACCTGGCCATAAACTTTGCTAAGGAATCCCCTTAACAGAAATACCTTTTTTTATTTCTTTTTTCTTAGCTTCTAGCAGAAACAGAGCTCTTGGAGTTTGCCGGATCTGCTTTTCATATTGTCCCCCCATATTCTGTCGCGGAAGATGTTTTTATGCGCGTGTCTTTTGTGACAAATTTAGATTTTCTTGCTTCAACATGTACGCGGTCAATTTGAAGAATGGAATGCAACATACTTTGGCAAGATTACTTTGTTGTTTTCAATCTGTGGTGTCAGCAGACAATTTCATTGGGTGGGCTTTGTTCTGGTAACAATGGCTGCACAAATCCTTCATTTTCTTCCTTTCCAATCACCCAAACCTTTCTCTTTTATTTCATTTGCTTTTCTCTTTCCTTTCTGTTTCTTGTCTGTCTTTTCTTCATCCACCCACTTTTTCTCCATGTGTTTGCCTTTTGTCTTACTTCTTTCACACGCTCTTTTTATCTCCTTCCATCTCCTTCACTGTCTCTATGTATCTTCATGTATTTATCCCTTTCCTTCTACCTCTTTCACCCCTCTCTAACTTTCTTCATGTATTTATCCCTTTCCTTCTACCTCTTTCATCCTCTCTCTAACTTTGTTCATGTATTGATCCCTTTCCTTCTATCTCCTTCACCCCTCTCTATCTTTCTTCGTGTATATATACCTTTTCTTCTACCTCTTTCACCCGTCTCTAACTTTCTTCATGTATTTATCCCTTTCCTTCTACCTCTTTCACCCCTCTCTAACATTCTTCATGTATTTATCCCTTTCCTTCTACCTCTTTCATCCCCTCTCTAACTTTGTTCATGTATTGATCCCTTTCCTTCTATCTCCTTCACCCCTCTCTATCTTTCTTCGTGTATATATCCCTTTTCTTCTACCTCTTTCACCCGTCTCTAACTTTATTCATGCATTTATCCCTTTCCTTCTACCTCTTTCATCCCCTCTCTAACATTCTTCATGTATTTATCCCATTCCTTCTACCTCTTTCATCCCCTCTCTAACATTCTTCGTGTATATATCCCTTTTCTTCTACCATTTTCACCCGTCCCTAACTTTCTTCATGTATTTATCCCTTTCCTTCTACCTCTTTCATCCCCTCTCTAACTTTGTTCATGTATTGATCCCTTTCCTTCTATCTCCTTCACCCCTCTCTATCTTTCTTCGTGTATATATCCCTTTTCTTCTACCTCTATCACCCGTCTCTAACTTTCTTCATGTATTTATCCCTTTCCTTCTACCTCTTTCATCCCCTCTCTAACATTCTTCATGTATTTATCCTATTCCTTCTACCTCTTTCATCCCCTCTCTAACATTCTTCATGTATTTATCCCTTTCCTTCTACCTCTTTCATCCCCTCTCTAACTTTCTTCATGTATTGATCCCTTTCCTACTATCTCCTTCACCCCTCTCTATCTTTCTTCGTGTATATATACCTTTTCTTCTACCTCTTTCACCCCTCTCTAACTTTCTTCATGTATTTATCCCTTTCCTTCTACCTCTTTCATCCCCTCTCTAACATTCTTCATGTATTTATCCCATTCCTTCTACCTCTTTCACCCCTCTCTAACTTTCTTCATGTATTTATCCCTTTCCTTCTACCTCCTTCATCCCCTCTCTAACTTTGTTCATGTATTTATCCCTTTCCTTCTACCTCTTTCACCCGTCTCTAACTTTCTTCATGTATCTATCCCTTTCCTTCTACCTCTTTCATCCCCTCTCTAACTTTGATATTGTATTTATCCCTTTCCTTCTATCTCCTTCACCCCTCTCTATCTTTCTTCGTGTATATATATATTTCCTTCTATCTTTTTCACCCGTCTCTAACTTTCATGTCTTTATCCCTTTCCTTCTACCTCTTTCATCCCCTCTCTAACTTTCTTCATGTATTGATCCCTTTCCTACTATCTCCTTCACCCCTCTCTATCTTTCTTCGTGTATATATCCCTTTTCTTCTACCTCTTTCACCCCTCTCTAACTTTCTTCATGTATTTATCCCTTTCCTTCTACCTCTTTCATCCCCTCTCTAACTTTCTTCATGTATTGATCCCTTACCTACTATCTCCTTCACCCCTCTCTATCTTTCTTCGTGTATATATCCCTTTTCTTCTACCTCTTTCACCCCTCTCTAACTTTCTTCATGTATTTATCCCTTTCCTTCTACCTCCTTCATCCCCTCTCTAACATTCTTCATGTATTTATCCCATTCCTTCTACCTCTTTCACCCCTCTCTAACTTTCTTCATGTATTTATCATTTCCTTTCTACCTCTTTCACCCCTCTCTAACTTTGTTCATGTGTTTATCCCTTTCCTTCTATCTCCTTCACCCCTCTCTATCTTTCTTCGTGTATTTATCCCTTTCCTTCTACCTCTTTCATCCCCTCTCTAACTTTATTCATGTATTTATCCCTTTCCTTCTACCTCTTTCATCCCCTCTCCAACTTTCTTCATATATTTATCCCTTTCCTTCTACCTCTTTCACCCCTCTCTAACTTTCTTCATGTATTTATCCCTTTCCTTCTACCTCTTTCATCCCCTCTTTAACTTTCTTCATGTATTTATCCCTTTCCTTCTACCTCTTTCATCCCATCTCCAAATTTTTTCATGTATTATCCCTTTCCTTCTACCTCTTTCATCCCCTCTCCAACTTTCTTCATGTATTTATCCCTTTTCTTCTACCTCTTTCATCCCCTCTCCAACTTTTTTCATGTATTATCCCTTTCCTTCTATCTCTTTCATCCCCTCTCCAAGTTTCTTCATGTATTTATACCTTTCCTTCTACCTCTTTCACCCCTCTCTAACTTTCTTCATGTATTTATCCCTTTCCTTCTACCTCTTTCATCCCCTCTCTAACTTTGTTCATGTATTTATCCCTTTCCTTCTACCTCTTTCATCCCCTCTCCAACTTTCTTCATGTATTTATCCCTTTCCTTTCTACCTCTTTCACCCTTCTCTAACTTTGTTCATGTATTTATCCCTTTCCTTCTACCTCTTTCACCCCTCTCTAACTTTCTTCATGTATTTATCCCTTTCCTTCTACCTCTTTCACCCCTCCCTAACTTTCTTCATGTATTTATCCCTTTCCTTCTACCTCTTTAATCCCCTCTCCAACTTTCTTCATGTATTTATCCCTTTCCTTCTACCTCTTTCATCCCCTCTCTAGCTTTCTTCATGTATTTATCCCTTTCCTTCTACCTCTTTCATCCCCTCTCCAACTTTTTCATTTATTATCCCTTTCCTTCTGTCACGGTATCTAGTGACATGTGAAACGCAGTTCGATATAAATTATTTTTTGTTTATTGGTTCATTTTATGCACAAACATGAAAGTGTGAGGTTTGATTTATTTTGTGAATAAACTTGTATCCGAGCCAGACGTCGGAAGCTGGGGACGGGTTTTTCTTGAGTGACAGCCGCCGCTTGGAACATGACATATTTGCACCAACACGGAGATAAGGAAAGATAATTTTCGTCGCTACCAGGCTTGGGTCGCAGCGGGCGGGCTAACCCATGTTCACGGATGACCAGAGAGATCAGCTGGAGCTCAACCCTGCAAGGATCGACGACGCGCACTTGACCGCGTTTCAAGACAATGGAGAGAGGTCATTTCCATTCCCTGAGAAAGCGAAGCGAAGCCACCTCAGCGTGGGTTTCAACGGACGAATTTGATTCTCTTATAAATATACGGTGCTACCATCCCAGACACAGTTTTCACCCGGATTTCACAGAGAGGGCATCTCCGCGCTACACTCTCGCGTGATCATTGCTTTGTGTCCGTGAACTTCGTTTCCTTACGTACTGTGAGCGACTTGCGGATAGGGAGTTACCAGTGTGCGCCTTATTTTGGTGAAGATTACGCGGTGATTTGTTTTTGCCAAGCGTGGACTACATAAGGATGGAGGGCTAAAGAAGATAGAGAAGGGGGGCGTCGCTTCCCTGACGCCTGCAACGACGCCGAAGCCAGTCAGACGACGCCGAAACCAAACACTGCCCAGAGCCCGAAGGACGCTTTCAGATCGACGTCCCAACCAAAGCCCGAAGGACGTTTCCAGAGAGAGATGATTTCAGATCGACGTCCCAACCAAAGCCCGAAGGACGTTTCCAGATCGACGTTCCAACCGAAGCTAGTTACCAGAGAAAGAGAGGGAAGGATGATACCAGAACGACGCCCAAACGAAGCCCGGCACCAGAGATTCCTGACCGGCGCGTGACCACGTACACCCGACGCTAGTGACAAGAGGAACGCCCGAAGTTCTGAGGAGGTGCAAGTACACCATATCGTCGCAATTATTCTTCGTCGCGATCGACCTCGGAGGACAATTTCGCCACAAAGGAACCGTGTGCAAGTCCCGCGTCCAGGAGAGATGAAGGACCACGCCGTGTAGCAGAGCCTGGTACAGTATACTTCAGAGGGTCTCATGTACATGTAAACGTGCGCCGTTATTATCAACACCGTACAGTTAACGCCGACGTCTCACTTATTTGCAAAGTTACTCAGGAAAACCCAAACCTAACTTCCGCGTCTAAAAATTGTTTTGGTATTGTTATAAAAAAGGGTAATTTCATGTTCAGATGTTCAAATTTAATTGTCTGCATTCAGGGTTAGAAGCTCCATCTCATTTCTTTAAAATTTAGTATAAATTGTCAAAGTGTGCTCCATTTCTTGTGTAACCGACCGCCCCGTCGCGCCATTTAATTTGTCAATAGTTGACTGATGAGTCCTTTTTAATTATGGAAAGCGTAGTTGTTTTTATTGCAAGGTCGTGTGCGTGAAATAGTATTATTTGTTGCATAGTGGTTTTTAAGGTAATTTTTGCTCGCGCCGACGATTGATTTGTGTATTCCGGCAGCTGGAGCCAATTAAGTTTTTGCATCACTATGTAATTGTGTAGTTGTTCTCATTGGACGAGAGAGGCTGGTGTCTAATGCCCCCGTCCGAGAAACTTGTATAATGTCGTGCATACGACTGGGTGCAAACGTTCATTCGAACGAAAGATTTAACCACGCCGACCCAATTGTCTTAGTTAACCGCTTTCCGAGGGCTGGCACTTAAGTTAATTTAAAAGAGCACAGGAGCTGGCAGACAAATGCCCTAAATTCACATAAAGGTTTAAAAATTAAAAGGAATGCTATGTTAATGAGATCCATGATTTGTATCCATACTTCACATGTAAAAATACCTCAGGTGTGTGAAAGAGAGAGAGAGTGAATGAGTGAGCGTTTGAGGAGGCTTTGTAAACAGTTGTTGATTGCAATATTTCTTTGTTGTTACAATATATATTCACTTTTTACCGTTCGTCAGTGTTGTTATTTGACGTTTTTCAGGTACCAGATATTATGCCATTAGTGTTTTATGATTGTTCGAATCTACATATCAAAGGTAAACAAAACAGTGTAACTTTTCAAGGTATTAATCTCCGCCTCGCAATAGTATGACAATAAACGACCGTCTCAGTACCGAACTTGATACCTGGACCGAGAGTCACGACCGGTCTCCCGTACACATAACGACGTTTGGCCCCGTGCCGGGGTATGATTGACACGTCATTTCGGGGACTGTGAGTGCACTCGTTACATTTGGCACCGCGAACATGGGACGGCAACTTTTGTCATGTCTTTCCAGGAAAGCCAGGTTGCGAGAGCGGTAGAAATTTCATTGTTGTATACGTCACGCATAAAATTCTTGTGTTAGGTTCCTGGTTATTTTTGTGTTTTTGCTTTGTATTTCGAGGGTTATTTTCATGTATTTGTCGTAGGTTCACGTGTAAGGACACGTTATTGGGCGTAATTGGTAACAATAGGGCAGATATTTTTTCGGCGAAAGCAGCAAGGGCAGCTGCATAGGGCATTTTTTATGTACTTTTTGTGTACTTTTTTCGGTTATTGGCGTAATTTTTGGCATCAGGCTGAGTTGCGGGATAAGGGATTCCCGACGGACCTCCTTTTTCTTTTTATGTATCGATTTGTAAAATTCACATTTTGTGTGAGCTCGCGTAAGTTTGCGTAACTGTTCCAAAGTGCGACAGAAGATTGAGCAGATAATTAAGGAAAGGCCTTCATGAGATTAAGAAATCGTCGCATAGACTGTTTGAACAAGAGTGACGTCATGATGGTTTGCAAGGTTTGTGGACAGGAACTTTATGATTTCGAAGTCGACAGCGAGGGAGATTCCGGACCGGTTTGTCTCCAGTGCAACAGCCCGCCAGGAATGGAAAGGGAGATACCAAGTGCCCAGGGGGGTACATCGTCACGTGCGGACAGCGACCACAGCAAGGAACAAGATGACGTAGGAAGTGGCAGTGGTGCCAACCAATTCCAGCTTATCCTCCAGATGCTCCAAGGGATGCGTACCGACTCCGAGAGGTTGCAAGCCAACATGCAAGAAATGCGGACCGAGATGCGGACGATGTTCCAAGGAATGGAAACCAGGATGCAGACCGACGTACGAGGGATGGGAGAACGCCTCCAAGGAACAGTTCGCGCCTCCGGAGAAGAAATGACGCAACAACTCCTCCCAACGATGAAAGAATCCGAGGCTCGAATCAAATCCAGGACCGCCGAGACCGACGCTCGCATCAAGGACCAAGAAGCCAAGGTGGCAACACTGGCGCACAGCGTAGGTGAACGAGAAGGAGCCTTGCAACACATCGGCCAGCAAAGTGCACAGCTGGAGTTCCTTTGCAATCGGAGCAACGATGCCCTCGAGCGACAAGTGCGGCGAGCAGCGAACCCAGCGGAAGGGAATCCCGAGAAGATAAAGGGAATCGAGGAAAAACTACAACAATTGAACGTAGCCGACGTTCCGGGATCACCACGAGAGCCAACAGCTATGACGTCATCGCAGCCAGCTGAAGTTCCTTCGCCTTCAAGGAGCACGAGTGACGCAAGACCGACTACGCTTGTCAACGGAGGAAGCGAAGTGGAACCTGGACTACATCTTCCATCGCCGCGACCGTTCGAAGCCCAAACTTCAAGCCGGGACGACATACGGCCTGAACCACTGTCGGCGGGGAAAGCTCTGTTCCCGCCCGAATATGAGAAAAACTTCAAGAAGTTCTCCGGGGACGTCAGGATATCGCCGTCTGCTCTCGTCGAGGAATTCGAAGCAACAGCCCGGGAGTTAGGACTGGCGGATGGAGAGCGATTGCTTGTACTGAAAGGCTGGGTGCAAGATCGAACACAGAACAAGCTGGATCGGAATGAAAGACACTTTCATTCGTACTCGGCGTTTAGTGAAGCCTTCCTGACGCACTTTCCACGCTCTATGCAAGTGAAGGGAAAGATCAAGAAGCTGTTTTTCATATACGACGGGCCGTATTTTTGCAGAGAAATGCAAAAGGTGGAACTGCTCCGACGAAAAGCGCCAAGAGTGGTTAGCGCGATATAAAAGCACGAGCGCGTCTTTGGTTTGAATTCTGATCAGGATGTGAGGTACATTTATCCTATTTTTGTGTAAATTATTGAGTGTATAATATGTTTATCTATTATGTAAATTGGAGGTATCATTTATATCATGTGTTGTGTGTTATCGAACTGGTTGACTTTTCTCGTACAGGGTGTTAAAAAATTTGTAGTCAAAATTTCATGCCCCTGAGTAGTAAAAAATTTTTATTCGCCTACAGAATTTTTTGATCGGAAGGAGGGCGAGATGTCACGGTATCTAGTGACATGTGAAACGCAGTTCGATATAAATTATTTTTTGTTTATTGGTTCATTTTATGCACAAACATGAAAGTGTGAGGTTTGATTTATTTTGTGAATAAACTTGTATCCGAGCCAGACGTCGGAAGCTGGGGACGGGTTTTTCTTGAGTGACAGCCGCCGCTTGGAACATGACATATTTGCACCAACACGGAGATAAGGAAAGATAATTTTCGTCGCTACCAGGCTTGGGTCGCAGCGGGCGGGCTAACCCATGTTCACGGATGACCAGAGAGATCAGCTGGAGCTCAACCCTGCAAGGATCGACGACGCGCACTTGACCGCGTTTCAAGACAATGGAGAGAGGTCATTTCCATTCCCTGAGAAAGCGAAGCGAAGCCACCTCAGCGTGGGTTTCAACGGACGAATTTGATTCTCTTATAAATATACGGTGCTACCATCCCAGACACAGTTTTCACCCGGATTTCACAGAGAGGGCATCTCCGCGCTACACTCTCGCGTGATCATTGCTTTGTGTCCGTGAACTTCGTTTCCTTACGTACTGTGAGCGACTTGCGGATAGGGAGTTACCAGTGTGCGCCTTATTTTGGTGAAGATTACGCGGTGATTTGTTTTTGCCAAGCGTGGACTACATAAGGATGGAGGGCTAAAGAAGATAGAGAAGGGGGGCGTCGCTTCCCTGACGCCTGCAACGACGCCGAAGCCAGTCAGACGACGCCGAAACCAAACACTGCCCAGAGCCCGAAGGACGCTTTCAGATCGACGTCCCAACCAAAGCCCGAAGGACGTTTCCAGAGAGAGATGATTTCAGATCGACGTCCCAACCAAAGCCCGAAGGACGTTTCCAGATCGACGTTCCAACCGAAGCTAGTTACCAGAGAAAGAGAGGGAAGGATGATACCAGAACGACGCCCAAACGAAGCCCGGCACCAGAGATTCCTGACCGGCGCGTGACCACGTACACCCGACGCTAGTGACAAGAGGAACGCCCGAAGTTCTGAGGAGGTGCAAGTACACCATATCGTCGCAATTATTCTTCGTCGCGATCGACCTCGGAGGACAATTTCGCCACAAAGGAACCGTGTGCAAGTCCCGCGTCCAGGAGAGATGAAGGACCACGCCGTGTAGCAGAGCCTGGTACAGTATACTTCAGAGGGTCTCATGTACATGTAAACGTGCGCCGTTATTATCAACACCGTACAGTTAACGCCGACGTCTCACTTATTTGCAAAGTTACTCAGGAAAACCCAAACCTAACTTCCGCGTCTAAAAATTGTTTTGGTATTGTTATAAAAAAGGGTAATTTCATGTTCAGATGTTCAAATTTAATTGTCTGCATTCAGGGTTAGAAGCTCCATCTCATTTCTTTAAAATTTAGTATAAATTGTCAAAGTGTGCTCCATTTCTTGTGTAACCGACCGCCCCGTCGCGCCATTTAATTTGTCAATAGTTGACTGATGAGTCCTTTTTAATTATGGAAAGCGTAGTTGTTTTTATTGCAAGGTCGTGTGCGTGAAATAGTATTATTTGTTGCATAGTGGTTTTTAAGGTAATTTTTGCTCGCGCCGACGATTGATTTGTGTATTCCGGCAGCTGGAGCCAATTAAGTTTTTGCATCACTATGTAATTGTGTAGTTGTTCTCATTGGACGAGAGAGGCTGGTGTCTAATGCCCCCGTCCGAGAAACTTGTATAATGTCGTGCATACGACTGGGTGCAAACGTTCATTCGAACGAAAGATTTAACCACGCCGACCCAATTGTCTTAGTTAACCGCTTTCCGAGGGCTGGCACTTAAGTTAATTTAAAAGAGCACAGGAGCTGGCAGACAAATGCCCTAAATTCACATAAAGGTTTAAAAATTAAAAGGAATGCTATGTTAATGAGATCCATGATTTGTATCCATACTTCACATGTAAAAATACCTCAGGTGTGTGAAAGAGAGAGAGAGTGAATGAGTGAGCGTTTGAGGAGGCTTTGTAAACAGTTGTTGATTGCAATATTTCTTTGTTGTTACAATATATATTCACTTTTTACCGTTCGTCAGTGTTGTTATTTGACGTTTTTCAGGTACCAGATATTATGCCATTAGTGTTTTATGATTGTTCGAATCTACATATCAAAGGTAAACAAAACAGTGTAACTTTTCAAGGTATTAATCTCCGCCTCGCAATAGTATGACAATAAACGACCGTCTCAGTACCGAACTTGATACCTGGACCGAGAGTCACGACCGGTCTCCCGTACACATAACGACGTTTGGCCCCGTGCCGGGGTATGATTGACACGTCATTTCGGGGACTGTGAGTGCACTCGTTACACTTCTACGTCTTTCATCCCCTCTCCAACTTTCTTCATGTATTTATCCCTTTCGTTCTACCTCTTTCATCCCCTCTCTAACTTTCTTCATGTATTTATCCCTTTCCTTCTACCTCTTTCATCCCCTCTCCAACTTTTTTCATTTATTATCCCTTTCCTTCTACCTCTTTCATCCCCTCTCCAACTTTCTTCATTTATTTATCCCTTTTCTTCTACCTCTTTCACCCCTCTCTAACTTTCTTCATGTATTTATCCCTTTTTCTACCTCTTTCAGCCCTCTCTATCTTTCTTCATGCATTTATCCCTTTTCTTCTACCTCTTTCATCCCCTCTCCAACTTTCTTCATGTATTTATCCCTTTCCTTCTACCTCTTTCATCCCCTCTCCAACTTTCTTCATGTGTTTATCTCTTTCATTCTCTCTCTTTCCTCGCGTTTTTATATATTTCTTTCTATCTGTTTTTCAATATCTCTTTTTTCTTCATGTGTCTATCTCTTTCTTTCACCCTTTTATTCATTTTATCTTTTTCTCTTTTACTCTCTTTCTTCGTGTGTTAGAGACTTGGTTTTTGCTGATATTTTATTTATTTTTTCTTCTATTTTCCTTATGCTTTTATCGTAGACGTATATCTTTCTTCAGTTTAATGATTAACATGCTTTGTCTCAATTCATGCCTCTTTTCATATTATATTACTCATGCTAGCACCGAAGGAGGGGGGCCATCGTGTTATACAGAAAATTACATTTTTTTCCCCACAATCTTATAATGGAAAATTTCTCATCCTTGTATCATTCTCAAGTAAAAGGATTGACTGTTTGGAATGGCACAACATCATTTATCAATCGTTGAACCCTTTCATAAGACTTTCAATTCACCCCGTACCAAAGCTGTTGTTCGAGAATCAACCCCCCCCCCCATAGAAAATTTCTAGGTGCGGCTATGACTTCTAGATGCTTGATTGATTGATTGCTTGACTTGGTTTATATTACTTCGCCTTTCTGCCGCTTTTGTCTAATAGCGAAGATGAGGATGTGTGATGATATAATGAAATTGACGAACAACACCCATCCTCAGACCGGCACAGGTCCCATATAGCAACCAATGTATAACATTTTGACTCCAAAGCTGGAAAATCAGTCGTCAATATTCGACGGCAAGAAGTCACACATATGCCTTACCAAAATGTTACCCCTTACACTCGGTTTTTCTCATCGCTGTCAAGCTGTAAAAACGAGAGAATGTGATGTGGAAATAGATGCAAGGAAAGACGCGAGGTCAGGTTCTTTAAGGTAACAACCGGGGGTTGTTACGATTTAAGGGTGAAAAAAACAACACTGGTGGCACCTCGCAGCGGGCGGGTGGTTTTTAGGCCACGTTTTAACCAAAAATTAACAAAATCCTGAACACCTTCGGAATTTACGAGGTCTCAAAAGACCCAAAACAGTCCCCGCATCCATCACAACACAATCTCCTTTTCCCTCGAACTTCCACCTCTCCTGGATATACAAGAAATTTGGACCGCGTTCCCATTGTAGCCACCAAAACCCTTAAGCAGGTGGGACAACCGAATATATGCAATAAATCACACCTTATTTCTTTCCCTCGTTGTGGATTTTTGCTCTATTCTCTTCTTCCCAACAGGAAGACCGACCTCTGTTCAATGGCGTGTGAAATTTCGTTTCTGTGGGCAAACCGAGGATAACAAAGGAAGGTCTGGATGCTGAATCCAAGGTTAAGCGCTGTGATCAGACGTAAAGATTCGCAGCAGTTTGCGCGGCCGCCTGTTGGCCTAGGCATCAATAGGCGTGGATAATCCAATTGGCTCTGTTTTTGCCTCTTGTTCAAGCCGGAAAAATGTCCGAGTACAATGCGCTTCTGTGTGTTGAAGCAAGAAGGTAAAATGCATGTCTGATTGTCTGTGGTAAGCGTTCTGTTTGTCGCAATGGCATATGCAAGGACGTATAGGGTAAATTACATTTCAAGGCACTTATCAGCAAAGCTTTACACAATGAAGCTGAGTTTGTGGGCATTAATTATCAGTGGCGGTGATTAGAAGGGCAGTTGCCCCTTCCCCGCACTAAAAAGACTTTTCTTGCCCCCCTCCTCCCCAGTTTTGGAACCCAATTGTCGCCACTGTTAATTATGAAAGTATTATGACGAGAATAAATAGGTGTCTATACATTCCAAAAGTGGCGTGTTTATACGCATTGCTTCTTTTCTGACGGTACGCCTCCCCGATTGCGCAGTGATAGCGTCGTCGCCTTGTAATCAAGGGGTCTCTGGTTATACCCGGAGGAGGCACATAGTGGTTCGGATCCCACTTTAAACTGTAGGTCCAGTCCCAATTAGCCTTACTGTGCATAAAGTGGACTTGAAACACCAACTCAATCAATCAAAATTCTGGCGATACATTTTATTGTACATTACATAGATTCAATATCATACACGAACATAAAACACTATATTTTGAGTAATTCTTGTATTGAACAGAGTAATCATAATAGGCCTACACCAAATCGAAGAGTAGCAGAACCTTCCTCCCCCCCCCACCAAAGAAAACACTGTACATATGTTAACAATTTATAATCATTACCTTTATGCAAGATAAAATATTCAAATTTCAATTCGAAAGCTTCTCTTATGTCCCAATCCCAATTACTACACTCTACAAAATATGCAACTAAGTTGCATCACTTTTCGTGAATGAGCTTTAAAAGTTTTAGCTGTAAAGTTTAGTTTAGTTTTAGCTCTTAAAATAAACCTAGTTTTTGGAATTTCGAAAACTGTGGAACCATTAATTCATTGGATTAGATGGTAGATTATGAGATCATGTAGGTCTTTCTCACCTCATATGTTTCGCTCTAATGCAATTTTTGTTTTGGTAATTCTGTTCTGAATAGATATAACTGAACTGTATTTATCTTAATAACCATAAAAATATCAAGAATCTTTGTAATTTGAAATGAACGATAGCAATTTCTAGGAGACGTGACGTACCGGTTCGAACCCCCTCCTGACGTCCATAGGTCTCAGTCAGTACCCCTTCAAAATGCCTCTTCAAGGCGTGGGTTAGAAGCACTGAATATTTCACGGGGTGTACGGGGAGACCCTTTCCGAGTACACCGAAATATCAACCTCCCTTCCACGTAGTACACCCTGGACTACATTTTGCAAACTAACGAGGCCCTGGCGTCTGGACCAATGGCCAGTATAACCCTCCATGGGACTTGTATTGCGTGCTCTCCATATGCGTTTGTGATTGTATTTTCACCAATTTCGTCTCATCGCCTTTCAACCTAATCTTCGCGATTAGCCAAGAGTAGCAGAAGAGCGCCTCTTCGTAAGTTAGTGTCTTCCAGAAGCATGTCTGGAAGAGGCCTCTGCTTAAACCCTATTGTTCGGACTGAAAAGTGAAAAAAATATTTTGAGTCTTCGGCCTGCCTTTCGGGAAAAAGAAGAGCTCTCTCGTGCTTCGAAAGTCGGAGCCAAAGCCTGATGATAAATTATGAAATATTTAACCTGTCCGTGGAGGAAAGACGATCCACGGCGGCGAATGCTATGTTTAGTTTGACTTAGCGGCATATGCCACTGCCGGAGAAGTGGAGGGGGGGGGGGGGACAAATGCTCAAGTCACTCAAGCCCTTCTTATCCCTCCGCTACTGAACACGGTAAAGCTGTGTTTGCGGTTCTCACTTATCGCACACCAAATTGAGCACCTTCGTCTATTGACGTCACGATAAAGTTCGTTTAGAGCTGTTATTCTGAAAAAAAAAATGATAATCCCGGTTTGGCTTGAATGATCCTCTTAGTAATATATTTTTTTAGTTACGGTGTGCGTGGGAAATTTCCCATAAATACGTGCCTGAGAGCAGCCCCTGGGGAATAGAGGCGGTCGAAGCGTGGTGCTGATCACACCGCCTCACTCTCTGCCTACGCGGTACAAAACGATAGCAATCCGCACTTGGAGGGACGGTAACAATGAAGACAAAGGCTCTCTTGAGCTATGCTTCTGGAGTCACTGATATACAGGGTGTCCACAAAGTCCTGCTACAGTTACAATGAAACTTAACTTCCAAACTATATGAGATAAATACATGCAGTTTTTTGCAACGTGTTCTACAGCTCTCAAAGTTTTATTTACAATTACAACACTTCAAGCTGTTCGAGAACTTCTGCAATCCGTGTACGAAGTGTGACAAGATCTGGAACAGGATTTTTGTAGACATGATCCTTGACGTACCCCCAAAGGAAAAAAAAATCCAAGGGAGTGATATCAGGGGAGCGCAGTGGCCAGGAGATTGGTCCATTGCAGCCAATCCATCTCCCAGGGAAATGTCTATCCAAAAGGTCCCTCACATCTAGAGACCAATGAGGAGAAGAAACACGGATTGCAGAAGTTCTCGAACAGGTTGGAGTGATGTGCGTGCTATTTTAGAAAGTCCAGAGCCAAATGATAAGGTTCAACTACAAAGCTTTTTAGGGACGGTTGCATTTCAAAGCCGTTTTCTACACAACTTGTCATCTACAATACCACACCTTTATCGACTTCTGAGGAAAGGCGAAAAATGGTTGTGGACTAATCAATGTGTATCGGAATTTAAGGCTGTTAAAAATAAGATTGTTCAGACACCTGCTATAATTCCTTTCGATCCTTCAAAAGAAATAATCCTAGAAACGGATAGTTCTTGCTACGGTGTTGGAGGACGATTAGGGCACAAGATAGATGGCGAACATCGAACAGTGGCGTGTTTTTCAGCCACACTTTCACCTGCTCAGAGGAATTACTGTCAGGGAGAAAGAGAGGCATTAGCCATTTTTCGTCTGTTAAGCATTTTTATTTATATCTGGCAGGTCAAAAATTTACAATACACACTGATTCAACAACTGCGAAATCATTGCTTGATTCGAATACACCAGTGCCAATGCAACACGTTGGCAGAAGTGGAAAATATTCATGGCATCACTGAATTATGAAATAGTGTATTCTAATAATGTTCCAATAGCAGACGCTTTGTCAAGATTACCACTACCTAAATAATTGCAGTCACATTTTATTTTGACAGCGTATGCAGATCTAGAACAAAAGTTACAACCGTTACGAATATCGGAGATCAAGGAACATACAACACAAGATGAATTGTTGTCTAAAATAATAATTTACGTTAAGAATGGTTAGCCAAGAGGAATTGATTCACAAATGAATGAGGAAGTAGTAGCTTTATGGAAGAAACGTCTGGAACTGTCAACAGAAGATGGATTGTTGATGTGGGAAAATAGAATTGTATTGCCAGAGACACTGCGATGCAAGTTTCTGACTCAAATTCGTGGTCTGCACAGTGGCGTAGTGAGATTAAAACAGATTTGCAGAGAGTTAATTTGCTGGCCTAAAATGACTTCTGACATTGAAAGTTTTGTTGCAAAATGTGATGCTTGTCAGACGAATGCAAGAGCTCCAGCAAAAGGACAATTTATATCATGGACACCGACATCACAACCCATGGAACGTGTACGTACATGTCGATCACTTTTATTTCAAAGTTTATTTATTCCTGTTGTGTGTTGATGCTCACACGAAATTTTTGAATGTTTGGCAATGTTCTAATTTAACGGCTCAAGAAGCAATTAGACATTTGAAAAGCCAATTTTACATACTTGGTTCTCCAACAAAGTTAGTCTCAGATAATGGACAACCCTTTGCAAGTGAACAATTTAAGATGTTCTGCCTACCCATATAAACCTTCGGAAAACGGGTTGGCTGAGATAACAGTCAATACCGTGAAAGGGTATCTAACCATCATAGGAGATTTTCCAAAAGGGGATGTTAAAAAATTAAATACTGGAGTAGAATCATTGCTGCGTACAGTAATACACTGGCATAACAGTACTCCATTGCCATCAACTGGAACATCTCCAAGTTCATTAAAGTTTTCTTACAACACTGCAAGTAACATAATCATTAAAGATGACAATAAAAATGTTCATTATGAATGTGAAAAATTCTCAATTGGAAGTAAAGTACATTATTACTGCCCTGAAAGAAAGATATATATATATATATATATATATATATATATATATATATATATATATATATATATATATGAAAGGAGAGATTATTGAAAGATGCAGTTTTGCTGTGTATAAATTGAGAGATGTAGAAATTGGTACATACAGAAATGTACATTATTCATTTTTAAAGATACTTAAGGAAACGAGAGAAGATTCAAATCAGTCAGAAAGACTTCAGGAATATGACGATAGTGCATATCATGCATATTTATATCCTCCAATTAAAAATGAAATTCATCGACAGGAACTAAGAGACAGTAAAGAACACAATGCTCACAGTTCGTCTTCGAAGGGAGGAAGAAATCTTTGCCCAGGAACCAGTTCATCTAATGAGCAATGGAATAATTTTGGTCTAGGACATAGTTCGATGGGAAGAAGGAAATCTCAAAGAGTAAAAAGGCAAAGAGTATTTTACCCCTCATAAGTTTGTCTTCTATGGAAAGGGGAGAAGATGGATATATATGTCACTAAATTTCTACTTCTTTGAGTATTTCTTAAGATTATGCGTGTGTAACAATTTACTACAGGATTGAATTATGAAAACTATTTATAATTTATCTATTTACTATTATTATTATCTATTTTCTTACACATTGCTTCTATAGTTTTTACATATTTCTGCCATATTTTTACTTTTGCTAAATAAATATTTATCCTCCAAAAATGTATTAATATTCTTTCACCTTGTGCTGCCATCTATGTTTCTTTTCAAACAACACTTTCTTTCCATATCGTGTTATTGAAATATATGATTTGTAACAACTCTTTTCAAAATAAATAGCCACATTTATGTAATAAAAATTAAGGTTTTCGCGCTACTTTGACTGGGACATTTTTCTTCGCGCATGCGCGGAGAATGCTCTGCCATAGACCGAAGGCTGCCGAAGGGACCCGTGTGGTTTGCAGCTATAGGGGCTATCCACGAGTAAACAAAAACATATCGAACGGCACAATCGATTGTCGAACTGTAGCACAACAACTTCCGGTTCACGGCGGCCGGGTAATTCAAGCGCGTACTTGTGTCATTTCTTCTCGTTTAGTATACCGGATGAAATTGATCATATAAAAGCAGTTGACGACGAGGAGAATAAGAGATATCAGGGCAGAGTAGAGGCCTTTGCATATCAATTAGATGAGCAACTAGGAAGTAATACGGCATTATTCCAAGATGAGATCCATTTGCTGATCGTCGTTTCATTGGCGATATTTGTAGCCTACATATTAAATAGAAAGTAATTTTTCCTACAGAGCGAGAGTGCTTAAATGCATACATTTATGTTTTAAGTGAAAAAGTGCGAGATGTACGGACATATAAAAAACGGAAAAAGGAGCTTCTTTTCTTCAGTCAGGACGAGTCGGAGGGATGCGGATAATGCACACTTGCTGGTTTCGTTCTCGTTTGAACGCAGAAATACAAAACGCTCATTGTTATTTTAAGTCAATTTTCTGTAATTTGTGTTAAACATGACGATGAAGATGAATAATAAACTGGAAAAATTAATGATGGGACAAACACAATGACACACCATTGCCTCACCATGGTGTTCAAACCTAGGACCTCTTCTCCATCAATGTTGATTTTATTGATTGAGTTGGTGTTTTAAGTCCACTTTGTGCACAGTAAGGCTAATCGGGACTGGACCTACAGTTTAAAAAAAATTGGGATCCGAACCACTATATGCCTCCACCGGGAATCGAACCCGGAACCCCTTGATTGCAAGGCGACGAGGCTACCACTGCGCCATCGGGGAGGCATTCTATCTATCAATGTTGAAAAGATTTCCATTGCAAAAGACGAAAATTAATAATAGTACCCGCACTTAATTTTCTGGCTACACAAAAAAAAATATTTCCTCTTATTTCCTCTGGTTACACACACACAAAAAAAAACTCGTTACACAAAAATTTAATACAGTTCGTGTGTACTTCAAGAACTTAACGTGTAACCTATCTGGCCATGACCGAGCATCTTTTGAAAGGAAAAGTAATATTTTTGCTCATATCACTAAAACAGAGAAAAAAATCGAGATTTGAATGATTTCTCTTCTACTTTTAATGAAGTGCAAGTGGTGCGGGACGCAAAATTTTTGGTTGGGAAGGAAACAGGACGGGGTATTTTTAAAGTCCTGACGTTCAAAACGGGAAAAATAATGTTATTTCCCGACTAAATTGGGAGATTATAGGAGCGTAAAATATTCAACATTACCCGATACTAAAAGAAAATTATAATTATACACACAATTTCACCCTCGGGTGATGATTTATTTTGCATTTCTGGAATAAAACCTGCTAATTTCAATAAATTTCGGACATTTAGTACAAAAAAATGTAGGGAATAAACTATCATTTTTTCCGAAGTCTGGATCGGAATGTTTTTTTCTTTTTTTCTTTTGAGGTCCCGACTTTTTTGGTTTTTCCACATCCGTTGTCATTACTGCGCAGTCTACTCCTGCTAATGGTCTTCCAATTTTCACGCCTGACAGCTTGAATGCAATAATTTGTGGCGCCTAGATCTCGAGGAAATGGATGAAGAGAGATCCATGAAAGATTATTTAGCCCTGATCGTAGTTTACATCCTCCTTGTACACACTCATTCGTTCCTTTCATACATGACACAATCTCAGCTCCCTTTAGCGGCATGTTGTGAGCCTACGAACCGGAAGTTGTTGTGCTACAAGTATGGCGTCCGCGCGAAGGCACTTCCTTCCGGTGGATAGCCCCTATAGTGTGAAACCCCGTGTCGCTTCGGTCTGAAAGCTCCCCAACCAAAAGTCAGCAGAACGACAGGGAAATAATCTTATACCCAAAAGCCGTCTGCTCCTAAACTCCAGGCGCCAATCCACCTTTTCATTTCCATCTGAGCTCTTCACGGCAATCTTTACCCCTGTCGTTTTTTTCCCCCCCTGGTTCTTTTAGTCGCGCACCTTTTACCATTCTTTCCCCCCCAATCCTCTCCTTTTTTACCATCCCCCCACGTTCGCCTATTTTTATCCCCATGCCGTTTCCATAATCCTCAAAGAAGGAAGGCGGCGTGTGTTTGTGCGATGTGAAAAGCTGCGTGGTTGGGAGGGGGTGGAGATCTGGCAGAGCAGTGGGTGGCGGGATTCACAGACACATGTGATACACGAATTCAGAGCCATAGTTTTCCATCTTCCATGAGAAGAGACGTATGTCAACTTTCCTTCTCTTTTAGCCCGCTTGTTTTGTGTAACTGCTTTGCATAAATGTACACATGCGTAGCTGAGTGGTTGGTGCTATTGCCTCTGGTACAGTCAGTCCTTGGTTCGATGCTCTCTCGCTGCTGTACCATTTACTTTCTGCTGCAGTGTGTGCGGAATTGTGAAGCAATTCCCCTGTTTGACTTACTCTTCTCGGCACCAGGCGAGTTCCATCAGTTAAATGACTCTTAACTTGTCTCACTTCAGTATCATTTAAAGCAAGAAGCACACATACAGACAGAAGGATAAAAGGAAAGAGAAAGAAAAGGGGGCACAAACAAAGAAATAGTTTTTGTTTTAAGTCCGCTTCTATGCACAGGCAGGCTAATCGGGACTGGACCTACAGTTTAAAGTGGAATCCGAACCACTATGTACCTCCACCGGGTATCGAACCCGGAAGTCCTTGATTAGAGGACAACAACGGGGAGACCCAGAAAAAAGAGAGAAATAGCAAGAAGATAGGAAAACGGAGATAGAGAGAGAGAGAGAGAGAAGAAAGATAGAAAAGCGGAGATAAACAAAAGAAAGAAAACGGGACACAAGAGACAGAGAAGAAAATAGAAGATAGAGAGAGAGAGAAGAAAGATAGGAAAGCGGAGATAAACAAAAGAAAGGAAACTGGACATAGAGACAGAGAAGAAATATTGAAATAGAAGATAGAGAGCGAGGAAATAGAGAGGGAGGAACAGAGGAAGTAGATGGAGAGAGAGAGAGAGAGAGAGAGAGAGAGAGAGAGAGAGATGTAAGATAGAAGGAAAAAGAGGAAAAGAAAGGTTACCTTGCTACATTCAGAGTGTAGCGAACTGCGGCTCTTATTGAATGGAAAAAGTTGTTTGTGGAAAAGTGTTTCGAAATAGTGTGTCGCCTTTTTTCTCTTCTACAACAAGACAAAGACGTTTAACTTTTATCGGACCCACCTATAATTAGTAAAGTAAGCCTTTTCATACAATTTCCCCAGCACGTAAGATTATAGAGGCATCTGATATCTGCTTAATTTTTATTTGTATATCAGAAATCAAGCCTAGTGGCGCTATGGGCGGAGTTAAAGCTTTTGCTTTGGGGGGCAGACACTGGGAGAAGCATATGATGTACCTGAGGGTTATTGAATATCCCCTAGTTTATAAGGGGTCCGGAGGTCTTCCCCCGGAAATTAAGAAAAAACAACAACTTAAAAACACTGAGTTCCAGGCCTTTTTGAGTTGAAAATGTTAAATTTCCTCGCTTAAGTAAACAAATATTAATGAGTATATTGGTTGCCAGTTTTAAAAGAAGTAAAACAGTACGATTATTGCATTTTGCATTTCATTAATTTTTTATTGATACAATACTCGTATTACTTTAAAAAAGTTACGGTACAATAGTAAGCTTCTCAAATATTAGAAAAAATTAAATTAAAAAGTTATTTTGATGCCTCAGCAGTAACTGTTGACTCAACACAAAATCATTTTACGTTTTTCTTTCTTCAAACTGTACACATCAATCAAATCGTCTAAGACCCGCTATTGCGGCGCAATTACCGCACATGCCATCATTCCAAACGTAAATATTTGCGGTATGGCTTCATAACAAAAATGTAGTAACTGAACTTAATCATGTGTTATTTTTTTAATCTTTTTTAAGTTGGGGGGCCAGGTCCCCCTGGCCCCTCCAGAACTCCGCCTATGAGTGGCGCAGGAAACCCCTAAATCCTGTGCACCGAATTGTACTTCTTGTACTTAGACGCAAGATGTTACCGTTCAATGAATATCTTTATTAGTAACAAAATGCAAAACGATTATTTTGTCTGCATTATTCCCGTATCCAAGAGAATTCAAAATCACTGTGAATGTTGAATGTCACCACTTTGAACAACTCATAATAATGCAATATAAATATAAATGTCTGCATGCTAAACATATGTGCATAAAAATACAAGTGGGACGTCACGGGTCGAAAATGCCGGCATGCCTCGCCGTATGCAGTCACGTGCTATATCGGCCCCGAACCAAAATGAACGCACTGTATTATACTACGTATATTGTAGTACTAGATACCTCACCTCGTTCTCGGAATATTTTATAGGAAGTAAAGACGCAAAATGTTGAAATGAGTTCTAGGACTTTATACAGTGCGTCCATTTCGATCTTCAGCCGAGAGATCGGGAGAAGCGTGGCGGGCGGCGCTGACGGAGATGCCGACATTTGCGGCCTGTAATGCCCGCTTATTTTTATGGACATATGCAGACATTTATATAAATATTGCAAAACGAGCATTAACCTGTGGTATAATTTATCGTCTGTAATTCATCCAAGTTCTGCCCTTATATACACAAAAAATACGCTTTAGAAACGATGTTAAGAGCCACAGATAATAAAACATTTTAATCATAGTTTTGACCAGTAACGTCCTGCTTAAGTTTATATCCTTGAAAGAGTTTTGTGTCGATGGGGATCGTTTGGAGGTTTCGAATGTGTAACACTGTATCAAGATTACGCTGTAGACTAAACCGTTAAAAGTCAATGGTGTTCGTGTGCTTCCTTGCAATCCGAAATCTCCGAGCTCGAGTTTTTTGTTCCTTCGCGACAGAGCTGTGAATTTAGTGGCGAGCAGATGTAAACCAAGAGCGTGTTAATTTCGTACTGTGCGCAAGTGGTTACTTGCCATTACTTGTTTGTGTTATTGCAGTATGTATGTGTGTTGTGTCAGTGAGACGATTGGAATGCCAGCCGCAAGGTTCACGTTACGAGGGGTCTGATAAGTTCTCGGCCCGACCCAGAAGGACTTTAGCTACAGGCACGAAAGTTTCAGGCTATTCAAGGTATTCTCCCCGAAAATCTACACACTTGGCACTTGGTGGATATCAGTTTGAACAAC
Organism: Lepisma saccharinum; assembly: GCF_977018435.1. Taxonomy (NCBI): domain Eukaryota; kingdom Metazoa; phylum Arthropoda; class Insecta; order Zygentoma; family Lepismatidae; genus Lepisma; species Lepisma saccharinum. The sequence continues at coordinate 18,792,064 of NC_139242.1, read as the reverse complement.
TCTTATAACACAGGTTAGTGCTCGTTTTGCAATATTTATATAAATGTCTGCATATGTCCATAAAAATAAGCGGGCATTACAGGCCGCAAATGTCGGCATCTCCGTCAGCGCCGCCCGCCACGCTTCTCCCGATCTCTCGGCTGAAGATCGAAATGGACGCACGGTATTTTCCGGAATTGTTCGTTTCTTTTTAAAGAAAAACTGTTAAAATTACTTTGAAAATATCCATAAAATTTTCAAAAATATAAAAATTGAAATTAATTTTGGAAAAATTTTTTGGTAGCAAAGTTGTGTACTTAAAGAAATTAAAGCAAATGTTGCCTGTTTTGAAATGGAATATATATATATGTATGTATGTGTGTACATGTATGGAGGTTGAACTTTGTTCCTACGTCACTGATCGCGCACACTGTTAACGTAATTACATTTGATATTTTAAGTTGAGAAGTGAAACTTAAATGTAAGAACGCTCTGATGGATGTTATGGGTACTTCGGTCTTTCTTTCTCTGGAAATACCGCCGAGAGAAAAATTATGCATTCCTGGAAAACATAAGCAAAACAAGCGAGAGAAACAGACGAACGAAACACGATAATAACACGTATGGAGACGTGGCTTTTCAGTTTTCCAGGCCGAACCGTATCCCGGAGGCACATCCCGTAAAGAGAAGGTTCCAGATGTAATGATAGCGAAGATGTTGCTGGAAACTGTGCGCATCTTTTTGCCTCCTTCTTGCCTTCCGAGTGAACGGTGCCCGGAAGCTCTGTCGGCCATAAACTCTCCTCCAAGACCCCTTTTTCTCAGACGAACTTAATAACTGCTTCATTTTGCATTTCCGTCCAAACATAAACTGCAAATAACCACATGTCTGGACGGATGATCTCGCTGCATTCGACCATCCCAACAGCGCATGCAGCGTTTTAACCCTTTTATGTAGTTCCTTACCTGCAGTGCGATCGTGAACATTACTCCCGAATTGTAACAGTGGTGCAAGCTTGGTGCGAGAAAGTGTCAAAATACGTCCATGGGTCGCGCAGGATAGAAATTACACCGCCCTACAACCACGGATGTATTAGTACCCTGTGGCCTTGTAAGGTCCCAAGGTCTTTACTTACTGGAAGCATCACCCAAAACTCAAAATGCATCGATTGATTAAATTGTTGTTGTAAGTCCACTTTATACACAGAAAGGCTAATCCGGACTGGGCCTACAGTTTATAGTGAGATCCGAACCATTGTGTGCCTCCGCCGGGTATCGAACCCAGGACCCCTTGATTACAAGGCGACCACGCTACTACAGCGCCATCGGGGAGGCACTCAGAATGCATCGAATCAATTGGCACAGTTAAATGTGTAATCATGGGTAATTTCACAGTTCAAACAGCACTTTTCACGGCTGAGTAGAGTTCCATGCTACCTCTCCCCTCCATGTTCAAGTAAGATGAGCAGGAAAGGTGTTTTTGAGCAGGCCGTTGGAGGTTCCATAGCAATAGTTTATTATGGAATCCTCCCGATATATCGATAGGTCTGGCAACACTGACGTTGGCCGCGCTGAAGGCTCCTTCTCCCTGCCCTTTCTCACACCCGCCAGCGCAATGCGATTCTGCGCAGGTTTCTTTCCTTGTGGTCCGACTATAGTGGCCACAGCTCGTTTAACGCGTTGAACTCGTGCGACTTCGGGACTGGACTAATTTCACGTCGTCGTATTAATCGTTTGGTTCGCGAAAGTTTTTTTCCTCAACTTCAAAACATTAATTTAGAATTAGCAACACTGCATCTAGGATTGTTGCTATTAAAGAGGGAAAGTAAACCATATTTACGATGCTCTCTTAATTTTCTGGAAAGACTCCTCTTTCTTTTCGTTTTGTGCACAAGGAAAAACATATCTATAATCGATGCAGAATTGGCAGTTTTGAAGCAGTTTTTGAAGAGCCGTAAAAGTGGTTCTGCGAAAACCATTACTGCTGCAAAACCAGCTGAAAAAGAGCAATTGCGAGAAACGAGAGATGAAAGTCCCGTAAGTAACTAAGAAGAAGGAGACGGACACAGAATTAGTAATTCCATGATGCAGTAAGGTAACAAGTATAAAGTGGCGAGAAGGAATTTCTCGAGGAATTCGACGAGGAGCAGAAATTGTATTCATGGACTACAAGGTTGCAGCTCCACAGGATAAAGAGAAGGACCTTTATGGCAAAACAAATGATTTGTTAGGTTTTGTTTTTTTAAGTCCACTTTATGCTCAGACAGGATAATCGGAACTGTACGTACAGTCTTAAGTGGATGATTGATTGGTTTGCTTTATTTTACTTATAGTAGAGGAAATAAACGTTTTCACCCGGGAATAATTGCAACACAAGTATTTTTGTGCCAGATTGTGCGGAATGGTAAAATGAATAATATATTAAAAAACCGCCATCCAAGTGTTTGGAGAAAATCCGCCACCTTGGAAAATGGCGGCAAAAATTCACCTGAAAAAAAAATGTAATATCTCGAAAACGGTGCATTGCACACAAATAGTGAAGATAACCGAAATGAAAGAGCAGAAAATTTGCTAAATCATTAAACTACATATCTCCTCAACTCCCTGACTCTAAAGGCACGAAACAAAAAACAATCTCTACAGGAAATAATAAGCTGTGAATTTGGTTCAGTGACTTTGGGTCGTAAATTACAGTTTCTTCAATATATGCTGTTTTTCTTATGTCGAAAACGAACTTTTACGCTAATTCTAAAAATTAAAGGAAATATTTGAATCTTTCTAACTCGATTAATATTTATGGTAGCTCTATCAAACACAAAAACATAATTAAGCAAATTTTCTGCTCTTTCATTTTGGTTACCTTCACTTTTTGTGTGCAATGCACCGTTTTCGAGATATTATAATTTCTTAGTTTTTAAGGTGAAGTTTTGCCGCCATTTTCCAAGATGGCGGATTTTCCCCAAACACTTGGATGGCGGTTTTTTAATATATTATTCATTTTACCATTCCGCACAATCTGGCACAAAAATACTTTTTGTGTGCAATGCACCGTTTTCGAGATATTATAATTTCTTAGTTTTTAAGGTGAAGTTTTGCCGCCATTTTCCAAGATGGCGGATTTTCCCCAAACATTTGGATGGTGGATTTTTAATATATTATTCACTATGCCATTCCGCACAATGTGGCACAAAAAATATTTTTGTTGCAATTATTTCCGGGTTAGGCCATTTTTTTTCCCGTTGTTTTCCTATACTATTAGCTTTTCTGACACTTTTGGCTAATATCGAAGATGATGTTGAATGAAATAGATGAAGGTACAATCTCAAACACACATGGACAGAACACAGCACAAGCCCCACACAGGATTATACTGGCTGTGAGTCAAGACGCCAGAGCCTCGCTAGTCTGCAAAATGCATTACTGGATGTGCTCCGTGGAAGGGACGTTGTCATTTGGGTGTCTTCACAAATGGTTAATTGAATTATTTTATTTTATGCCACTTTTGGCTAATTGGGACGATGAGGAAGAGTGATGATTAGGTAAAATTAATGAAGGGACACTCACAATGAATGCCAGGACTGGGATTCGAACTCGGGACCCGAACGTGACAAATACAACGTCATAACTAACTAACTAACTCTCTAGCCTTCTTAAACCCAAAGGTTCATGGCTGCAGCAACACAGGCCTTCCATCTGTCCCTATCCTGAGCAAGATCCATATACTCTTTTCCATCCCTACCAATTTCCTTTAAGTCCATCTCAACATTATCCCTCCATCTTCTTCTTGGCCTTCCTACAGGTCTCTTACCATCAGGTTTCCCAACAAGAATCCTGTAAACTCTTCTTTCCTCTCCCAATCGTGCCACATGGCCTGCCCACCTAAGTCTTCTTCATTTAATCATTCTAATAATATCTGAACATGAATGCAAATTATGTAGTTCTAAATTATGTAACCTTCTCCACTCACCTGTCTCCTCATCCCTTTTAGGTCCAAATATTTTCCTAAGGATCTTATTTTCAAATACTCTCAATGTATGTTCCTCTTTCAATGTAAGGGACCAAGTTTCGCATCCATATAGCACTACAGGCAAAATTATTGTTTTGTATATTTTAACTTTTAGTTTCTTAGATATTATACGAGAAGATAAAAGTTTATGAAGAGAAACGTAACAAGATCATATCAGTGTTTATTGAGGGTTTGTATCTTCGGATATTTTCTAGATCACAAATTTTGATGGGACTAGGAATGTGGGACCTGAAGGGTAATGGTGCACACAGAGAACTAATGCATCAAATCTATTTGATGCACCAGAAATGCATAGATTATTTTTTGGCCTTTGTGAAGGATCATGTTTACAGATTGATGTTGAACCTGGCTGCATCTTTCTCGATCGACGATGCACTTAAATATTTGGCCTGAGCTACAGACTTTATGCATTTTTTTTCAACTGATGCATTTACTTTTCTGTGCGTGGGTGGGAATGACACACAAACTCCATGGAGCTGTCTCAATTGTACGCTTTTGCAGAAAAGCGAGTTCCGAGCACCGCAACCAGACCTCTGAGGTGTTTCCAGCTTTTGCCAAGCCATAAAAGAAGTGAATTGTTTTACGACATGCAATGCAGGGACACGCATACTGGAGGAAGATGGTTAAATATTCCACCTCCCGATTTGTCGCCAGTTACTGACTATTCATTATAAATTTCCCACTCCTCAGGAGGCCACTCCTCTCCCCCCGCGGCATTCTTACCTTCGCCTCATGTCCAGTCTACCGTAAGCCTCCTCCATCGCTCATACTGATGTAACCAGGTCAATGAAAAAGCTTTCTGCTACTGAGGACCCATTCTTGAGGTGTGCGTGTGGCTGCGACATGCGTGCCGGCATGCGTATTTCCAGTAGCGTGCTTCCGCGAGGCCTCGGGGTCTTTTCTTCAGTTACAGATTATTAGGGAGATGTGCCGATAGCCGGTTCACCCCTTTCGTCTCCCCCCCCCTTCTTTTTCCCCTGCAGGAAGGAGCCGCTGATTGTGAACTCAGAGCGTGTTGGAAGATGAGGAAGAGGCATTTATTCCATCGTCAGTGTCCGAGAGGCGAGGTGATAAGACCTAATCTTTCAGAGTAGGGTATTTTTAGGGTTTTCTGTAATAGCCCAGTAGCTTGTTTCCTTTGCTAAACCAGTTATGTCTGCCACAATCAACAAGGAAATTGCTGAAAGTGTTCGCTTTGTTTACATCGTATTCTTAATCCTAGCCTACTCGAGGAGGGGAGGGGAAGATAATAATAATAAATGTTTAAATTAGTACCTTCATAAAATGTGTGTAATAATAATATGTAAATTCATATTTCATTGTTATTATTACGTGAATAGGTAAAGAGACGGTATAATAATAGAGATATAATAGACGACTTCATTATCTAGCTAATACGTGTGAGGCAGTGTTGCCACAATCTGGGGGCATAATTTCCCTTTCCAAGGGGCAAAATTTCCCTTTTGGCACTCAGCTTTTCCCTCCACTAAAAACCTTTAAACATAATAGTAATAAATAGTACATAATCTGTACTATTTTTGAGTTTGGCGTCTTAATATTTCCATGGAATTTTGGTATTTTCCATCCCATTTCGTTTAAAATATGGTTCGAATTTCCCTTCATAAAGGGAAATTTCCCTTCATGTGGCAACACTGGTGTGAGGATGCTAGGCAAAATATGTGGGAAAATAACTATCCTGGCAAGGGAATTGATGTCAAAGAGATAGAGAATTGATTATTTTTTTATTAACAAAAAAGTATGTTAGAACCAGTTGACGTACTGATAAATATTTTATGCACATTATTGTAAGTATTGCTGTGAATAAAACTTGTTTGCTACTTCAAAGTCGTGTGATCCTAATCTAATCCTTGCCTTCCAGTAAGTTAGGCGGAAATGAATAATCCTTGATTATAAAACAAATGCTAAACACGTACGTTCATTACTTCATTTTGGTACTTGGTAAGTCTCTCGGGGGGGATACGTGCCCCTTGACCCCTCCTCTAAGTACGCCATCGTGCTGATTAAAAGGTACATGTGCTTTTAGGACCTTCATACTTGTATGTGAGGTTGTAAACGCTGACAGATGTTGAGATAAAACTTTGAAATGTCATGTGGAAGAAAACCCACCCACCCAGGACCCCCTCCCCCTCCCACGGACTCCAAAGTTACGTATGGAAGCTGGCGCGAATTTTAAATTCGTACACTTATTTGACAAAATATGTTATAACTCGTAGACTATTTGACCAATCTACTTCGGGTAACTTTTGTTTTTCCGCTAAAACATCAGGGCATGCAACCGTGCAAGAATTAAAACGCCAAAGCCAATAAGAGGGGTTGGGTTGGCCGCGCCCTACAACTTTCAATGAAAAAAATCATAAAAATGGGGAGTTTGCCCCTCTATCCCCGCTATTTTGGGAAAGGGAGGCAAACGTTAGCCTTATTTTCAAAGAATGATCCTTCTTAACCGAATGAAAGTCATTTCATGTTCCTGGATGCATTACATTATCGAATATGTAAAAAAACTCCCCATTTTTATGATTTTTTTTCATTGAACGTTGGGGGCCGCGGCCCACCCAACCCATCTTATTGGCTTTGGTGTTTTGATTCCTGCACGGTTGCATGCCCTGATGTTCTAGCTGCAAAACAAAAGTTACCCGAAGTAGATTGCTCAAATAGTCTCCGAGATATAACGTTTTTCTTAAATAAGTAAAAATTTAAAAATCGCGCGCAAACGCGGCGGCCAGTGAGAGATTACTTTCGAAAACCCGCTCGGACTTCTAAAGGCTAATCAATACATCTCTACGTTAAGCAATAGATTTAGTTCGATGTGACCATGAAGTGGAATATATACAAATGTATAGGGAAGCTTTATAAAAATGTGCTTGTGCCGAATGTCGCTCACAGTATTCCAGCGCAGGACAATTCGGTTTCACTTACGTAAGGACAAGGAAATCCAGTTTTGAACTCGATGCCAGAGCTACAAAAACACCCATGACTTATGCATTGCGTCTCCTGATTCCGAGTCTCGTGACTTCTCACTCGCATCCGGGAAGAGGAGGAGAAGATGCAAAGCGAAGTAAACAGCGGTGACGATGAATATCATTGTCGAGATCACCCTAAGTCATTCGCCTCTTCAACGACATCCACACCTTCGTCGTGGGCAATGCCATTCATTTGGTTTATTTTACTTCGCTTTTCTGCCACTTTTGGCTAATCGCGAAGATGAAGATGAATGATGAAATGATGGAATTGATGAAGTGAAACACACAGAACACCCATACCCAGGCCGGAATTCGAACCCGAAATCATTGAAGACTGGTGGGGGGGGGTGATTTTAATTTGCACACACAACTATATATACAGGGAGGGGCAAAAAGATGTTACCACTGAAATAGATATGTCGAGGTTACGGTTAGTATATTATTAGGTATTTATTTTCACTGTAATTTGCATATGTGTATGTATGTAGTAGGTATGTGCATGGTACACCTATCAATTACAGTTTCCATATAACATGTCTCCAATAATCACTTGCAAGGCATATAAACCTACAACTTATCCTTCCTTCAAATTGCCATATAAGTGGTAACATGTTTTTGGCCCAGTAGCCTATATATATATATATATATATATATATATATATATATATATATATATATATATATAATATATGTATACTTATATGTAAAAGTAAAAAGTAAAGTGCTTGCACCACGCCATGAAGGCGTATAGGGGTGTGGGGTTAGGGCCCCACACTTTCTTGATCTCGGCCGAGCTGGGGGTGATGTGATCAGCACCACGCTCCTGGCCGCCTTTACTCCATAAGTGTTTCCTCCAGGTACCCACTTTATACGACGCTGGGTGGGCGCCGGAGCCGCTTGAACAGGTGGAAAAAAATCTCGGTTCTCCCCCGCCGGGGATCGAACCCGGGTCTCTCGCATGGTAGTAAAGTAAATATCAGTAAATTACAAAGTAGTTGATTCATTGATTGATCGATTGATTGATTTGCATTATCTTACTTCGCTTATTGTGCCACTTTTGGCTAATTTGCGAAGATTGGGATGAGTGATGACATGATGAAATAGACACTCACAAACATCCATGCCCATGCTGGGATTCGAACCTGGAACCCCTGGCGTCGTAGCGCGATGTGCTAACCACTCAGCCACGGCGGCAGGCGCAAAATAGTTGAAATGGCTCTATTATGTACAAGTTTTTGTTTAGTTTTTGCCTTCTATTAATATAAATCGGTTCAAGTGCATACTCTTGTTTATCTTGCAATATTGAGTACATGTTATGTTATTTGTGTAGGTCTGTTAATGTACTTTCGAAAGAGAGAGAGAGAGAGAGGAAGCATGCAATACTCAGAAACACACGCAAAGACAGGCAATATCCTTTGTTCATTTGTGTTTGTTGTCGATATTATACTTAGAAAGCATATTTGAAGTAAAAGCTAGGTTATATTTGTTGTTTGTTTGTTCCGCGCAACTCCTTGTGGGAAAAACGTCTGCTAACAAGTAGGGTAACGAGTACCGTCTGAGGCGAAAACTAGCAGACGAGAAAGTACCACACGACTACTGCAGCAAATCTAGCCTTGTACGATTCATTCTTAACCTCAGGAGCCGCCACGGGCAATGTCACTCTCAGAAGTTGAGGAAAACGGACGCTGGGTCCTACCTCAAGATCCGATACCCCACGCTCGCAGACTTGAGCGCGTTTCCCCCTTGTGTGTGGCATGAGTGATGGGTCCCGATCTGCTTGCATAATATCCGGCGGTTCAACAACCGGTCAGGCAAAGCAAGAAGTTGCTCGCATTCTCCTATTCCAGAAGAAGTCCGGCAAGATTTAATGTGTTTTCTTTCTCTTTTTTCTCCTTTTCGCCAACACACACAGAGAGAGCCTTTTGCAAAGTAATAAGCGTAGTTTATTCTTCCGTTATGATCATTTGGCTTCGTATCGTCCGGCAGAGGAGTAGATTGTTGGAGGGGAAGGAATATTAAATGATGTTTATCTTGACAAAAATGCACACAAAGAACCCGTTCAAGGAAATCGGTCGAACGCTGTGCTCCGCAATCGTCATTAAGGATTCTGTTATAGTTATTCAAACATATCGGGTCTTCTTGCGCTCTACGTAACTGCACATGTGGTGGAGAGCGATTAAGTTTTTGAGTGATCCGCTCGGCGCTATCCAGTCTCTTCGGAGCATTCCTCCGGTTTCCAACGAATCAGCGAGTTTCGACGCCAGGGGTACCGGGTTCGAATCCCTGCATGGGTGTTTTTCCTTCATCAATGTCGTCATCGTCGTCGCGATGAACCAAAAGTAGCAGAAAAACTACGCCAAATAACAAATCAAATCAATTCGTCACACTGTCTCTCCGATGGCGTGACGTTAACGTCGCCACCTCTTAGCAAGGGATGCCGAACTCGATACCCGTTGCAGGCTATGGGTTTAGGGGTTCCGGGTTCGAATCTCGGTTCAGACATGGATGTTTGTGTTCATCTGTCCTGAATGAAAAATATAATTGATGTGAGTTTCATGTATAGGGAAGGCTGCCGCTTAGGGGCCTTCCTTTTAAAAAAAAAAATGTTGGCATAGTGGTAACGTCGTCGCCTTGTAATCAAGGGGTTTCAGGTTCGATACCTGTCGTAGATACATAGTGGTTCTGATCCCGATTAGCCTTTCTGTGCATAAAGTGGACTTTAAAAAGCAATGCAAACTCTTCTTTTAAAAAAATAACTACCAGAAAACAATGGAAAATAATGTTTACTGATAAAAACAGAAAAAGGCCTGACCCCCTCAAGGAATTCATAGGAACGCCCCTGCCTTGCATTCTGTTTATTCTTTCAAGTCTCAAATTCAATTCTTCACCGTAACATCTCCGTTCCATTATTCACAACATACATAAATATAGATAAGAAAAACTTGGCTTGTTTTCTTCACGTTCTTTCAATATTCCTTCGGTCGAATTTGTCTGCCTACGTTCCCTACCCAACCGCAACATAAAAACAAGCTTCTATTTGCCCTGGTAAATTCGGAGGCTAATGCGAATTGCTTGAGGGGAATATAAAACAACATGAAGTCGTTTTGGCATGCAGCGTCACGCATGAAGCTTCTTGATCTAACGCACATCCTAGACATCAAAATATGCACCACCCATTTCGCACACGCAATATATTATAAGCCTGCTCATTCACGGTGTTCATCGGGCTGGGAACTGTGCGAAAAGCGTTCTTCCTTTTAAGGAGTTTCTCGGGTGGTCACCGACTTCCGGTCAAAAGGTTATCATCCTCCAGGCACAGAGGACGTGTGCGGAAAGCCTAATTGGCTCAGCGCTCTTTTCCTCTCTTGGCAATTTCCAAAATGAGTCCCGTGTGCGCACTGAAGAAGCGCTGGCCTGTCATTTGCAGTGGTTGGGTGACGTGACGGCTGATTTCCTTATTGTTCTTCGCTCCTGGACAGTTCGGCTAGTCCCAAAAGCCCCTTCTTTGCGAACTGTTCAATAGATGCTCACGACTTTGCTGCTGGGCCTTCCCGATGGCGCAGTGGTAGCGTCGTCGCCTTGTAATCAAGGTGTCCTGGGTTCGATACCCGGTGGAGCCACATAGTTGTTCAGTTCCCACTTTAAACTGTAGGTCCAGTCCCAGTTAGCCTTACTGTGCAAACGAACGACTTTGCTGCTGTCCGCAGAGGAGAGGTGTCTAAGGCCTCGCCTTCGGGAAAACGTTGGTTGGATCCCTGATTCATTGATTTGTTTCGTTTTTCTTCGCATTTCTCCCATTTTTAATAATCGCGAAGATGAGGATTAAAAAAAGAGAAGGGACAATTACAAACACAGGAGGATTATACTGGCACGAGTTCAGACGCCAAAGCCTCGCTAGTCTACAAAATGTAACACCATTAAGCCTTGTTTCCATGATTTATGAAAAACTAAATATGCTGACCAAGGCAGTAATTTATTTTATTAAAAACATAAACTAAACGTAACGTTTCAACCTTCTAGCAAGGTCTTCTTCAGACTCTGTATCAAGTACAAAAGTAACAAGATACAAAAACAGGGCATTATATATACACAAATATTACTCCCTCCAGACTATTTTAGAAAGTTGTTTGGAACTTTCTAGCAGATGACTTTCACTTTCCAACTTTACTTTCACCTAAAAGGCTAAACACAATTACTTCAATATAGAATGTGGTTGGACTTTTAATCTCACGCTCTTTTCCCTTCATTTTTCTTCCTTCTCCTCTCCTCTTTCTCTCTTGTCCTTTCCACTCTTTCTAACATCTTCTTCCATTCTTTGTTTAACTTCAATCCCCCATTCCAGTTCATTGTGTCTTCTTCACCTTTCTTCTCTATTTCCTTGGCTTCCTTCCATTTTCTCACTAGCATTCTCTTCTCCCTTCCTATCTGCTTAGCCTCATCCCACTCTATGTCATGTCCTGTTTCTCTCGTGTGTTTAAATATTGCATTTCTTTCTCTCTTAAGTCGTACATCATCCCTATGTTGTTTCAACCTGTCTTTCAGCCTCTTTTTCGTTTCTCCTATGTACACACTCTGACATTCTTTACATTTCACTTCGTAGATAATCCCTTCCTCTTCCTCTTCTCTGTTTTCCTTTTTCTTGTTTGCATTCCTCGCTATTCCTAAGATGCTTCTCCCTCCCTTCCTGTAAGTTTTAATTCCCGCTTTCTTAAGCACTTTGCATATCTTTTCTGTGGTCTTCCCCATACTCCTTATTCCAAACCTTCTCTCTTTTTCTTTCTCTTCCTCTTTTTCTTTCTCTTCCAATTCTTCCCTGCCCGTTTTCTTCCTTCTTCTGTTTATGTCCAGTCTGCTTCTCATAGCCATTCTTTTCCAGCTGTTTCCATAGGCTATTTATTTTGCCTTCTTTTTCACATTCTTTCATGCATATTTTCTTGATTCTGTCCTCAATATTCTTTATAAAATTTATTTTTGTCACCTCACTTACATCACTTCTTTTATGGCAGAATACCCCTGCTGCACACTTCTTCTGATGCCAAGCGGTTTCAATTTATTGTCCTCTCTTCCTTTTCATCAATATATCTAGAAAGCTTAACTTGTCTTCTTCTTCTATTTCAAGCTCCAATAATATCCTTCTTTCTTCATCTTGTATTTCTTTGGCAAAAATATCAAGCTGCCTCTTCGTTCCCTTCCATATGCCAAAACAATCGTCCACATATCTGCAAAACAGAATTATTTTGTCACCTCCTTTTTCTATCACTTTCTTTTCCCATTCATTCATAACCAATTCAGCCAATGCTGGGCTTAGACTGGAACCTATATTTAGTCCTTCACTCATTAACATTATTTTATCTCCCATTATACTGTAACCGTTATTCCAAATGGTTTCCAGCGCCTTCACTACCCTTTCACTATCCCATTCTCCTATAATTTCTTGTCCCATTCTCTTTTTAATAATGTCCAAAACGTGTCCCCTCTTGATGCTCGGGAACATACTTTTCACGTCTAAGCTAAACAGTTAGTTTTTCATCTACAATATGCAATCCAGTGTGTACTACGTGGAAGGGAGCTTGTCTTCGGAAAGGGTCACCCCTTACACCCCTCGCGACGATGAGGACGAGTGATGATGATGAAGGCACACTCGCAAAGAACACCAATGCCCAGGCCGTGTTTCGAACTCTAGACCCCTGGCCTCGTTGCGCACTGCGCAATGCCCGATGTTGTTCATTATTATTACTGTTATTAGGATGAAGATAAGGGGACAAAACAGGTGCGGAAAATTCGAAAAAGGATTGCTTGCGAAAATCTGACATTTTGACTTGGAGTTCGAATATGAGGATCAGTGTTGAGCGGAGATGTCTTCACTCTCCGGATAGCGATGGAAGATATTAACAAACAGAAAATGTTGGCGGAAGGCGCGCAAAAATATCGTTAACATCAGCAACAATAGTGAATACGGATCGAGAATGGGGAAGGAGGAACTACGAGGATTTGTGTGGGGTTAAAAGAAAGGTCAGAATTGGCCTGGTTCAGACTGGGGGATGTACACAATTTAAACAGGAGGACCCGTACAATGTCCGCTATGTGGCGAAGGCGAGACGAAATTTTACATTCTTCGCCAGTGCAATGAAACAGGGGAGGCAAGACAAAAATGTATCATGGAAATAAATGAATCTAACATTGAGAAGATAATGACAACCGTTATTAGGAGGGAGAGACAGAGAGAGGGGGAGGCGCAAATAAGGAATCTGGAAACTTTCCTACACTATGTCTGGGCAAAGAGAGCAAAGAAGTTTAGTGGGGATAGGTGTGAAAGGGGGCTACTAAATAAGTAAATCTAAGAAAAGTCTAGGAATCACTTACGTAAGAGTTTAGTGAAATAGTGCAAGTCTAGTGAAAGTAAGGAAATAAAAGACTGTTTGTGAACTCCCAAGCAGTACGAAGAGGAAGTAGACTGAGAGGAGGAGGTGTCTACAGTGGCGGAACCGCAGGGAGCATAGCTCCCCCCCCCCTCAACCTTGGAAGGAAATCAATTCTTGCGGGTAAGGGCGGAAAACATTGACTGTCAAGGGCACCTTCAGAGGGGCAGAGATGGAATATTGCCCCCTTCGATTTGAAAATTTATGCAAATAAAAATACATTTTGTAAAATTTTCTTGCTCGCTTCGCTCACAATGCTTTACTTACTTGTAGCTATCAAGTTCCAAGCCGTAGGGGATGCCGAACGATGTAAATGAGAAAGTTATAAAAGAGAGAAGGCCATGGCGCCCCGTGAAATTATTTACTGCCAGTGGCGCTACCACAGGGGGGCAGGAAGGATTGTATAAAACATATGTTCTAAATGAAAGTTACACATGTCATATGTACAAAAGGAATTATTCGTAATTTTGACGTTCAAAAGTACAGTATGTGTGCTTGTTTTCCATTATTAGCTAATGTGAAATTGAACGTGTTGAAAAAATACCTGAAAAAATAATAATAATAGTTTATTTTAAGTGTTGAGCACAATATGAAACCTAATACAACACTAAGTCAAATACGAAAGTATAAAGTTACACGAATAAAATATATACATAAGCTGAGGGGTGAGGGCGAGAATAAGAGGGGTTGATTCAAAATTAACATCCCTGGTGTTAAGTTGAAAAGACGAAGGAACAACATAATTCGAACCTACCCCCTTCTTATTACCCTACTTTAACCACCCCACCACGTAGATCATTCGCTGTTGATGACCTGTCTTCATATCAAACAAGAAACCTAAAGTTACCACACGACTGAAAATTACTGCATAATTTCCAACCCTGCCCTATTTCGGAGTACCTCTCGTTAACGACATCTCTTGAAATGACACACATTAAATCGAGAGAAGAAACCTGAAGTTTATTCCCTTTGGACTAGCGAAAAGCCAATAAATAGAGTAATGAAAGGATAATTGGTCAATAATCCATTCGGGAGATCGAAAGATGATTCCATCACAAAACACGGACACAAATATTTCTCGTCCGTTTGTTGGTTTTCCGCTCTTCTTCTGTTGATTTAGATCCACTGGCTTATAGACATTTCAACGTGAAACTGTGGCGTCGTTAAACGGGGCATAAAACCCCCCTCCTGACTGACGGAAACGGTCCTTTTTCCACCGAAAAACTCGCTGCAGCCTTTGGTGACCCGCCATTATCGTCCGGGACCAAACCAGACGCTAACTGGCTCGTATTTTCACGAAGGAGACATTTTTACATTCCGCCTTGCTCAGTTCGACATTCTTAGTGGGTCGTTTACGATCTGCTCATATTCAATCAGTTCCGATCGCTTCTTCTTCAGAGCGCTGGTCTCTTGCTTCTCCATTGTCCTCCAGAACTGAGACAATGTCATAGGCAGAGAAGTTAGTGCATAGCAAAGATTTTATGCATTTTGAATGGATCTTTGGATACAATCAACCGTACGGGTAATTGGTAGTTTCTTCGTTATTGCCTTTCGATCGGAATATCTCGTTGAATTCATTTTTTGCTGCAGCAAAAGAAGAAATATTAAGCATTTTGAGATGTTTGTTCCTTAGTCTGAAGTACAGGTGTCACAATATAAACATATTAAAATTTATAAACAATTAATTTATATGTTTCGTATTGTTACCTAAGAACAATAAGCAGGGACGCTATAAAAATGTATAAATTAATGTTTCTTTCACTTCTGATGCGTCACTGGTACGACGTTCATTATATTTAACTAGTTGATTAGCCGGCGTTGCCCGTGTATTTATTATTCACAATCTTCTATTAAACAGGAAAATAATGAATTCTAACTACAGTGTAAAATGTAACTTATTTTATTTACAAGTATTTAGAAGTATAACTACAGTATACAAATTATAAAGTAAAATCTTTTACAAATTCACTATAATATTAATTGTACTCAAAACATAAACATTTTTAGTTTCACCTCCAGGAGCAAGAATAAATAAATTGAACGGCATTGGGAGTATCACTATTCATCTTAGCGACCCCTAAAGCTATGGATTCCACACTATTATAGGTCGTTTTCGATTATTTTTACATGTCACACCCTTCCCACCCCCACCCCCTAGGGGTGTCTTACCCCCACAGTATTTATTTCCAGATTGCAAGTGATACGTGTACCAAGTTTGGTTGAAATCGCTCCAGGCGTTCCAGAGTTATACCGGAACAAACACACATATATACAGGGTGGGAAATAACCTTTTGCTAGGGGTCCACAGTAAAAAGTAATAACAATTAAGAAATTATGGTAATACCAAATGTTTACTACGGCAATTGTGGTTACAAAACCAAAATTAAAAGTTAGTATGTCCGCCGTTTGCTTCTTTCACAGCACGAAGACGATCAGGGTAGGAGCTCAGAAGATTCGCAAACAGTCCGTATTCCATTCCATGTCACGGAGAACTTGTTCCAGATGTGCAAGGAGTGTTGGCCGGGAATGGCGGTCCGGTCCGCGTTCCACTATCATCAAGGACTCAGCTGCGTCCTTCAGAATAGCCACAAAGTGCTCCGCTGCATTCAGGTCCGGTGATGCACCCGGCCATTCAGAACTGCTGAAGAAGTCAATGCCACTTCGCCGAAGAAGGTCTTGATTTTAGCATTTGCCTTGAAGCAAGGTGCTCTGTCGTGAACTAACTTTTAATTTTGTTTTTGTAACCACAATTGTCGTAGTAAACATTTGGTATTACCATAATTTCTTAATTGTTGTTACTTTTTCCTGCAGACCCCTAGCAAAAGGTTATTTCCCACCCTGTACACACATACATCCATTTTTATATATATATAGAATATTTTGAGATTTTTGTTCCTTAGTCTGAAGTACAGGTGTCACAATACAAACATATTACAATTAATAAACACTTATATGTTTGGTATTTTTACCTAAGAACAACAAGCAGGGACGCTATAAAAAATGTCTAAATTAATGTTTCTTTTCATTTCTGATGCGTCACTGGTACGACGTTCATTATATTTAATTACAATACTGAATGAATAAATGACTTGGTTTATTTACTTCACGTTTCTCGCATTTTTGGGTAATTGCGAAGCTGCGGATGAATGAAGAAAAGATGAAACTGATGAACGAACAGTCACAAAACATACAGAACGACACAACACGAGGGTTATACTGGCTGTGAGTCCAGACGCCAGGGCCTCGTTAGTCTGCATAATACAGCCAGTGTGTACTACGTGCAAGGGAGGATGACGTTTGAGTGTCTTGAGAAAGGGTCACCCCTTATACACTCCAGTTACAAAACTGAGTAGGCCTTTGTTCATTATCAAGCTCTATCATAATTTTCTTGTGTTTTTGTTGAATTTTGATGCTGTGGTGAATTTGCATTGTTTCACGTGAAATATTGTATTTTCATTTATGACCTGGGCTATCTCACTATGATAGTAATCAAGGGGTCCCGGATTCGATACCCGGTGGAGGCACATGTCACAGTGGTTCGGATCCCACTTTAAACTGTAGGTCCAGTCCCGATTAACCTTACTGTGCATAAAGTGGACTTAAAACACCAAATCAATCTATCAATCAATGCTCTGGAGGAAGGGAGATGACTAAACTCATTCTTGACGTCTTCAAGGAAGCCACGTTGCCATCCCAACGGTAGTCAGGTTGCAAACTTATAAAAATTCAGGTTGCCAACTTCTAAGAATTCAGGTTGCCAACTTCTAAGAATTCAGGTTGCCAACTTCTAAGAATTCAGGCTGCCAACTCCTAAGAATTCAGGTTGCCAACTCCTAAGAATTCAGGTTGCAAACTTCAGAATCCCCATTATCTTCTTTTCCAAATCAGCTTAATTCACACAGTTTCTAAGAGATTTCTCTTCAGTATTTTACTTTCTAGGTTTCAGGCTTCGCAGATAGCTCCTGAATTAAACGAATAGTGCATATTAACAATTTTTTATATAAATATTTGAACAGGATTTTTATGTATAATAGTTCTTGGTTTAGAATATAATTCCAGTAATTTTGAATATTTTTTATACAGCAATACAATCCACGAAGTCAGAAAAATGAAAGTTGTTTAATTGAATGCACTGCAGAAGTGCCCACAGGGCGCAGGCTGCGCAATCCAGATTTTTTGAGGAGGATTTTTCCCTTCAAATAATATAAAATTCTACATTTATATATTTTTCCAAAATATATGTAAAAATTTTACACCTTGAATGCACCATATTTAATCCATTAGATGAAGAAAAGGAAGTGTTTAAGGGTATTTCCAAAGGGGAGAATAATATCCAACTCTTACATATTATGCCTTAATTGGCACGTGGGTTCTGGGGGGGGGGTTCTGAATTAAACGTTGGGGGGTAGTATCCAACTCTAGGTCTTAGATTATGGCGGGTATTTTAGTTAAAGGGGGATTGAGCATTAAATTGAAGGGGATATCCAATTCTTGTGTATTGTGGTAGGATTGAGCAGAGGCACCAATATTAGATAAATTTGGGGAGGGCAAGATCGGTATAAGCAATACTTTATATATGTAAATAATACATAAAATGTGTCCTTCTAGGTGAATTTGAGGGCGGGGGTGCAGAAATTGAGTATTAAATTTAAAGGGGGAGACAGGAAGCTCTTGATAAAGTGTTAAATCTTAGATTGTCAAGGGATTTCTGTAGTGGAGAGAGAGTTCGAACATTTAATTTTGGAAACTGTATTTATTGATATGTATCCACACGTTTTCGACCCCGAACGTGCCAAAAGAGAAGCTGGAAAAGACTAAATATCTTGGGATCCTAAGAAACTATTGACACCCCATTAAATTAATATTATTGGAAACATGCAAAGAAATGGATGTAAAAATTTTCTTGCGAGCGTGTTGCGAGAGTGCGAGTTTGGCGCTTTACTATAGCTGCATTACAAGACATAAGCGATATTGTCGATATTCATGAATAACATCACTTCTGAAAATATAATGCTTAGTGTTAGCATACTGCTTAATTTAAAGCAGGGGGATCATTTGGAACAAAAATTTATTGAATCCGCAATTCTCTTTTTAACTTCTTGTCACAGGAAAATTTTACTTTAACAAGTTAAATTTGCACTGAAGATAAAATCCACATAATTATTGTTACGGGTTACTAAAATAGTTATATTTACCCCCAAGAAAACGGGTGAGGGGGTGTCCTGAGCTTAAGAATTTCTAGCTAGGCTTCTGTAATGTCTCGTGAAACAATAATTGAATCGGTCATACGGCTGGAGCATGTTATTTGGTTTGCCAAGGTTGAATCTTCTATCTTTATCTTAAGTTGTTTAACAATTTGTGTTAAATACTAAAATTGTGAGTTTTATTAACCCACTCACAAACACTATTTATGTGCATATTTACATAATTTAAATTACTACATTTAACCAATCAATGTGCTAGCTTTAAGATTTTTTTGAAAATCGAACAATTAAAAATTATTACGTATTCATCCAAAGTATTTGGGGGGGGGTTATGATGAAAGATTTTAGTGGCGGTATTGAGTGATGGGCACCCCTGTTTAGGGAGGAGGGGCAGATCAACTACAGTGTTCAGTAAAGCTAAGGAAAAAGTTACTTTCGGTAGACACGCTGTCGTAATTAAATACTTTGTGGGGATTACGATTTGGTTTGAGTCGCGAATGATTTGATATTGGGGGGACGCATGACATGATTTTTGGGGGGATGCGCCATTGGCCTTGTGTGTGTGGGGGGGGAGATTGATACCTTTGGGAAACACCAGCAGGTAATATACCGTACGAGTTGCCTCTCCCTAGAGCACATACAAAAATTAGGGATACAAAGATGAGGAACATACAAAAGAAGGAGGAGCGTATATTTTAGGCTATCTGCGAAGCCTGAAGTCGAGAATAAAATTCAGGAGAAAAATCGATCAGGAATTGTAAATATTATCATTCATGTCAGTGAGATGATGATGCTGATTCTGGAGTTGGCAACCTGATTTCTTATGAGTTGATAACCTGATTTCCTATGAGTTGGCAACCTGATTGCTTATGAGTTAGCAACCTGATTTCTTAGGAGTTGGCAAATTTATTTCTATTCATAGTCCAGATCTCGGACTCAGTATAAGACATTGAACAAAATATACAAGTATGACATACCTTAACGGGTTGGGCTCCCAACTTGACGTTGCTTGCTTGAAAACCGATTCTGTGCTCACAGCTGGAGTGTTCAATTACACAGAGTAATTGTAACACCAACCTTGGTGTTATTTAACACCACACATCTTATAATATGGATGAATTATTGGATGTGACATAATAACGATCAGTTCCCAACATATTGTTAAATATTACTTTACGAATAGCGTCGAACAATAGTGCCATCTGGTGGTTAGCGATGCAGAACGAACGAACGAACGAACGAACGAATCACTGCACGCGTTGGACTTTCGTACAAGTTTATCAAGATTGTGCATACAAGTAATACCCAGGAAATGGCTGCAAAAATTGTTACAATAAATTCGCTCAGTTTAGGAAATAAATCTTGCTTTGGGTTAAAGTTAGGAAAGGGGGGAGGGCTATTACCACTCAGTTTAGGAATGCTCGGTTGATCCGCATTGAATACGCGTCTGCATCACCCTTGTATATTTTCCAGCCTTTTGTGGTACCGCATAGCAGGAATCCGTTAAGTGGCCTAATTTTTTCCAGAAAAACAGGTTTTTTGGGTCGAAAAGTGACAAAACCTTGAACAGGGATACCTTTTTTTTATTCTATTCCTATCCTTTTTTTTCGTCACGAAAAGAAAGAAGAAAAAAGAATCACTTGACCGCCGGCATTCTGCCATTCATCTTCTGGGATGTCGCACGTCTGCAGGTCGCTCTGTTGCAGACGGTAGGGAAAAGAGCGGGGTGGGTTCGGGGGGAGATTCTTTGATACCCATTAGCCAGTTTCACACTTGTTGGATTTTCTGAGTCACTGCGTGCTTTGAAAAGTCTGGACTCTTGGTTCTCGCGCGGTAAACCACATGGTGCACGAGTTGAATGTGGTGTCTGGAATTTCTGAGCTCGTGTGAACCATTTCCCTCTCCTAGTGGTGCACCATGTATGGTTCTTATGGTTGCAGGAGCGCAGAACATGGATAGCGAGGGAATATCCTGACTTGAGTTTTCCACGGTTTTCTTCAGTCACTGCAGCTAAATGCCATGATACCACCTTTAACGAAGGTCAGGAATGCTTCCTTACATTATTTTAATTCCTTAATGCTTTCATCTTCTCCTTTACGGTTAGCAAAATGATGCAAGCGAAGACGTTAGATGAGTCAGTCAACCAAAAACGAAACGAATTCAATTTGCAACAAAATGTGATGGTATTTGTAATATTATTTGTCATTGATAAACTTCCAGTTCCAGTATATTGCTGGCCATATGGGGGTGGGGGCGAATTAGCATATAGCCCTCTCAAAAGGAATGATTATTGTATCGATATCGGCCGATATAAGTTGTATCGGTATCGAAAAGTATCGTTTGGAATTAATCTACCCATACCAGCCGATAAATTATGCAAAATCCAAACGTCATTTTATATTTTTTCACGAAATATATATTTTGTGATTACATAATATCTATTTTAATATTCTGATGCAATTCATGAATATTCTAAACAAAATTTCTTATTACATTGATTCATAAAATTGGAGAATATTTACACACCAATATTGATCAATATTTTGAACAAATTCTAATCATTGCAATATTCAAGTATCGGTATCTGTGGGTACCAAAGAGGTATCGCCTCAGCCCTAATTATTACAAAAAGTCAGATCACAATATCCCAAGGAAGAAAAAGCATTCGAGCAACAAAATATAGGTATACTTACATTTTAGGTCTACTAAAATTTAGGTGCCGACTTTCGTGGCGGAGTGGTTAGAACAGCGCGGCAGGATGCCAGGTGTCCCGGGTTCACATCCCGACCTGGACACGGGTGTTCCTTATGATTGTCCATAGGTTTTTCGCATCCTCATCTTGATTGATTGAATTATGTTATTTTACGTCGCATTTCTGCCACTATTGACTAATCGCGACGATGAGGATGATGGGACGGCATTCGAATCCGAGATCCCTGGCCACAAGGTCGGTAACAGACAGACGACACGGGCACCTCCAGTCTGTAGAGGCAACACGGTACAAGCTATTGAGAAAACGACCCAGTTCGAGCGACAGGCGACATGTGGAAGGAAGTGTCACGTCGGTGTGAAAGGTTGCACTTATTTCTGAACGTTCGTCTCAAAGAGGCACGTGTCGCTTCGGTCTGAAAGCTCACTAAATTCTTCACTAAGCCTTGGTAAAATTTCAAGATCTCTTATATAGTTGTTCCACTAGTAAATAAGACATCACTCGTTGATAGGTAAGAAGTGGGGGCGGGGGGAGGCTGTAACGCCCTTAAAATGTACAGCGAGGCGGACAAGTTTTGGACGTGAATCCTGGGAAAGTGTACCTCCTGATGTTTTTCTGCATCTAAAACCACTATAAAACTAGATTTTTATGTGACCTGCACAGTAACGGGAAAATGGAAGAAGAAAGCCAGAGAGAGAGAGAGAGAGAGAGAGAGAGAGAGAGAGAGAGAGATAGGGAAAAAAGAAGCATTTAAGAAATCCAGTTCGTGGCCGATCATGGACTTAAATCCCGTTCACTAACTTCCAAATTTGCATGTATATGAGCGCTTAAACTGGTTTTCGTGTGCGATGCGTAGCCTTTTTCTGCCCCCTCTTCCCCCACCACGTGCAGCATGTTAAGGGGCCTCGTCACCCTGAACAGGTACGGCGTGGGCAGTTTGTGTATGACTGGTCAAAGTCCACCTGGTTTCTTTCCTTTCCGCATTTTTTTACAGCTCAAATCAAGAAAGGTGAAGAAAAAATATGCCCTTATGTGTTTGTTGGTCGGCTCCTACACACAGAAAACTAAATGCATCATATCGATTGATGCACTAAAGTGTGTTTTATGGCTTCTTCAAAGAATCAGATTCACATTTGATGCATTTGGGTGCATTTTTGTATGTCGTGAAAGAACCACTTCAATGCATCGGTTGATGTTCCTTGATGCACCTTCCTGCATCATCAAAAAAGATGCATTCTGGTTCATCAAAACGCATCAAGGTGCATCAAAACGCATCAACTGATCTCGACTGAAATAAATCCTCACTTGAATCAAATGATGCACTTTGGTGTTTCACGACATACAAAAATGCACCGAAATGCATCAAATGTGAATCTGATTCTTTGAAGAAGCCATAAAACACACTTTAGTGCATCAATCGATATGATGCATTTACTTCTCTGAGTGTAGGAAGTAATACTGCAAGACTGCCTCACTGTTAGTGTAGTGGTAACGCGATCGCCTTGTAATCAAGGGATTAAACAGATTTTTTGTGGAATATAAAAAATGATCCCCTATGCATTGCAACATTCCGTGTGGGGGAGATATGGAACTAGGGCTCCACACGTTCATGACTCGTCCATTCACATTCGAACAGAGATACTTAAATTTAGGGCCTCACTGTTACTTAAATTTAGGGATTTTATTTAGGAATACTCCAAATGGAGATACAAACCTTAGACTCACTAGAGATGTGATCAGCACCACGCTTCGGCCGCCTTCTCCAAAGAATTAATGTAGTCAAAAGAGAATTTTCATTGTCACTATCTCGTCACGATTAGGCAAAAGTGCCAGAAATGCGAAGTTAAATAAACTAAATCAATCAATGAAATTTCAGATGTCTATTACATCGAAGTCACAAGGGCTCGCTTCCTCTGTTCCTCCCTCTCTCTCACACACTCCATCTTCTCTTGACCTTCTTTCATACTCCTTTTTTTCATACTACTTTCGTGTTTCCTTTCTCTCCCACACTGTATATTTCTATTTTTCTTTCTATATTTTTCTTTCCTTTTCTATTTCTACATATTTCTCTCTCTCTCTCTCTCTCTCTCTCTCTATATATATATATATATATATATATATATATATATATATATATATATATATATATATATATATATATATCTTTCTCTCTCTCTTTTTATTTCTCTTTCTCTCTCTCTCTTTTATTTCTCTTTCTCTCTCTCTCTCTTTTTATTCCTCTTTCTCTCTCTCTCTTTTTTATTTCTCTGTCTCTCTCTCTTTTTCTAATCCGCTGTCTCTCTCTTTTTATTTTTATATATATCTCTCTCTAATCCTCTGTCTCTCTTTTTATCTCTCTCTCTCGCTCTTTCTAATCCTCTGCCTTTCACTCTTTCTCTCTTTTGTTCTCTTCCTACCTTCCTCTCTGCGTTCCTTCTCTCTCTTTCTGTTTCTCTTTCTGTGTGTTTCTCTATTGATTTATTCATCTTCTTCCTGTATCTTTCTTCCTTCTTCTCTCTCTCTCCGTGTTTTATGTATTTCTCTTTCTACCACCTTGCTTCCCTTCTCTGTCTCTCCAATCCCTTTATCTCTCCTTCTCTCCATCTCCAATTGACTGATTAAATCTGCGAAGAAATCCATAAAACTGGTTCTCCTAGCATCACATGTACGTGTCCTTTGTAACTTCCTCTGAATACCAAACATGCTCCCCCATACTCTGACCACGCAGCATGCCTCTCCATTCTTGCGATTTCGTCATGCTTCATAATACTTGGGTGAACGAGAAGGAGGGATTCTTTAACAGAATGAATGCAGAAACGTCGGGTCCGGCGATCTCCGTTACGGCTTGCAATTAAGGGTTTATCGCATTCCGCGGCCAAAACGAGAAAAAAAGGGGGCAACCGAATCATAATTGCCAGTCGCCAAAGCGAGAGAGAAAACACACCGTTGCGGTTGACGTTCGCGAGAAACCGGGAGAGATTTAGTGCGAGGAAAACGCGATTCTGGCGGCAAAAATTCCCTCTCTCTCTCTCTCCGCTCTGAGCAGCTGGGGGGCTCAAAACGCATTAGAATGTTGCTTTTTGTTGGATGTAGACTCCTCCTTTTCTGCATTTGGGAAGAGGAAAGTTTTGCGGAAAAGCCGTTCGGGGTCGTGGCAGAAAAACGCTTCTCCGCTGTTTACGCCGCGTCCACCCCGCCTCCGGTTGCAATTGATGGAATCCATAAACGTCATCAAATGCTGTGGAGTCCAATTATCATGGGCTGTTGCCGTCGTTCCGCTGCAAGTTTCGGCATTAACGATGTCGGTAAAATGTACCAGTTTGGAAATGTGATGACCTTCATTGCATTTTCAGATGTTTAGTGTGTAAATTATTACCAAAAAATGGCTTTCTCTCCCTCTCGTCTGCTTTTCACTGGTCTGCAGTCGTTAGTTTTCAACTTCAGCCACAACTTAGGTTGTTCTTGCACGGATTTTGTGTCCGTGGAACTTAGCGACTCAGCGCAGTGTCGTATATTTATCTTGCTGTTGTACAGTGCGTTCGTTTTGGTTCTGGGCTGAGATAGCGCGTGACATGACGCAGATACCGGCATTTTTCGTCCATTAACGTCTCGCTTATTTACGCACATATCTTTATCATGTAGACAATTATATTTATATTGCATGACGAGTACTAACCTGTGTTATAAGAGTTGCTTAAAGTTGTTGTTCATGGGCTATTTCGACCCAGAGCCAAAACGAGCGCGCTGTATTAACCCGGCATTAGACGAAAACATTTCCTTTAACATTTTTGCTGGCATAAATGCTATGTAAATGCTTCCAAAAATCTTATAGCAGATAGTACTTTCCACGGAAGCATTTCATGCAACTTTTCGGCTAGCTTTTGCGATTACAATGTATGATATATACAGCGCAAAAGGCATGTCGAGTTACACCATCTATGCTGAGTGCACGGTGTTTACTATTGAAACAACTAAAATATTCTTCCATACGTGTACAGTAAACATTGTAAACTATGTATTTAAACAGCGCCATTGTTTTGTACCTAATAACGTTTTATACGAAACTTTATTCCTCTCGGTTCAATAGTTATGGGTTTTTAAAAACGTGAGGTGATACATTGTTTACATCTCACGCGGCCGCCATTGCAACTGCACTCGTGACCTAGAGGTCGCTTCTGATTGGTTACGCTACTAAAAATGATACGGACCGAGCCTATCCTTGAGAAATGTCATAAAATATGCCATGGCATCTGAGAGCCATAAGATTTTTCACTTTACACGGTAGCATTTTGGTCATGGCACAAATGTTAAGAAAATGCTAAGAAAATTCTTTCGTCTAAAGGTGGCCTTACACACACAATTTATATACAACCTTGGTGACAATGAAGTTCGACCAGAAAGGAATACGTGATTAAAAGCACAGAGGCATAGGCGGTAAAATGGGTGACCCGCAGAAGTGACGCATGTGTGTAAGAGGAGGCGTGTGAGCAGGCAAGAATCGTGATGCCAGCATGTTGCACCCAAGGTCACGTAAAGAACGAAAACGGGGAACAATACGCGTGACATTGAACTTCGACCAGGCACCAGACCCATACGGTAAATTCCAGATAGTGGCGCATTCGACGGAAGCATGACGTCACGGACACGATAAGGGAGTCCGCCCTATATAAGCGCGTGCTGTGCACCGAGGAACTGCAGTGCATCATCACTATGGCCAGGGGCAAACCTATTGACAACACCGTGAGGAGAAGAGTGGTGGAGTTGCAACGGGATGGACTCAGTGAACGGGAAATAGGGCGCCAACTGAACTTACCCAAGTCAACCGTCCACTGCATCATCAAACACCACCAAAATACGGGTACTACAGAGCCAGGTAAGGCCCCCGGTCGAAAAAGCCTGCTGAGCGTGCGTGACCTACGGATATTTAGGTGCTATATCCAGACCAACAATCATGTTTCTGTGGCCGAATTACGACTGTGGACTCGAGAACGCTTTCACATTGAAGTGTCAACCAGAACCATTCGCCGTTACCTACAGCGATGCGGTTACCGAGTGTACAAGGCGAAACGTAAACCCTTCCTTTCCATGTTGAACAAAGGCAATCGACTACGGTGGGCACGAATGTACCGGGGATGGACATTTCGGCAGTGGAACAGGGTTTTGTGGACGGACGAATCCATTTTCAATGTTGTGTACGGGAAAATACGGAAAACAGCCATTTGTCGGAAGGAGGAACAGAATGAAGCAAAATGTTATGCACATCGGGTACAGAAACCTGCGTCAGTGTTGGTATGGGGATGCATGACGGCATCTGGGGTTGGCCCACTACACGTCTGTGAGGGCATTGTGAATGCACACACCTATACACGCATACTGGAGCGGCATCTTCCCACAGTGCGAAGGCACCTGTTCCACAGGCGGCGTCTCATTTTTCAACACGACAATGCCAGGCCTCATACAGCGCGGCTGACAAGAGAATGGTTGACTCGCCATCAAGTGCGAACTCTGCCATGGCCACCATCGAGTCCCGACCTCTCGCCCATTGAGAATGTGTGGCGTGTTCTTAAGCGACGTGTGCAACAGAGGGGACCCACGACAGTGGCTGCTCTTATCGCCTGCCTGCATAAGGAATGGCACCGCATCGATGTGGAATACCTTGAACGACTCGTCCGCAGCATGCCCCGACGCATTGCCACAGATATTCGCCGACGGGGCGGCGTCACACCATGGTAAACAGGATCCCCTCTAACAGTGGTCGAACTTCAATGTCACGTGTAGATGGACGAAAATGTTTTATTTTGTGTGGACACCATACATTGCTGCGTTGCAGCGGAAATTTATTCTTTCCTTTGTTCCATGTAGCCTGCTGAATAAAATATGTTCAGCATATGCATTTGTTCTCCTTTAACAACGCACTCCTATATTTGTGACTGGTCGAACTTCATTGTCACTAAGGTTGTAATATGAAATCAAACACGTCATTCATACATTTTTATGCTTAAACTTCTTTAACATAAAAGACAATCAACAAGTTACCATGTGAAATTAATGGTGAGCCGATTCCCATGTATCAGTATCGTCCGATACCGGAGGTATCGTTATTGGAAAGTATCGGTTGCATTTTATTAACCGATACCTGCCTGTATTTTTCCGAGCTCTTGTTCGTTCACTTTTATTGCATCAGCTGACAGCTAAATGTGAAATTTTGTTACTTTGTCTGATCTTCCCAACTGATTCATTTTTACTACATCACACGGAATATCAGCTGATAAAAGTGCCTTCTTATGCATTTCTGTGTGTATTTTGACACCCCAAACAGTGTTAATGTGTTATTGGAGTCAACTATCAGTGGCGGCGATTAGTGGAGGCAAGGGGGTCAATTGCCCCCCCCCCCTTTTTGTCACCATTGCGCCCGCACTATGCTAAACCTTATCTACGAGGGAAAGTAAGTTGTACTTGCCCCCCTAGATTTGGAACCCAATCGCCGCCACTGGTCAACATGTAATATCTCAATTGACATATTCGATCCACCAGAATCGCATTGATTGATTGATTGTCACTGATGCATCTTTGCATACCATTTGCAAAGGTAATGCCAAAATTGCATCACAAGTGAGTATTTCATTCTATGTCGAGCTGTACTTAAATGCACCAATCAACTGATGCACTTTTCATGCATCTTTCTCGGCGTTTTGGTTTCAGCTACATACTTTACGCATTTTTTCTTTTTTTGTTTTCTTGTTTCAGCCGATTCATACACAGGGTGGGCCATATTGATGGGACACATTTCAAATGCATGTGTGGAGCATGTAGGAAGCAACATTTATTACCAAATATGTGGAAAACATTGCCAAAGGACGGGAGTTTTGCACTGTGTTCAGTGTTTGAAGATTACATCCCTGAGATGGACACCACCTTGACGAGAACATTATTTGGCTCTAACAGTCATGGTCAGCATAGTTTTGTGCAGGGTTTCGGCTGTGATGGCCGCTATCTCCCTTCGGATGTTGTCCTTCAGTTCATTGATGGTAGTGGGCCTTGTGGTGTACAACTTGTCATTTAGGGGAGGGGGAGGGGAGTTGCCCTCCCTGAGATTTCTGGAAAGGCTTCGCATAATTCAAATTTTGAAATTGTAGCGTGAAAACATGATGTGAAGTGCCGTGAAAGACAGCCGATTAAGTGCCTATGAAAACATTCTTCACACCCGAAATGAGACGGCTTGGCCTAAGGGACATGTGGCTGCAGCAGGATGGTGCCACTAGTCATACAGCAGTAGTGTCAATGACAACCCTTCCCGGGATGGCTCATCTCGAGATTTGGTGATGTCTATTGGCCATCCAGATCCCCGGATCTAACTTCACCGGACTACTTCCTGTGGTGTTACCTAAGGACAAGGTGTACACCACAAGGATACTACCATCAATGAACTTAAGGACAACATCCGAAGGAAGATAGCGGCCATCCCAGCCGAAACCCTGTGCAAAACCATGCTGATCATGGCTGTTAGAGCCAAATAATGTTCTCGTCAAGGTGGTGTCCATCTCAGGGATGTAATCTTCAAACACTGAACACAGTGCAAAACTCCCATCCTTTGGCAATGTTTTCCATATATTTGGTAATAATTGTTGCTTCCTACATGCTCGACATATGCATTTGAAATGTGTCCCATCAGTATGGCCCACCCTATACTTCTCTTTGTGTACAATTTATTTAATAGTAAACACAAAAATGAAACTCTCACTTGGGAAACGAATTACTGTTTCGAACGGTTACGATTAGGGGAGTGGAAGCAGGAGAATTTCGATGTGCAAGTTTCCAGAAAGGCTGACGAAGGATTTGATCAGAGAAATCACTTTTTGCCCTCTCAAACCCTCATTTGCGCAGTCAAAATTACACGAAATTATCCCCCCTCTCCTTTTTATAGTTCTCATACTCGCCCACAAAGACAAACAGGGACACGGTTCGCACGTATATTTCAGTTACTCGCTTAAGCTATGTGAAACAGGAAGAACAACAATAGAAAATCTGAAGCAGGCTAACCTCGAGTATACGCATTACGAAAGCTCATAATTACGTTCGGAACTTTTGAAAAGAGAATCCTTCGTTGAAACTTCCGAAGCACAAAAAACGAGTAGAAAGAAAAAAAGGTGGTAAGTAAATGCAGGCCATAGCAAGACAAAAGAAAGCTGCCGTTGCAGAATAGACTTGAAGAAGAAAAAGGAGAAAGTCCACGAGATGAAGCGGTTATCAGTAAAATTGTATCTCATTGATGCTCCCTTCGGGAAACGAAATAACGCTTTGTCACGCCGTAATTGTTCTCCATAAGTCGAGGCTAACGAGATGTTACATGGGACAAATATCAATTCTCCCCCGATTCAACCTGTCAGGATCTTTTTTTTTTCTTTCAAAATGGCAGCGAATGGTCACATGAGAAAGAGGTAGGGAAAAGAGTGGATAATCAACTGCTGGGAGGGAAAGAAGAGAAAGTGGAGGGGGCGGAGGAGGGAGGGGGTGTTTGAGATAGATTTCGACGTATGTGAGAGGAGTTCTAATAATCGATTGATAATTGTTGAGCGCCTCTAGTGGCGATGCCGTGCTTCAGATGGCGAGTGAGAAACATTCATTTTTACCCGGTGAAAAGCTCACAATCAGTTCTGTTACAAAGCCCACCTCCGTGGCGCAGTGGTTAGCACAGTGCTCTGCGATTCCAGGGATCGAATCCCGGGCTGGGCATGGATGTGATTTGTGAGTGTTGAATGATTGATTCGCTTTATTTAACTTCGCTTCTTGTGCTACACTTTGGCTAATTTGCAAAGATGGAGATGAGTGATGACATGATGAAATTGATGAATGGACACTCACAGACACCCATGACCAGGCCAGGATTCGAACCCGGGACCCCTGGCGTCGTAGCGCGATGTGCTAACCACTCCGCCACGGGGGCCGACTTTGTGAGTAGTGTCCCTTCATTAATTTCATCATACCATCACTCATCCTCAACGTCGCGATTAGTCAAAAGTGGAAGAAAAGCGACGCTGAATAATCAATATCAAATCATTTCTGTTACTAAGCAAGAAATTGTAAAGAGAGACACTTGTACAGTCACCGCCAATCAAAATTGGAGACAGATTTTGAAATACTTGATTTCCTGCAAGGCGTAATGTGTGTTGCCTAACTGTACGGCGATGAATGAACTTTAATAGCAAAATTCAATCCAAGTTCTGTCACCGCCGTAGAATTAGGCATCACGCATTACGCCTTGCAAGCAATCAAGTATTTCAGGATCTGTATCCTATTTTTTTTTGTCGGTGATTGTACATCAAATGTCACAACGAAAGGTAAAATCTCCTTAATACATTGCATATTGCGGTGAAAGAATATGGGGGGGGGGTGTTAAGCCTCGAAACATTCACAATCTCTTCTCTCTATATATAAAAATGAATGTATGTGTGTGTATATATGTGTGTGTTTGTTTGTTCAGCATTAACTCTCGAACGCCTGGAGCGATTTCAACCAAAATTGACACACGTATGACTTTCAATCTGGAAAGAAATACCGTGGGGTAAGACACCCCTGTCATCCCTAGGGGTGGGGTGAGAAGGGGTGACATGTAAAAATAATCGAGAACCACCGATATTAAATTCCGCACAAACATACATCCGTGACTCTATGCAATTCGCACAACGATAGTGTTTCTCGGGTTGTCTAACATTCAGGCTGTGTTGCGAATGGAATCCATAGTTTTCGTGACACTCCCAATGTGTGTCAGACCAATGTTTGGTCTGAGCTACAGAGTTTATGTAGCTCAGACGAAACCGTTTAAGTGCATCATCAAAAAAGATGCATTCTGGTGCATCAAAACGCATCAACTGATGCATTGAAGTGCATCTCGACTGAAAGGAATCCTCACTTGAATCAAATGATGCACTTTGGTGTTTCTTCAAGTGTGAATCTGATTCTTTGAAGAAGCTACAAAACACATTTTAGTGCATCAATCGATGCATTCTGGTGCATCAATCGATATGATGCATTTAGTTTTCTGTGTGTGTACTTACTGAGGAGAAACTAGACGATAATGGAGCACGATTGGAAGATACTCCTCAGAAATCCCTCCGGCGGCTTGCACAAGAAACAGACATTTTCATGACGTCTGCGTGGCGAGCTACCAAGCTTTAAAACCTGAAGCCATACATTAGAAGAATTGATAGACAATATCAGGAGAGTAATTGAAGCAATTTCGGAAGAGGAACTGATAAGTGTTAGTGAAAATTTACTTTAAAAATGCCATAAATGTGTGGATGCAGGAGGACATAACTTCCAACACTTCTTGTAACAAGGTACGTGCTTCTTTAAATCGTAACTGTCAATGTAATTGTACGAGATTAATTCATAGCTGCCGGCAGACGCGATCTTACTTTCCGCCAAGCTAGCCGCCGCTCCGCGGACACCTAGACTGCGAGAGCCATTGTATTAATATCCATGCAATGGACTGCATTACGTATTACTGACTACCGAGGTTCTGGCGCAGGATCCACTTTAATCCTCTGTGGACCTTGTGTCGTGTTCTGTCCATCTGTGATTGTCATGTCCCTTCATTCATCTCATCATTGCCAACCTCCGTGGCGGAGTGGTTAGCACAACACGCTACGACGCCAGGGGTTCCGGTTCGAATACCAGGCTGGGCAATGCAAGTGTGTACGTACTTTGTGCGTGATTCTTTATCTATTTCATCATGTGTGATCTCTGATTCTTAGGTTCTAAAAAGTGTGCTTTTAGGATTCTAAAATAGGTTCTAAAAATCCTAAAAATCTAAAGTTAGGCCAGAAAAATCTTGAAGCAGGTTCAAAAAAACTTAAAATAGTTCAAAATTCCTGAAAAATGCTGATTATGTATAGTGACCGGCAATGAAAATGGGACACCTCTATCCTGAAATACGCACTATCTTGCATAACGTTATGTGTGTTGCCTAACCCTACGGCAATGGCAGAACTTACCATTGGAGATATGCTATTAAAATCCACTCTTCACTATATAGTTAGCCAACAATCTTTTTTCATGTTATCCACAGTCAAACTTCGCAATTTTATCTGTGAGGATCATCTTATATGCTGAAAATAATCTTTCAACAAAAACATAGTCAGTGGTGCAAACTTCAATTTCTAGTTTGCAAGGCGTGAATGCCACAAAGCACCGAAGTAACGTGAAATTCAGCAAGACCACGCAGATCACGCCACTTTGGATTGTACAGGTAACGGTGGCACCTGACATTTTGATTTGTTTAGAGCTTTGAAAAATCGCGATGTATTGGAAGAAGGGAAATCGACAAAGTAAGCACGTTCTGTCATTGAATTTTTTCGTGACCAAACAAAGCAAATTTCCTCTGTGTGACATAAAAATCCTGTAAAACCTTTAAAAATATATAAAAACCTAAAAAAGGTTTGATTTAGGCGCATAAACCTAAAATAGGTTTTAACAAGCAAAATAGTTTTTTTTAGGCGCTATAAAGCTTCATCAGATGATGCGTTTTTTAACGACTTTGACATAACTTATTATTTCTTACATACCTGTAAAGGAAAAAAATAGGTTAAAAACCTAAATTCCGAGGTTATCCTTACCTTGGCCAAAAGTCTCAGAGAAAAAGGAGGGCCTCCCCCATGGCGTAGTGGTAGCGTCATTGCTTTGTAATCGAGGGGTCCCAGGTTCGATACCCGGTGGATTGGTTCGGATCCCACTTTAAACTGTAGGTCCAGTCCCGACTAGCCTTACTGTGCATAAAGTGGACTTAAAACACCAACTCAAATCAAATCAAGAAAAAAAGAAAGTATATTAAACCACATCAATCAATCAACGTTTACAGTTTGATGCATTTTCATGCATCATTTTGTAATCCAAGTTGAATTGTGTGATATGATAGCTACGTCTTTTTCTATGCCGAGCTGTATTTTAAATTCAATTGATAATTTATTTGTTGCAGCTACCTGCATCTTTCTCGATGATGCAATTAAACATTTGGTCTGACCTGTAGGCTTTATGCATTCGTTTCTTTCGCCTGATGCATTTACTTTTATATGTGAGGAATTATTGTTGTATAAGCACGATTTTTTCAGTTTCGTTCTCAATTCTTTGCGCGGTTATTCCAACTGCCCTCTATCGGTGCGCGTTTCGCCAATCCGGCAAGAATTTGCGGCAGATGGTAAACCGCACATGACTCCGGCACCGCTCACGATTGCCCGGAGCCCGTGCGGATCCAAGTTCGTTAGCCCGGCCGGGGCAAACCGCGAACAATTGAGAGGTCAATTAACATCGAACATTACCACCAGCAGCGGGAGACCTGCTCTACGGGAGTGCAGAAAGCGGTCATTAGTTAAAAACTTCTCATAATGCGTTCTCGTAATTAGGATTCAGGCCACAATGGGTCGTACTTCATAAAAGAGGCTGGCGAGTCAACATCGTCACTGAGCGAGAGGGGGAGCTCCATAAAAGGAAGTGGCAGTCTTTGATTTCTCTTCCTTGGCGCTCGAGAGAAGTTCTTTGACCATCGACTATGGGAGGATTGATTTTCAACACAGGATGGTCATAAACACCGCTGGTCGTCGCTTCCCTGTGGCCAATCGTATGGCGGCATGAGTTCGTTTAGAGGATTAGCTTACCTGGTTGGCTACGCCCGGCTATAGTTGTCGCCAGGGTGCGAGATCCTGGAGACCCCCCACCCCACAGCAACAATCTTGTCCTAGAAAATGCCCGCCCACCATAATAACAAAGATAAGCAATTAGTTTTGATTTTGTTTATTTTACTTCCCTTATTCTGCAACTTTTGGCTATTTGCGAAGATAATGAGTGATGATATAATGAAATTGATGCAGGGACACTCACACAGAACACCCATGCCCAGGCTGGATTCGAACCCGGGACCCTTGGCGTCGTAGTGCACTGTAATGTCCACAATAAATTTTGACAATAGGATGCAAAGAACGAAGGATAATGTCTGTCTCTGTTTCAGCCAGGTTTAGAGCTTTCAGCAAATATTTTTTGTGAGTGTTAGCAGCGGGATGTGACCCGCACCAGACTAAAACAAACAGTACAGATATGGGGGGGGGGGAGGAGGGCCTAAGAATGAAAGAAAGGGAAACAGAAGCAAACATAGGCGTGCGCATTCCAATTTATTTGGGGGTGTCCAGAATTGTAGTCCGTGGGAGGGGCTGAATCCCCTCCCGAAATCCTACAAATATCAAATTTAAATCATGTATAGTGGTAATTAATGATGGCTAGTGATAAGAGATGAGTCCTCTGCCCCGGAATGAAATTCTGGCTACGGGTCTGAAGAGGACTGATCAGGAAGAGTGAGATACTACAGACTGAGAAAATGAAACCGAAAAAGGACAAGAAATAAAACCAAGAAAAGACCAGAAAATGGGAGAAGGGAAGAAAATAGTTTTGATTAACAACCCGTACGGTATATTTCACCAGACATCAAAAGGATGAAGAACTCGACATTGAGAGAGAAGCGGCATCAAAGATCATTTCGAAATCTGCAGCAACCAAAGAAGAACCGTCCAGAAAGCAGAAGACCCAGCAGCGAGATGCGGCTGGCGTAATGAGAAGGGGGTGCTCTAATTTTGGACTCCTCCCCCACTCGGAGGGGCTTTGCATGTTTCATTAGGTCGAGAAATCGCAACCTGCTCAGCGGGAGATCCTTATCAGACGAGGAACATGACGGGCTCTTTGTTTCCTTTTTTTGGGTGCTCGAGAATTGGATTGCACGCTACTTGTGATCCCGCAACAGAAGAAACCTCACCTGGCAAGGGAAGGGAAGGGAAACTCCCCCTCCCTCTTGGTCGTGGACTGTACGGCTTCACGATCTGAAGAAAGAGAAACGAGAGTGATTGTAATGGAAGGAGTCAAAGAGTTTTGTACAAAACAAAGAAAGAAAAAAAGGGTTTTGGAAGGTGTCATGACATTGCTTGCTTGACGAGCTCTACTTAAAAGCAAGGATGACCAAATCCAAGCTTTATACGGACGTAACAGAAATGTTTCCTTCTTCTCGACCTACTTTTTTCATTCTCTGTTCATGGCCATCTTCTTTATTTCTTGGAATGTCTTTCCTCTTTTCCTTCCTAATTCTTTCATCATATCCTCATATCAGTGGCGTATACTGGATTAAGAACCTGGGCTATCGCATCATATCATAGTGTTCGAATGGACAAAAATTTGCTGGTGGGGGTGTTTTTTTTTTTTTAACTCATTTGGGGTGGTGGGTTGAAGTGATGCGACTCTGTGATTAAAAATATATACCTCATAAATAAAACATGGAAATATACACCGTCAGTAAGGAAAGGATTTCAAGAATTCCATTCTTATTTGCATATATGAGAGGCCCATATTGCGAAATATTATGTAGGCCTATATACGAGAATAAATCTAAAATTTCAACCTACCTATTTTCACGATTTTAAGTTCGGGTACTCCTTGTTGGCGCAGTAATAGCGTCGTTGCCTTGAAACTAAGGGGTCTCGGGTTCGATGCATGGTGGTTTAGATACCACTTTAACTGTAGGTCCGATCCACATTAGCTTATCTGTTCATAAAGTGGACATACAAGAAAAATCCACAACGATTTGGAGCTTATCGTCATTCGTAAGCCGAATAGACAGCTTCTTAATTATGTCCCTCATTTCAGTTCACTACACAACACAGCACATATCATTCACAAAAATACAATCCACTCACTACTGTATTCACACGCTGCCTCTAAATAAATTCCACGCGATCTAGACTAGAACTTGTCCTTGTCATTTCGGTAAACCATTCCCGCTCAGCCAACAATTTTCTACTCCCCACTGTATCTCTAGTTCTTTGAAGGTCAACGACCTCTTTTTCAACTCCTCTGCAAGCGTTCGATGATGTTCTTGTCCCTGTCACATAACACTTTCCCCTTGCCCGCGATAATTTGGCTTCAAAATTCCCCATTCCTGGGAAAATTACATGATGGGAAAAATTGGTTTGCAATATTAACCTGTCAAGCTTACCCGTCACCCCGCCAGCTAGGCCAGGCGTCTCGCGAATTCAAAGAAAGCGGGCAATGTTTCCAACTTCAGGTTCATCTTCTTATTGAAATGAACAATTTTATGCACATTTTCTGACAGATATTTTTTGTGTATTTTATTCCCCGAGTCTGGGCTTCGCAAATAGCCTAGATAGCCCCGAATATACGCCACTGCCTCATATGTCTTCCTTGGTCTGCCCCTGGGCCTTCTTCCTTCTGGTCTTGCCTCCGAGAACTGCTTGGGTTTCCTTCCCTCCTCCATTCTGGTTACATGGCCAAATCATTCTTTTGATTAGATGATTTTCAATTTATGCTTTTTCCAGCTCTTCCTTTATCATTTCGTTTCTTACGCTGTCTCTTCTTGTTTTCCTATAGTATCTTTCGGTAGCACTTCATTTGTACAGTTGCTATCTTACTAAGTTCCTTTCCTTTCGTAGGCCAGCTTTCACTTCCATACATACTGGCTCTATTACTGATTTATACATTTGGGCCTCGTTCCAATTTCTCGATTTCCAAATATTGTCTGGTTCAATTGATAATATGCATTATTTGCTTTTCGGGCACGATTACTTAAAAAGCAAGAATAACCAAACCCAAGCTTTATACGAACACTATCCAAAGGAGTGAAAACAGAGAAGTTGTGTCATTATTAGGGGCAGGCCCCCGTTGCGGATTGGTTAGCACATCGCCCTGCAACGCCAGGGGTCCTTGGTTCGAATTCCGGCCTGGGCATGGATGTTTGGATTTATACCGCACTGAGGATGTCTCGATTCAGGATCTGTGGAAATTCCATTGAAAATTGTCTCGATTGGGGATGTGTTCTGTGAACCGGTTTGCTAAAGATTTGAGGTTGTCCTAACTCAGGATGTCTTCTTGACTGGAGCCCTAGAGTGGGAGTGACTCATAGGGTAGACATTCCACAGCTTGAACATGCACGTGCACGTGAGGTTCGCGTAGCAATGGAACGATATGATTCCTAACCTAACATAACCTAATTTTGTCTTTTCAAAAGGACGAAATTCTCAAGAAACCGGTAATTCCCTTAGGCAATTAAAGTACATCCTCGATCCGGACAAATTCCACTGAGACATCAAATCTGTGATAAACACATCCCGAATCGAGACACTTTTCAAAGAGATCCTGATTCAGGACATCCTGAACGTGGACGTCACCGATGTTTGTGAGTGTCCATTCATTAATTTCATCCCCATCTTCGCAAATTAGCCAGAACTGGCAGAAAAGAAGAAGCAAAATAAAGCAAATCGAACATTGTTAAGGATATGTTGACAGTGTACGAATTAACGAGGGCAGGATGTCGGGAATTTTCTTCCCACAAGAATTTATTATCCCCGTCAGAAGAACAATTTTGTAATCCCCACCAGGCATATTTCTATCCCCGCCCCAAAACATGGAATTGAAAACATATTAAACCATTCCTTAACCATATAGGAACGAACACCACTGAAAAATCATTCGGAAAAACAGTTCATTAACCTTTAAGACAATTGCATCCTACATCGCGTCTGAAGTTCTATTTTTAAATAGCGCATTGTTTATTTGTTTATTGTCATCGGGTGCAAATGTTTTACAAGAAGGGTACGCCCAGAGTAACGCCGTTGCTCTGTCCGTTGTCAAATAAACTACGAAAGCCTACCGTCCTGACAAGAAGAGCTGATTTCGTCAGCTTCATTCGTTGGAAGTACGTAGCTCACATTTTTTGCCGCACGCTGTCATTGAGTTGAATGCGCAATAGATATTTGATCAAGTTTCATAGAGTTGAATGCGCAATAAATATTTGGTCAAGTTTCATTGAGTTGAATGCTCAATAGATATTTGGTCAAGTTTCATTGAGTTGAATGCACAATAGATATTTGGTCAAGTTTCATTGAGTTGAATGCTCAATAGATATTTGGTCAAGTTTCATTGAGTAGAATGCGCAATAGATATTTGGTCAAGTTTCATTGAGTTGAATGCGCAATAGATATTTGGTCAAGTTTCATTGAGTTGAATGCGCAATAGATATTTGGTCAAGTTTCATTGAGTTTGCGCAATAGGTATTTGGTCAAGTTTCATAGAGTTGAATGCGCAATAGATATTTGCTCAAGTTTCATTGAGTTGAATGCTCAATAGATATTTGGTCAAGTTTCATTGAGTTGAATGCGCAATAGACATTTCGTCAAGTTTCATTGAGTTGAATGCGCAATAGATATTTGGTCAAGTTTCATTGAGTTGAATGCGCAATAGATATTTGCTCAAGTTTCATTGAGTTGAATGCTCAATAGATATTTGGTCAAGTTTCATTGAGTTGAATGCGCAATAGATATTTGGTCAAGTTTCATTGAGTTGAATGCGCAATAGATATTTGGTCAAGTTTCATTGAGTTTGCGCAATAGATATTTGGTCAAGTTTCATTGGGTTGAATGCACAATATATATTTGGTCAAGTTTCATTGAGTTGAATGCACAATATATATTCGGTCAAGTTTCATTGAGTTGAATGCTCAATAGATATTTGGTCAAGTTTCATTGAGTTGAATGCACAATATATATTTGGTCAAGTTTCATTGAGTAGAATGCGCAATAGATATTTGGTCAAGTTTCATTGAGTTGAATGCGCAATAGATATTTGATCAAGTTTCATTGAGTTTGCGCAATAGATATTTGGTCTAGTTTCATTGAGTTGAATGCACAATATATATTTGGTCAAGTTCCATTGAGTTGAATGCGCAATATATATTTGGTCGTTTCATTGAGTTGAATGCGCAATAGATATTTGGTCAAGTTTCATTGAGTTGAATGCGCAATAGATATTTGGTCAAGTTTCATTGAGTTTGCGCAATAGAAATTTGGTCAAGTTTCATTGAGTTGAATGCACAATATATATTTGGTCAAGTTCCATTGAGTTGAATGCGCAATATATATTTGGTCAAGTTGTATTGAGTTGAATGCGCAATAGATATTTGGTCAAGTTTCATTGAGTTGAATGCGCAATAGAAATTTGGTCAAGTTTCATTGAGTTGAATGCACAATATATATTTGGTCAAGTTTCATTGAGTTGAATGCGCAATAGATATTTGGTCAAGTTTCATTGAGTTGAATGCGCAATAGATATTTGGTCAAGTTTCATTGAGTTGAATGCGCAATAGATATTTGGTCAAGTTTCATTGAGTTTGCGCAATAGAAATTTGGTCAAGTTTCATTGAGTTGAATGCACAATATATATTTGGTCAAGTTTCATTGAGTTGAATGCTCAATAGATATTTGGTCAAGTTTCATTGAGTTGAATGCGCAATAGATATTTGGTCAAGTTTCATTGAGTTGAATGCGCAATAGATATTTGGTCAAGTTTCATTGGGTTGAATGCACAATATATATTTGGTCAAGTTTCATTGAGTTGAATGCGCAATAGATATTTGGTCAAGTTTCATTGAGTTGAATGCGCAATAGACATTTCGTCAAGTTTCATTGAGTTGAATGCGCAATAGATATTTCGTCAAGTTTCATTGAGTTGAATGCGCAATAGATATTTGATCAAGTTTCATTGAGTTGAATGCGCAATAGATATTTCGTCAAGTTTCATTGAGTTGAATGCGCAATAGATATTTCGTCAAGTTTCATTGAGTTGAATGCGCAATAGATATTTGGTCAAGTTTCATTGAGTTAAATGCGCAATAGATATTTCGTCAAGTTTCATTGAGTTGAATGCGCAATAGATATTTGGTCAAGTTTCATTGATTTGAATGCGCAATAGATATTTCGTCAAGTTTCATTGAGTTGAATGCGCAATAGATATTTGATCAAGTTTCTTCAGTGTTAGTAGTTCAATAGCTCTATCTACGTATGGGTTTGGGTTTTCTTAGAATATACATAAATATACTATTTGTAAATTACGTCTAAATGCTATCACAAGATTTAATGTCCTAGGTACTTAGTACTGAAGGCGTTAGTAGAATTTACTAACTGGAATGGAACATATACAAATTTGCATATTTAAAAAAAAGAACTACCCCCCGAAATGAAATCACAAATACACTGAGTGAGCACCCCCCCCCCCCCGCCCAAGCAAAAGTCTTAATTCGCACACTGTATGTTGACGTCCTATTTGCGTCATCATGAGAGGAAAAAGAAAAGAAAAAACAATAAGAGTCTCCCAATGGCGTTGAAGTAACGTCGTCGCCTTGTAATCAAGGGGCTCCGGTCTCGAATGCCACGAAACAGCGGCGATGGGAGTCGATGCGGTGACCACTCGTCACCCAATGAAAAAAGGTGCTTAATAGGCCCTGGTTCTTAGAGGGGTGTTGAGCATAGAGTTTAGATTTTTAGTTTTAATAATAAAAGTTTCTAAATTTGTGTCATTGCAACCGATTCATTATATGTAATTAAATAACTGGGTGTGTTCATTATCAAACTATTTCCATCGTATAAATGTGGCAATTTTTAATCGTATCCAATAACTTTCTCTATCACGATTCTAATTGTTTACTTTTCATTGAATTT
This sequence comes from Lepisma saccharinum, assembly GCF_977018435.1. Taxonomy (NCBI): domain Eukaryota; kingdom Metazoa; phylum Arthropoda; class Insecta; order Zygentoma; family Lepismatidae; genus Lepisma; species Lepisma saccharinum. The sequence continues at coordinate 18,751,207 of NC_139242.1, read as the reverse complement.
TGACATTCTAGTGAATTTACATTGTTTCATATGAAATATTTCAACACGATTTTTCTTCTAGGTTGTTTGTTTAGAATATAATTTCAGTTATCTTAAAGTAACATCAAAAGTCAGATTAGTTGCTAAATGGGAAGCACCAACATATTATGAACTCGTAATAAATCGTACACAATCAATTACATTGAGCGACATTTTGAGAAAAAGGTTCGGGGTTTTTCAAATCAATAGGTGTTTCTGGAAGTATTTTGAATGCTGGTCACAGAAATAACACCCATTTTTTCCCCTACCAGGTCAGAATTTTTCACAATTTCACAATCAAAATTCTCATATTCGCCATTACATAACATTTTTTGCAGAACGCAACAAAATAAATTTATACAACGCAAATTTAGGTTGTTTACAAACCAATAGGGATTCTGGGAATTGAGCTGGCTTCACGGATTTTTTCCTTTGGTAAGAATTTCTCTCCACGTCACTAAGTTTAATCAACCCACCATATTATATTAAGGCATTGAGTATATTGGATATCTTGTGAAGGAAATCAAAGTCAATACAATTTTCATGCTAATGTGTCATGTGAAGGTGGATTATGTACACATTACATACTTGGATTTATGTTCAAAATTTGAGGATTTATATTGCAGAAAATCAATATTTTACCACCATCTAAACAGAGCCATCTATTGGGGAAATAATGGAACTACATAATTTACTGTGAAATTAAGGTAGTTAATATGTTGCTGTTTTCGGAAAGCACTAGACGTGATGGGTAAAAATTGATTTCATTTTTGGAACAGTCATCTGCGAGTCATCCAAGCCCATGTCCACCAGTGTTATTTTTATACAGCGCGGCGCTACTGGCGTATGTCCTAGTTGCCCCTCCATAGGGCTGGCTCAGACAATGGGAGCTAACTGTCTTTCAGAAACACATTCGCAAATATCACGACACACATACTAATTTAACCGCCTACCCAGGACAACATATAGTGGTGATGTCATTAATGCAATTTACTCGCGAAATATGGTACGGTGGACGACGACCAATCATGACGTCACCTTGATAATATGGCGCTTCTGCACGTGTTTGGAAGGCTTTTGTGAAGCACGGGGGTGTTGTCACATTTCGTCAAAAACCCTTCCTCAACCCCCGCTCTGTCCTTTGTAGGGTGGGTCCCCTAACTTTGAAGCATTTCCCAACATAGAATTTTCCCTTTTTACCCCCTACTTTAAACCAAAGTCCTTCTCTCTCTTTTTATATATATATAAAAAGAGAAGCATAGTTCTTTCATTCTTTCTTTTCGAAGTCTCCCCGTTTTTATTCTTTGCCCTTGCACATTATCCTTGATGTTCACATGTCTCCCCAGCTCAGGATGGGTTTAAAAAAGAGGACGCGAACTTTTGAAGCTACCCCCAAACCGGCAGAACCACTGCTGTCGACAATGCGGAAGGGTTAGGAAGCTGAGGCTCTTTGGAGAATATTTTAACCCCTTTCTTGTTCCACAGAATAGACACGCACACACATGGAAGTCTTCGTTCAGAACAAGTTTCTCTACGAGGCACACCTGTCAGAGATGGAAATAATGTGAAAAGTGGAACCAATAATAACATCTCCTCCCTTTTAGGTGGTAAGAGGGGTGCACCCGGAAACCATCCAGTTTTCTGTATTATGGGAAACAACGTTAAAGAAAGACCTTGCTCCTGGCATACCCCTTCTCCGCTTTTTCATCCACCTTGCTTTTTTATCCTTCTTGTAACCAAAGGCTTTCTCCCCCTCCGCTTCTTCATATCTTCCCGTATCCCGCGGGGATGTCCGGATTTTGTCGCGCTGTTCCCCGCAGAGTGAAGGCCATATTTCAGGCTGAACCGCGGAAGGACACAAAGATTGTCGCGCCGACGGTAGGCGCAACACAAACACCGAATAAAGGGAAGCCGATGGATAAAAAAAGAACTTGGGGACAAATCACCAAGATTTTTCCGATTTCCACAATATGTCCAGCATGTGGTCATTTCCACAAGAAACGAAATAAAAACACAATCAAAAGAATCCGATTTTGAAAAAAAAATGATCGCTGCTATTTTTTTCCCAAACCCTCTCGCGAAACCGGTAGTAATTTTGCAGGTCGTTGAAGACACAAGGTTTTTCCCCTAAAATGTTTTCCCCTTTTACTCTAACCTAAAAAAAAGATTCTTTTTTTAAAAAGGGAGTTAGGAAAAGGGCAATTGTTTGAGAAAGGGTGGCGGAAATCACGATGGAAACTCGAGATATCACCGAAAAAGGATTTGATAGAATTTAGCCAAGGGGATTGTGGGAAATGCTTTGTTATCGTCCCATTTCAAACACCCTTTCGTTTCCTCTTTTTCTAAGCCCGTAACGTCCGTTGGTTGTAACTCTCGTAGCACCCTGCCACGTCGCAAACACTGTGAGAGGGGAGGGGAGGTAACGTTTATTTATTGCCGCCGGTCCTTGATATCAACTGAAATTTAAAACTGCTTCGCAGTTGGGAGTTGACGTCGTCCAATTGCAGGCGAACACACAATTTTAGAAATATGGCATTCCATTTTTCATCCTGGTAGTTTTAACCGTTGTGGCTATAGAGGTTGATTTTAATGCTGAAGTGAAGTAAGATATTACCTTTCTGATGTTTAGTTTGGTTGGTGTAGTATACTTATTATGTGAATTATGCTTTTTGCTTTGGGGGAGCGGATGTCGTATTTATGATTTCATTTCCGGGGGGCAGGTTCTTTTTAGGTATGCAAATTTGTATATGTTCCCAGTTACTAAACTCTACTATTACCTTCCAGTTCTCAGTAGAGTGCGATTATATTCGTAACATCCCCAGTTGACTGCGCTAATCTCTCGTAGTTAGTGAGCCTATCAACAGCACAGAGCGTGAGCAATTGGTGCTTGGGAGAAATGACGTCAGCGTCTCGCTTGTCGATTGGATGCTTCGGGAGTTGTGACTCGCTTACGAGCTGCAAATGCAGAACAGCCAGAGACGTTACGGAAATAATTCGTCCTTGCCTAGGATATTAAATCTTATGATAACATGCAAGAGGTAATTTAGAAGCAGTACATTCTAAGAAAATCCAAAGCCAGTGGCGGCGATTTTGTTCCAAAACTTGTAGAGGGGGACAGGACATCGCTTGTTCGATAAGGTTTAGCATAGTGTGGAGACAAAAGTGGGAAAGGGGGTGGGTGGGGGCTTTGCCGCCCTTAATCGCCGCTACTGCACCGAGGAAACTTGACCAAATATCTCTTGCATTTTCAACTCAATGACAGCGTGCGGCGAGAAATGTGATCTACCGTACTTCCAACGAATAAACCTGACGGAATCAACTCTTCTTGCCATGGCGTTAGGCTTTCGTAGTTTATTTGACAACGGACAGAGAAACGGCGTTACTCTGGGAGTTCTTTGTGCTAAAACCTCTGCACCGGAAGCCAATAAACAAATTAGCAATGAGCAGTGGCGGCGATTGGGTTCCATAACCGGGAAGGGGGGGGAAGGTGCCAAAACCAAAACTGGGGGGGGGGGGGCAAAAACAGTATATTCCCCTTTGTAGGTAAGGTTTGCAATAGTGCGGGGACAAATTTGGGGGCCCCTCGCTCCGCCTAATCGCGGCCACTGACAAAATAACTTCAGACGCAAAGTATGGTACAATTGTTTTATAGGTAAATTAACAGTTTTTCCGAATGATGTTCAGTGGTGTTCGTTCCATAGGTACGAAATGGTTTAATAAGTTTTCAATTCCATTGTTTTTTTTGCGGGGATAAAAACATCCATGGCAGGGATTATTTGTTTTCTTCTGCCGGGGATTAAATTTTCTTGTGGGGGAAAAAACCTGGCATCCCCCCGTTAATACGCACACTGCTTATTACACTGTGGAATGTAATACAGTTTAAAGTGGGATCCGAACTCTATGCACCTCCAGCGAGTATAGAATCCGGAATCCCTTGATTGCAAGGCGACAACGTTAGCTCCAGGCCATCAGGAAAGTCTGTTTTGAAAGTATTGAAAGTCAACCTTTCTTCCGGTGGTAGTACAGTCAACGGCAAAGATGATGTTAGGCAAATTGTACACAGCTATTTTCATTACTTTTTATTCTAGTACATCATGTGTTGTTTTATGGAATTAAACTATATTGGTTCGATGCTTATTGACGTCATTATTTCAATTCATTATCATCACATTGTGTAATACAGATTGAATGAAAATAATGATGGACAATTTGGCCTACTGTTTCTTTTGCCGTTGGGTGTACATGCACCCCATAACTGCGGTCTTGCAGGCCAACGAGAGACTGACATCTGAACCACAGTCAGTATAGTCATATGAAATCTTGTAACTATTCAAGACAGTGGCGGGGATTGGCTGCCAAAACTGGGGGGACTAGGGCATTTTACTTTCTCTTGGTAGACAAGGGGGTCCAAATATTGGAGAGGGGCAACTTCTCCCCTTTGCCACCTTAATCGCAGCGACTGATTTAAGAGTAATGTACAGAAAAGTACGTATAAACTTACAATTAGAAATTCAACATCTTTCACTGATCAGAAATAACGCTAATTACACTAAAATATATGAGCATAAGCAATCCTTTCACTTCAAATTCATCCAATCACAACATCCTCAACGTCGCGATTAACCCTAAGAGGTAGAAAAGCAATGCAAAACAAGCAAGATACAGAGACCTTTAACCCTTTCTTAATTCATCTTCGTAATTGGCCTAGATATCTTCCAAAATCTCTAGTAACAAACTACAAATTTTGGGGAATATAATCCTGAAGTACTGGCCACACTGCTCTTATGGCTGAAATATGTCACTACACGTTAATACCATTCGTCCACGTAATTAGGCAAGACTTCAGTAACTCACCACATGAAAAGATGGCAAAATTATCCTTGTTACAGCCTCATGGGTTCGTAGAGCGCTCTGAAATCACTGCAAACAAGCTTAAAAGGGCGTAATACACCGCTTCCTGGGGGAACAGGGAACAAAGCACGGAATCACCCGATTCTGATGAAAACTGACGTTGCTTTTTTTCATTTTAGATTTTCCTCCTCTTCCCAATTGTCGTTTTCCAGCAGAGTTGGCGGAGGTTGGGGAGGGGGAGGGGAGCAAAGGGGACGAACCTCGTGCTTCACGACTCTATTGCCACTGTTCCAATGCTCTTCATTATGGCAATATGATGCTGCTCTCAAAGCAACAAGAGCAATGTTTTTGAAACGATGAGACGCTACAAATAAAAGAAGCAGAGTTTAGCTATGTCACCAGACGCTCTTCTTCAATAGCTTTGTAATCAAAGAGTCCTGGGTTCGATTCCTCGTAGAGAGTGGCGGAGTGGTTAGAATAGCGCGTTACGATTCCAGCAGTTCCGGGTTCGAATCCCGGCGTGGCCATGGGTGTTCTTTCTGGGTCCCTACAGCAAGTTCATCATATCATCCTCATCGTCGCGATTAATCAAAAGTGGCCAAATCAATCAATCAATTAAACTGTAGGTCCAGTCCCGATTAGCCTTCCTATGCATAACGTGGACTTTAAGAGAACAAACTCAGCAGGTAGGATGGAGTATGGCATTAACCCCACGTTAATTGGACTACAGGGACAGAAATTTGTTTACGCGGTCGTATGTGGTGCAATCCTTCCTTTTTATACACGAAAGAAGAAAAAATCCTCTCCAAAACTCGAGATCCGGTTCCGTACGAGTGTTACGCCAACTTGCCTTGGATAATTCTACGCGCACTGCTGCACATAACGTAAATACAGAATCTTCCCAGCGTAAGCGGTCGCGTTGCCTTGATCTGTTGTTGTAAATTAATTGTATATCCTGCGCCACACGTTCCGTGTTGAGCACGGTTTGCTCGGAAACTCGTGATACTGCAAAATGCACATTCCCTTAGCAGACTTTACGACCGAGATATATACTTAAAATCAGCTTCTGAGTGCCCCAACAGATGGCAGCGTTAGTGTGGGTGCACGCGCTGATTAAGACGATAGTGGCCATTCTTCATGTGCATCCTCAGGATGGTCGTTTACAATGTCCGGTTACAGTGAGTTGATCCCAGACACTTCTCGTCCTTCCTTATTTCTTGAAGATAGAATCTTTATTGTTTTCTTTAGCTAATCTCTCACACCGAGTTGTTGCTGGATGTTTACCATTAAGCACAGGCCAAGTAGAACAGAGTGCCTTACTGTGTCTTTCAACCTGGGACTTGGAAATTGGGAGATTTAGTGTGGAAAAGGTGAGTTCGCAGTGTGTGTTCAGGTAGGTAGGTAACTACTCAACAGCCTGTTGATTATCTGGCGGCTTTTCGTTGTTTGAGGGGTGGTCAGGTCAAACTCAGTGATTCCCATCGCCTCTAGTTATCTGACCTTCAAGACTAGAGCTTTCTACTTCTTTTCAAGTAACTCTGAAATAGGGTTCACGAAGCTGCCCTTATACCGAAATATTTGAAGCTCCTTCCACAGACAGAAATGCACCAAGCATTCGGCTACGCGGGAGCTCAACTACAGATAAAATCGCGAATAAAATTGTGCATAAATAGCAAAAATGACTACGTTCATGAATCGCAAAAAAAATTAACGTACAGGCATAGGCGTTACTTGGCAGGGAGTAAGAGGGGCACTTGCCCCCCCCCCAATTTTTAGGTTTGTTAATTAAAATTTACAAGTTAGGGGACGTGAGGAGCAAAGTAATAAAGAGTAATTTGTGATTTCGCAAACGTCACAGTTATTTGGCAAATAATCCTGAATGTTGATTTTATTGGATGGAAAAAATTTCGGATTCTACCTCCTCAAAATTACGCCCTAAGTCTGATTCTGTCCCCTCAAAATTAAACCCAAGTTTAATTCTGTCCCCTTAAAATTAGGCTGTTTGATTCTACCCCTCAAAATTAGGCTCAAGTTTAATTCTGCTCCCTCAAAATTAGGTCCCATGTTACGCCCATGCGTACAGGGTCAACGAAGTTAGTAATAACGTCTGTTTTGTGCAGCGTATATTGATACACTTGTAGTTGGATTGTATCTTCTGCAAATATGGTGTATAAAGAAATAAGCTGCCGGAGTACTAATTGAGGTGAGAACAATCAGGTTTATCAGAGAATAAGTTAATAATAATAATTTCGATTTCTTTTTCTAATTAGTCAATCAATTTCCCATCTGATTTCCATACTTTTATTTCTTAAGCTTGTTAATTTTTAGCAATGCAACAGCATCCTCGATGGCGTTGACGTCTTGTAATCAAGGGGTCACGGGTTCGATAGTCGCTGAAGGCACATTACATTGCACAGTGGTTCGGATCCCACTTTAAACTGTAAGTCCAGCCCGATTAGCCTTTCTGTGAATATAGTTAACTTAAAACAACAATTCAATCAATCAAACCCATTTTAAACTGAAGGTCCAGTCCCGATTAACCTATCTGAGCAGAAAGGCGACTTCAACAACTCAAATTCAACAATGCGGCCCGAACATTGATGTGCATGAAGCACATTTTGTCGTTTTGTTAGCAATAACTCATTCTGTAAGGAAGCTTTCAGACCAAAACAACACGCGACAGGAGACTAGCGAAACTGGCAAAAATGAAACCTTCACTGCACATGCAGACCGAGGCGACACGATGCAATGAGAAAGCGGCCCAGTCCGAGTGAAACTTACAGCTCGTCGTCACTTCGGTACGATTGCATTCATTTTTGATGAAAATGGGACGTGTTGCTTCAGTCTGAAAGCTCCCTTACATAAACCATTGCAGGAATAACTTCATTTTCGTGATCGTAGGCACTAAGAAAACTAAATAGCAATCATCTACGTCAGCTCCTTGACCGGACAAAAAACGAATGAAACTGGGCAACAACAGTATACACTGAACACATCGAATGCTGGTTTCATTTTGCGTCAGTCACATAGGAGATATTTTGACCTCAACCGGGGATTTCTGCACTACCAGAACGGGATTTCCACCGTCAGGATACGGCAACACTGCCGTGGATCTAGACCGCAACATATCGCTCGCAAGAACATTTTTATCAGATGAACGTGCACTTAAGAGTCCAACGATTATCTTTTGCAAACTGCGTTCGTCTTGAAATGTCTTAAATCAAATTCACTGAAGAACATGCCCAAGTGTGGACCATACTCGCCAAAAGGCTGGAGGGGAGATTTTTTTTTTTTCGCGAATGAGTTTTCCGTTTCTGCAAGACTGAGCTACTCAAGCCGTGCTCCGTAACAAGATATAATCAGACGGAAGGCGTTCAGCATGAAACAGAAATTGCTACTGCAAGTACACCGTTTTCATTTCACGACACGTGATTCCGAGCACTAAAATAATGCGTAAAGGAATAACACCGAACAGTAGTTGTGCTAGAAAATTGAGGTAGATGCACTGTACGAATTAAGCTTTCTGTTTTGGATGGGATGTGTACCGATTGGCGTACTTGTGATTCATTTTCGGAAGGTACGGTTTCTTTGGAGCATGCAAATTTGTATATGGCACAAGTTAAAAAAGGTAAAATGCTCCCCTGTGCTTTGCACCACGCCATGAAAGTTTGTGGGTGTGTGTGGGGCCCCACACTTTCTTGATCACGGCCGAAGGTAAAGGTGATGTGATCAGCACCACGCCCCTAGCCGCCTTTACCCCCCAGAGTTTCCTCCAATATGGTACAAGTAGTACACCCCTCCAGGTGCTCTTGGCCGTCTGGAAGAAAAATGCAAGAAATATATGAAAAGTAATTCCATCTTGAGTATCATTTTGTCTTGCTACCCTTAGATTCTTCTAGCCTTGCTTTTCTTACCTTCATTCTTTGCACCCCCCGCCAGGGACGGCGCCAGGGGTGGGCACGGGTGGGCAAGCGCCCACCCAAAAATTCCTGTGCCCACCCGATTGCCCACCCAATCAAATTCAATAAGTACATATACTTGGAGATATATGAATAATTCGATAAATAAGTATATTCTTTTGTGCATAACCTATATATTTTACTTGTGAATATTATCTACGCTAGAAATATTCACATATTATCAACCCACAAAAAGCCAATTTTGTCATTAGAAAGTGAAAGTAAATACTAGAGCTATTGAAACAAAAACTGTGATCAAATGAATACTTCCATGATTAAAAGCAGTTAGTAGGCTTAGGAGGCTCAAAATTATGCAGGGTATGATCAAGATTATATCAGAATTTAGGTCGAACTTGAGGACTGCAGCTCCGGGCCTCCACATACGTATATAAATCCCGGCCTGGGTATGGTTAAAATAATCTATAAATAAACAAATAAAATCATCATCTTAGCGTTACTTCCACCGGCAACACAATACATTGTTTTGACTTTTTAATTATTATTATTAGAATAATTTAATCAAGAAGACTTAGATGGGCAGCCCATGTGACACGAATGGCAGAGGAAAAAAATAGTTTACAGGATTCTTGTTGGGAAACCTCATGGTAAGAGACCAGTAGGAAGGCCAAGACGACGATGGAGGGATAACGTTGAGATGCACCTAAAAGAAATCGGCAAGGATCGAAAAGATTGGATTGATCTTGCCCCGAATAGGGACAGATGGAAGGCTTCTGTTGCTGAAGCCATAAACCTAGAGAGTATAACATAGTTTTAATTAGCTCTGCATTAAAATTCCAGAAGTGTCCCTTTTTTTATTTCATTACAAGTTTTATATACTTCTTATCTTCAAATATCAATATGGTATGCGAAATATCAACTTTATATTCATTTTACTAATAAGAAGGAATCACAATAATCACTACAATACTGCAGTGAATAAATTTTAATAAACCAGTTATGTATGGAAAAAGCTACAGAATTATTCAATTGCTAATGAGTGGCTTATCCTATTTAGAAATCCTCGTTCCATACATAAATTTTGCCACATGAATCGGCCGAAAATGTCAACAGAATCTGTAGATGCAGCTGAAGTAAAGAAAAAAAGTTATGTCACGAAGTATCCAGAAGACGATTTTATTAGTTTGTTTTTAAATCCACTTTTATGCTCAGATAGGCTAATCGGGACTAAACCTACAGTTTAACGTGGAACCAGTGTGCATTGTGCTTCCACCAGAGGAGGGGGAGTCGAACATAGGACGTCTTCATTATAATGCGACAGAGTTATGCCTTTGGGGAGAAATATATAGAAAGAACTCGCACCAAACGTGGCATTTTATCACCACAGAAGGTGCGTCCATTTTAGGAGGGTGATTGCCTGGGGCAAATATTTAAGACTTTGAGAAAACAACATCATTGTTCACGGAATTAGCTGCCTTGGAACAGTAAGTTGTGGTTGATTTGTTATATTTAACCTTTAAACAACCGAGCCGGTTTTTGAAAGTAACCCCTCTCTCGCCGCGGCCTTTGCACGCGATTTTTAAATTTTTACACTTATTTCGGAAAAACGTTATATCTCGGATACTATTTGAGCAATCTACTTCGGATAACTTTTGTTTGAAAGCAAGAACATCAGAGCACGCGACCGTGTACAATTCAGAAAGCCCAAGTGAGAAAAACGGGGTTGAGAGGGGCCAAGTCCGAAAATTTCAATGAAAAAAAATCTGGAAAAAGGGCGTAAACATTTGCATTGTTTTCAAAGAGTAGACCTTTTGCAACAAAGCGAAACTTGTTTCAAGTTCTAGTTCTCATACAAGCTGAAATATGAAGCAATATGTACAATTTGCATTTTGGCTAAAAATAGCTAATTTGCATACTAGAGATAGGGGAAGGGGGGTGGGTTTTCTTCCACATGACATTTCAATGTCTTGTCTCAACATCTGTCAGCGTTTACAACCTCACATACAAGTATGAAGGTCCTAAAAGCACGTGAATGTTTAAATCCGCACCATGGGTCATATATGACCCATTGACTGTTTAAAGGTTGTCATTTTTCTGCTAATTTTGATAATGGCGACGATAAGGTTCAATGGTGATTAGATTAAAGTTACGAAGGGGCGAAATCAAACACAAGCTGACACTCAAAATACAAACCCTCATAAATTATTACTTTGACAGTAGTTCCAAGCACCAGGAACTCGTTGCCTGAAAAATCAAGTTTCCAGGGTGTACTGCACAGGATAGAGGTTGACATTCTAGTGTGTTCGAAATGGTCACGCCATGCAGCCCAAGTCATTATGAAAAATAGATGAATTATTACTGGCACGGTGATCAACTTCGATGAATTCCTTGTGTCCTAAATCATTTTGTTACCTCAAAAAATATGTTCATGTAACCAACCATACGTGTATTGCTTCTCCCGCATTAGTAACATGACAGTTCAGAAAATGAATAACAACTTAGCTAATAATATCTTCAATTCTGAACAGATTTTTCGATCTTACTTGTTTGTGAGTGATATTCTGTCAAAATAGCCTTTCATTAGCCTAGGAATACTTCATGGACAATGAACAAAGAATTTGATTTCCGTGTGTGTTTTAAATCATTCCTAATAAGACGTTCATTTTAATCCAAACATTCAGTGGCGGCGATTAGGAGAACCGGGAAGTGGAAGATGCGGTTCCCTCGCCAAATTTTGCCACTCTTTGCCCCTGCACTATGGCCTTTTTATGCTAAGCCTTTTCTACCAAGAAAACGTATATTGTCCTTGCCCCTCAAATGTTGGCACCCAATCGCCGCTACTACAAACATTCAGATAGATTTCTCAGTTGTACAAACCTTGTAAGCTAAGAAAAGTGACCCATAAGGAGTAAGAATACTCTTTAAGTTAAAAACTCATACGATGAAAATACTATGCTCAGGAACATGCATTTAAATTACGAGAAACTGCACGATTGTCTACCATCGCACTTTCTATCATTGTCGCCGAATACATAAAATCAAGTATGTGCCTTGTATTTGCAACACAAGCTTAAATCTAATTCAAATTTATTTCACTGTATTAACATGCATACATTAGAATGTATGGCTGGGGTATGGCTGCGCATATGTAAACACTTCCTTGTGTCCATCAGAGACGAAACGAAAGGAAATGGAACAAGATGCGAGAATAGATTAGAAAAGAATAAAGAGGAAAACAAGGATTGGAAAAAGAAGTAAGAGGAAAATCGGGAGTGTAAGAGAGAGGGGGATACATACGTACACATACATGGTCTTACATTTATACTGCCCACCCTAATCTATCAATAAGGAGCTTCTGCCCACCCGGTCGAACATTTCTGACGCCGTCCCTGCCCCCCGCCCTAGAATTTGTTTCCGTCCAAGGTTGTGGGGGCAATGCCCCCCCCCCCCCCGCAATGTGGTTGCGTCACTGATGAAAACTCAAGTGGAAAACAGCCTGCTGGAAAGAGATGAACTCTCTGTTGTCTCGGCTTGGTGACGTTGGCCAATTCAGAATAGTATCCTTCTTGAATGACTGAACCATCAATGGACGCGGTGATTTTTCAATTGTCTTTGTTACATAAATAAGAAATGGTATAACACTGTATACTGTGGTATCAATCTCATTTTCTTTGAGGGGGTTGGTGGATGAAACATCCCTGCCAGGGATAAAAATAATTTTGTTTTGCCTGAGATAATTTTTTGTGGGGGAAATCCCGGCCATCCCCCCCTTTTCCTTTAATTCACGCACTAGGTATAAGGAAGTCGACGACAATTCTCTGACTTTAGTAAGTTGATACAGAATAGGGTAATACGAGCAATCACGTGTTTCCGGAAACATGGGTGTGGGGGGGGGGGGTGCAACTGCTTTCCTGTGGTGCTATGGCCCACCCTGGCACTCTACTGACACCGAAACTGCACTGTTAGAAGTTAAAGTAAAATCCACCGTTGGAATTGAAACAGCCTGCCTGTTAATTTCCAGAAACGGGACGCTACTGTTTTTAGTTTAATATTTGAATATTTGAATATTATATCAGGCATTACGGTAGATATTGATTATAAATTACAGTTGCTTGCACCGTAAATGTACGTATTTTGTTTCAGTACTCAATTTCTCTTTTCTGCCTTTCCCAGTCTCATTTTTTCTTCCTCTCTTTCTCTCTGATTCGCTTTCCCTACCTCTCTCTTTCATTCTCGTTCCATTTCCTTATCCATTTCTTTCTGACCCCCTTTCATTGTCTCTTTCTTTCTACTTTCCATTCCCTAATCTCTTTCATTTTGTTTCCTTTCTCTTTCTTTTCTTTCTGCTTTTCTTTGTCCTGTGTCTTTCTTTTTTCTGCTTCTCTTTTCCCTATCTTTTTCTTTTTTATTTTCATTCTGCTTCTTTTTTCCCTATCTCTTTCTTTTTTCATTCTGCTTCTCTTTTCCCTATCTCTTTCTTTTTCTTTTCTTTCTGCTTTTCTTTTCCCTATCTCTTTCTTTTCTGCTTCTTTTTTTGCCTATCTATTCTTTTTCTGCTTCTCTTTTCCCTATCTCTTTCTTTTCTTTCTGCTTCTCTTTTGCCTATTTCTTTCTTTCTCTTTTCTTTCTGCTACTCTTCTCCCTATCTCTTTCATTTTCTTTTCTTTCTGCTACTTTTTCCCTATCTCTTTATTTTTTTTTTCATTCTGCTTCTCTTTTCCCTATCTCTTTCTTTTTCTTTTCTTTCTCCTTCTCTTTTCCCTATCTCTTTCTTTTTCTTTTCTTTCTGCTACTTTTTTCCCTATCTCATTATTTTTTGATTTTCATTCTGCTTCTCTTTTCCCTATCTCTTTCTTTTTCTCTTTTCATTCTGCTTCTCTTTTCCCTATCTCTTTCTTTTTCTTTTCTTTCTGCTTCTTTTTTCCCTACCTCTTTCTTTTTTTTCATTCTGCTTCTCTCTTCCCTATCTTTTTATTTTCTTTCTTCTACTCTTTGCCCTGTCTTTCTTTTTCTTTTGTTTCTGCTTCTCTTTTCCCTATCTCTTTCTTTTTCATTCTGCTTCTCTCTTCCCTATCTTTTTCTTTTCTTTCTGCTACTATTTCCCTGTCTTTCGTTTTATTTTCTTTCTGCTTCCTTTTTTCGCTTTCCTTTTCTTATATCTTTCCTTATGCTTCCCTTTCCCAGTCTCTTTCCTTTCTTTCTTTCTTCTCCCATGCGCTATCTCAGTATCTATTTCCTTCTTACTCTGTTCTACATCTATTTTCTTCTCTCTCCCTTCCTTTCTCCTCAGCGTATTCATGTGTTTGTGCATGCGTGTGATTCTTGTTCTACTGTTTGAATAATACTGAAAATTTCTCATGCAGGCATTTCGGGAAAGCAGAAGGGTGGGCCACGACCCTAGAGAAGGTCTTCTCTTCTTGCCATAATACACGGAGACTTGCAGATGTCGCTCCAATCGTTGGTCGACCGTACCGATGCAGGAGGGATGCACTTGAAGTATTAAACAGGTAATGTTCAAATATGTTGATTCCTTTTGATTTGATAACGACTGTCTTCAATGTCGGATTATACGAGGGCTGCTGGAAAAGTTTCTGGGAATGGCTTTATTGTTTTTCGAAGTATTCACCCTTACGATCCATACACTTTTGCATGCGCTCAAACCAATTTTGAAAGCATTTTTTCCACTCTGAAGTTGATACCTCAGAAAGCTGTTCGGAATGCGTCAACAGCTGCTTCAGGCGACACAAATCGTTCACCACGCACCTTATTTTTCATGCGTGGGAACAAAAAGAAGTCACTAGGTGATAAATCAGGTGAGTACGGACAATGAGCAATTTATTAGACATTTTTACTGGACAAAAAAATCAACAGTTTGGTGTGGTGAGTGGAAACTGGCGTTGTCGTGGTCAAAAATAATGCGACGATTTGGGTTTGTTTTACGCAATTCATTGATGACCTCTGACAAACAAATTGTTGCATACCCCTCAGCATTTACAGTCCTTCGATCTTCTAAAGCTATTGTTTCCAAATGTCCGGTATAACCGAAGAAACAAGCAATCATTTGCTTGGCAGCACTCCTCGAACGAACAACTTTTGATGGTTTCGGCTCACTTTGAAACACCCAAACAGTGGATTGCTGTTTAGTTTCGGGTTCGTATGAATAGATCCAAGTTTCGTCCTGTGTAACGATGTAGTACACCAAATTTGACTTGCCTCGGTTGAATTTTTTGAGCATTTCTTTACACTAATTTACACGAGCCTGTTTTTGAGCTTCGGTCAAGTTGTGCGGGATCCAATGGCTTAAAAGTTTCCGTACGTTCAGATGACCATGCAAAATCGTATGTATTTGTTTCATGTCAATGTTCAAGGATGACTGAATCTCACGGTATGTCACATGCCGATCTCTCTCAATCATTTCACGCACAGCATCAACATTATGGCAACAACAGACGTGGATGGACGACCTTCACGAAATTCATCACTGAGAAATGTGCGACCACGTTGGAATTCGGAAAATCAATTGTACACAGTCCTATTGGATGGTGCTTCATCCCCAAAAGCCAAATGAAGTCGATCAATGCATTGTTTCGGTGTTAAACTATTTGAAATCATAAAAAATCATTGCCTGAAAGTGTTTACGAGTGAAGTGAAAGTGTTTACGAGTGAAGTGAAAGTGTTTACGAGAAATTTCCATTTCTCACACGAAACTACTTCTTGAAACTGCTGTGAAAAATAAACGAATACGCTTAAACAAACAATAAAAGATAATTTAAACATAAAAAAGGTCTATTCTTCAAATTTTTATAATAGCGAAACACTAGCGCCACTGTTGGTGGTAGTTTGGAGAAACGTTTCCAGCAGCCCTCGTATAGAATTAAATTTCGTGAAATGGTTGTTATGAACAACTCCCTGGCCCCTCCTCAATGGTTCTGAATACAGAGCTGTCCAACTTGATTGACTTGCTTTATTTTACTTCGCATGTATTCCACGTTTGGCTAATCGCAAAGATGGGGACGAGTGATGTAACGAAATTGATGTAATGACATTCACAAAAAATATCCATGCCAGGGTCGGGATTCGAACAAGGGAGTCGCTGGCATCGCACCGCGCTCAGCTAACCACTCCGCCAGAGAGGCCGACTGTCTGTCCCACTTGAGTTGCCCCACGTGGCAATTACTGAATAGAAACGGGTGGAGAGAAGGAGGATAGGTAAAACACATTGTGGCAGATTCCTCTTAGCTATGTAACCTCAATACCATCCACCGTTTCGAAAATAGCGGAATGTACACACAGCAACATTGCAGGTCGTTTTTTCGCATCGTGCTCTCACCACAACATAATTGTGACGGACCAGTTGGGAAGGTTACGATTACAGGTCGCGACACGTCCTCCCACCTCGCCGTAATCTCGGTCCGTTTCGTCGCAATAAAAGTATCATCCAACAGGTGGTCCCCTGGCTTCGTGGATTTCCGATTTCTCCCGCCTGGCCGCATTCCATCTTTGCCACCGGCGAGTGAAGATCTCGTACAGCATCGGGCTGGAGCAGCGTGTAGGGGAGGTGGGTGATGATTTGGAGGGGAGGGAAGCGTGGAAAAGCTGGCGCCAAAGCTTTGATTGCTGCAATGTATCGTCAGCGTATTGAACTGGAGAAGGACGCTTTCTTGTCAACAACTTAAATGGCCTCCACGATGGGGTAGTGGTAACGTATGCGCCTTGTAATCAAGAGGTCCCGGTTCGATACCCAGCAGTGATGAATCCAGCCACTTTCTTCCGGGAGGCATCAAACTTCCCAGAAGGAAATGCCAGGCATCAAATTATAAAACCAATAACATTATTCTACTATTTTAAAATTTCCTCTTACTTCTGAATTAAATTAAATTAAGTGTAATTAGGTTTGATTAACTACTATTTTAAGAATGAAACTTTCTGTGGGTTTCTCGTCCCACTCAGCAGTTGGCACCTTCCCACAAGCTTAAAACGATTCCTCATCCATCATATTTCTTCATTTAGCATTTATCGGACAATAATTTAAATTCCTTCATTATTTTGACTTTTAATTATAAAGAGAACTGCATAAGTGCTTAGTACTACGAAAAAGAAACAGAGAAAAATACGTTGTAAGTTAGTGTAAATGAAAAAAAGCCAAAGTAAACATGCCTATTCTGGCAACTTTGATGTAAGTCTTTTATAGTTTTACCTTTTACGTATATAAATATTTCATAGCTGTTTTCCGAATGCTGTCAGATTACTTAAATTTTCGGGGGGACTTTATAATTTACGGGGGGGGGGATTTTCCCCGGGCCACCCCCTGAATTCATCACTGACACCCAGTGCGGTAGGCACTTTTCACAGAGGTTCGGATCTCACTTTAAACTGAAGGCCCAGTCCCGATTAGCCTTTCTGTGCATAAAGCGAACTTAAAAACAAACCTAAACAGCCCACAAGGGTGAGACTCGAACTACATGTGAGTTTATTGTTGAAACAAAATGAACCTTCCCCGTTACCGGAGTGGTAACGCCTCGTAATCAAAGCGTCCCGGATTCGAAACATAGCAGTTCGGACCCCACTTTAAACTGAAACTCGTCCCGATTAGCCTATCGTTGCATAAAGTGGACGTAACACAAAAAGTAGCCTTCCTCCGTGGCGAAGTGTTTAAAGCAGAGCGCTAGGACGCCAGGGGTCCCGAATGCGAATCCCGGTCCGAGCATGGGTTATCTTTGTGAGTGTCACTTCATCAAGTTCATCATATCAACACTACATGGTAAATTTTACGATACATTCTAACAGTGTAGGGTTCAAATGAACTCCCGTATTATATTCATCGAAATACATTTTGCTTGTATTTTGACTCAAACAGGATTCATATCTCAAATCCTTGGATAACTGACCCAGTACAACAACCAAGGACGAAGGCGTGGGTGGAGAACCGATAAACTTAATTACACCAGGTGGTCATGTTTCGCTATAGGATAGAAAAACAGGAAGACATAGAGAAGTATGTCTTTGACTAATGGCTTCATCTATGCCGGTGTCTTGTGCTATATCAAATCGGTGACTTTTGTCCCTCAACGGATTCAAAGGTGACACCTAGACAGTGGTTTCAGATGTGTATGCGAGTACTTGACGCATGTCACCTTTCCTTTGCACGTTCTCAACACTAACGACATACAAGCGGAATGTCTTGTTAATTGGCTGTGTTATCAAAGCACCGAAGGACGTATGGAACCAGTTCAGCGGGAAAGTCGACAGATCAATTCAGTAATACCTGGCTGTTACTGAGCATTTACGAGCCAACCCTCCCTCCCTCTTTCTCACTCTCTCTCCCTCTCTTTCTTTTCTGTGACTTTATTTGCCTGCCTTTCTCCTGCTTCTATTTCACACTCTCCGTCTCTCTCCATCTCTCTCAATATATATATATATATATATATATATATATATATATATATCTCCGCGCGCGTGTGTGTGTCTGACTGTCTCTCCCTTACATTCTCAGTTCAGTTTTCACTTACATCCTCACTTCAATCTTCACTTACTGTTCCTTCCTTCCTCTTCCGTATTTCCTGCCTCACTCCCTTCTGTCATCACTTACTTCAATTGAGTCCTGTTAGGAGAAAGGGTTATCCCTTACAGGGTGCGAAATCATGGAGGACTGGGGATTTCCCACGCCAACAGTTTTTTTTCCTAAAAAATCCCACACCAAAAATTTCAGGACGAGGAGTTTTTGTTATAAGAACGAAGATAAGCAATTAGTTTTAAATTTAAATATATGTTACTAAGAAATTATCAAAAAGACATAGAAGGAAGGAAGGATATTGTCTAGCACTGTGTATGTTTGTGTTTCATGCTCTCTCTCGCAATTTATTGATATTTTGAACCAGTTGGTAAAGAAATTAATTTGCCAATTTATAAATATCTGATACATATAAAAGATAAAAGTATCGAATGAATTTATTTACATGTATTTCATTACATATATTTACATATTTACTTATTTGCTTTCATGTATAACAACATAATAACTATATGTATCATAAAAAGTAAAGTGCTCCCCTGTGCATAGCACCACGCCATGAAGGCGTATAGGGGGTGTGGGGGTAACGCCCCACACTTTCTTGATCCGTTCGTGAGTGGGGGTGATGTGATCAGCATCACGCCCCTGACCGCCTTTACCCGCCAGGGTTTCCCCCAAGTAGCCATGTTATTCGACGCTGGGTGGGCGCCGGGGCCGCTTCCATCATTCGAAAAGTTCCCGGACTTGAACCGGCCGGGGATCGAACCCGGGACCTTTAGCATGGTAGTCAGACGCGTTACCGACTGAGCCACCGCGGCTCATGTAATACACATATATTTCTATGATTGTAAATATATATATATGTGTGTGTGTGTGTGTGTGGGTGCGTGTGTGTGTGTGTGTGTGTGTATAAATTAAGATCCCCCCCCCCCACCACACACACGTATTCAAAAATTTCGCACCCTGTCCCCTTACATTACTTTCACTGATGTTGGAGATATTTTTTCGACACGTTGTTCCAGTATGTTATTCTGTTTGCTAATGTGTCCCAGAGAACCACGCATGACTCCAATTGGGAAAGAAATGCGCAACAGTTTTTGCGACGCGGCTGAAATTGCGTGGTAATGCTGAATATTGGCATCGCAGTAGAAAGTTGCCGCGTGAGTTCTGCATCGGGAGCTGCTAAGCTCCTTGCTCATTGTGTGGAGCTCTTTGGTTGCCCAGATCGTGATATGATCTGGCAAGATCAATAATGATCGTGGCTCTCAGGGGCGAGCGATCTCTTGGGGGGGAATCGTGGCTTATTTCTTCAGATGTGAAGCAACAGTCTTTGTTGGCGGAACAATGTGGAATGAGATGACGCTGGGATTGTTGCGCAAGTCCACGCCGATATTGTTAAGCAGATCATATTGTGTCCTGTTTCGAGATTCTGATCAATTGCGAGATTTCATGAACCCCCAGTGGCAGTAGAGGGAAGATACTAAGGCACCACCCCTCCTATCTATACAGGGTGCTCACAAAGTGGGCGTACCCCGCTTTATTTTCGACACTACGATGGTAATAGTTGGATTACTTCAAATTAACACATACCTGTGTCATTGATTAACCACCTCTGGGACTTCTTGGAGGCCCTTCAGAACGTTATTGAGAGGGACGTCACTTGCATCGCGAAGTGTGCCACAATATGGCGCAGAGTTCGGCCGTGCTACGAAAAAGACGATCTCCATACCGATGCTCCGGACACTTAAACCATCAGGTATGTGTTCATATCAAGCATTCAACCATAACCATCGTAGTGTCGAAGGGGGTACGCCCACTTTGTGACCTCCCTGTACTTCACCGTCCTCCGTGGCAGAGTGGAAAGCAAAGGGGTCGTGGGTTCGAATTCCTGCTTGGGTATGGGTGTTCCTTGTGAGTGTCCCTTCGTCAATGTCATCATTCTCACTCATCCTCGTCGTCACGATCTATCAAAAGTGGCACAAAGGCGAAATAAAATAAACCAAACCAAATTAGTCAATCAAGATTTATGCACACTACTATTTACAAGTTACAATAACATCCATAAAATTTTGATGAGTAAGTTTACTCTTCGTCAACTGGATCTAACTTAGTTTTTTGTTATTCAAAATAATATTAAATTCTTTATCTACTGGACTTAATTTCCTTGCCAGGCCAGTTTTTTTTTTTTTTACGAGGGGAGAGTGAAAAGTTTTGAGCCTCACACGGAAGGAGTGATGATGCTAGGTAGTTAAAATTTTGGAGGATGTAAGGTTTGAGTTTTAGGAGACTCTGTGCGAACTTTTATGAAATTCACATGTTTTCTTCTATTTTTTTGTCAGGTTGAAAATGAACGAAGTGTCAGAGAAGAGAGTGGCCGACAGGCCCGTGATTCGGTATCTCTGTAGGAAAGGCCTCACTGCACAGGCTGCTTTGGTCGAGTGTAGCTTCACCGCACTTCCTCATCCACCTTATTACCCCGACCTGTCCCCGTCAGATTTCCATCTTTTCCCTGCTATGAACAACTCACTTCGAGGACGGCACTTCCACACGGACGCAGGCGGCCATTCAGTGGTGTGAGACTCAGGACAAATCATTCTACCAGATGACTGTAAACAAATTGCAGCACAGAATGCTTGATTGATCGATTGATTGATTTGGTGTTTTAAATCCACTTTATGCACACACAGTAAGGCTAATTAGGACTGGACCTATAGTTTTAAAATGGGATCCGAACCACGATTGCCTCCACCAGGTAATCGAACCCGGGACCCCTTGATTACAAGGCGACGACGCTATCACTTCGCCATCGGGGAGGCCCACAGCACAGAATTCATTAGTGCATTGATCTGAGGGGTGATTATAGATATTATTCTATGATTATGTAGAGAAATCATAATGAGAAACTGTAGCTCAAACAGTCCTTCCTTGTGAGGCTCAAAACTTTTCACTCTCCCCTCGTATATCAATTTTGGCGGTCTTAACTACACGTAAGCTAGATAATGAATACGTGCTGTTATATATCTATTGTTATACCGTATTTTTACCTATTTATGTAATGATAAGAATACAATATTAATTTTCTTACATATTTTCATGAATACATCTATAAATTACATTGACCTATTAATTTAAACTTTTATATAATTGGTTCGAAAGACCAACCGGAAATATATTTATAGATACATTTTTGTATTCGAGGTATAAATTCCACCAGGAGTCCCAGGTTCGAATCCCGGTCTGGGAATGGGTGTTCTCTGTGAGTGTCCCTTCATCAATTTCATCCTATCATCTCATCTTCGCGATTAGCCAAGTGGCAGAAAAGCGAAGCAAAATAAATCAAATCGAGGTGTAAATTGGTGTTCCAGCAACAAAATGTTGGTGAAAATACTTTGGGAACCGCAAAGTGAAGGGAGCTTACTAAGCACTTCCATCGCCTCAGCAACGACGACCAAGCTGCGCTGTTTGGGAGCCAGAGGGCGTGAGGATCGTGACGCTTTGGTCGCTATTATTCCGGTGTTTGTTCTGACGAAGAGATATGTAGATCTGCTGGGCGTGGCGAGTCGTGTCAAAGGTCACGTGACTCCTCGGCTTCCTAAGCAGTGCTACCTCGTATACCGAGGACGAGCAGTGTTGCCAAATGATTTGCGACTTTCTCTCCGTTCATTCCCAAACGTAACAGAGGTTAGGCACTTTTGTAGGTGTTCGAATTCGTGCTGCTTCGCGAAACAGTAATTGAAGCTTCCTCGTTTTGTTGCGTAGCCCCTTCTTCTTTTCTCTTCATATTCCTTCGCGATTCGCACACACTTTACCATGGTTTAACAGCAAGAGCAGTTAGTTTTCTAAGAAGATGAACCGAGCTTCGTGGAGGAGTGGCTACGATACCAGGGGTCCCTGGTTTGATTATTGTCCTGGGCATGTCGTGTTCCTTGTGAGAGTTCATTCGTCAATTTCATCATATTATTACTCATCCTCATCGTCGCGATTAGCCAATAGTGGCAGAAATGCGTCGCTAAGTAACAAGAATCAAATCAAATCACATGACATTGTTAACGTTGGCTGCTTTGGAGCAAAATATATTATTTTAGTTTTAAATTAAAACTTTTAATTCCACTTTATACACAGAAAGGCTAATCGGGACTGGACCTACCTTACAGTTTAAAGTGAAGTCCGAATCACTATCCAACAGGGGCCTCCCCGATGGTGTAATGGTAAAGTTGTCGCCTTGTAATCGGATTCGATAGTCGATAGAGGCACATAGTGGTTCGGATTCCACTTTAAACTCTAGGTCCAGTCCCGATTAGCCCTTCTGTGCATAAAGTGGACTTAGAAAGCACAAGCTCAGGCACTGTCTAACTCGGAACCCTTGATTGCAAGATGTCGACGTTAGCACTACACCATCGAGGAAGTCCTCCAAAGATTTTGTGTTCGATCCACAAACACAGAGCCGAGTTTCGGTGGAGAGTTAACATTGTGAGTGCTATTGAGGTACAGCTCTACCAGGAAGAGAGAGCCACTATGGCACTGTCGTCGAATTTTGAAGCCTAAGCGAGCGAAGGGAGCGTGTGGGATGTAATCAGCTGCTTGCCACACCTGCGTTGTCAAAAATGTTGGCACATATTCAGTGCCGAGTGAAGGGGAAAAGCCATATGCAGCGTTAGCAGAGACGTAAATTAACGCTTTTGAAATTTTGGCAACGATGGATTGTTTTGTTTTTTCTACTTTGCTTTTTTGCCATTTTTGACTGAACGTAAAACACTATGTATCGAACCCTGGACCCTTTGATTACAAACCTACGACGTTACCACTACCTCATCGGAAGGCCCCTGAACGCAAAGATGAGGATGAATGGTGACGAGATGAAATTGATGAAAGGCCAATCACAAACTGACATAGAGAACCTCTCTAGATTCTACTTTAATCTGTAGGTCCAGTCCCAATTAGCCTATCTTTGCATAAATTGGATTTACAACTTGAAAAACTTTAAAAAAGGAGTAATAACATGGACAGCACAAAACACAAGTCTCGCAGAGAATTGAACTGGTTGAGTATGGACTCCAGAGCAACGTTAGCCTGCAACACACATTCCACAGTGTACTATGTAGAAGTGGTTGGCATTTTGTTGTCTTCGGAAAGGCACACCCTTATACCCCTTTTTGACAATGAAACAAGGGACGCAACTTATAAATAGGGTGACACTCGAGCACCAATGCGATTCTCACTCATCGCACACTTTTCAAACACCTTTCTTAGTCAAGGTCCCGCCCTTCGTCTTCTGACGTAAAGGTGGATTGCTTTCGTTGGTAGGCTTAAGGCTCTTAGCATAAGTACAATGCAATTTTTGTGACGTCACGAATCGAGAAACGGAGCTCGACCCCCCCCCCCAACAGGTGTTTGAGAAGTGTGCGATAAGTGAGACCGAAGCGAGAGGGGACAAATGACGTCCGACTTTAGTTCTCGAGTTTGCCGGCGTTTAACTCATCATGGTAATGGTGGGGGGGGGGAGTCCGGACCCCCCCTCGAGAAACTTACCAAGCAGTAAAATAAAATAATGAAAATGTACTTTTTAGCACTTGTTGTAATCGATGGTTATTTATTTGCTACGAACTTGGAAGGCAAGGGTTATTATTATATTTAATTATTACAATTATTATTATTATTTTGATCATACTTCTTTGAAGGACAGTACCAAAGAAAATTTATGCACGCTACTACTTATGATAATATGCATAAAATATTAATAAGGACATCCATTTTTATAATTATTCAATAAATATTCAATTCCCTATCTATTTCATATTAATTTCCTTTTTTATACAAATTTAGCGATCTCAAGTACACGCAAACTAGATAATGAATATGTGCTGTTATATTTATATTCTTGTACCATCTTTTTAAGTATTCATGTAATAATAAAAATGCAATATTAATAAATTTATATATTTAATTAATATTTAATTTAATTGTTTAAATTGAAATATTATTATTATTTCTGGGACACTTTGTTCGAACCCCTCTAGTAATATATTTCTAGATACGTGCTTGGTTCCCTTCACGAAAGTCAGATGAAGGCAACGACGAGGTGACTTGTTGACCACTGCACCACTCGAAGGGCCATTGCACCATTCTCGAACAGCTCCTCCTGCCATAAACTCGTCTACAATTTGATGCATCGTCGCTGAATGGAAAAACCGTGCATGAAAAAGAAAAAGTCTGACTGGACGACACATCCGTGTTTTTTTCATTGGGCGTTCGTTTACCTTTCCAGAAACGAGTTCTCGAATCCAGGCTTGTAGTTCACAGTAAAAAACACGCTGGTTTCAGCACACCTTAGGTGCCAGACTAGGCCTGATGGCTCAGAAATAGTTCGAAGCTTCGGTGAATGTCAATCAGCGAACCAAAGGGAGACCCGTTACTTCGTTACATATACAACAGGGGCAAATGAATTACGACAGCGGGCCTCAACCTGTTTCCTCAACTTGGTCGCTCTTGCCGTACGTGTCGCCTGGACAGCGTTACAAGTTCAAGTGAATAAGGATCCGGGCGCATGTAAAGCAGGCGACGGGAACCAACACCAGCAACAAGTGGTTCCTTGGGACGTCGAACCACATGTCACTGCGCGGTTGTCGTTGTCCGATTTGCGAGTCGGATCCACGTGGAATTTATTGCACTGATCTCCAATCGGCTAGAGTAGCTTCATTAGGCCATTGAGAGTAGAGTTATGGGGGCTTTTGCTGTGTGCGGAAAGATCGTGTTGTCCTGGGTCCTGTTGTAGTGCGATGAGAAAGAAGACTTGCTCCATCGTGATGCAAACAGATGTAGCAAACTTCCGCTGGTACTAAGGCATTGCTTCGTTAGGAATTTTCTCGAAAATCGCCCTTGTTTGGATTGAATATAGAATGTATTAGAACTGCTAGGAGTATTTCCGCAATAAGGCAATTCCATCTGGCTCAAGTTTTGGTTCATTGTTCCTTGAATTGAATTATCTTACTTTGCTTTTCTGCTACTTTCTTTTGGCTAATCGCGAAGATGAGGATGAGTGATGATATGATAAAAATTGATGAAGGGACATATGCCCAGGCCGGGATTCGAACCTTTGGCGTTTGTAGCGCGTTGTGCTAACCACTCCGCCACGCGGTTCGGCTCAAGTTTTGATAAATGACTGGGAAGATATTTTGGTAAGGGGCACAAAATAATGGAAAATTTGGATTATTCAGAGGGATAGATTGACGCTGTAACCAAGGAAACACGTGCTTCTGGGAACGGAATGAGATGTAGAACTAAGCAATGGAGAATGAGGGAAATGTGGAGGGAAGAAAAAGGAAAAGATATTCAGAAGCCAGATATGGAGAGAAGGGGGGGGAGAAACGAGGAGAGAAAGAGAAATAAACAGAGAGAAAGAAGGGGGGTGTTGTTTGAGTCTGAGAGAAAAGGAGAGAAGAGGAAAAGAAACAAAATAATATCGATAGGAAAAGAAGGATGAGAAGTAAATAATATCTATAAAGAGATTAGGTGACGACAACTAAAAGAATGTGTATATAGAGAGAGAATGTAAAGAAAAGTTAAACAGAGAATACGAGAGAAAACATACAAAATCCCACACACCATAATACTGTAAGTGTGGTTCAGGCGCCAGATCTTTACTAACCTATAAAAATGCAGTTTGCAGATTGTACTTCCTAGTTTTGCATTTTTCTTATTTGACGTCGAATTCAGCCTCTGCGGGCTAATCAGTCCTTTCAGGGTGAGCGATGAGCATATGCTACTGATGATGGGACGTTCATAAAATAAACACTCATATCCAAGACGAAACCGGGACAGTACTGTTTTTAGTATTTAGTGTTGTGTCATTTAATTTCAATCAGGGTAGGAGTGGAGCCAGAGGGGGCGCTTGCCCCCCCTGAGATTTCTGGAAGGAGTTAATGTAATTCAAATGGTGAAATTGTAGAGATATTTTACAACAACAAATAGTTTTCTGTGACTTACAAGCCGTACGTTACAGCAACTATTATTATACCACTATTATCCAGTCACCTTCAAAAAGTTAAATCAGTTCAAAAACTTTTTATCAGGTTATTATGCACAAAGTTTCAAAAAGATATTATAACCAACATTACTCAACATTAAATATGCTTACATTAGAAGAAAATAGAAAAATGAAAAGGATACATTTTGTACAGAAGATCTTAACTTTCCAAATTGACAGTGAATATTTCTTGAATATTCTTATAAATTTCCAGATATTCCCATAGGTATATCTCACTTCTTACATATCTAAATACGGCCAGAGTTTTAGTAGCTGATCTTCTTGAAACCTACAATTTGAATTTATGATTTTGTATAAGATTGTAGGATCCACTGTATTATTCTATAATTATGTATTCAATTATGTAATTTTGTATAACCAAATTTGACATAGTGATGTACCTCGTTGTTAAATCGTGCTAATCACTTAAATAAATATTATTATTATTATTATCATTATTATTATTATTTGAAGCAGGGTTACATTTAAGTAGTGTTGCTCACGGGACGGGACATGTCCCGTCTCGTCTCGAAAACGAGACGAGACACGAGACGGGACAAGCCTTTTGAAATTCGAGACGGGACGAGACGGAATGCCTTTCTCGTCTCGTTTTCGAGACGAGACACGAGACGGGACGGGACGGCTTTTGAAAAGTCTCGTCTCGTCTCGAATGTCTCGAAAAAATAAAAGCAAAATTTTTAATCAGTTTCAAATACTTGTTTGCTTGGAATAAAGTATTTCAATTAGATACGTTGATAAGCGTGTATTAAGTCAAAATAAGAAGACTATTCTAGAGAGAGGCATGAATGAATACCTAAACTTATTTCCTATACTCTTTCGAAACACAGCGTTACTCCCCATTTTTTTTAAAAAAAATATTCCAGGTTAATAACTTTATGTTACGATAGTACTCCAGATACTAATACAATTCTGAATAACATCAAGTAAAAGGGCAGGTAGAGAAGGTGGAAGGAGGGGCCAAAAGATCGTGGAATGTCTGCGTCCGAGGTTTATCTTGTAAAAATAGTCTCAGCTCTATAGGTTGGAAAGATAAACGGACCGACGGATATGGTTTATTTTTTATTATTTAATATTTACATCAAAGGGTGTACAGAAGTGAATGTTATTACGAAGTTGGAAAAACATTGTAGGAAACATGGCAGTACAAATTAATAAGGAGTTGTTGG
The DNA here is from genome assembly GCF_977018435.1 of Lepisma saccharinum. Taxonomy (NCBI): domain Eukaryota; kingdom Metazoa; phylum Arthropoda; class Insecta; order Zygentoma; family Lepismatidae; genus Lepisma; species Lepisma saccharinum. Next base: position 18,723,700 of record NC_139242.1, on the reverse strand, counting down.
GAAAGTTATTAAGGAGTCCAAGATATAAGCAAGACTAAGAGAAGGAGATAATTAGGGACAAATAATCTTGCATTATTCCACTCCGAACAGCTGAGAACTAAAGAGGAGGATAAAATACGGGAAATATGGAAAGAAGTAAATTGGTGATTTTAGTGTTTACAGGGAACCACGACAAGGATTTTACCACATGATTATTTGCACGGGTTGCGAAATTATTAGAATGTTATGGAAATTTCCGATATGTCTTTGTTGAGAAAATTCTTGTTGTTTCCCTCAGGCATTCTGCAGGTGGTTGGATTCGATTTTTTTACGTCCGTTTGAAGATTATTTCCAATGTTTTTTTTTTATTTCTTTCTTTCTTATTTAAGGAGAATACTATTCCTTGGATTGTAATAACGAAATACTGAGGCTGATATAGAATATGTTTCAAATGAAGGAAGTGCACTAAGTTCTGTATAATCGTCGTAGAAGGAAACTTTGTTCTATGAGGGGACTCGCCCATGGTACAGTGGTAGCATCGTCGCCTTGTAATCAAGGGGTCCCGGGTTCGATATCCTGTGAAGGCACATTGTAATTTGAACCCCACTTTAAACTGTGGGTCCAGTCCCGATTAGCCTTTCTGTAAATCAGATGAAGGAATGTTGTAGCTGTTCTTTTTATTCTGTAAATTTAGCCTTCAAGTTTATGAGCAAAATACATGTAGTATCTACTGTCTACATTTTCACTCGTTATTAAACACATTTCACAAAGTAGTTTTATCGAACTTCAGAGGGAAGCTGACAGCAATGTCAGGGTGGCGGGAGCTTGTTTACGACCAGGGTGTATTCCGAGACTATTTTTCGCCGTTCCCCACTGACAAAGGTTTCGCTTTGAACAATGGACACCGTTGCTTCACCAAACATAGGGCGAGGTTGACCTGCAGTAGCGGGTACGTGCCATAAATCCAGGCCTAAAGTAGGAATGAAAGTTGATGCAAGGCAGGGGCAATAAAAATTCTGTCATTTGGTTTGCTTGCTGACAGAAAGTTTTGCAGGAAAAGCTGAAAAGGAAAACGGCAGACTTTGAATGAAAGAGGGACAGTGAACACAAGTTATTTGTATTAATCGCCGACACACAAGCTTTCGAAGGTGAGGCTATCAGCAGCGAAGTTATTAGAGGGTTGGAAGCAGTGACGACGCCAGAGGAGGCAGGGGGACGCCCCATGTCGGACACTTCGCCCCCCCTTCCGGGCCATCCAAATGAAGTTAATTAAATATCGAATAATAAGAGAGTTCATTTATAAGAGAATGACGATTTTCTCCTTTTCAAAGTGGTGTATTCTGCATGATATCACTTTTCTGCTTATAATACCAACTTGATTAACAAATATTAATTTGCTTCGTCAAAGATTCGAGCGCCGACCTGGGCATAGGTGATTTCTCATTCATTTATGTCCTGTAATAGCCGAGATTAACCTAAGTTTTAACCAGTCTTAAGAACTGGGAAAAAGTGTTGAATGTGGATGATTTTAAAACATTACGAATATTTTCAGGACCACAAGACATCATCTGTAGTACGGGCAAATTATTCTAATCGTGGTCGTTAGTGACAACGCTAATTATTAAAATACATTCAAAGTTGATTCAAGATTTGGTTGGTTGGTTGATTTGGCGTTTGAAGTCCACTTTATGCACAGTAAGACTAATCGGGACTGGACTTATAGTTTAAAGTGCCTCCACTGGGTATCGAACCCAGGACCAAAGGTGATCGAAGAAAACCCGACACTACATGTCAGTTGTTGTGGATTCATCGCGGTTTCTTACTATTCAGGGACTTGAATTTCGAGATGATGAGTCTGAGGAAACCTTAACAAAGGAGATTTCTTCGATACTCTTGAAGCTAATGAGGGGATATTATTTGGAAATGTATTGAACGTGAACCTTAAAATGCAAATTACACTTAAAATTCGATTCAAAACATATCGCGGGCAGGTAAAAGAACGCTTATTAGGATTTGCCACTCTTCAATCATTAGATGCAGGTTCGCTCTTTCTCGTACATATCAAAATCGAAGAACTTCTTCCCACGAACACCATAGGTGCCTGTAATTGTGTAGCACAGACATACGTTGGAGTGGTAGAGTAAGAGTAAGTAATGCCAGGGTCAGAATATTTCTTGAATTATGAGATAACTGTAACCTTTGTCTGATTTTTTTATCCTGTGATAACATTTCCCTGAAAGGCGAAACACAAATTTGCCCAAAACTCTTCAGCGTTACGAAGATGGTTGTCCTTTAAATCTTTGAAAAAGCTTACTCGATACAGGATGCTGGATGCAAACTGCCTCATTTGGCTGTTCTTGCCATTGAGAAGAAATGTCAAGTCATGAACGTACCAAAGGTGCGCAATGTGTTCTCCAAAGCACATAGAGCAGAATTCTCCTACAGGAGAATTGCACTTCACTAAGTGCCTCACATTGTTTCTAATACTTAAGAAGATTCATTTCTTCCAACTTCACGTTTATTTTACAAGAAAATTAAACTCTTAGAAGCATTATTTTCATCATTTATATTATTATCTTATAACTTAAATATTTATATCAGTAGTTTCATCTCAAGAGAGACGATGAATTATAAAATTATGAATGTCTTTCAATACTGAAATAGGCCACTAGAGACAACGCAACTTACCAATAAAAAAGAATTAATGTCTTTATTAAAATGAATCATGTGGAGATAAACTCGTAATCAAGAAGTAAATTTAGGCAGTAAACGTCCACTCTAAATAAAAGACACACACAAAACACCATACATGAATATAATAATAATTATAATAATAATTATTATTATTATTATAATTCTTATTATATAAGTATATATATGTGTAGTGTTTTCGGGCGTTTTAATGTGACTGCCCCCTTACAATATTTTGTTGCCCCCTTCCGCCCCCCCCCCCTCACATTTCCCTGGCGCCGTCACTGGTTGGAAGTAAATTTATTAGGACGAGGAATGTAACATTAGCTGTTCACAATGTTGCACTAAAGGACGTGATATGTGCTACTGTTTGTATAAATTATAGGAAATTTAAGCAAAAAATTATAATTGTTGAGACTTGAGAGTTGTTTCCTTCATTTGATCTTAGGAAGAGGTTTTCTGAGACAGAGTGGGATTATTTTACACATACATGGGAAAGGGTAGTTGTTTAAAGATAGAGACGTATTTTGCACATTTTTTAAAAGTTCAGATAAAACGAGAATTTAGCCTTACTGTTATGAAAAGAAATAACGCAGTACGGGGAAATAATAACTTCACATTTTTCGCACCTGGTGGGATGCAACACAAGAGTATTGCAGGAAGTCTATGAACGAGGATGAAGAAGGATATGTGAAATTTGACTTACCTGCGGGTGAATTAGTTTATTCTAATATTCTTAAGGTTGATATTTCTTTTTTTTTAAGTCCACTAGATTCGCAAATAGGCTAAATCGCGAACCGACCTACAGTTTAAAGTGCGATCCGATCCACCTTGTGCCTCCATTGAGTATCGACGCGAGGACCCTTCATTACAAGACCTCGACGTTATTACTACGCCATCGGCGAGGCACCCAATTTACACAAATATGTTGATTCCAATAACACGTTATATGCATAATCTGATAATGATGCACTTTGGGTGTATCTAAACATATTTTTTTCAACTATAGCATGTCTAAAAGAATCATTGAAGTTGGGATTTTTATAACTTCAGGAGGCACGGCTCTGTAAACGTGCGATATAAACTTAATGCAGGTTTGCCTTCCATACGTGGTGGTTTTGTCACGTTTCTTCGCTTCGTAAAACATACAGTTTTGCAGGAACGGCTTCTTGCATCCTCCTGGGGCCTTGCTCTAGCTAAACAAAAAATATATTTGTTTAGCATAATCGAGGGTTACATATTCCTGCCGAACTTACTAGAAAACAAGGATTCTATTGGGACCATACTGCTTTGAATGACAGTATCAATGAAGTTTTATGTACGCTACTACTTATAATAATGAGCATAAAATATTAATCAGGAACTTTATTTTTCGTCAACTGGTTGTAACATCTTTTTTTGTTATTTAGCAAATATTCAATTCATCACCTTTTTTGACATTAATTTTCTTGCCAGGACAGCTGTTTTTATGAAGATTTTGACGATGTTAACTACACGTAAGCTACATATTAGCTAATATTCGTGCTGTTATATTACTATTCTTCTACCATCTTTGTAACATGTCATGCAATAACAATAATAGAATTGATTAATTTACATATTCAAGTGAATAGACCTATGAATTATATTAATGCATTAATTTAAACATTTGCTTAATTGTTGTCGTTAATGTTATTATTATCATTTCTTCTGAAACACTTGACTCAGACACCATCCCTCGACATATATTTCTAGATGCGTGCCTGCCGAAGGATAAATTAGATCAAGCGGTGGTGGTACCGGACTTAGAGGCTAAAGGGAAACAAAGAAGTATGTGCGTCATAAGCTGGGCATAAGAAACAGCACAATATCACAAAGAAACACTTTTTGAAACTTATGTCATAGAAGATGTTTAACAATATTAAGAACAATAAATGCTTTCTATTTGTAATATACTAAATATTGAAATTTTAAATAGTCTTTTGTGTTCGTACTACACATTTAAAAACTTTTTTGTTGCTCCCCAGCGCCAAGCTTAGAATTTTAAGAAAAAATGTACATTTTCATAGTGCACGGAAGTTCGACATTCAGAAAGAAAGAAGGTCTATTGGAAAACATATCAAGACTTCCAAAAGGTATAGCAGTAATGAAAAAGAGCACTCACTTATACCGTGTTTGTTACAACCTGCCCGGCTTCCCGCGGTAGCTGATCGCTGGCTTTTCTAGCATAAACCAAGCGGTGTTGCTGCTGAAGACCGCCTGAACTCCGTGCTGGGGAAAGCCAAAGCCAGGCAGCAAATTAAAATACGCAATGTGGCAACAACGTCTACGTAAGCTCCTCTCTTCTGGCTTCCATTCGGTCCTCGCTGCCGAGCAGACGACTTTTTTCTCGTTTCTCATTGGCACCAAAACTGTCGAGCGATCGCTAGCGCGGGAAACGGGACAGGTTCTAACAAACTTGGTATAAATGTGCGATGGATAGACAGTTGTATGAAGCGAGAAAAACCACAAAGTAGATTTCATAAGATACCTAGCAATCAGTGACCAACAAACTGCATTTTTAATATTAATGTCCTCATGATTAACGAACCTTATTTATTCTCACCACGCAATGGGTAAAATATTTGGAGCTTTATCCCACTTTCCGGAAAAATATTTCGTGTTCTGCTACTTTTGACTTTTGTTGGCATGATATCCCGGATCACTTTTACGAGACGAGATGGGACAAAACGAGACGGGACGAGACGAGACAGAACCCTTCGAGACGGGACACGAGACGGGACAAACGAATATTTTCGAGACGAGACACGAGACGAGACAGCATTTTCACGAGACGGGACGGGACAGACCAAAGTCTCGTCTCGTCTCGTCTCGTGGGCAACACTACATTTAAGCTTACAGTCTATTTTATACATACAGCTTTTTTGTCCTACATGAATTAATGTTACGTATGCAGTTATGCAAATTGCATATAGATATATAGAATATGGAAATCACAAATGTATGTAATTTAAAAAAACATAAGTAGTAGTAGTAGTAGTAATGTAATAATAATAATAATTACAACAAAAAATATAAACATTAATAATAACAATAATAATAATATTAATAGTAGTAGTAGTAATAAAAGTTTCTGTGACTCTGTCCCCCTGAGAAAAATCCTGCGGGCTGCCTTGCAAGGACACTGACATGTCCACCTCACTTCCACGTAGTACACCCTGGACTGCAGTTGCAGACTAGCGAGGCTCTGGCGTCTGGGCTCTCGGCCAGTATCATTCTTTGTGGAGCGTGTGTTGTGTTGTACTTGTACCTGTATGTTTGTGATTGTCCCTTCATCTTCATCCATGTCGTCATCATCCATCTTCGTGATCAGTGAAAAGTGGCAGGAAAAGCGAAGTAAAATAAACTCAGTCAATCAAACGTTCCGTTAGAATAATTTTATCTGTGCTCAAACAATTCCACACCGTTCAAAATTCCATCGACTTGTTCAAGTTCGAATGTTGTGGAGCACGAATTAATTACGTTGGATGTTTCCTGCATTATGTATCAGGTGACTGATTTTTAATTGGGGCATGTTCCCCCACTTCCACTCTCTCCCCCGCTGGTACGGATAACTTGTAGGTTCGCACGAAGCAAGCAAGAAGGAGTGTCGTTTCAATTACCAACATGTCTCACAGTAAATCATAACAAAATGCCGCATTAATTGAGTTCGGCGTGGTTTCGCCGTTGAAAAAAAGAAATTAGTCAGGAAACGTTGGCCCTGAAGGTGTAAAGGGCGTTAGTATTCAAGCAGATTGCGCAAGGATCCTCGTTTGGCAATAAAACAAGATTTTTCCCCCAAAGAAGGCGAATAATAAAAGTTCTCAAGGTAGGCGCGTTTTCTTACCACCAAAATTACACTCGCGAGACCTTGATGTCATTTAAGGCTGCACACTCGGTCAATCATTCAAATCTGTCAGATGGCGACATTCATGTACACTCCTGCCATTACTTTTATGGGATCTTCGTCGAGTGAGAGAGACCTGCAAGTGATGCAATCTTTTCGTGCACAATTCTCGTTTCGCGAAATTGGCTTGGAACTGGAGAGAGGGGGGGGGAGGACATGTAATAAACACGCGTTCTCATCATGATGCAGTCTCGACAAAGAAGCAATTCGCGGGCGCGCGAAACGGGGGCGAATGTGATTGGCGTTCGGGCCATGATCTTCATCGCGGTCCGCGCTTAATGCATATAACAGCCACCAGATGTTGAGCGCCTCGAGGCAGCTGTCTTCTTTTGTTTTTGTTTTTTTTCTCCTTACTCTACCTCGTCCAGTCTGCATCGAGTTGGTAATTCATTACGTGCCGCATTATCAAATTAACGGCGTGTATGTGCCATCAGCTACAAGCCCTGTTAATTGTTCTAACTGTTTCACTTTCGCTTTGCGCTGACAGTGGCAGGCCTGACTGAGAAAAGTGTCTTGTTCCTCAACAGTGCGACTTGGCGATGTCGAACTGGTTTTGGTGTTTACGCAGAAATAAGGCCCAGGTTCCTGTGATGGATGTCCCAGATGCTGTTTTTCCCAAGGTATCCGAGATGTGAACGGCTCTTGAAAGTGCAAAAGCCTATATAGATATCTAATATACAGATATTTCGTGTACAGTTTCTGTATTCAACAGCGTTCGATTTAATAAAGATTATGTTTACTAATTTAATGTTAATTTAGTAAGGATAATTTATTGTCGATTAATACGCAAGGGCAAGGGTTTTATATCAGTCTACACAATAGATAGAACAGATTGGATTGAATTGATTTGTTGTTTTAAGTTCACTTTATGCACAGTAAGGCTAATCGGGACAGGACCTACAGTTTAAAGTGGGATCCGAAGGTCCGAACCACTATGTGCCTCCACCAGGAATCGAATTACAAGGCGAGATAGAACAGAATTGAATTACTATAAGTTTCTGTATTTTTCTTATTTTTGCCTCTGTTTTCTCATGTTTGACTAATCGCGACGATGAGAATGAATGATTAAATAAAATTGATGAAAGGACAGTCTCAAGATAACATCCTTGCACACCGAGACTCGAAACCGAAACCTTCGATGGTGAGACCTTGAATCGACCATTCAGACGTCAAAATAATATACTCCCGCTCTTGAAATCCAGAAAACAGCGGCAACGGAGACTATGCACTCACCCTCTGATAGTGGTTGTCCGTGGCACACTATACCGTTAACAAAATAACGAATGAACGACTTCAAAATTCTAAAGTTTAAGTAATAATATATGACTGTAATGTAATCTTCAGGACATTACAACGATTTGTTGCTGTTTTAAAATTAAAACTTTATGATTGTACTTAAATGTATGAATTTTATGTTGTTTATCTTCAAAAGTAGTTCTCACGTGAGGTGTAAATCAGGCTCCAGTGCTGCCCTCAGCTTCTGCAGAAGCGTTTCCTCGAACTAACGTGGTTTCCTTTGTTCACGCACGCCTTACGTAGAAACCACATCCCACCACACGAACAGCCATTATCGTCTTTCAATTTCCACCTGAATTATGGTCCAAACATAGCACTCGCACCTATATAGAATGTGTTTAATGGGACCCCGTAGGCGTCTTTGCAACACAATTATCCCCACTCCCAATAAAACAATTTTTTAAAAAAGATGGGTGATTTGTGTATTGCATATGGGAGTGTCCTACTAACGTATATGGAATAAATTAAGGAAGGAAATTGACTTTGTAAATTAATTACGTTTCTCCTTGGAGGTAATACGGAATGGTAATTAGGTTTTGCGAAGCTGGACATTTTTTTCCTTGGAATGCATTCACCGAAATTTCCTTCTAAAACATGGCTTCCAACAGCGAGGTGCGGTTATTCTCTTGAATAGGTTGGGTAATGTAGGGCAACGAGAGAGGTTGCTATTCTGTAATGGTATTCAATTATATTGCTGAGTAGTGTGTGTGTGTATCCAGGACAGTGGCGTATATTCGGGGCTATCTAGGCTATCTGCGAAGCCCAGACTTGGGGAATAAAATACAGAAAAAATATATATTAGAAAATGTGCATAAAATTGTTCATTTCAATAAGAAGATGAACCTGATTTCTTAGAAGTTGGAAACATTGCCCGCTTTCTTTGAATTCGCGAGACGGCTGGCCCAGCTGGCGGGCAACTCCACGGGAGTGACGGGTAAGCTTGACAGGGCTCCGATCAATGTTGCAAACCATTTTTTCCCACCATGTAATTTCCCCGGGATCGGGGAATTGTGAAGTCAAACTGTTACAGGAGAGAGAACAGGGTTGCATATGGCGGGGAAAAAACCCTCTGAACTTCCTCAACAGTCTGGGTCAATGTTGCAAACCAATTTTTTTCCAGCACGAAATCTTCCCAGGAATGGGGAATTTTGAAGCCAAATTATCGCGGGCAAGGGGAAAGTGTCATGTGGCAGGGACAAGAACATAATTGAACGCTTGCAGAGGAGTTGAAAAAGAGGTCGTTGACCTTCAAACAACTAGAGATACAGTGGGGAGTAGAAAATTGTTGACTTAGCGGAAATGGTTTACCGAAATGACAAGGATCGCGTCGAGTGGTCTTGGTGCGTGGAATTTATTTAGAGGCAGCGTGTGAATACAGTACTGAGTGGATTGTATTTTTATGAATATGTGCTGTGTTGTGTAGTGAACTGAAATGAGGGACATAATTAACAAGCTGTCTATTCGGCTTACGAATGACGATAAGCTCCAAATCGTTGTGGATTTTTCTTGTCCACTTTATGAACAGATAAGCTGATGGGGATCGGACCTACAGTTAAAGTGGTATCTAAACCACCATGTATCGAACCCGGGACCCCTTAGTTTCAAGGCAACGACGTTACCACTGCGCCAACAAGGAGTACCCGAACTTAAAATCGTAAAAATAGGTAGGTTGAAATTTCTTTTCATTCTCGTATATAGGCCTACATAATATTTCACAATATGGGCCTCTCATTTATGCAAATAAGAATGAAATTCTTGAAATCCTTTTCTTACTGACAGTGTACATTTCCATGTTTTATTTATGAGGTATATATTTTTAATCACAGACTCACATCACTTCAACCCATCACCCCAAATGAGTTAAAAAGACAAAAACACCCCCACCAGCAAGTTTTTGTCCATTCGAACACATATGATATGGTGCGATAGCCCAGGTTCTTAACCCAGTATACGCCACTGATCCAGGAGCCTGCCACGCGGGTGACCCGGGTTCGATTCATAGAGTGGGTCATTTCAGAGAAATGCAATACCGCAATGAATGATGATGATCTAACTAGTGTTGCCCACGAGACGAGACGAGACGAGACTTTGGTCTGTCCCGTCCCGTCTCGTGAAAATGCTGTCTCGTCTCGTGTCTCGTCTCGAAAATATTTGTTTGTCCCGTCTCGTGTCCCGTCTCGAAGGGTTCTGTCTCGTCTCGTCTCGTCCCGTCTCGTTTTGTCCCGTCTCGTCTCGTAAAATTGATCCGGGATATCATGCCAACAAAAGTCAAAAGTAGCAGAAAGACAATATTTTTTTCCGGTAAGTGGGATAAAGCTCCAAATATTTTACCCATTGCGTGGTGAGAATAAATAAGGTTCGTTAATCATGAGGACATTAATATTAAAAATGCAGTTTGTTGGTTACTGATTGCTAGGTATCTTATGAAATCTACCTTGTGGTTTTTCTCGCTTCCATACAACTGCCTATCCATCGTACATAAGTGAGTGCTCTTTTTCATTACTGCTATACCTTTTGGAAGTCTTCAAATGTTTTCCACTAGACCTTCTTTCTTTCTGAATGTCGACTTCCATGCACTATGAAAATGTACATTTTTTCTTTAAATTCTAAGCTTGGCGCTGGGAGCAACAAAAAAGTTTTCAAATGTGTAGTATGAACACAAAAGACTATTTAAAATTTCAATACTTAGTATATTACAAATAGAAAGCATTTATTGTTCTTAATATTGTTAAACATCTTCTATGACATAAGTTTCAAAAAGTGTTTCTTTGTGATATTGTGCTGTTTCTTATGCCCAGCTTATGACGCACATACTTCTTTGTTTCCCTTTAGCCTCTAAGTCCGGTACCACCACCGCTTGATCTAATTTATCCTTCGGCAGGCACGCATCTAGAAATATATGTCGGGGAAGGTGTCCGAGCCAAGTGTTTCAGAAAAAATAATAATAATAACATTAACGACAACAATTAAGCAAATGTTTAAATTAATACATTAATATAATTCATAGGTCTATTCACTTGAATATGTGAATTAATTAATTATATTATTGTTATTACATGAAATGTTACAAAGATGGTAGAAGAATAGTAATATAACAGCACGAATATTAGCTAATATCTAGCTTACGTGTAGTTAAGATCGCCAAAATTTGCATAAAAACAGCTGTTCTGGCAAGAAAATTGATGTCAAAAAGGTGATAAATTGAATATTTGCTGAATAACAAAAAAGGATGTTACATCCAGTTGACGAAAAATAAAGTTCCTGATTAATATTTTATGCTCATTATTATAAGTAGTAGTGTACATCATAAATCTTCATTGATACTGTCATTCAAAGCCGTATGATCCCAATAGAATCCTTGTTTTCTGGAAAGTTCGGCAGGAATAAGTAACCCTCGATTATGCTAAACAAATATATTTTCTTGTTTAGCTAGAGCAAGGCCCCAGGAGGATGCAAGAAGCCGTTCCTGCAAAAGTGTATGTTTTACGAAGCGAAGAAACGTGACAAAACCACCACGTATGGAAGGCAAACATGCATTTAGTTCATATCGCACATTTACAGAGCCGTGCCTCCTGAAGTTATAAAATTCCCAACTTGAATGATTCTTTTAAACATGCTATAGTTGAAAGAAATATGTTTAGATGCACCAAAAGTGCATCATTATCAGATTATGCATATAACGTGATTTTGTATCAACATATTTGTGTAAATTGGGTGCCTCTCCGATGGTGTAGTAGATAAAGTCGAGGTCTTGTAATGAACGGTCCTTGCGTTCGATACCCAATGGAGTCAAAAAGTTGATCGGATCGCACATTAAACTGTAGATAGGTTCGTGGGTTAGCCTATTTGTGAATCAAATGGACTTAAAAAAAATAAAAAAATTATCAACCTTAAGAATATTAGAATCCACTAATTCACCCGCAGGTAAGTCAAATTTCACGTATCCGTCTTCATCCTCGTTCATAGACTTCCTGCAATACCTTGTGAATGTGTGTTGCATCCTACCAGGTGCGAGAAATGTGCAGAGTTATTCTTTCCCTGTACTGCGTTATTTCTTTTCATAACAGTAAGGCTAAATTCTCGTTTTATCTGAACTTTTAAAAAATGTGCAAAATTCGTCTCTATCTTTAAAAAACCACCCTTTCTCATGTATCTGTAAAATAATCCCACTTTGTCTCAGAAAACCTCTTCCCACGATGAAATGAAGGAAACAACTCTCAAGTCTCAACAATTATAATTTTTTGCTTAAATTTCTTATCATTTATACAAACAGTAGCACATATCACGTCCTTTGGTGCAACACTGTCAACAGCTAATGTTACTTTCCTCGTCCTAATGAATTTACTTCCAAACAGTGACGGCGCCTGGGAAATGTGACTGGGGGGCGGGGGGCGGAAGGCTGGCAACAAAATATTTTAAGGGGGCAGTCACATTAACACGCCCGAAAACACTGCACATATATATACATATATAATAATACTTATAATAATAATAATTATTATTATAATTATTCTTATATTCATGTATGGTGTTTTTGTGTTTGTCTTTTTTTTAGAGTGGACGTTTACTGCCTAAATTTACTTCTTGATTACGAGTTTATCTCCACATGATTCGTTTTAATAAAGACATTAATTCTTTTTTATTGTAAAGTTGCGTTGTCTCTAGTGGCCTATTTCAGTATTGAAAGACATTCATAATTTTATAATTCATCTTCTTTCTTGAGATGAAACTACTGATATAAATATTTTTAAGTTATAAGATAATAATATAAATGACGAAAAAATGCTTCGAAGAGTTTAATTTTCTTGGAAAATAAACGTTACGTTGGAAGAAATTAATCTTCTTAAGTATTAGAAACAATGTGAGGCACTTAGTGAAGTGCAATTCTCCCGTAGGAGAATTCTGCTCTATGTGCTTTGGAGAACACATTGCGCACCTTTGGTACATCCAGGACTTGACATTTCTTCTCAATGGCAAGAACAGCCAAATGAGGCAGTCTGCATCCAGCATCCTGTTTCGAGCAAGCCTTTTCAAAGATTTTAAGGACAACCATCTTCGTAAAGCTGAAGAGTTTTTGGGCAAAATTTATGTTTCACCTTTCAGGGAAATGTTATTCACAGGATAAAAAATCAGACAAAGGTTTCAGTTATATCATAATTCAAGAAATATTCTGACCCTGGCAATACGTACTCTTACTCTACCACTCCAACGTAGGTCTGTGCTACCCAATTACAGGCACCTATGGAGTTCGTGGGAAGAAGTTCTTCGATTTTGATATGTACGAGAAAGAGCGAACCTGCACCTAATGATTGAAGAGTGTCAAATCCTAATAAGCGTTCTTTTACCTGCCCGCGATATGTTTTGAATCGAATTTTAAGTGTAATTTGCATTTTAAGGTTCACGTTCAATATATCCCCTCATTAGCTTAAAGAGTATCGAAGAAATCCCCTTTGTTAAGGTTTCCTCAGACTCATCATCTCGAAATTCAAGTCCCTGAATAGTAAGAAACCGCGATGAATCCACAACAACTGACATGTAGTGTCGGTTTTTCTCCCATCACCTTTGGTCCTGGGTTCGATACCCAGTGGATGCACTTTAAACTATAAGTCCAGTCCCGATTAGTCTTACTGTGCATAAAGTGGACTTCAAACGCCAAATCAACCAACCAACCAAATCTTGAATCAACTTTGAATGTCTTTTAATAATTAGCGTTGTCACTAATGACCACGATTAGAATAATTAGCCCGTACTACAGATGATGTCTTGCGGTCCTCAAAATATTCGTGATGTTTTAAAACCATCCACATTCAACATTTTTTCCAAGTTCTTAAGACTGGTTAAAACTTAGGTTAATCTCAGCTATTACAGGACATAAATGAATGAGAAATCACCTATACCCAGGTCGGCGCTCGAATCTTGGACGAAAGCCACACACAGATAGCTATATATATACTAAACAAATTAATATTTGTTAATCAAGTTGGTATTATAAGCAGGATAAAATTTGATAAAACTACTTTGTGAAATTTGTTTTGAAGGCTAAATTCATAGAATAAAATTAACAGCTACAACATTCCTTCATCTGATTTACAGAAAGGCTAATCGAGACTGGACCCACAGTTTAAAGTGGGATTCAAATCACTATGTGCCTTCACCGGGTATCAAACCCGGGACCCCTTCATTACAAGGTGACGACGCTAGCACTGTACCATCGGGGAGTCCCCTCGTAGAACAACGTTTCCTTCTACGACGAATATACTGAACTTTGTGCACTTCTTCATTTGAAATCTATTCTATATCAGCCTTGGTATTTCGTTATTACAATCCAAGGAAATAAATAAATAAAAAAAGCATTGGAAATAATCTTCAAACGGACGTAAAGAAATCGAATCCAACCACCTGTGGATTGCCTGAGGGAAACAACAAGAATTTTCTGAACAAAGACATTTCCGAAATTTCCATAACATTCTAATAATTTCGCAACCCGTGCAAATAATCATGTGGTAAAATCTTGTCATGGTTCCCTGTAAACACTAAAATCACCAAATTAGTTATTTCCTTATTTCCCGTATTTTCTCCTCCTCTTTAGCTCTCAGCTGTTCGGAGTGGGATAATGCAAGATTATTTGTACCTAATTATCTCCTTCGCTTAGTCTTGCTAATATCTTGGACTCCTTAATAACTTTCCCAAACAACTCCTTATCAATTTGTACTGCCATGTTTCACACAGTGTTTTTCCTACATCCTAATAACATTAACTTCTGTACACCCTTTGATGTAAAAATTAAATAATAATAATAATAATAAACCCTATCCGTCGGTCCGTTTATCTTTCCAACCTATAGAGCTGAGACTATTTTTACAAGATAAATCTCGGACTCAGACACTCCACGATGTTTTGTTCCCTCCTTCCACCTTCTCTACCTGCCCTTTTACTTGATGTTATTCAGAATTGTATTAGTATCTGGAGTACTATCGTAACATAAAGTTATTAACCTGGAATAAATTGGAGAAAATGGGGAGTAAAGCTGTGTTTCGAAAGAGTATTGAAAATAAGTTTAGGTATTCAATTCATTCATTACTCTCTCTAAAATAGTCTTCTTTTGACTTAATACACGCTTATGAACGTTTCTAATTGAAATACTTTATTCCAAGCAAACAAGTATTTGCAACTGATTAAATATTTTGCTTTTAATTTTTCGAGACATTCGAGACGAGACGAGACTTTTCAAAAGCCGTCCCGTCCCGTCTCGTGTCTCGTCTCGAAAACGAGACGAGAAAGGCCTTCCGTCTCGTCCCGTCTCGAATTTCAAAAGGCTTGTCCCGTCTCGTGTCTCGTCTCGAAAACGAGACGAGACACGAGACGAGACGGGACATGTCCCGTCCCGTGAGCAACACTAGATCTAACAAAGAGTGGATGAAAGGTAATTACAGGGAATGCATTTATATGTACTAAAAAGTATTGAAAATATGGAATTAAACATGGCCTTGCAATAGTGAAAAATTGCATTTTTCATTAACCAAGCAACTCGCCTAGCTAAATAACATGCAATGCTTACATGTCAAAGCAGCCCTGAATCTCAATATTTAAAATGAAAAGCAATGTTGTAACATTATCCTATCTTGCGAGTGAACAATTTAAAATTGCCATTTGCATAAAAATTCAAGAATTATACATAATGAAGTTAGAAGGTGTCTTACATATTATTCGTTAACTTTTTATTTACTTTTGTTTTGTATTGTGTTACACCCGTATACTTAATTTCTCCTTTGTTACATTTTCCCCTCAACTCCACTAGTATATTCAAATGTCAATTACGTTCTGTCTTTGTATTAAATAATTTATTTTTCATCATTTGACAATTTGTTTCGTCTGTCACACCCGTGACAGAAAATTGTTCACTTGTAGCTATAAATCTGTGAAAGTATTTTAAGGGTAGTTACTAGTGTTGCCCACGAGACGAGACTTTGGCCTGTCTCGTCTCGTGGAGTCTCGTGGAAATGCTGTCTCGTCTCGAAAATATTCGTTTGTCTTATGACACATGGTCAATCTCGTCTCGTCTCGAATTTTTAAAAGCCTGTCCCGTCTCGTCCCGTGGGCAACACTAGTAGTTACGTTTAATCAACAATGTGAACATTTCCGGTTTCCTGGGCACTGACACTGCTACACTACAGCCACGTTACTGAAACCTGGAACAAAAAAACTTGGTTAGTTTTCCAACATTTTGGCACCACTTTCACATCTCTACCTTACATATAGCGGGTATGAATAAAGTTTACAATCAGGGAAAGACTTCTGGGACACTCGGTACTACTGCTATGAGCAATGATTTACGTGACTAGGGCAAAAATTAAGAGACATTAAAAATTCTTGTATAAAATTCACATCTGAATGATATTACGCGTTTTATTAATATATTTATATACTCTGCGGTAGCTGACGAAGGCGATGAGAAATGGAGAAGAAATAAAAAATCGGACTATTTTCTGTGTTCTGGGGATTGCTGGGTTTAATGTTCTTAAAGATGAGGCTCTTTGTTGTTCGTTTTCTGTGTGTGTTTTCGATATTATTCCAGTAAAGTATTTCGATTAAAAAAATAATGGTTAATCTTTGTTGTTAGAACAGAAAATCTTCCTCCCCCCGGAAAAGTTTGGTGCGGGGAATTTTAGGACAAGATTGTTGGTGGGGGGAATTTCCCCTATGTCACCCCGGGATTTCGCACCCAACGAACAGAATACAGATGAACAGAATTTTTTTGGTATTTAACATAAGAATATAGTAATAGTAATTTTTCGAGATTGCAAACCACAATTTGCAAAGATAGTGCAAAATAAAACTGGTTTTTATCATGATGTGAAGGTATGTATTTACATTAAATCCATTCCCTGAATACGAATTTCTGGGCATTAGCAGCGCTAACCACTCCCGCGTAGCCAAGTGGTCAGCGCTCTTGCCTTTGATGCGAGGGACACCGGGTTTGTTTCCCGGTTTGTGCCCCCAAAATTTCGGCGTTGACCCAGCATCGTGAGGACAATTCGGGAGCTACTTGAAAAGAAGACAGCAGTCGCCGGTCTCGAAAGCCAAAAACAGCGGCGATGGGACTCGACGCGCTGACCACGTGTCACCCAATGAAAAGCCTCTCTGGCAGGCCCTGGCCCTTCGAGGGCGGTTGCGCCGCGGGGTTCAGTTCAATCACTACATCACGGTTGTTGGCAATGGAGTTACTAAACGTGGGTGCGCCACTGAAGGACCGTGAAAGAGTTGGTTGAACCACAGCTTCAAGTAAAAGATATTTACATTATTATAACTGGTTACGAACAAAGGTTCCCATCATATCCAGGCCCTAATCGTAACGTTCATTTAATTTTAATCATGAAATTTGCTTATTAGTGACACCGTGGGCGTCGGGAGGGCGGCAGACCCCCCTGGAAATTAGGGTCGTTCATTTCTATTTATAAGAAAGCCGAAAGCTTGTTATTTTAATTGTTAATAGCAGAAAAGATAAGTTAGTATTAGAGTAGAATTACCAAAGTAAAAACTGCGTTAGATATAAAAAGAAATTAGTGTAAAATACAGTAACCCATTTATGTTTTAATATTGTACCAATTATTTAAATCAAAGGAATAAATGATTCCACGGCTTTGAAAATTCCAAAAATGAGATTTTTGTTTGAGACATCACACAAAACTTTAGGACTAAATTTCCCCTCTAACTTATTAAAGCTTTGTCTTGAACGAAAAGTGTAAAAGTTAAAACAGTACTCTAACTGCATGAAATGTTATAGACCCTAATGAAAAATAAATAATAAATAAATAAAATCAGTTGTGCAGGATATTCACTCACTCTATTGGAAAGTCCATAGCAAAGTCTCCCATGGGTATAATAATTATAATAATAATATTTAATTTTTTTAAATTTTAAATTTTATTTATTGAAGGGCGCGGTTCACCCTGTAGCTGTTCTCCCACCTAACTCAGTTTATACATGTAAGTCGTGTACATAAACAAAATTTTAAAATAAAGGACAAAGAAGAGAGCGAAGACAAAAGCAAAAATAAAATGAAGACACACGCCCACACACAAGAAAGGAAGACACGTATACACACGCACATACACATACAAACATACACACATACTAAATATTTCTGGGCAGGACATTCACACAATCATATTGAAATTGATACACACGATTACGCTAGTTTTCTACGACGCCAGGGGTCCCGGGTTCGAATCCCGGCCAGGGTATGGATGTTTGTGAGTGTCCATTCATTATATCATCACTCATCTCCATCTTCGGAATCAGCCGAGAGTGGCACAAAAGCGAAGTAAAATAAAGCAAATCAATCAATTATGCTAGTTTAGTGAGGTAATGCATAGGTAAATATTACAATAGTTGAAGATTTGTCAAGGATTGGCGCGGCTCGTATGCCGTTTAACATGTAGTGTTTAGTGCTATTTGTGAGAGCTTGAACAGAGATATTGATAATCTGTTCTGTACTACTACTAATAATAATAATACAATTTGAAACAAAATTAGTTTATTTTTGTGTTTATACTAATAATTTTATAATGATAATCACTAGTATAATAATCATCATAATTAATGTTATTGTTTCTTACTATTAAGTTTTATCAATAGCCTGCCCCCCTCCCCCCTTTTCAAAAATTTCTCATGTGTGCCATCCTTGACGAGGCCTCTACTAAACTGAAACAACTAAACAAATATAAATAAAACAAAAAAATAAATGAAGCACTAAAGAATCCAGTCACAGTGTAGATAATTCGCGGAGGAACATACCGCTGACGCGATAAGGTAATTAACGCATGTGTTGTAAAACGATAATTGTTTCAAACGTTTAGTTCTGTTTACTGAGCATAGCGATATATTCATTCAAGTATACACACGCACCTGCCTCAGTTCTTTGTGCTTGTAAGTGATAGGTAAACCGGTTTGTTGTTTCCAGCGATTACATTGTTGGGTAAGGTGTTCGAAAAACATCGTTTACAAACAGCAAGAAAACTTCATCTCTGTGTATTGGGTCGTGGTTTGAAAGCGCATGTTGACATATTGGTGGGGTGGGCTTCAATCGTTCTCGACAGCGCCACAGTGGAGATGCTTTAGGGCAATGGTTCTCAACCGTCGTAAGCCTGCGGCCCGGCAATTTTGCTTGCAAATAGCTTTCTATTTTTTTTAAACCTTACACTTTAATTAATACTTACTCTTGAAATTGAATAATAATAAATAAATTATGGCATGATCAGAGATTATTAATTTATGTGCAGCCTTGTTGACAAATATAAAATTTGGTTTAAATTCGTTGACAACGTCTGGGTCTAATTGAATCTTTTAGTTTCCTCATTAAATTTATTTTGTAAGTTGTGATTTTCATTGGCATGTTCCATTTCGAACACCAAAAACTCCAATTAATCGGAATATTTCCACTTCAATATATTTGGTTAATCAAAATTGGTGCGCAAGCTCAATTGACCGTGGTGGCCGTCTGTCAAACTCCAAATTTGGATTGATTGATTGATTGAGTTTGTGTCTTAAGGCCACTTTATGCACAGTAAGGCTAATCGGGACTGGACCAACAGTTTGTTTTTAAAAAAAAAAGTAGGATCCGAACCACTACGAGCCTCCACCGGGTATCGAACCCGGGACCCCTTGATTACAAGGCGACGACGTTCAAATTTGAAGGCGGGAAGCAACACGCCCCCCGGTTAAATCGTATGATCCATCACCGCCAGGGGGATTTGCCACTAGATTATCTTTGACTATAGCCTAATCGAGTATTAAAATTCATTAATATTGTAATAGTAGCAAGACAAAACAACATGTCAAGTACTTTAAATTGCTTATTCATGAAAGGGGTCGAGAGGGAAAAAAAGACGCGCTCTACTAAAAATCGCATGCATTTTCGTATTTTTATTACTTTGCGTCGTTTTTTTCTGCCACGTGTGGCTATCGCGACGACGAGGATGAATAATTAGATAAAATTAACGGACACTCACAAAGGAACACCCAACGACCAGGCAAGGACTCGAACCCGGAACTTTACAAGACGACAAAGAATTGTATTTTGTATTATCATTGCTTAGGTCGTTACATCGCATGGCACATACGACTCTTCAGTATTCCCAAAGCACTATTAAAATATCAACATGTATACACAGTGTTTTTTTTCTGGGAAGATAGGTTCCAGTACTCAGCAATTTGGTTTGTTATTGTGTTCATCATAAGAACTATAAAAATATTGTGGTGTGTTCATAAATAAACGTGCATCCATGTTGTAGTTACACACAGATTTGTTCCGATAAAATAAAATAAAATATTAGTTTCATTTTAACCTTTAAAAACTAAAAAGGCACCCGTACGGCGTACCGGCACAAAAACACTGTGTCTGAGTGCAGTGGCGTGTCCAAGGGGGGTTGGTGGGGGTTATACCCCCCCCCTTTGGCACAGTATTCCTAAAAAAAAGAGAACGTCAAATGTGAAAAGATGGCAAAATGAGAACTCACTACCAGAAAAAGTGTACGTAACCCCTCACTTTTGAAAATCATGGGCATGCAACTGAGTGTGTGTGTGCGTAGCCTATACAAGTGTCAAAATTTAATAATTACCTGTGCAAGAGAATTTGAATAACTTATCTTGAAGATAGAAATACGAATATATGAATTTTAGCGCCTCCCCGATAGCGTAGTGGTAACGTCGTCACTTTGTAATGAAGGTGTCCCGGGTTCGATCGTACTTTAAACTGTAGGTCCAGTCCCGATACGCATATCTTTGCATAAAGTGACCTGAATCAAACCTCAAAAACAAACAATACTAGCCAGAGTGGGGGTGATATGCACCCATCCTCCACCTTGGATAGGTGATAATTCCGTTACAATATTATCAACACTTCTTGGAGTAGAGCACCAGAGAAAACCGTAAAAAAAAAAACATGAGCGTAGCGTTACGTCATAGCAAACGCCTCCTCAAAGTCTTGAGGGACGGGTCGACCACCTCCGACACGGCTCCTGTGTCGCTCGCTTGACCCCCATAGTCTTCAGGCACGTCCTTGACAGTTTCATCTGGAATCCCCTTCCGCTCGTCTTCGCGAAATTAAAACCTTCGCCAAGTTCACCGCCGCACTCCCGCCCAGCCTCACATAACGGGCAGTCCTTTAGGCCCTATTTTACTTCCCCCCCTCTCAACGTTTTTGCCGAGGCAACAAGGAAAAAAAAAGTGGGGAAGATTCGTTGAGGACGAAATTTGGTTCGGCGCGCCATCTCTGAACCGAGCGAAGCAACTCGCTGGGAATTTTTCGGAGACGCAGTTGATGTTGCGCGCGCGTCTGTGCTGAAGCCGGTCGTACGCTGCACGAGTTTTTCACTTGAATTCGCTCAGTGTGTAGCGACGCCAGCGCTGCGAGCGGCCGGGAAAGGAGAGTGTGCGAGATTCGAGAGGGAGAGAAGGAACGAAGGGGTTAGACATACTGCAGGTATACTACACGCAGCGCTAGAAACGGAAGGAACTAGTCCCCCGAACTCGCACCTAGCCACGCACATGCGGACACGCAATTAAAAACATCCCACGCAACGTCAACTTAGAAGTGCCTGGTGTTTTTATTCCGCGGCTATGCTGAAACTATCAAAGTGTGTACCCTGAGATTGTGCCAGAGGGAAAACAATGCAATGAATGAATAATATAACAACACTCCACCTATGCAAACGGTGTGATTTGCCCCCTTTTTTTTCTTTTTTAAGAAAAAATAGTGTGATGGTGTGATATTTTTTTATTGTTTTTGAGTGAAGTGACTAGTGGCAAGTGGTTGTACAAGTGACACATGTCCGAACAGTGCGTATTGGACGGCTACATTGGAGACGCACGGAGTTGGGCGCTGGAAGAAATTTCAGACTTCATCTGTCAAAGCAGGTACGGTTTAGTGTTTTAGGAAATTCGTTTTGTGTTCGGGACGCCTGTTAAAAATTGTTCCCGTTTTACGTAGCGCACATGTTCCACTAGTGAGTGTGTGTGTTTGGTGGCATGCAATAACATGACCTCTTGCACTATGGATCCTGTCAAAATTGCAGTGTTTACAATGTCTTTTCGGATATGTGCACAGTGTTTGTTTGTCATTTAGACCGTGTACGTGCATTGCAAGGTTAGCCGTGATGATGACGTCGTTTGACATTTGTGAATAAACGCATCCCTGCGTGCGGCGTAGGGGATGTCCAGCAGTGTAATTCCACCCACCTGTCTTTCGCTTTTCCGTTATTAAGGTTTACCGTAAATGTTTGGGATTCGAACTCCCAACTCTTGTGTTCCGCAGCGCGTACGATGGTAAACGTTAAACCGGGAGCTTTCGTGCAAAAAAATACCGACACGTGCTCGCATTGTACACGCCACTTCACGTGTTCATTGTACTGCGTCTTCGCACACTGTCGCGGTCAGACGGGGCGTGATTTCTACGTTGTTTTTGGACTTTCCTGCGTGGAAATGGTGGCGCGGTTTTTATGTACAGAAATCTGTAATCCTGCCTCACGGTACGTACGAAAAATTAACTGTGTCGTAAAATTTGAAACCAATGTTTTATTTGTTTTCACCCCCCACCCCTTCCCCCGCCGAATTGTCTGCTTGCAATTTCACCCGCTTTGATGGCGTGTATCTGTGCACACATAAACACCAAACAGTGAAATCTGAAAACGACGAGCCAAATTATTTGCTTTTCACTTTAAGTCCCAAACCGCTTTTACCGGGCCTCCTTTCGCATCAAAGTGGGACACATGCGTCCAAGGTGCGAGCGAATCTAACGCGTGATTTCGCGGAGACAAGTGAGAGTGTATATGACCCACACTTGCCTTTTTTTTTTTGTCGTCTTTCTGAAGGCTTGAAAACTGGATATTTTTTTCGGCGTTTAACCGGGAGAAATTTTTTAATTATAATCATAGAACGGGTTACTTTTTTTGCTTGTGTGCCGAGAACTAAACGTGGTTCCGGGTTTAATCTGGAAAAGTGATAAAAGTGGGGGGTGTCTTGTTCCGTGGCGAGAGCAGATCTCGCCCGCGCGTCGCGGCTCGGTGTCCCCGGCACCAGTGCACCCCGTGGACCCTCAACCGGAGACTGGCCCCGAGATCCAACAACACGGCGTGTTTTCATCTGGGGCGCCGGCGCATCGCTGTTCACCTCTTTTTCCCGGAAAAGAAATCCACAACGCGCAACAAGTGATTTTAGAGAAAATGCACACCATTTCCAACCTTTTACTTGCCGTCAATTCGTTAAACCGAACAGCTAACGTCCACCCGTGGTTGGCTCGTATCTCCCTCATCGAACAGTTCTAACCACAACTGCAATAACCTTCAATATGTGTAATATCTTCCTTCCTTGAAACTCGCGATTACGGTATTAATTGATCCGTCGCCAAGAAAACGCATGCTTCGAGATAAGGAAACGAAAACAACTTACGATGACCGGTACACGCTCGTACGAAATTCTATCAATCGGAACGGCATGTTCTAACGCGACAATGAAATCTACTGTTTTGCATATGATTTGGTTTGCCAAGATGAATTGCTTTAACAGTTCGAAACGCCTTTATTCTCTTGGGCTGTGATATACTCCTCACAATGATTCTCGTGGTCATACACTTACATGTTACAATTTATAATATTCTTCCGTTGGAATTTAACAACATATATACAGAAACCGGACGTAATAGTTTTTAAATGGAAATTTCATTATTTTATCATGCACCAGCGTTAATTTATTGGTTAACTATGTACAAGCCGTTAGTATTTTGTATACTGTCACGGTCATGTTTTCACGATAGTCGAATAGCAGTGGAAATTGGCGGTTTTAGACCATAATGTGTTCACTCAACTTTTTACATATTACGTAGCTTTTTTTCTGGAAATATATTGTGTACGTGACAAACATTTGTGGAACTTATCTTTAAGAATGTAAAATAATATATTAACTAGTTCAACCCATTGACGAAATTCAGATATAAAAACATTCAGAAATATAACTTTTGTTACAATAAGTGAGTTACATCCTTTATTTGTTTTCGTCTAGAGTGCAGAAAAAAAGTTTGCCAGAGGTGTTCGAGTAGGTGATTCAGAACCATTGATAAACCCCAAATTCTTGCACTTTTTCTTAGTACCATGCACGCGATAGAGCATTTGTAATACTTAAGTGAAAGAATATTCACTTCAAGTGACAATATTCGCAAGTGGATTAGTTTGATTATGTTTTAGCTCTTGTATTGTTTCAATTGTATTTGAAGTTTATTGATGGAGAGAATATATAAGTTCGAACCCAACAAGAAAGGCAGCTGCATTATTGTGGAATTTGAAAATTAAAGATTAACGACACAGTTAAATATTTGTCTTGCCTTCCCCGATGGCGTGATGGTAATCAAAGGGTTCCGGTTCGAATCTGTTCACACACACTTTAAACTGTAGGTCCAATTCCGATTAACATATTTGTGCATAAACTGGACTGTTCTAACTAAAAAAAAATGGTCAAAATGGTGTGAAGTTTCTGTTCGATTTCGTGCGCCTTGGTCGAGAAATTGAACTGGTTATATTCTTTTATAGTCTCCGTGCTGGCAAATAAAGTAAACTATATTGTTTCTCTTTGCGTAATTAATTTATTACACAGTCTATAAAATTACACCCAGAACGATGTGGGCACAGTCCCAGGGTATCATGCTGCTCATCACAATCCTGCTGCATTTATTACCCATCATGTCGGACACGAAGTTTTGCTCTGTAGATATTTACCCGGCCTCCGTGTTACAGTATTTCCACGCCTCTTCAGTTTTTGCTACAAAACACGCCGTGAGCATGGATCATAACGTCACGCCACCGTGAGTTTGCATGAAGACGGAAGTCTGCAAAATGGCAAGGTATTGCAGCTTGATTTTGGCGATTGCGATCTCTGTAGTAATTTTGCGAATCATTATTTTCAATGTACATTTATTCCCCTCTAGTTCTTTAACCAATGCAGCAAGCAGCACGTAACGTAGAAGTGCATAGGAGTCAAACCATGAGAAGTGTGCAACTTCGAGATAACCTTTTTACATTGTTGGCGAACACATCTCACAAACTGTTGCCAGTATGACAGAATATGAATTGCCTGTTCTTATTTTCGTGCTAAGACAGATACGGAAAATTTAGCCAATAAGTAGGCTCTTTATTTAATAAACTTTATCTGCAATTATTATTTTATTCAGTTCCTCGTTGATCAGTTGCTTTTTCACTGCAGGACGGTACCTATATTTCAGTTCTAAATTTTCTACATTTTCTTGCATGTAGTTGAATGATAGATACCATTACACTTCATAATTTGTTCAAAAAGTCGTTAAATGACGGTTATTATTTAACTCTAGATTATCTAAACACATCTTAAAAATGAAAGTACTTTATAGACCTATTTTTGGTCTGTATATTCTCCCTATTAAAGCATTAAAAAATATAGGTGTTAAATGTAGGCCTACGGGTATTTTAATTATTATTTGTTAAACTAAGATTTAGGGGTTTAGTTCGTTTATTTATTTATTATTCAGTGCGTAGTATAAAACCTTTAGATTTTAATTTCAAATTTATTTGAATACTTTGTATACAGTGCGTTTGTTTTGGCTCTGGGCTGAGATAGCGCGTAAACAACTTTGAAAAACTCTTATAACACAGGTTACTACTCGTTATGCAATGTAAATGTACTTGTCTACATGCTCAAGATATGCGCGTAAATACAAGCGAGACGTTACGGGACGAAAATGCCGGCATCTGCGCTATATCACGCGCTATCTCGGCCCAGAGCCAAAACAAACGCACTGTATTTTAACCGAGAAGAAAGATGTGTATGCAACTACGCATATCAGAACATATTATTTTGTGAGCAGAGTGAGTTATTTTCTCTCATATTTTTTTTTTTTTTTTTAATTTGCTTAAGAACTTTTCCTTTGTTATATTTGCAAATTAATTGGCAATTTTTAGATTTTCAATAGTTTCTGAACGAATAAGCTGTTTTTTTTTCACACTCAACTTCCGTATGGGCTCAGCGCTGGAAGTTAATATTAAGGGAATTGCCCCTTCTGCCCCGTCTTTCGTATAGTTAAAACTCCAGACGGTAGACACGAGAAAGTACCATGTAGTTACTTGTTGATTGTATGTGTGATAATTAGGATTGAACAAGCGGTGCAGTGTACCAACAGTTATGCAAGTACACAAAGCTTAAAAGTAATAGCCTAATAGGAAAGGTGATGTAGTATAGATAAAGTTTTGCATTACCCAGCGTAGGTCGACGATTTATTGCACAATGCAAGCAACAATGAGTACTGTTGAGAGAAAGCGAGAGGCCATTTGGTTATCTGTCAGCAAGGCACATTTTGACCTCTTGCCATGGGTAACCTTTCTTTCAGCTTCAATGGGTCAGCACCGGGGATGTGACAACTAAATCTGTCCATTTCGCGCAAGGACTAGATAGGGACAGGATAGTCATTTGTCGTGTTCTGTACGCACTTGTAACTGACATGAGGACACGTAGGATAGTGCGCAGAAAGTACTGCTGACGAGACATTTGTTTGGCGACAAATAAAATATTGTTCACCACCAACAAATTCTGTTGTGCTGATTCCTACCAAATTGAGTTTATCTGTATAGAATTTGTAAATAATTCAATCAAAATTACCAAAATTACATTTAAGGGTAACATGTTACGAAGTTGAATCAAGTACAGCATTGTATTCTTCTTGTTACATAAAAACCAGAACAGATGTTTCCATCATTTCTATTGCTTGCTGCAGTTCAAATACAATGTTCGAAACATTTATTTTGAAACTTGTAAATCTTGCCTATCAGTACTTTTTCGCTACGGCATACTCTGTAGACTTCAGTGCCAAGTATATCATACATGATAAACAGCTTTAGCTTTAACTGCATCATTTGCCATAATAATACTGGTAAACTTGAACCTTATTTTTCATATGACATATGTTACTATTTTTTAAAACTTTTCCCGTTGTATATAGCGAATTCTTCAAAATTTTAGCACGTCATTGAATGCAGTACAATGTTAAGGAACAAGTCTTGCTTGAACAATAGGATGGATATATTTTGATTGCACGAAATCAGTAAATCATACTGATTTGATTCCATCTTAAAAGAAAACTTCGAAGACTTGAAGCACTTTAAAATAACAAAATAATAATAACAAGAACAACAGCACAAATGCTGGTGTCTTTAACATATATGTTCAAGATTTGACACAGACTTTTGGTTCAGACGTCAACTCGTAACATCCCCTCCTCCCCGTGATAATTTTGTACGTCCTCTAACAGATACGAACTCGTAATTGCGTATATTTATTTTTCCAATTTGTTGCAATAACAACATTATGAGGGTCATGTCCTTACTCAGAGGCTTTCACTACACAATAATAAAATGTCTGATGCTATCTGCCATAATATATATTATTTCCTTCCTACCATTATCTATTTCCCGAGAACATAAATTTAAATACGAAGTCGTGAATTGCGTTCGACAAAGATTACTGCAAATTACCACAATACTTAATTATTCGTCCCTAGATATTTGACAGTATTTTTTTGCATTGCTCAGAGAAACTAATATTCTAATATTTGCAATATACCAGGGGTTTATGGATTTTATAATTACCCCAATTCTATTAGTTGAATTTGCATTTCAAATAACAATAATTTTTAACTGTCAATTATGTTATGATTGTATCAGCATAATTATCTTGCTCGGTAATGTAATTGTTGTTTTTTTTTTAAATTCTCGGCGAATGCATTTTTTTTAGATGTTCCTTTTATTTGACCACGTACTCATTATTCGCCAACACACGGAACCCAAAATGTGTAAATTGGCTCAAATATATGCATTAAGATGCATAAAAGCTATTGATGCATTTTTGGCACATCAAAATACACAAAGAAATGCATGAAAGGGTGTTATAAACTGGTGTTCCGTGTGAAGCGCTAAAAAGTGCTTGAACTGACAAGATCAGACACGATAATTTCAAAGAAAATGCATATGATGCATTTCAAATTCTTTATGTCTATTAATACAAATTATGTCAATTCTTTCAAAAGTTGAAATTTTGCTTGGGATCAATATGTAATTGAAATACACTCACTGTCCGTAATTATTTCTGGTTATAAAACTGAAGTTTCTCCGCACATTATTTTCCATTGAAAGTTTGCTTTTTATAATTAAATGGTTACTTTAGAATAAAAATGGTTACTTTAGAATAAAAATAGTTTGAGCTTTTTGGTATAATGTTCGAAAATTCGAATATTACGTATAATAGAAAATTATATCTACATTTGATAATTGTGACTGGTAATTCCAAACAACGGTTCAACTTGTCAGAATTTCTGTGCATATGACGACTTTTGGACTTCACGCGGTCAAATTAAAATAATTGAATGTGGGAGCTTTTGAAAACCATTCGGTGGACTCTAACATTTAAGTTCGCACCAAAATCTCATAAATCTTCACTTCCATGCAGCGGCGTCGCTAGGAATAATCATCTAAGGGTGCTGAGGGAGTGCGGAATGAAGTTTTGAAGGTGCGATGTTGAAAATATAGAAATCATGAAACGTGCATGCATGCTTTAGCCACCACAATAAACACAAATCGACTTTCAGTAAGCTTCTATGAAAACGTACCAATGAAACTGGAGACTGGTTAATTTATTAGCGGCCATTCAAATTTTACAGAAGTTTGGAACTTGCTTAATTTTTGTTTGTTTTGACCACAACAACCACATGTTTTGTAATGTGAAACGAACAACGCCTGTTTATGTAGGTCAATAATATGTATTGTGTCAAACAAAATAATAATTAATTTTCAAATTTATTAAGTATTTAACAACGATAATAGCGAAAGAAAGACAATAGTCGCTGATAATTGTAGAGACTGCCCCCAGTATAGAGAAAAGCGAGTTTTTTTTCATATTGGAATTAATGGATTGTCTGTTGTATACAATATCAGTGGTCTCACTTCAACACTATATAGTCATAACGTAAATATGACAATGCAAGAGTTAATAATGTTTTGGGTTGAAAGTAGATTTTCGAAAAAAGGGTGCGGAATGGCTTCCATGTATCATGATATTAATGTACATCAACAATGCAACCTTATTTTTTCTGTTATTTGCTGATTTCAATAACCATCACGAATCACAATAAGAAATATATGATATTAATAATAATCAGTGGCGTATGCTGAGTCCCAAGACCTGAACTACTTCACTATGACACGTGGTCCTGGCTATGGAGGAAGGGAGAACATTATAGCCTCCCCTAAACCCCCGGTATAAGTGGTTAGACACATCCATTTTGCTTGTTCGTGACGTCTTCAAGGAAGCCAGGTTGCCTTCCCAACGGCAGCCAGGTTGCAAACTTCTAAGAATATAGGTTGTCAACTCCTAAGAATTCAGGTTGCCAACTTCAAAATCGCTATTATCCTCGTATTGAAATGAGTAAGTTTATTCACAATTGCTAATCTATATTTTACTCTATAGGCTTCAGGCTTTGCAGGTAGCGTAGTTAGCCTAGAATGTACGTAATATGAGTGGGCTCGAGCCGTCACGGACAACAATGCAGTGATTCCTTGCGGTACAGGTGTTCGATCCCCAGCTCTGTATAGTTAGCATTCCGCTGGAAGTTTTCGCTGTTAAAGCTCCAATCGAGCGTCAGCATGAATTTGATGACGCAAATTCACCTATAATGCCTCGATTGCTGCTAAATAGTTGATGCGTTCATATCCCCTGCATTGGCATTCGCGTCGCGCGGACCAAATTGCAATTAGGAAGTGCATTTGTGCTAATGCGTGCCTCTTAAACAACCGCCGATGCATGATTTCGAACTAACTGCAGCGTAATCGCAAATCGATGCCGACCCTTCCCTCCGTATCAGTCTTTGGAAACAACAAGCAGCAGAGATTTCTCTGGCAAGTCCGTTCCCGGCTGGAATTAAGACGTAAGTAGTTTTTTCGTTTAATTTGGTTTATTTTGCTTCGGTTTTCTGCTACTTTTGGTTAATCGCGAAGAGAATGAGTGATGCTATTAAGAGACACTCACAAAGAACGCTCAGGCTGGGAATCGAACCCGCAACCCCCTGGCGCCGTAGCGCGTTGTATTAAACACTCCGCCACAGAGGTCGGCGAGCAGTTTTTTTACATTTTAAAAGTATCAAGAGTTACAGGTACTTCCCCCAAAAGTAACTCCGTTATAGTAAGTAACTCCTTAAAAGTATTTTCAATGGATTTATAAATTCGGGACCCAACCGGGTTTTTTTAAAGTTAAATTACAATATTTTATCATGTGTAAAGATAGATAATGGTTATAAATTGCTGTTGCCTGTACCATACATATATTTCTAAAAACCGATTCATTATCATTGAAATTGAATAAAATTAAATATTGTGTAGCCATTAATGTTTTTGAAACGACCAAGGTAATTTTTACGGCTGTTGGATGGTTGACGGTTTTATACCGTCATCTCTTCAGTCAAATGCCTAAAGTTTACGTTACAAGTAGCGTAACTCTTTTGAAAGTGAGTAACTTTGAACTACTTCAGTCATATAACGAGTAATGTAACAAAATGATATTATATCCCGTGCGTAATCCTACAGGGCGAAATTTAACTTGTGCAAATGTTATTCAGCGTGGCTGGCCTAGTACTCCATAATACCAACAGATGCCGTGGTAAGACACACATGAGCAACGCACTTGCCGCTCCGGCCAGATACGATAGTGGTCATTGTTCTCTGCTATAGTCGGCGTTACGCCGCTGTCATATTTTCGTGTTGTGTTCAATATTTCGGCGATGTCTTCATCCGTGTGAACGTTATGATCAACTGAAAATGACTGGCATTGTGTGATTGAAGACTTGGTGGTAAAATCGTTCAGTGCTTTGCAGTCTACTATTCTATTTTCAGGTAAATATTGGATAATGTTCTACAGTACTGTACTTCTAATGTAGGATTTGTGAAAAATCATGATTTTTGAACGTGTTACGTTGTTGATTAAGCTCTGGTCAATGATTGCCTTATTACTAGGATTGCTTGCGTTACATCACGCCACTGAACTTTACAGCTACTTTGCTTTTAAATATTTAAAGTAATTTTGGATTATTTTGAATTTTCGTAACTTATTTTCATATTTAAACGTATGAAGTTTTAATTTAATAAAATATAATTTTAATTTTGTATTGTTGTCTGTGTGAAATATAGAGAATAAGTTACGGTTCATCTATGAAACATGTTACACGAGTTGTTGCTTATCTCTAGATAAGAAAGAAACTAACTTACATTTGAACTAACGGCAGTTGAAAACTGAGTTACTTTTGGAAATAAGTATCTGTAACTACACAGAGAAAATAGTTTGTTTCGCATAACCAAGAAATAATTTCTGCTAACTAAACATGTTTTTAAGTGAGCAACCCCAAAACAAATATTGTTCTCAAGGACCAAGTTCTTTCCAGTAATCTTGCACATTTCTTCAGAGTTGACCAAAACATTTGGTCAAAATTATCAAATTTAATAAAGGTTACAAGATTGCTGGATTATGGTTACCAAAAGATTTAGCCAAACTCTTTTTGTTAATGCGCATAAATGAATTTATTCTATGCACAACTGAGTCACTTTTAAAAGGAAACTCTCAGAAAACCTTTTTTTTTCAACAAACAAAAAATATGTTAATCTTTACGAAATTTCATAAATTTGACGAAATTATTTGGTAACTGTAAACAAATGTGAACAGTTTCTAAAATAATTTGTTTCTATGGTGTACGATCAGTTGTTCGTCGCCTTATTTAAACAAATATTTAATTAACCAGAAATTTCTTTGTTGTTATTCCAAACTTCTTATCTGTGTCTTGTTCTATGCGAAGAGAATTCTGCAAAAAATGTTACGCATCCAGCGATATTCTTACTCTTTTTAGTTATTAAAATATCCAACGTGTTTTGTTTACCCAAAAAACCGTGACGGTATAGCAGTTTCAGACACTTGTTTCTTCCTACCCGTTGAGTTGAGTGTTCGGGTTATCTGATTATACACGCGAGGCGTAATCATGAAGATTGGCTTGGTTTTGATTCAAAAACCTCTTTTTGCTAACGAGTTGATGGAATATGGGTTTGTTTTGCGTAATAAAATTCTGCCTGCAATTGCGAGCAAATTACCTGCCTTGATTGGAAAACGCCACTGCACCCAAAAGATGTCGCTTTCAGCTACCAAGATCCGTTACTGATAAGCGCCAAATCGTGCAGGTTTCGAAGTTATTTCTGTTAATTCAGGACTGGTTTTGTAAAAATCATTTAAGTGGATGCCTTGAGCGAGTACTTTATCAGCTCTTTTTCTCTTCAAATAGCGAAGCAATTAGATATTTATTCATATTTCTTATCTCTCCCTGCAATGCGTATATGCAGCCCTGTAAGCATAGTTGCAGGTACAGTGGGATCCATGAGTATTACCGTGCAAATTGTCCATCACCATGTTCGTGCACTTTATTTGACCCAATAAGAATTAAAAGAAAACTCAAAATAAGCTGGGCCTCCCCGATGGCGCAGTGGTAGCGTCGTCGCCTTGTAATCAAGGGGTCCCGGGTTCATAGTGGTTCAGATCCCACTTTAAACTGTAGGTCCAGTCCCGATTAGCCTTACTGCGCATAAAGTGGACTTAAAACACCAAATCAACAACAATCGACAATCAAAATAAGCTGTTGACAACTTCTCCACCAGCATATATAAAATCCATCGCTTAAAAACACACAGGATGTAAGAGAAAAATTAATTAAAATAGTCATGGACAATTTGCCGAGCAATACTAGTGGATCCCACACTCGTGGACAAATTGTTTTAGGAACGAGCTAAAAATCTATGTTGATGAACTTCAGTGAAAAATGTATATACATATCACCCTTGATGCTTACTTTTTATTTTTTGTAAGCTTTTCTAAATACGTTTGTATTGTACTGTTGTACACAGTAAGCAGTCGTACACTTAGAAAGTTGTTTATCCTTGATAAAACAGTTGGTATTCTAAGAGGAAAAATTGAAATGTCACCATTTTGCACTTTGTCTTTCAACTTGTAGTTAATATTCCATAGGTGGGAACTTGTGAAAGGAACTGAAAAAGTCGTTGCAAACAGAGTAGATAAAGATGATTAAACATTAGTAAGTCAGTGTAAAATACTAAACTATTCTCGCACCCCCTTCCCCCCACGTTTTCCCTTTCACCATTCCACTCATACTAAAACTAAGAAACTTTTAATTGTCTTCAGGAATGTTATTTTTAAAGAAATACATTGCAATTCTCCTTACTGTCAATATGAGAGTCAAATCGAGTGATGTGTTAAAGCAGAAAATGTTATTTTTTCGGAAATAATGTACATTTCTCATGAAACATTTTCTGCTATAATTCTTTCTGTAAACAAAAAGGTCGTCAAAAATTAATCCAAAGAGTTACACATGTTAAATATGTGACTAAAGTAAAGTATAAAATTTGGCAAAGAATGTTCAACAAAGTGTGCCGTTTACTTCCAGAAAGCTATGCAACTTGTAGAAAATACGCAAGTCACAAAGGTGTTACTCTTGAACGTTTATTTTGTACACTGCTACTATTTACACTTTTTAATCTCTAATCTAAATCTTAAATGCAACATGTTTTTCACAATGTGTGATTCCGTACTTCCGTCAACGTGTTCTTTGTTGCCAAGAAGGGATATCACGTACTGCTACCAGTTTTGTCATCATACCTCACTTCTCTGTAAAAGGTTTACGTGGAGTATAAATTCTCCGTATCGACATGTCTCATCAAAATTATGACTTCTGCATTTAACTTTTCTTTGATAGTATTCACCGATATGAATTTCCTTAACAATAAATGTACCTTATGTTATTTTATATTCAATTTAACTATTTTAATTTATTTTTTAAGTAAGGAAGTAAACATGGTGTACTTATCCTATGAAAGATACATTTCCCTTCTTAAAAATAACTAAATATTGAGTGTTGTACATTTTCAGAATATCTAAGCTAGTACTTAAACCTTGAACTTAGAATTTGTATACATAGTCAGCTATATTTATTTTCAAGTTATCTTTTGAATTAGCACATACACACCCTTAACGTAGATGTTTCTCAAAGTGTGAAAATGCATAATACTTTCAATTATTACTGATATTTGTCATTTGTGTAGCTTTTTATTTCTCAAAATTTCCCGTTCCACACTAGCAGAATATTTTATTACGCAATTACTAACCTTAGAGAGTACACGTTTTGTATAATAGAAGCGAGACATCTTAAAATTTCTAGATTTAAACTGGGTCACACACATAGCTATTGCATGTGTGCTGTGTTGTCTATGTAAGGAAATGAACTAACACGTGCAAGAATTTAGAGCAAGACCTCTAGGATCAGGATTTTACCCTAATTTCGCAAACTGCTATTATTGGTTAAACATTTTTTGGTCTTTTCTTACGATTGTAAATAGGGTTATATAGTTCAGGGAGCATGCTCATGCAAGAATTTCGAGGCTATACAGAGCTATTATGCAAACTGGGAGGATTCCAAACAGATTTTAACCTCGCCCTCATTCCATAGATTTTTGTTTGAGTGGATTTCATGACACTTGCTGTCACAGAGATGGAACGAAGGTAAGGACTGTATTTTTTTGTCAGTAGAAATGTCAAACTCGGTGCTTAGGTACAGGGCCGTTTAAGTTTGAAGCCGAAGTTCGCGTTTCAAGTTCAACAGCAATTGTAAATCACGATAATATGGAATTGTTACAATTGTAGAATGTTCTGAAAAGTTTCACGAGGTTTATTCTATAGTGTCTTTCTTCACGAGGGTCACCAGATCCTGCCATATAAATCAGAAATTAAAACACAAAATTCTGACCAAGACAAAATTTATTGTAACATAAGACACTAAAATAATTTATTGTGAAGGTTTACCTGAAGAAGACCCTGTTAGAGTTTGGGAACGTTACGTTTATAGTGGCTTATTTTATAATAAATTTTGCCTCGGTCAGCATTTTAGTGTTTTTATTAAACATGGAAACGAGGCGTAATAGTGTTACCAGAAATAAAAATAGAAAATTGCGTTTTAGCGTGCCGAGAAATGGCCACATTTAGATATTGTAGAATTATGAATTTGCTGTACAGTCAATCATTGAAATTAAGCCCATGAGTCTTATGCACATATTTAGTAGCCGTTAACGCAGATATTTTACATGATACACCTCTTTTGCACAACAATTAATATTTGTTTTCACTAATAGTTTACTATTAATATAATGAAAAATGTCTCGAATATTATATGTAGTAAAAATCGTTGCTATCCAAATACAGAGAATTACATCGTTATTTTATCACTAACGTTACAATTATAATATTTTTATTGACATCAGACAACCTGAATCGTAAGGATTATAGTGGTTTGATTTGTCAGACAAATATTATCGCGGTGTTCGTTAAGTGAGGAAGCATATTTTTCCACGAAAATATTTTGGTTCGTATGATACTAACGATTACATGGCCCCTTCGCGTACATTAGAAACATTAATTAAGCATTGATTCTAAGTATGGCACTAAAGATTACAACATGGCAAGTATGAAGCTGTTTCATCCTTTGTCCTTCAGGAGAGGGCGAACATGAAATTAAAGTGGCAGTGGTTTGTAACTGGGAATTATTCTTAATTTTCTTCCCTACATGAAGGGGAATCGTACTTGCGATCTATACGATAACCACTTAAACAGAAGAGGTGGTTTTGTTAGAACGTTTGTAATTACGCAGTGTACAACTTAATTATAAAAGTCCATGCGTTCAGTTACATGTATAACCTTGTTTCATTGTCTAATTACTTCATAGTCGTCAAACCACGGTATCCCATCATCATCATCATCCATTTATTCTCCAGCAATAATGATTCTGGAACACTTCCCCACCATATACTGAACATTTCCCTTGTATCTGCAAGAAATGTGAGATCATTAAACCTAATTTTGCTGAAAATTGTAATTCCATTTCCAAGTAAGGTGTATTATATACTTACCAAGCACTTTCATAATCACAGTTTCCTTCTTTTTGTGCTTTCAAGGGCAAGTCAACTAAGTACGTTACTAATGCGCATGTATGTGCTTGTTGATGCAACTTCAGCAGAAAGTATGGGTTCACTAATCCAGGTGCTGAAGTGCTTCACACGACAAGATATTAATTTTGCTTGTGTAATGCTCCCAAATAACACATTAATGCCGAAGTTTTCCCGGCACAAGAGAAAAATAGCATGTATTTGTTGCCATGTGTTTTAGATTACTATCAGCTACAGCTATTAACATTTTCTGATGTGGCCCCATTCTTTTTAAATTGTTTCGTCAATATGGTTTACATTGATTTTTCATTTTCCCGTTCTCTATTCTAGCGTTGTAAATGTACAAAGCAGAATTCAATTTTCGTCTCGTATGATGTTTCTTCTTAAGGTATTTCTGTTTTTTAAAATATTTGTCGGGCGTCCAGATGGCGTAGTGGTAACGTCATTGCCTTATTATCAAAGCGCCCCTTGTTCGATCCCCAGTGGAGGCACATGGTGCTTCGGACCCCACCTAATGCTGTAGGTCCAGTCCGGATTGGCATACCTATGCATAAAGTAAGCTTTAAAAAAAGTCACCCAAAAAAACAAAAAACCTCATGTCTCGTCTCCAATACTTTCTTCATACTAAGATTCCGAATATCTTCTGTCTGTGCTTTTTACTATCCATACCTTTTTAATGTGTTATGTTTGTCCCATGCAGATCCCTTTCCAACCATATAGTTTTAACCTTTCTCAACAGGCTCTTTACACCTCTCTTTTAACTTGGGTAAGGGTTTTAGATAAGGAGATTTTCCTCATACTTTGAAGGGTGCACCAAAAAATTCTAACTCATCATCATCATTATATTGGTAAAAACTAAGATAGCTTGAATATTTTGACAATTTTATTACAATATATATATATATATATTGTTGTTAGGCTCAAAAGGTTTGGAATATTATGAAATTAGGCAATAGGTGATAGGTTGGCATATGTCGGCGAGAAGACACAAGAATGTCCTCCAGACAAATATCATTTGTTCTTCCATTCCAAGGCCGTATCTGTTACCGATTGTCTAATGTAACAAACTTCGTGTGAGGAGTATATATATGCATGTACATATATCGAAAAAAGATTATGTTTTACGCAGTGATTTATCAACACATCTCCAACACCTCACCACAATTTCCTTTACGCCCACTATTTTTTCTTTTCACAAAAGGCCCAATATAGGGTCACATCTAAATTTACATTTACACCACCAGATGGAACATTCTGGATAATCCCTAGATTTTACGTCCACTTTATACTCATATAGGTTAATCTCGACTGGACCTGTGCATGTGTGCTTAACTTATATTATTAATATTATGGGCATATCAGCACAGTGGATACACCAGCCTCCGTGGCGGAGTGGTTAGCACAGCACGCGACGACGCCAGGTGTCCCGGGTTCGAATCCCGGCCTGGGCAAGTGTGTTCTTTGTGAGCGTCCCTTCATCAATTTCATCATAGCATCACTCATACCCATCTTCGCGATTAGTGTCAGAAGAGCTATGTAGAATAAAATCAATGAACAACAATGAATTTCATTTCGAAATTGTTGAGTTCAATTCAAATCCTCGTCCTTGTGGTTTTTTTTATTTTGCATGATTTGTACTAGCTTTTTTCTTTTAATTTCTTTAAATTTCGTCATCTCGCATATTTCCTACTTTGAATGCAAAATATAGCTGTTTAGATTTCATTTCCCTGGCAATCAGCAAGCAACAGCGAACGCTTTACATGAAACGAGAAAAAAAAATGTATTCCAGTGATCGATGCTCCCCCCCCCCCCCCCCCCCGCGTACGTTTCCAGCTCATATTGTGAAAAATAACAGTGGTAGAACGCGACACGCGAACAATTCGTTTGTCTAATGCTAAGAATTCGATATCAATTCGGTACAACACAACCAAAAGAAAAGAAAACAGTTTTATGTTCCTTTTGCTCGCAATTTGGTGATTTGTAATCTCCAGTCTCGTTACTACAAGGAGAGGAGTTATAAGAATTGATGAAGTAAGCCAGCAAAACAAGAAGCTTTTAATGTCCGAATGGGGTAATTCTGGAAAGATTGGAGCTGATAACGTGATGCTTTACTAAAAAAAAAAAAACATGGAAGGATTTCTGTTTATAGTTTCTTTTCTTCTTTTATCTCCCCGCGAACGTTATCAGGCTGAAAATGAATCATGCCAACTTTCATAATTATCGCTAAGGCACAGTCGAATCAGGACGAAAGCTAATTTCAGCCAAAGGTTAATTGTTTTCCCCGGCTTATGCATCACGTATGGGATTGAATGCTAGCACGAAAATGTTCCCCTCCCGCGCAACTACGTTTTGTTTTCTTCTTTTCTTCCTTACTTTGCGATCTAAATGATTTATGGTACGATCAGTGTTGTACTCGTGCAACTCATTATACGAACTATGCTACCATTAAGTGTGTGTTAAGCATATCGTGACGGTCATATTAGTCTGTTGTTGGTAAAATTAGGCTTCGATGCGAGTTTAGCCGGTTTACGTTCTGCCGGTTCTGCAAATGGGGAAAGTTACCGGGGCTCTTTGGCACCGAGGGGAGGGGAGGGGGACTCAGAACCCAGAAATAATGGGACAAAATTGTACTCTTAAGAAATGTGCAACAGAGTTACCATCAAAAGTAGTGTGACAGCGAAATTGAAGTTTTTGCAACATCTTGGGTGTCTTGTTAACACCAGTTAAGGTGTATACTTTTCAGTGTACAAAGACATCCACGTTATGCTCAGATTGGCTAGTCGGGACTGGACCTACAGTTTAAAAGTAGAGTGCGAAGCATTCTGTAACCGTCCTCCGTGGCGGAGCACGGCGCGTTATGACGCCAGGCTCCCAGGTTCGGTTCTCAGCATCGGCATGAGTGTTCTTTGTGAGTGTCCCTTCATTAATTTCATCATATCGTCATTCATCTTCGCAATAAGCCAATAGGGGCAGAAAAGTGAATGTAAAATAAACCAAATCAGTCAAACCGCACCCTGCAATGTGTCACCACCACAGGGTGTATGTAGAATTTTCCCTTCTCACGTCACTTTAAGGGTAATGAAAGGAAAGGGTACATTTGGCAACAAAGATAATAACAAATTAGTTATTGTGAAAAAATCTGAGGGTGGTTGGGAAAATTTGGGCAGTTAGAGGGTCACTGTTGGATATATCACTATTTCGAACCAAGGACTGTCTTCCAGGACCTCTGTCAGGAGGTCCATACAAAACTTTGTGCAATGTTCCCCGAAAGGCAAAACGTTGATATTGCAATGGAACTGCAATATTTACCAACACGAACACACAGAATCCAAAAGTGTCAATTTCCACATATATTTTGACTCTTGCATAAACTGCAAATGATGCACCATTTGGCGTGTCAAAATACACACAGGAATGCATAAAAGGTCACTTTTATCAGCTGATGTTCCGTGTGATGTAGTAAAAATGCATCAATTGGAAAGATCAGACAAGTTCATTTGAAAGATAATAAAATTATACATTTAGCTATGTCAATCGATGCATTAAAAGTGAAATTTTGTTGTCCTTGAAATGATTTTTTCTGATCTTCCAAATTGATGCATTTTTAGTGCAACACATGGAACATCAGATGATAAAAGTTACCTTTTATGCATTTATGTGTGTATTTTGACACACCAAACAGTGCAGTTTATGCACGAGTAAAAGTATATGTGTTAGTTTACACTTTGGGTTCTGTCTGAACACTGTAGAAGAGGGAAACTGGCAAAAGAAGATCCGTTGAAAAAGGGAATTTCGAGAACTTCTGAAACGGACACAGACCAGAGAGGAACTACAACAGAGGAACCATCCAGACATATTGTATGGCTTCAAAAGAGAGATTTACGTAGGATGCCCCTGCTTTGGCTAAAAATAGCGTCTGAAACGGTTAGGATGTAATATTAGTGAGAAGTGTGAAGTTTTTCCGTGTTTTGCAACAGAGGAAGATGAGACTTGATGTTGCACTGTATTGCGGAAACGCGCGGTGTTCCTTTTCTTGGAAGCGTTTCCCAACACTTCCCATTACTCATGTTTATGTGATGCTTACATCGTGAGTGAAGTGATACGGCCGACAAAGTAGCGGGTGACGGGAGAGGAAATTTTGATCGACTGCCGAGTGAAGTGACGAATAAAGGTGGTGTCTTGAGGTAGGCAGTAAGGGAGAGCGTGGTTAAAGCGAGGGCGTGGAAACAAAATAGTAATCCATCTGCGTATGAATTTGAATTTTTGTGTTAAGAGATAGGCTAATCGAGACGGGACTACAGTTTAAAGTACAGAGCATTCCCTGACATTCGCTACGAGACTCGGCGGCAAGCGGCCCGGCTTCAGAGCTTGTCTTTCCCGGTGAACGGGTTCGCGACAGTCGCTTATATTAAACATCGCAAGAAAGTTTAGAGTAACCGGGTCAGTTCTGAATAAAGGTGGAAAGAAAAATGGGGAAATAAAGTATACAAAGACAATCCGCACACCATTCGTGAGTTTTTAAAAGAGAGTATTGTACGAATAATCGGGAGAATTACAGTAGTGTTGCAGCAGAGAGACATCATTTCAACACTTTCTGTAGTCAAGATTAGTACACAATATGAAAACTTTAATTTTAATGCTCTAGCGACTGTCGCGGACCCGTTCACCGGGAAAGACAAGCGCTGATGCCGGGCCGCTTGCCGCCGAGTCTCGTAGCGAATGTCAGGGAATGCTCTGTACAATTCGAACCAGTGTGCCTTTGCCCGGTATCGAACACCGGCACCCCTTGATTACAAGGCAACGACGTTACTAGTATGCCAACGAGGAGGCAACTGGAAATACGTACTTTTTCCAGTTTTTTTTTATTATACAATCACCGGCAATAATAATGGGACACGTAGATCCTGACTCGCTTCTTGCAAGGTGTTATGTGTGTTGCCTAACTTTACGGCGGCGTTAGTAGGAGTTGCCATTGAAATTTTACTATTAAAGTCCACTTAAGGGATGGAGATACAGTTACGCACCAATTGTGCATTTATTTCAATATCGCCCGAATGGGCACTGCTATACAAAAAAACAAAAACGCTAGGTGTATCCAAGAGCATGAATTCCTCTCCATGTTGCAAGTGGAAGCGTTTTTTTATGTTGATTATTAGGCTGGACACGATGTTTGAAAATTATGATGAATAAGTTCGGAATCCCATGTATTCCTTATTGGAAATCAACTTCAACATCAAGTTACTGCTAATCAAATGGAAGTTTCGACGTTTCCGCTGGTGAAATGCATCTTCAAACTGCACTCTTCCCGTTGACATCTTTTTCTATTCCATCGGAAGTTGTATATTCCCAAGAGAACGAATGAAATCATACTCATATGATCAGTGTTATTCTCCTTACCTCCTGGCAGTATTGCCGAACCTGATGCGCATAAAAGAACTAAATTTCAACTTAAATTGAATTAAAACTGACTTTCATGGAGCTAGATTTAAGAAGCCTGGATAAAGTGCCTCGTAGGGTAATGTTAGTGTCAAGGGGTGGGGCACTGCTATTATCGTTAACTCTAAATTGATGACAATTTATTCTTAGTTTTCAACATCTAGATCCGGCGGCATCGCCCATCTCAATAATCTACCAATGGTTTATGAAATCGAAAATAAAGAATTCCCTGATAACAATATTATGTCAATTTCACGTCAAACACGGTGCTATAAAGAAGTAGCTGGGGAGATAAGAGGGAGTGGGGCGACGCAGCCAATATTACAATATCACGTCACATGCCAAATGTTTAATTATGACAAAAGTTGGTCAATATGGGTCGGAACCAGTGATGGCATCATAGTGGGGCATGAGGGTGGTAGTCCCAGTTCACTGCCGAACGAGTGCACCAAAGAGCCAGATCTGGCTCCAAGAGAGTTAGTTGGCACACTGCCACGGACGGAAGAGCTTGGGGAGAGTCCCGTGGAGACTGTATCGCAACATAACGCCTTGCAGGGAAGCGAGTGTTTCAGGATATAGATATCCAACTTTTATTGTCGCTGACTGTACGTCCTTTTTGTGGCTTTTGGCTAATCCCGAAAACGAGGATGAAAGGCAGGTACAAACTCTTATGGACAGGACTCACAACTCAATCATAGAGGCGCCACAGCCTCGTTAGTCTGCAAGAATGCAGTTTCCTGGCTGTACTATTTTCTATTGTTACGGCGGCCGATCCCAAGCTGGCAAGTGAATTGGGGAGCGGGAAAGCGACCATCCACCACGATAAGAAACGCAGCAGCCAGTAGAACGATGTTCACGTAGTTCTTCTTCCCGCCGCGTCGTGTCTCTCGGCGCCACTGCTCTTGTCTGGTTGGTCTGCGGCATAATCCCCGCTCCCCACTTCCCTTGCTAGAACTAGGGCCGGCCACCGTCAGAGTGGAAAAGACCTATAGTGGAAGAGGTTTGCGTTTGCCTTTCCGCAAAGGCTTTCACACCGAAGCGACTGCTGTCAATTTGAAACTAACCAATAACCAGCAGAGTTACATACCATGGCAGCACAAGCGTACACTCGGTTGGTGGAATCCTCAAGCGGCGCGCGACAGTGTCACTTCGGTCTGAAAGTTTCTTGCACCCCTTTTCCATATCTTAGGACGTTGCTACTGACTTGCTACAAGTAATTTATCCATTCTAATTGTTGGGCCTCCCCGATGGCGCAATGATAGCGTTGTCGCCTTGTAATCAAGGGGTCCCGGGTTCGATACCCGCTGGAGGCACATAGTGGTTCGGATCCCACTTTAAACTGTACGTCCAGTCCCAATTAGCCTTATTGTGCATAAAGTGGACTTAAAACACCAACCCAATCAATCATTCTAATTGTTGTTGAAATGTGAAACTGCCACGCGGGGAACCCGTGTTCCCAGCAATGCCCTTGCATGGAGCGGCTCTGGGATTTACTCAGCCTCTAATAAATGGGTACCTGTGCCAACCCTGAGGGTAAAGGCAGCTGGAGCATGATACTGATCGCATCACCACCACAATATTGTGAATATGTGGGACTCCACTTACACATCACCCCATTAAGCTGTTAAAAAGTTGAAAGATTGCCTTTTGCGGTGACCTTTTCTTTACGTGGTAAACATTTTGTGAATGCAAAGACGTTTATTTCAACAGTCTAGCAAAACGTCACACACAAAAGCAACCAGAATTGTTCGAAATCGTGTGGCAGTTGACAGTGTGTTAGGAAATAGATTCCTTTGACGTCTCCAATGTTCCTACAGGGCTAGCATGCTATAACGTTATCCAGGGATCTTGGTTCCAGTCCCAGACAAAGCATAGGTACGTCCTGTGTTATTTGTCTCATCTTTTTAGCCATCTTCATTGTCGCGATTGATCTAGAGGTACAGAAAAGAGACTTGATACTAAAAGTACAAATCAAAAGTTAGCCTGCTTTCATACTTGTAATGAAAATGGTTCGTTGAAAGCTATATCATGTGAGGTTAATGCACGTCTTGAGTTTCCAGAGACCGTAGGTTCGAATCCAGAGTGTGACTGATCAACATTTAACACTGAACGCATTCGGTTTGTAGTAAAGGGTTGAATTCCCCGGTAGGTTTCTGGTTCCCCTTTGAGCTGTAGCTCCAGAGTGTAAATTGTTATTTTTTTCTCCCTGGTGTCGTGAGCGCGTGCTGGTCTCGACAGCTCAAGACACGAAGACTCATTGTTCGTGACATGTCACTCCGACGGCCCGTTCGGGTGGTCATTTCAGCACACCTCGCGGGGCGTGGTCATCGGGAGGTCAGTCGTGGGCCAGGGGGCGCGGTGAACGCCTCATCCGGGCGGTTTTGGGCGGGGCTTGCGAGACACGTGGCTCCTGTCGCCACATCTCAACAGAACGACCTCTGCCAAGTTCCCCCCCCCCCACCTCCTCTCCCCACCTCGAACCAGTGCAGCGGAACAACTGTCGGCTTCTGTCTGTGTCACGTGACCGCCGCTACGAGGCGCTCCGTGACCACGAGGGTCGGGTGGGTTTCTTACCTGAGGGGGGTTTCGCCCCCCCCCCGCCTCCCTCCCCGCTAGAACGTTGCGACAGAACGCTGACCGGCTTGGTGAAATATGAT
Organism: Lepisma saccharinum; assembly: GCF_977018435.1. Taxonomy (NCBI): domain Eukaryota; kingdom Metazoa; phylum Arthropoda; class Insecta; order Zygentoma; family Lepismatidae; genus Lepisma; species Lepisma saccharinum. The sequence goes on along the minus strand of NC_139242.1, from coordinate 18,679,613 downwards.
GTTGACTGTGCCATGATAATCATTCTTGCACTAAAGTATAATCAAAAGCAAACAGCAGGAACTGTGATCGGCGACTCGGAACTGAATGAAGCACAGCGCCGCCTGGTAATAGGCGGATTGCAATTCGTTCTTGGGTAGTCTACGACTAGGGATCTGGGTTCGAATCCCGGCCTGGGCATAGGTGTTCTTTGTGAGTGTTCATTAATTTCTTCATATCATTCATCCTCGTCGTCGCGAACAGCTTAAAAGTGGCAGTAAAGCGAAGTAAAATAAACCAAATCAGTCAAACCCAAACTGTGGATCGAAATTCGTCATGGGGAAACTTTTCCTAAGGGTTGGTCTACACAGGCGCGATTTTTATACATTTTAAAGCCCGCGAATGTGAAGCATTGCTTTAGAATATACGTTAATACAACGTCAATTATTACTATTATTATTCCACATTTATTAATTTCGTTCATGTTCTGTCAATTTTCATTGTGTTCGGTACAATAGAATGTATCAACTCCTGTGGTGAGTGCTAGCGCAGTGTTATTTTTTTGTTGCTGAGCGGTGCTTTGCTACTAAGCAATCAGTTTCACATTATTTTCTTGCAATGTTTACAATTTTTGTAAAAAATCAAACAATCTGGACTTTTCGGTGAAGGGTATTGTTCATTACACAGTTATGCACGAACAGTAATGTTTTTGGGATAGATATAATTTACGTGGGTTGTCAAGAAAAGCTACTTTTTTTTTTTACCCTTCTCGGGCTGGCAGTCATTAAAATCACCAGGACTAGAGTTTTGTTCCTGAGTCGGCAACTCTGAACGAAGGACATTGCGCTGGCGCCATGAAAAGAAAAGGGTTTTGTACCGTTTTCAGACTCGAGGAGCGGAATGGGTCAAAGTTCATATGCTCACGGACAGGAATGCAGTGTTGCCATTTCCGAAGACAAGGAGTTCATCAGTGAGTGATTTGAATTTTGTTTATGAATATGACAGCAAAGAACTGCCCGTATTTTATACACGTGCCTGGTGAAGCAGTTGCTGGAAGTTTCAGAGTAAACAAAACGTCTTGGTTTACAGAAAGCGACTGACGAATGGCCTTGGAAAATTGTTTTTCTCAGAGTTGCCAACCCGTCGCATTATCTCTGACCTCTTGACCAGCGCCTTTCCAGGAAATTTTGTCGGGACACCTCAAAAGTATTTACGAAGCTCTTTGCCTTTGGCTGCGAGAGGAAGTCGCCCTCAAAAATTATCTTGACGACAATCCTCCTTGATATGAATTGTGAATGTTCGAACGGTTTGCTTTGGCTTGTGTCTAGACATACCTACTCATTATTAGGTTACTTGTTCAATGTAGTTTTCTTGCTAAGCCCCCCCCCCCCCCCATAGAGTGACCTCGTGTGAGGTCAAAGTTGACCCTTAAGGTGGCGAAAGTTTGACCGTTTTCCTCGTCATGCCGCTTGCGCTTTATCTTGTGGTCACGATTATCTCCAGCACCAGTCAACAGAAAAAAATCAAATTTTACCTGAGCACTGAAAATGTATGTTTCTTGACGCCCACTTTTTGATATTTACATTTGCTGCATCAGCGTTCCGAAATTAATTAATTTCACTCTTGAAAGATCGTCAGTCGGTTGACTCACAACAGGACCTAGCGGTCGCCTAATGACCTGGCAAAAGAAGGGTTGGAGCACACCGGGCGGTTTCTAAGCACTTCTGATTTAGACGAAACCAAACGGTCCTCCTGAAATGACATTAATAATAATAATGATTGTTGTAATCGGCGCAAACAGATCTGAATATAATATTTATTTCCATGGCCTATTCGAACGAGTTTTTGTGTCTCTGTTAATCCACTTATACGTTGCCTTGTAATGGCTTCGATACTGTTGGAGGCACACAGTGCCACGGAACCAATTTTAAACTGTAGGTCCAGTCCTGATTAGCCTATCTGTTTATTAAGTTGACTTCAAACTTTTGAGAGCTGTACTTGATCGTACGTCCGTATAGTAAACTCTGAGGACAGTAAGGTTTGCAGCAGTGACCGTTTTTAAAGGTACACAACCTATAGGCATTCAAGCTGCCAACTACACACTGTTCTGGTAATCTTTGAAGCCCGGGAATATTTGAAGCAAGCGAACGAAAACAAGTCTCGGAGCATTAACTCGAGAGGGCTCGACCAATGAACGCGTGAGAGGCGAGGGGGAAAAGCGGATGCAGCTACCAGCCCTTCGGAGCAACGCCTACTCGCTTTCTCCTCTTCTATACCGTTATGCGCGGCCTTGCCCCACATATTATCGAGACGGAGTGAAGTTGGCACCCGAACTTCAATTCCGATCAGAAAGGAACAACATAATATATTTGTGGCCGACATTCGGTGAAGAATGGGTGCAATGTCTCGTCCAATGTGCAGATGAGGAAAGCATCTTGGGCCTCCTCGATGGCGCAGTGGTAGCGTCGGCGCCTTGTAATGAAGGGGCCTGGGTTCGATACCCGGTGGAGGCAAATGGCACAGTGGTTCGGATCCCACTTTAAACCGTAGGTCCAGTCCCGATTAGCCTTACTGTGCATAAAGTGGACTTAAAACACCAACTCAAACCAAAGGAAAGCATCTTGTACTTGTGACATTGCAAGAATATGCTAAACTGTAGACAACCATTTAGGCTGGACGACTATTTATTGTTTTCAATTTTATTTGTGTACTTTCGGTTCCATTTTTCAGGAATGATTCCCTGTTCTTAATAAAGAATATCTTGAAGTACTGTACTATTGTCTTCAACTTATATTCCGCTTACTTGTTTTCTAATTACAGTAAAACCTCGTTAATCCGGTCTAATGGGGGGGGGTAAGTTGACCGGTTTAACGAAAGTCCGGATTAACTGAAATAACTTAAAAGAACAGTAGAAAGTGCATTAAAACTCCGTTTATAGCAACAAAACACTTTTATTATGGTGTATTTAAAGGGCATTGGCATAAATACACTATAGCTACAGTACAGTACAAAGTCTGCGGGAAACAGAATTTCTTCAGTTGTTGACTACTTTTTCCTTGGGAAGTTGTCTTGCTGATTGCCACATTTAAAACCTTGCATTCGGTTTTTTTTTTTTTTTTTTTTTTGCCTGTCCGGATTAAGCTAAGTCCGGCTTATCGAGGTTTTACCGTATTGCCAATATGTTTAGGGTGCCCGGTACTGGTTAAAAATGTCCACGATAGGAAGGAACTGCATATGTATGGATAATCGTAATACATCCATACGACTTGTTATCGTTACCCTATCGTTACCCTATCGAAATAGAAAGGGGGAGATGATGAAACAATGGAGCATCGGCTTCATTCTTTCAGCGTCCGACGACCCATCGTTCCCCGTCCGCGTAAATACACCGAAAGAACATAACCTTTTGCCGTGCTTGTAAAAGAAGCTCTCTCTCTCCTCGCAGAAATTTGAATACAAAAGTTGTTGAGAATCCCGCACCATTGTCGTTTGGCGAGCTTCGAGGAAGTCCACAGCGAAGGAAGACAAAAGAAGTTATGGAGACACGAGGCGGTAAAGAAAAGAGCCACAGGGGAAAGGGGGAAAAAAGAAGCCCAATTTGCGAGCTTGCGTACATCCCGCTGCAACAAAAGGTATTTCCAACTTCAAAAAACGCAAACGGTTTTATGTGCGCAGTTTGCAAGTTGGCTGGAAACGGAGGACTTTTATGTCCTGGTCGTAATTTCATGGTCTGCAAGACCCGAAGGATGGATGCAGGGGGGGACGTGGGAGAAGGAAGGGGGGGGCGGATTGTCAATAGTTACGTTGGTGGGGAAACGAAAAATGGCATCAAGTCGTTTCTCTTGGAGATGTGTACAAGTTTTAATAGCTTTGCATCAAATCCCGAAGCTCAACTACAAATATAATTAAATATGGATGATTTTTTTTTTTGCAAGTAAGATGATAGGCTTCTTAATCTTATATAACTCGTTGCTGTTACTAAGAAGCGTGGGAGATCAGTATTATTTATATTTAGAACACCTGTACGACAGAATTCTCAGAACGTAACTTCATCCTTGCAGTGTAAAAGATACCACTCCAGGCAATGAATTCCAGAGGCCAGTGGCAAAGGAACAATTGTCTTCCCTCAAATTATTTGGTTTCGATACACTGTAACAAATGTAACCCGTGGAGCAACAGCCCGTGAGGGCCAGGCCTCACTCCCACCAGAGGTTAAAAATCACCCAAACAGTTACGGGGTGACGTGTGGTCAGCACGACGAACCCCCAATCTTTGTTGTAGATTTCTGTGACCGGGTTACACTACTCATTCGTAGCTCTCCAATTTCTACACGATGGTGGGTGACCACCGGTCCCATACACCGGCCTAAATCTCAGGAGAAAAGTTGTGACGCTTACCCCGCGAGACTCGAACCTGCGGACGTCCCGTAGCCGGAGCCCAAAGCATGACTCCTTGGACCGCACGGCCCCGGTGGGACACTAAAAAATTGACTGAAGAAATGGCCATGACTGTTTTTAAAGTATAGGATAAACGACTATTTAATGTATTGAATGGTTCAGATTTTAAAAATATACCGGGTGTCCCAGAAGTCTTTCCCTGATTACAAACTTTATTCATATCCGCTATATGCAAGGTAGAGATGTGAAAGTGCTGCCAAAATGTTGGAAAACTAACCAAGTTTTTTTTTTTTTTTTTGTTGCAGGTGTTAATAACGTGGCTGTAGTGCAGTGTCAGTGTTCAGAAAACCGGAAATGTTCACAAATCAGGAAAAAAGCTCATCATGTCCTCTGGTATCACGAGACCCGGTCACCAATAACAGTGCAGAGGAACTTTCAAATGTACAGAATTCTTTCGTCTAGAATATCTGCCATCAATAAGTTGGTATTTAAAAAATGGAATTTATCTTCATTCCCAAATCCTGTCAAGTCCAAGAAACATTGTATGGAAAGATGCCACCCGATGTCAAGAGCATTAATTCCGGATTCCTTGGCACTGACACTGCTACACTACAGCCAGATTGCTGAAACCTCAACAAATAAACTTGCTTAGTTTTCCAACATTTTGGCACGACTTTCACATCTGTACATTGCATATAGCGGATATGAATAAAGTTTGTGATCAGGGAAAGACTTCTGGGACACCCTGTATTTGTGGTGCTTACAATAATTAATTTTAACGCGGACCGCCGTGGCGGGGCGGTTATGTATCACGGCACACTACGACGCTACGGATTACAATGCCGGCCCTGGCATGGGTGTTCTTTGTGAGTGGTCCTTCATCAATTTCATCACTCATCCTCATCGCCGCGATCATACAAAAGTTACCGAAAAGCTAATCTATTTTTTAAAAAAAAATCAACAAAATGAGCGACCAGCTCTCTTCAACTGTTAGAGAAGTTCATTTGCAGTGAGCATCCACATTTTCTCCAAAATGACCTTAAGTCATAATCATAACAGCGAAACTTCCATAGAAAGCTAAAATAGTTGAATTTGGATGTCGCCATCGTAGTTCCCGTGTTCAAATCCCTACCTGGACATGGATGTTCGTTGTGAGTATAATCCACACGTTTACTTCGTTAACGTCCAAGAACTGAAGAAAGCCGCCGCCACGAACGTGGGTGGTGTTAAACAGCGGGCGAGTTGTTTCCGTCCAATCACACTGAACCTTCAACCAATGGTCGCAGCTGTCATTCTGCTCGTGTACTCCACGTGGAGTCTCGGTCACATGACTGCGGATACGCTGTTGCCGTACTTTGCAACTTCAATGTGGAGACCGTGGGAAGATGCTAGTGCGGGGGAGGGACAAGGTGGCGTAGAGTAGACGTGTGGCAACACTGTGCGTTGAACGTGATTGTTGCAGCTGGTGGGCGCGCTCCGTGGACTCCAAAGCCAGCCGGTCGTTAACGAAGCTAGCGCGTCGACTAACCCTTCATCAATTTCACCCAATTGTCATTCACCCTCATCGTCGCGATTGGCGACAAGTGGAAGAAAAGAGACGTTCAATAACAATACAGTAGTCTCGTTTGACACTAGTTTGGATCCCACATTAAAACTGTAGGTCCAGTCTTAATTAACGAATCTGAGTATAAAGTGGACTTAAAAGTCAACACATCTCCCCAGATAACAAGCAGAATATTAAAAGTTATGCAAGTTCCGTTATTGATCGCACTTTTTTACGTATCAGTGCGAGAAGTGCTGGTAAATGTAAGGTAGAGTCGAATTATTTTCGGAACATCTCCAGCGGACTGCGCGAGTCTGTCTAGCAAGCCCAGTGGGCGTGTAGAACCTGAGCAAGGGGCTTAGCGAAAGGTTTTGGGTTGAGATGACGTCAGCGGCTCGCTTGGTTAATTGGCTGCTTCGAGAGTTGTGACTCGTTCCGAAGCTTCAAAAGCATAACTGCCAAAGATGTTACGGAAATAATCTCCCTCTACAACGTACGCACCTCATTGTGACGCTACAAAATTAGGGGGAGGGGAGGAAGTGTGTCTGGATGGATGGGAAAAAGCATCGACGATTTGGCAAAGTTTTTCCACCACTGGACGCCCGCCCTCTGCTTCAGCTGGCAAGAAACAAAACTGTTTTTTCTTTTACCTCCCCTCCCAATGGGTATTATTATTAGACTGCCATTTGCATGACACTGCGTATAGGTGGGATCTGTGTCTGGCGGCTGTTACTTATGTCGGTTCAGTCAAAGAATGATAACTCTACGTTCTGCAACGCGGTGGCCTCACGAGGGTGCGTGTGACCGCACCTTGGCGGTTTGACGCGTAACTGCTGACCCTGATGCGGAGGATCTAAAGGCCAGGGAAGACGGTTGGGTGTCTTGAAATATCAACACTTGTTCGAACGTCATGACTTGCGCTTAGCACATCCGGTGCATTCTCTCGAACCGTTCCAAGAATGGTGTATTTTTGCGTTTAAATTATTTTAGGCTTGTTTTAGTTTTTTGAACGAATAGGCTGACGAAATTGATTGTGGAAGTTGCATTCCTTAATTTGCAGCCGGTTGCATTAACCCTTTGAACAGCAACGGTAAAATCTCGCGAGGAAGACCAGGAGTATCTAAACCCACGGCCATGAAATTAGGTGGGTGGCAGAAGTTCGCGCTGTTGGCCAGGTCGTAGCACGACCCCGTGCGTTCAGTTTAAGAGAATGGAATATCCACTCCATCGCATTTTTGCTGGTTTCCAGTAAGAGACAATGATAAGATGATCGTGTTTACCCCTGTAGATCGCAGTTGTCCGTGAGAATTTTCATTTTAAACTGGTTTGGTTGGAATATGGTCGCAATTGTCCGGACTCCGAATAGCGAGCGCTCCCGGTTCGATCCCCGTCGCAGTTCCAGAACTTCGGTGTTGGTCCAGCATTGCGACGACAATTGGGGAGCTGTAGTGCCAGACACGGGTCTCGAAATCAGCAATCAGTAGCGCTGGGACTACCCGGCGAAGTAGCTTAGCAGGACTTGGCCCTCAAGGGCTGTTGCGCCAGAGACTCAGCGGCGGCTTGTGGCTCTGAATTAGGTGCAAAGCTAGTAGGAAGAAAATGGGCTAATAGAAATAATTAGATCAATAGTTACACATTGGAGTCCTACAGTGGACCACTTTCGCTAGCCCGTAATCGTTTGAGTCTCCCACCCTTGAGCGTACTATATGGTCGAGAGTATACATTCGAATATATTTTTTAGTGTGACAATAATCGTAGACACACATGAGTCATTCCATGCGAAATCAACACAGCCTTTGACCTGACCATCTCCGATTTTCATGAAATTTGGGGAGTTGAAACTATGCATGGAACTTAGTAACTATGAAAATTTTTAGTCTCGTGCGTCTTGTAATTGTTAAATTATTCAAGGTCAAAGTTAGCATAAATTGCCCTTTTTGAGCCCGCTTAGCTATACTAAATCTGCTGTAACTCCTCCCCTATTTTGCCTAGGAAGCTCAAATAAAGCTTATTGTACAGGAAATTGAACAAGCTTTCCAGTGATATATAACAAGCCTACCATTGGATAAAAATATAATTTTGTCACGTGACCTTGACTTTTGACCTTGAATATCTCAAAACATGTCATCACCAAAAATCGTGAAAAAAATATATTTGGTCCCTCATTCCATACTATAAAACATATCAAAAAATCATTCTGGGACTGCAATGGGATCAGAAGATACAAAATAATATGTGTAACTATGTGACTGATAAAAGCCCCATTACATGAACTATGAAGAGTCAAATGTCACTTAACACCCCCTACAAAATGTGAAGGAATTATCCTGGGTATAATTGGTCATAAAAGAAATAGGTTAGGCACAGGGAGATCCCTAGCCGTGTGTGTCAAGCGCATGTCCGGCATATTGTTGACCGCCATATTGAATTCAACGCAAAAATTTCAAAGGAAAGGGGGTGATGTGATATATCAAATCAGGCTAGAATTTCACAAGAAATGAAGTGACGAAGGTTTATCCAACATATATTTAACCAGCAAAAATTTATTACTGCATGCTTGTAACCATTTTCTCCTTTTTGAGGTGTTGAAAACAAAGCATTGGAATGCTCCTAACGTGTTAGGAACTCATCGAGATCACGCTGACATCTTGGGAGAGAAAGAAGTATACGCACCATTGCATATGATTTTAATCAGCTACATTCACCAAATAGTTAAATAGTGAAGAATATTGGGAAAAGTATCTCAAACAATTACGTGATACTTCCTTCGGAATGAAAAATTCTTCAGTGACGAGGCAAATTTTTATGTTCACGGTGAAGTTAATAAAAATAATATGCAATACCTGTGATTTGCTCAGTCGAATGGTTGTTGCTGGTAAGCTAATTATGTGGTATAATGTATGGCGAACGGAAATGGTTGGTCCATATTCAACAACGGAACCTTAAATGGTGAGGGCTTCTTGGATTTGTTAAGTGAACAGTTTTTTTCACCCTTGCTTACGGGATATGGCACTTTTCGTGAGTTTTGAAACAGGATAGAGTGTGACCACACTATGTGGACATTTTCGCAATTTCTTCATGGTAATTTTCTAGGTAGATTGATGGGCACACGGGGATCTATTAAAAGGCCTGCACATTCCCCAGATCTAACATCTTAGGAGGACTTTTACCTTCAGAAACACTTGAAGAGAATGGTGCATGCACTAAAAGTCCCTGATATTGACCATCTGAGAGAAGGCATAGTTGCTGCTTGCGATGTTGTTGCACATGCTACATTGCCAAATGTTCTATGCGAGTGTGAGAGACGTCAACGAGTGTGCTCACAGGAACATTGACAACATTATAATGTGCATATATCGTAAGTGAAATATATGTGTATAACCTTTTGCTGGCGTAAGATACGTTGGAAAACCCTTCGTCACTTCATTTCTCGTGAAATTCTAGCCTCATTTGATATATCACATCACCCCCTTTCCTTTGAAATTTTCAATATGGCGGTCAACAATATGCCGGACCTGCGCTTGACACACACGGCTATGGATCTCCCTGTGCCTAACCTATTTCTTTTATGACCAATTATACCCAGGATAATTCCTTCACATTTTGTAGGGGGTGTTAAGGGACATTTGACTCTTCATAGTTCATGTAATGGGGCTTTTATCAGTCACATAGTTACACATATTATTTTGTATCTTCTGATTCCATTGCAGTCCCAGAATGATTTTTTGGTATGTTTTAGAGTATGGTATGAGGGACCAAATATATTTTTTTCACGATTTTTGGTGATGACATGTTTTGAGATATTCAAGGTCAAAAGTCGAGGTCACGTGACAAAATTATATTTTTATCCAAAGGTAGGCTTGTTATATATCACTGGAAAGCTTATTCAATTCCCTGTACAATAAGCTTTATTTGAGCTTCCTAGGCAAAACAGTGGCGGAGTTACAGCACATTTAGTATAGCTAAGCGGGCTCAAAAAAGGCAATTTCTGCAAACTTTGACCTTGAATAATTTAACAATTACAAGACGCACGAGACTAAAAATTTTCATAGTTACTAAGTTATATGCATAGTTTCCAACTCCCAAAATTTCATGAAAATCGGAGATGGTCAGGTTAAAAATTGCACATATCTGTGTCGATTTGGCATGGAATGACTCACATATAAAATATCCACCTTTGGTAGTTTCAGCCCACAATCATTTATTTCATTTTCATATATCACCGTGTATTGGTAAGATAGACTGAACTTCATTTTAATGGAGATGTGACTATGTTCACTTAAGTTTCAATTTCGCTTCGCCATCATGATGGGCCACTACCACAGACAAATTACGGTTATACGTGTACTACAGCGCTTCGAGCGTATATAGCTCGTTTTGCCTGTTCGAGCGTTATTCGCTCGAGCGAAGAAGTTCTCAATTCCGTACTCTTATCTAGCGTCGTCCGTGCGAACTACCGTATGTGGCACTCGAGCGAAATCCTTTCTATTACAAATTATTGTAAAATGGGGTTTCTAACAAAACATACACTAAATTTTAGAAAATTAGATTTCTAATTGGTGTTATTTAGAAACCCGATTTTCTAATAAATATGTGTAACTAATTTTCTCTCTTATCCTATTTTTTCCTACTATCTTCACCCAGGGGCGCCGACTTGTCAAAATGATTGGGGGGGCTCTGATCACTGAAATAAATTAATGAATGACTCACTCTCTCCCTTCTTTAAGTTTTGGCCTCAGTGTTCGGAATTTCATAAAAGCCCATGAATTCCTCAAAAATATCAAAATTTTTATTCACAGTTCGAATGCAGAATATTAATTGTCCACGGATGGATTTGTCACAAGTTTCGTCAACCATAATAGCAAAATATTCCCGACTTCTAATATCTGCTACCACGGAGCGCAAAACAGATCTCCCTAATATAACAATGATTTCGTTCTGAATGTCATGTGAGAGCCATTTGTAGCCCGAACGTCCCATCCACTACCGTAGTTCATGCACATAGTCTTTTGAAACTCTTTTAGTAAAGATTTTAACAATAGCTACTCATAATTGCATACTTAGTATATAGTAATAAGTCATGTGTTTTGCTGTTTCTGGTCATAGCCCTCCCAAAGTTGATGGTTTCGCGGTCTGAACCCCCCAAAGTTGATGGTCTAGAACATTTCAAATGTGTATTTAAAGTTAAGTTCATGTGGCACAATTCAGAGTAAACTTTATAAGAGAAGCAAAATAATACATTAGATCCTCTTAAGCAAAATTAGTTGGGGGCTCTGCCCCCACATCGTTAACATTTGGGGGGGGGGGCTCGAGCCCTCCCAAGCCCCATGGAGTCGGCGCCTATGTCTTCACCTAATTCAGAGCCAACACCCGCCGCTGCACAGAATTAAGTATTTTTTCCTAGTTTTTCATTCACTCTTGAGAACTGACAACTACAGTGTTGAGCCCACCACATTTCTTCGCAATTCTCCCTGTCGTTGTGGCCAACACTAAGAGTAAAGGGGGGGGGGGAGTAAAGAAACTCCCTTCAAAGCACCGCCAGAAGACCTTTCCCCTCCGCCTGATTCCATTTCAACACGTAAAGAAAACAAAACCAAGCCGAGATCAATTTCATTCGTGCCTCATGCCGGGCGATAAAGTTAAAGTAGCATCAGGATATTATTATTATTACATTTTTTGTCGTACAAGTGCAGACGACGAAAGATATAAAAAAAAAGGAAATGAAAGCTGATGGCTTCACCGAGAAATAACAACGTGACTAGAGGACACGTTACCTGTTACAATTATTTTCTCGTTAGGTTTTTAAACTTGGACAAAATGAGATTTCCCAAATTACAAGAACTTGACTCATTATCATTTTCTTTATCAATTCCATCCGTCTTGTGTTTCATTTCGCTGGATGTCTGTCTTCATTTGCTTGTCTTTTTCCTTTCGCCTCGCGTGTATCTGTGCTCTTCTTCCCTTTATAAGCAATGCGACGAGCAAGGACATAAGCGAAGGAACAGAGTGGACAAATTAAGTACCACGCTTTGTGTGCAATCATCTCCGTCCGAGAGGTTTCGAAATGAGATATCAGGGTTTGTCGGCTTGTTGCAATCATTCTTGTCCATTTTTTTTTGCCTTGCTTATCTTGTACCTTTATCCCATTTTTTTTTTTTGCCTAGAAAAATAGAATGGAATTAAAACAAGAGTGCACAGCGCCCCAGTTTGCAGCGCGAAACGCCTTCATCTGTTTCAGAAATGCACGTTTGCTCGAAACACTAGTCGGCCTTGTTTTTTAAACTTGAGCGTTTGGAAATGCTGCACGATGAGGTGCATAAACTAGACAAACATGTAATCTGGATGCAAAACATGCACTGTAAAAAACTCTTTCTATTGAGCGCGGTGCAATATACAATGTAGTAAATCCCGTAAGTGCACTAAAAGCATCAGCATATTATTATAAATTCCCTGCCCAATGTGCGAAAAATCAGAAAGGAGGGCAGGGGGGGGATTGCCCCTCAATCCACATCAAATACCACCGTGGTAATATCTAACCGTACATCCCTGGAATTAAATTGTACACTAATGTCGCGGTGTTAACGCCTTGCAATCAAGAGGTCACGGGTTCGAACCCGGTGGAGGTTCTTAGTTGAATCCCACTTTAAACTGTACGTCCTGTCCCGATTAGCCTATCTGTGCATAAAATGGACTTACACTGTTCCCTGAGTATTTTACTCTTCCTGGGAAAAAAAAGCCGGTCCCTCTTGGCGGAGTGGTTAGCACATCGCGCTACGACGCCAGGGATCTTGGGATCGAATCCCATCCTGCGCATGGATGTTTGTGAGTGTCAATTCATAAATTTCATCATACCATCACCCATCCCCATCTTCGCAAATTAGCCACAAGTGGCACAAGAAGCGAAGTAAAAATAAAGCAAATCAATCAATCAATCTTCTTGGGGAAAAAATACATGTGTTAACTAATGAATACGATTCAGGTACCACTTTTAGCTGAAGAACACCCACGCACAGGCCCAGATTCAAAGCTGGGACACCTTGCGTCTTAGCACTCTGTGATAACCATTCCGCCACGGAGGTTGGCTATATTTATGGTAAACTCAACTGCAATTAATAATCGTTATCTATTTATATACATAGTGGAAATATTTAAATTTAAGTAAAAAAGGATCGCGACCCGTTTTTGTGATGTCATGGGTAATGTTAGAATATCGAAAATTTTACGGCAACTTCAAACAGTGTAAAACATTTTTTGTTATTTATCATTAAAATGTTCACTGCAGACCGTTCTTCACGCTGCAAATTTTATCCTGGTTAATAAATTCTTTGTCATTCTGAAAGTTTTACTAAAAGTAAAATTGAAGGAACTTGATGCAGAGGTCTGTCTAAAAATATATGCTGCAATACTACCAACTTCGAAGCAATACTGTAATGAAATGAACGTGAATCGCAAGAACTTGATGTTGTGCTTTCCTTTATCGCACTTGTGTTAACCTAATTTTTTTCTCCCACTCTTAATTTTCACTGTAATTGCCTCTTTGGATAGCTGTTGCGTAAAGTCGGCAGTTTGATTTCGAAGAACTCCCTCTCTTATAGTTTCTCTCGTCCAAGCTCCCCCTTCCTCTCCTCTGCCGTGATTCACAACGTCTTGATATATAAAAAAAACAAGTTTGGATAAGTATGAGACCAACTTGGGAAAACACTTAGCATATAAGGCTTCAGTTCTAAGAAATGAGAAGGCTGATTATGGTATAGGGTTTGTGTGATGTTTCGGTGGCTCAGGATAGAATAGAATTTGTTTCAAGTATAAGCCTTTGTAGCTATTCATTCTTCTACAACTCCTTATGTTTGCCACAACTACCCATCTTGTGTTCTTCTCGCTTTCAACGCATTTTTGCTATTATCACTAATTTATTTAATAATTGTTCTTAGTAGTTTCTACAACCCCCTTTCATTCATTTTCGCCTCACAGTTCCTTTTCGCTTTGTCCAGACATAATGTAAGAAGTTACTTACTGATTTGCTTCTTCTCTCAATCTGGTATCTACAATACTCTTCATTTTAGATTCATTTATTTCTTCGGTAATTTTTTGTCCTACCTTCCACTTTTGCTTTACACTGGAGAAGAATGTGAAATTTTCTCTTCTTTCCGTTTGAGTTTGACTTGTGCCCATCCCCCAGTCTGAACCAGGCTAATCTTGTATCTTTTGCCCCACGTGTGCACATAGTTTCCCTTTCCTATTAGATAATAAGATAAAAATCACATCGTTATTTGCACAATTGTTTACCAGTCTGTCCAATCTTTGTTGGTGAATTTTTATAATAATTATTTCAGATAACTTCAATGACTGTAACACATTTTTAAAGAAATACAACGAACGAGTGATATAGTGAATTTTGAGTGAATTGAAAGTATTTTCATTACAGCGCATAGAGTGCCATCTCTGTTTCTTTTCAGGTAACTCCCAAATGGTCTTCATATTACTGGGCTGAAATTTTGGATCTCTACGGGATTATTCGCACCAAAGGAAGCCATACTATAACCATCGTATTACACGATAACCTTCAATCATTTACCCCCACTGTAAGAGCTATGTTATTGCAATACAGTAAGTTCCAATGGTAGGAGAATTCAAAATGTGTCAATTGAAACACATATGTTGCTTCCAGTAACACTTTAAAAAGCATAAGCTTTAATGATTGGTGCATCAAAATACATAGAGAAATGCATCATATGCTACTTTTATCATATGCTCTTCAGAGACAGCCAATCGGATTATTATTCCACGGGATGAGAATCGATCACTCTGTTACTACGTGTCTGTGAAATTATATCATAGTTTCTGTGGATATTTCTACGCAACCGTTCTCTGTAAAAAAGAAAGAAAGCTCTTTGTTACTAATTGACAGTAATTATTTTAGCATTGGGAAAACGTCCGTGAGTGGAGTGTTTGACTTGTGGGTGTGGTGAACGCGTTCGATTCACGTTAGCTTTTTTTTTTTTTAACACTACTGCGCCTATGTGAGACTGGCAGCGCTCTGGAAACCACCGAACAAGTTCCTCAGCCTCTCTCAGAATTGCTGCAAGTAGAAACATGAATGCGTAGAATTGGCCTACACTTTTTGTACGCGTGTGTCACGCTTGTCCTAATAATGCTATAGTTAACTATTGGTTTCTGAATTCAACTTATTGAACTAGAATTTCGTACGAAAGTGCATTTTTAGATCACTGTATGTGATGGTCACGATTACTCGTATTGAATTGCTGCATTTTATTGTTTAAAGTTATTTTTCTGCCTCCTTAAGTTAATCGCTACGACGAGGAAGATCAAATTACTGACATTTCAGACCTTCGTAACTTTCCCAAGTGCTATAAATTTTCTATCTTAAACCTGTTTCAAGTTAAGCTCCATGGAATAGAAGCTCTCCAACAAGCCATTGGAGATATCGAGGCTAACAATGGACCCCCCCCCCCCCCCCCCGAATACCTCGTTCTGAAGCTCTTGATGAAGGGAATTGAAAACTGAAATAATTTTTGAAGTTACCTCTTGTTACTGGACAAATGAAACCACTTTTAATAATGTATATTATGTATTTTACGGTAATTCATGTCTGGTCAAAAAAGATTTTGCTTCACGAAGTGGCCATTGCCACTGACGATACTTCTTTCAAATTATGTGTTTGTTGTGTCTGCTGCATGAAGATTCAAAGATACAAAGCTCTAATTAACGATCTTAAGATTAGCTAAATAACATGTATAATAAAGACAAGAAAACAAGTTAAAACAAACACCAATAATATAAATAATTACTGAATCAGGACAAGATAAATAAATAAACGTTTTAATAACTAAACAGAAAATTAAATATATAAACAAAACGTACTGTTGCATTACGTTAAAGTAATTCCGTTGATAGGCCTTTGGTCAGCGCAAAGACTGAACAAGTGTCTTTTTTGTGTAACTCAAACTTTCTTATCTACTCAAGAATGTGAGGATTCGTGGTCTTACGAGATAATAATGGGTTCACTTGTGAATACTCGTCAAAAAGAGAAGTTGTAGAAAGCGAAAAAGACTTCCGGCAAAAAAAAAGCTTCGTTTAACGCATGCAATCGGAATATTAGTGTCACCTGGCCCTTCAGGATCTTTTTGGTAAAAAAAATTGCCGTGAATGAGAAATGCTAACAGACGTGATGGAAAAAGAAAGATGGCGCTTTGCTGACAAACAGGCTCAAATGCCGTAAGATTAGATTTCCTTTTCGTTTCCAATGTCGTCTTCAGCACATTTGGGATGAAATTACAGTAAATAAAATAAAATAGGCATTTAGTCCATAATTTCGGCAAACTCAGGCTGTTAATGTTTACATGTAGCAATTTCCTTGTGGTTATGATGTTACGGAGTAGCCTATATAATAGCGGCGTTTTATATTTAGTGTTGAGATTTAAGTATTATAAATTAGTTCTAAGTGATATGATTTAGCTTTAAATATTATACTTTAGTTCTAAACACTAAAAACAAAACTGCCCCTATTACATAAACTACTTTAAGGTTTAATGTTTTAGATCGCAGGATGCTATCGTGGTTGTAAATTACAGTCTTCGGCTTCGTTGATGGCTTTGATGTTAGAATGTAATGTTCCTTATTTTAGTGCATGACAGGGAACAGCAACAAATAAAAGTACTCTTTTATGCATTTTGGTGTTCATTTTGATGCACCAAAAGTGCATCATTAGCAGTTTATAAACTCTATGCATTACTGGAGTCAACATACTTGTGTCAAAAGACACATTTTGGGTTTTGTTTGAGGGGTCGGTTCTCGTTTGTTGAGAAACACTACCCTATTATATAGGCAACACTGCAGGACTCCCATGCATCGTCGCCTTGTTATCAAGAGTTAAATACCTGGTGGAGGCACATATGCCGTTAGATTAGTGTTTCGGACCCCACTTTAAACTGTAGGTCCAGCCTTGATTGGCCTATCTGTGCATCAATTGAACTTGAAAGCTCAAACAACCAACAAGGACTCGCATGGCCCACGCGGACCATTTGTGTGGGTCCAAAAGGCCAGCGCTATGCAACAAAATATATCCTTCCTCTTTCAAACGACGCTGTTCTGCCATGTTCATTTGGGAGCGAATCTACATTTCTAAAACGGTCAGGTGTTTCTTGGAAGCCTCGAACGAAAGACTAATAGCGATTATGAACTTGAAATTTGATCGGTAATGAATTTCGCCATTTGGAAGCAGAAAAAAAGAGTAGCACAGATTGTAACGAGAGCAAGGCCTGTTGCAAGTTTCGAGCGTCGTTAAAGGCCGCTTGCGAAGAATGAATTGTAAAGCGTGTAATGGCCGAACTCGCAATGTGAGGACCTATTAAGAATTAACTGTAGGAACGAAAAAAAAGAGCGGTGGGTGAGAGCTACAACGAGATATTCGGGTTATTGTGAAATTTGATCGCTGTGTCAACCGAGTCTTTCTTTTTACTGTGCGCACTCGGTGTGTAGCAATAAACGTGCACGGAGGGTTGAAGGGCGTGCCAGCCGTCACGATGACAAGAGTCACGTTTAGCACCACGAGCGGCAAAATTCGATGGCTGCACATATGCAACTCGGCGGCCAGCGAAGAAAAACTTAGAAAAAACTGCAGTGTAATGCGCAAGTATTGAATTTCCCTCTGTGCCAGTTGTCGTAAAGGAACACGATTTGTTGTTTGTAAGCCCAATTTATGTACAGATAGGCTAATCGGGGACTGAACCCACAGTTTAAAGTGGGATCCGATGCCATGTGCCTCCGCCGGGTATCGAACCCGGGACTCCTTAATTACAAGGCATGAAGTAACCGGATTTTGCATGATATCCATTATTATTGCTAAGTGTGGTCCTGGAGTCAGTGGCGGCGATTAGGGGCAGTTGCCCCCCACTTTTGCCCCCGCACTATGTTAAACCTTATCTACAAAGGGAAATATGCTGTCTTTGCCCCAAGGTTTGGAACCCAATCGCCACCACTGCCTGGAGGAAATGACGTGTGGGAGTGGTAAAACGAGTGTTTTCGTCAATATTTCTAAAACAGAACACCAGATCCATAAAAGACAGTAAAATGTAGCATCGACGTCTATAAACGCTCACAATCAACCCCTGGACTCGCCACTCAGTGGCGTGTCAAAGGGGTTATGTTGGGGGTCATACCCCCCCCCCCCCCCATTTGGCCAGTGTTCCTAAAAGAAGAAAGAACTTCAAAGACCGGAAGAAATAGCAAAATGAGGACTGATTATAAAAAAAGGTATACATAACGCCCTCTTTCCAGAAACCTAGCACGCCATTGAAATCCGTGGTAAAGGTTTCGTTTCACTATGAAAATTGTTTTTAGGGTGATTGTATGCAATCTTAAACTCTGAATTCTGTAGGTTAATGTATATAAAACCCATAGATGATGTTGACAACTTTAAGGAAGTTTCCAATGCCGTGGCGGAACCTTGTTCACGAAAGAGCGAAAAAATAAGCACGTTCTTTTTGGACCATGCTGTGAAAACATTCTTGTACTCACTCGTCCTTCAGAAGCTATCACATGAAAGAAGTTGTTAAGGCGGTAATAATAGCTTTTTTTCCTCATGAACCAAGCCTTTTTTTGTTATTTTAACCTACTTCTGCTGAATTGTTAAGCCAACAGCGAGCATTCCGTAAGGGCTAAATTACCAAAGCACATAAATGGAGGGAAATGTACGAAGGGGAGGACACGTAACTTTAAGCGAGGATCAAGCAAAGTGAATCGCGCCAAAATTGTGATCGTGGTAGGTGAAATCATGGCTGATAAAACTCGAAGCAGAATCGAGGTCAACCCAAAGTGAAACATCGTTTGGCTGTTCAAGAGAACGTCAGAGGTGAAGTAATTCTCAGAAAGCTACGAAATCCACAGATGCCTTGTAATGCGGTAGATTTAGGTGTTAACTTGTCGCGAAACCAGTCAACAGCAACCTTGGGAGTCAGCCTTCGCAAGTTACGGAAAGATGGCGCTAGTTTATGCTTAAGGCGGGATGATGGTATTGCACATTTGGTGACATTGAGAGAGGATTCTGGGTAATCTTAATAGAATTTTCTTTTAACGCCATGTTGTTGAGATGATGCAGGAAAGAGGAAAATATTTGCCATTCCTTTTCCTTCCTAGTCAAGTACGATTCATCGCCATATGTTTATTGGGGATGTTATACTTAGGTATTGTGTAAACCTCGTAAACACAACAGATGTCAAATTGCTGATTGATGGAACGGTAAATAAAGCTGGTCGCCTCCAGATGGCGTAATGGTAAAATCGTCGCCTTGTAATCAAGCGGGTACAGGTTTCTATACCCTGTGTAGTGGATTCGGATCCAGTATTCGAGTTCCGATTAACCTGTCTGTGTATAAATTGAACTTGAGACCAAAAGTTGAAGCTTCAATTCTTGTATTCGTAATTTTATGTCGCTTTCTACTACTATATAGGTTAAGTTGCGACGATAATGAATGGGGAATTGACGAAATAGACGAAAGATCAGACACCTTAATACACAGTGAGATATTACGTATATTTACAACTTTCCTCTCTTAGAATGGCGATCGGGGCTCATTTTAAAGGGGGTTTACATGTACCACTCTGTTCCCCCCTCCACCGAGTTCTTCACTGCTTTTATTTGAAAATGTTAATTTTTCTCAATGTTGGAGGGGCGCTGTAGCCCCATCACCCTCCCTCTGCGTACGCCAGTGTCCGCCAGTGGCAAAAAAAGCGAAGTAAAATGATCCAAATCAAACAATCGAACTTTGGGTAAGCTTGCTTAACGGTGGCTAACAGAGCAGGTTGAGTGTTCGATTCAGGATTGACGATGTCGTTTCATCAAGACCATCCATTCTTCATTCACCGTCGTCATAGCAAGCAAGCAAGAGTAGCATAAAGCGATGGCAAATGCGAACAATACAATAGAAATACGAGGTTCGATTCTTGTGAAACCATTCAATGAAATCAGGCGAGTGAATGACCACACAGTCACGTGAAGGGAGAGTACAACCATTGTAGGAGCTTAGAAGGGCCACAACCAATTGTAGCCGTTTTCATAAACAATACACGAAAGTTATTGCCACACCAGTAGTCACTGTGAACTACAATAGTGAAAAAATGCAATTCTTTCAAGAAAGAATACTCAACACTGTGGAATACTGAAGTTCGACTTCCTGTGCTTATTGTTACAAAATATGCTTAGTTTTTTTAAAAAAACATAATTTTTTTTGTCTATTTTACACTCCTCACAAAAAGCTTGGAATATTGTTACATTAGGCAAGATCTTGGAATTCAACAACACATGGTATCTGCGCGTTCTCAAATCGTCGTTCCCTTGTACTCAAGGGGTCCCGGGTTCGATTCCCGGTGGAGGCACGTAGAGATCCCATTTTAAACTTCAGGTTCATCCCGATTAGCCTTACTGTGCATAAAGTGGACTTTAAAGCACCAAATCAATCAATCAATCAAAAGCTATCGCCTAATAATAATAATAATAATAATAATAATCCAAACTTTTTGTGAGGAGTCTATATTCAGATAAGTTAATCAGGATTAGGGCAACAACAGTTTAAAGTGCAATTTTCATCCACCGGGGATCATACCGGAACCTCTTGAGTACTAGGCGAAATTTTGCTGTCTGGAGATGGCAACACTGAATAGAAGACCCAATAAAGCAGCATAGACGGTAAAGTGGTCAAAACAGTCAAGGACTGAACATAATCGAGCGCCTTAGCAACATACCTTTCTGTTTTGATAACCTAATTCAAGAAATTATGTACGGTATTATTATATATAATATTTATCTTGTGTTTATAACTTCTTGAAATAACCTGTTTGATCTCAGCGTATTTAAAGCATGAGCACAATCTTGTTTGATTGCTTGTATGAGATGGTCATTGTTATTGTTTCAACAGAAGGGTGATCCAGTTCTTTTGTTTGTCTGCGCCAGTCTTGGGCAACTCGTTCGCGCTTGTGGAGGCTAGCGAGCGGTGCACGAGCGCGATCGACGAATCCTCCAGCCTTGCTCACAACATCTACACCTCTTACAACGCAGCAGTAACGAGAACCCCTTACAGCAGGTGGGTTTAGCGCTGGCCACATCCAGCTGCTAACACTTAGCGAAATGAGTTTCTCAAAGAAACTGATAGCACCAAACTTAACCATGTAACCAATTTGCATGCATTATTTTCACAAACTTCACGGTTGTAACCAATTTGCATGCATTATTTTAACAAACTTAACCGTCGTAACCAATTTGCATGCATTATTTTCACAAACTTAACCGTCGTAACCAATTTGCATGCATTATTTTCACAAATGTAACCAGCGTAATCAATTTGCGTGCATTATTTTCACAAACTTAACCAGCGTAACCAAATTGCATGCATTATTTTCACAAATGTAACCAGCGTAATTAATTTGCATGCATTATTTTCACAAACTTAACTGTCGTAACCAATTTGCATGCATTATTGCATTATTTTCACCTCTTAGCAACTAGAATATTGTTAACTTTGGCTTGACGTCGTTCATATGTTCGAGTCCCACGTGGAACTGAGGGTGGTCCGTTCTTGTTTAACTTCGATTCGTTGATTTTTGTTGATTTTACTTCGCTATTCTCCCATTTTTGTCTAATCACGAAAATGAGAATGAGTGATGCTATGATGAAGGGACTCTCACAGAGAACATGCCGAGATTCGATCCTGCGATCCCTGTCGTCGTAGCACGCTGTGCTAACCGCTCCGATTGGTTAACTTGTGGTCTCGCAGTTAAAGTCCGAAGCGATTGTACACAGAGAAGAACTTTTTCTTGTGAGTCGTCGTCGCCTTGTAATCAAGGGGTCCCGGGTTCGATACCCGGCGGAGGCACAAGTGGTTCGGATCCCACTTTAAACTGTAGGTCCAGTCCCTATTAGCCTTACTGTGCATAAAGTGGACTTAAAACACCAACTCAATCAATCAAGTTTTCTTGTGAGTAACTGAATAGAGGTTCCTGGTAATCAGTAGCACCAACTTCTAATACTTTTTTTTGTCTGGGTGAAGTACAGGATTGACATACACAGTATAGAGGTGGCCAGAGCGTTGTGCTGATCACATCTACTCCTCAAATGGTCGAGATCGTGGATCTATGGAGCCGTAGCGCCCCACTCCTTATCTTTTATTATTAATGTCTTGTCTGTATGTTACCATGTCGAATCTTTGACCACTAGTTGCTTTTGACTATTAAGAGAGGACCATTTACGGTGAAAGCATTTATAGTTGTTTTTTTTTTTAAAAAAAAAAAAGCCTGAAACCACATTCTGTATTTGATCTAGTGAGTCGTGCGCTCCGTTAAACAAGCCAGATTTATTTATCAACAAACAAACTGCAAGAAAACCCATTTTTCCGCAGCAAACACTGGTTCGTCCGCGTCTGCCCCATCCCCAAAAAGGTCCTTGACGACCCCGCTTGCTCAAAGGAAGAGACAGGCTACATAAATAGAATTTATCCATGATATGTTTGAGGAGAGCGAGATTTCTGTTGAAACAGCGCGGCAGAAGCAGCAGCCCGCGCGAATATACTGTGTTGCGGCTTTTCATACCGGCGACTGTCATTTGTTAACCGTGTGGAATTTCATCTAGAACTGCAAATATCGTCCCCCCTCGCCCGCAATTACAAGAGGAAGCTTTTTTCTTGTTTTTCTTTTATTTCCATGCAATTACAATATAAATAAGGGGGCAAAAAAAGCAATTATTTTTGCAGCTCGTGCGCTGCATGTAAATTAGGACCACGATGCCCCCCTCCCCCCTTCACCTCGACGAAAAGTCGCACAGTATCATGAGACGAATCGTTCAACGTATTCTTGTAAGACCAAAATACCTCAGTACCCCCACACCAAATGAATCTCCAGTGCGTAAAAATTATGGCGCGGCATGAACAAAGGAATTAACTGACAACCAGGAAGAAAAACTTTTTTTAAAAGTCAGTCATGTTATTCCCCTGCTCTTTATCAGATAAAACGACTACGGTTCGTGCCGGTATTGTGTTTTACTTAATTGACAAGTCTGTACCCTTGTGAATCGCAAAAACTGATTTTTTTTTTTTCAAACAACATAATTACACAGAAGTAAATACATAATTTCAAACAAAAAAATGCATAAAGTCTCTAGCTCAGACCAAATCTTTAAATGCATCATCGCAAAAACACATCTATTGATGCATTAAAGTACAGCACGACATACACATTTTCTCGGGAAACTGTGGAGCAAATCTGTGCGCGCTGCTGCAAACGACTTGTAGCTGCAGCCACGTAGCATTAAATAAACAGGGTGGCCCAGAAATCAGTTTCTCCTGAGAGTTAAGGGTTTGTTATCAAAGATATGTCAGTCTGTGTATCATCGTTGCTTAGAATGTATTGCAAATGATGGGAAACATGTTGAGCATGTACGGCAGATTGTGTTCTCCTTCCTTTCTCCAGCAATAAATACACATTTCCTTACTACAAGTATCATAATTTTCTTCTCTCCTAGGGGAAACTGACTTTTGGCCACCCTGTATTTGATGCATTTTTTTCTGTGCGTAGGCGTTTCTTCATCATTCATCTCAAGGCCTCCCACATGATTTTGTGGTAACGTCGTCGCCTTGTAATGAAGGAGTCCCGTGTTCGATACCCGGTAAAGACTCATGATGGTTCTGATCAGTGTTGTTAAAGGTCCAGGAATTTTATATAAATTCAATTCCGGTCCAGGAGAGAAAATCAGCAATCGTAAATGGGTTCTGGACCGTAAAGGACCTTTTTATCTGTAAGGTATTTCAGTTCGGTCCAGGAACCTTTTATCCGGGTGAATGTAAATTCGGTCCAGGAACCTTTTTTCCGGAAGAATTTAAATTCGGTCCGGGAACCTTTTTTCCCGCATCAATTTAAATACGGTCCAGGAACCTTTTTTCAATGAAACGATACGCAACTTGGACCGGATTTAAATTGTGTGAGAAAAAATGTTCCGGTCCTGCAGCGGAAGCCAATAGAACCTATTAGAATTTTTAGGTCCCTGGACCTTTAACAACCCTGGTTCTGACGCCACTTTCAACTGTAGATCCAGTCCCGATTAGCCTTTCCGTGCATAAAGTGGACTTGAAAACAAGCTCCTTTTCTTTCTTGTGCGCTGAGTACCGTTAACTACCAGCAGTGATGTGCGGTTACGCGTAAACAACGATAGTCTACATTCTACACGTAGACTATTTTATAGACGTAGATTACGTAATCTATTTAAACAACATTGCGAAAGGTGATAACGAAGGGCGCCGTATCAGTTGCTGATGTGTGAAGGGAATTTTTCATACTCTTTCTTCCAAATTCGAACAATTTCTCACCTAGGAAGAAACCTAATAGAATTATTCTAATGTTTTTTTTTTGGTAAAAAGACCACTCGTGCCTCACGACTGCCATCTGTTGTCTTTTTTGCATACTATTTATATTCTTCCATAGTTGATGATAGAAGAGAAGATAAATTTTGTTGTAAGTAGGATTCTTTTCATTTCGTTAGGAATCAATATAGTTGAAAATGTCACTTTCGTTTCATGAAACCCTTGAAAATTAATTTTTATGTACTTTAGATTGTCTATGTAGTCTATGTAAACTACAACCCAATGTAATCTACGCGTAGATTACGTGTAGACAACGCATGTAGACGTAAACTTATAGTCTACGGCACATCACTGACTACCAGTAAAAATCTTGGAAATGTAAAAAAAGTTATAAAATCAGCTACCTATCCTGACGGAATGTGGATCGCATGTTCAATAATTCGGTTTGTGAAATTGCTTTATTACCGCGCACGTTCTCGTTAGAGAAATGCAGATGAACAAAAAAAAATGGTAAAGAACTGGCGAGCAGCTGTGATTAAAATATCACGCTCAATTTATATATTAAGGCTCTTTTTGGGGCGTAAAAGTGCCAAAAGAAGGCCATAAAATGTATTTCATGCAACACGACAGCGCGGGCAAGCATGTGATTCACCAAACGCCTAAGTTGCACGTTATAACACATCGTGGAACGTGCTTAGGCTCTTTTAGGCGTTGATTTTGTTTTCTTTTTCGCTTTCTCATGTCCTATCGCTGTGTATGTTTTCTGTTCAGCTAACTTACAAATAAAAAAATGCCCTGACAAGTTACGAATGGGAAATTTCATCTAATTGGACAGAGTGAGAAACTGAAGGTTGATTTAGCCCTTCTTGGGTTCCTGCCTTTCAAGAGGTTTGCGTGTTTTCAGTGATTTATAGCACGGCGAGTAAAAAAAAACAAATCGTTTCGCGTGTAGTGTTTGTTGTGGAATAGAATAAAAACCAGGTTTGCGTTTTGACAGCTCTACTCCCTTCGCTTTTCTTATTGGTTTCAGTTTTCGTCACAGCAGAAATTTCAGAAACTTTATCAAGAAGCAATGTACGATAAATGTGTTTCGAATGTTAAGAAAACCCTCAATTGAATTGACTTGACTAGCTGTTAGATTAAATTCTCAATTCAGTACAAAGAGCATTGAATTAGTAGACTTCATATTATGCGCAGAAGAGATGAGATTCACAGACTATTCACAGATACGAAAAATGTTAGCTCACAGGCTACTGACAAACATTATTCGTGTAGTGTTTCATCTCTTGAAAGTAACTTTTATCTGTTTTAACTGTTTTCTTTCTATCTAGGACTGTTTCTTAATCATTTTACAATATTTTTCCTTATTTGTTTTCAGAATACACAATATTAGCATACGAGTTTTATGGATGCCTGTAGTATTTTAGCTAAAATATGTTACTCAACACGTTAGAATTTGTTGTATGTCACTTTTCTTCCACTTTGGGCTAATCGTGACGGTGAGGATGAATAGTGATTGGATTTGCAGGTTGGAACAAACGCATATAGACAGAACACAGAATATAAAGGAGCTTTCACAGTTTTAAGTCCACTTTAAAGAAAACACCGGATTGGACTTAATGTTTTAAAGTGCGATCTGAACTACTATGTTCCTTGATTACAATGCGACAACGGTTATCTTGCTTGAGTTTAGTGGAATTAAGTGAGGAGGAGATAATAACCGTAACTTCTAAGTTAGATCTACGTGTAGTTTATACATCTCAGTTGTCTATGCCAGCGAATAATAAAGCTCCTTTCTTTATTGTTTCGTGCCAGGTGCGAGCAACTTTAGGGACACCCTACACTTTAATTGCATTCCAAATCCTTGTGGAGAATCAGTTCTGCTAACTTAAACGCCCCTCTCCAGAATTCCAGAAGAACGCCTTCTCCACAAACATTTCCCCCTTTGAGGAACGTGAGAACTGTCTGCCTCCCCCTTCTAGAAATGTTTTCCGTTCCCCCTCCCCAAGTCTCTTCAATTTTTCCTGCGGTGAAAACATGCAGTTCTACTCTTTCCGTCAAAATAGATTCCACACTTTTTTGTTTTGTTTGTTTCTCATTTTCCCTCATGTTACATCGCTTTCCTCTTTTTGTTTGGATTCCTCTTTTTAAAAACTTTTTTGGCATTGACTTGTAGTTGGCTACACTGTTTTTGTGTACTTGGCTACACTGTTTTGTGTTAAGAACAGATTTCATTTCCATGTCATTATAATAATGGAGTTTGATGTCATGCATTGATGTAATTCTGATCGTTAAATATCCGTGTTAAGATTTAGCTGAGTAAATGAGATAGTCTCGTTCCATAGTCAATAGAAAATGACGAAATTCTTGGTCTTGTATATGTTTTATCAGTATTACATGTTTTTAATAATAAAATGTAGTAATCAGGTTTAGAAAAATACAGGGTGTCTGAAAATTTTCACCTGGCGCTTGAATATTCAAGATCATTTCTAAAAAGAATAGTATGTATTTTTTAAAAAAAATATTTCCAGTTTGCTTATGGAAATTTCCATTGCCTTTTTTTTTTTTAACGAGTACAGTGTGTGATGGTTTTTGTGTTTTCAGTATCACGTGTATCATTAAATCAGAATAGTAAACATGCCATTATACATTTTTGGAGTGTTGCTAGCCGAATTTCGAATTTTAAAATATGCTTTGATATGGTCGAGTCAGCAATATATTGTTACGTACCCAATGGAACCAACTCATGTAAACGGTTTGCCGAGGTGGAGTAGAGATGGCAGCACAAGATGTGCAAGATTAAGATTAAGACGAGATACGCGAATGGCAGTGTAAATAAGCGCAGAGTAATTTGGAAAATGAACAACAATAGAATCCATTATAAAGGATGAAGAAAAGATAAAAAGACAATAAATTAGTGTGAATACGAAGCATATACTAAAGAAGATTATACAAATTAGAAAGAAGAAAGAAATTCTAAAAGCATACAAATTGAATGTAAATAGGAACGAGCAATACGTATCATTATATAAATGTATAAGTAAATTGATGGATGTACCCTTGCCGAGATAATATAATCGTTTAAACGTCTCCATTGGCAGGCATTCCTGTCTGGTTTCGTTTTCAAAAAAGAACCCTACCCTTAATATATATTATCCGTGGTTTAATATTAAGATTTATGTACCTTTGCACAAATAGAGGCAGCAATATTAGAATGTATAATATGTATAGTTATTCATGCTGTTACCGGTTGAGCCTTGTTTAGGAATGCCACTCTGGTGCAAGGCAAGAATTAATTAGTTTTAATCCAATCTTGTATTAATTAATTAATGTTTTAAGATCATATTTCAAAATGTATAGCTTTAGTTTAGTTTGCTTTATTATACCGTATCTTCCCCTAAAAAAAAAGGCTGGCGTCTGAAATATTTTGACTTTTTTCTGCCCCAGGTAATAAGAATAAAACAATATGTGATAATTAATTTGTTGTCATTATCGATGACCAGAGCTCATTCTTTATCTCTTTCTTTCTTTCCCCGTCTATTCGATATATTTTTCTGTTCTCATTCTCTTCTTTATCTCTCCTTCCTTTCTTTCTCATTGTCTCCTTTCCCCCTATTTTCATATTTTCTCATTCTCTTCTCGCTCCCCCTTTCTTTCTATCTTTTTCTTCTTTCCTTCTATTCCGTTTCTTACATATCTCTATTTCATTCGCTTCCTTTTCCCCCATTTTCCTCCATCTGTCCTTTCTGTCTCACTTTTTTATCTTTCTGTGCTCTTCCCCATTACTTATTATCTTCCCATGCTCCTTTCTCTTATTCTTTATTCTCTTTTCTTCGTTCTCTCTGCCTCTCTTGTTCCTTCCCCGCTCTTTCCTTTATCAAAGTTCCGTGGCGATCCCCACAGCTAAGCAAGATCGCGCGTAAAATCTGCAGAAAATTGGCGAGCGAGAAACAACCGTTGTACGTTACACACATTTCTGCAACATCGCGGTCTCTGAAGCGCCCCTTTCTGAAGAAAACCTCTCCAAGCGAAGCAATAGCTCTCCTTTAATGCCACGCTTTGAGACGAAGGAGCCATTACAAAGGCCCATAACCTTCCGCGAGGGACAGGTTATTGCCAGCCCGCTTCAGAATTGCATTTTGCCAATATTCTGTTCCTCTTTTAAGAGCGCGCAAGAAAAAGTTTTAACGCCAGCCTGCGTTTCTCTAATCATGTACTCTCTGTATAGACTAACTTGCCATTGTTCTGCGTTAATAATACTTTCGATAGAACATTCAATCGACAATCTTTTTGTTAAAAGAGTATTATAAAGCAGTAATGATCGAAAGCTGTGTAGAGGTCGCTAGTGTTTACAGTCACATATTACAAAGTTGGATCTAGTAAAGAATTGACAGTCTATTTGTACTTGTTACATTTGTTACCGTTTTTTAATTTATATAATACCGGGTGTCCCAGAAGTCTTTCCCTGATTACAAACGTTATTCATATCCGCTATATGCAATGTAGAGATGTGAAAGTGGTGCCAAAATGTTGGAAAACTAACCAAGTTTTTTTGCTCCAGGTTTCAGTAACGTGGATGTAGTGTATCAGTGTCAGTGCCCAGGAAACCGGAAATGTTCACAAATCAGGAAAAATCTCAGTGTGTCACGAGACCCGATCACCAATAACAGTGCAGAGGAACTTTCAAACAACTTATGGAAAGATGCCGCCCGATGTCGAGAGCATTAAGTCGTGGTATGACAAGTTCAAGACCACAGAATCTGTTTGCTGACTTGCCGAGAAGTGGCCGAACCATCAACCTCAGCGATTTCAAACAACGTAAAACATCAGCCAAAAAGTTATCTTTATGATATCTTACACAAACGTTTATTTTTTCGTGCATACAAAGTGCAAATTGTACAGGCTTTGTTGCCTAATGACACCAGGGGACACACTGAGCTTTTTCCTGATTCGTGAACATTTCCGGTTTCTTGGGCACTGACACTGGTACACTACAACCACGTTACTGAAACCTGGAACAAAAAAACTTGGTTAGTTTTCCAACATTTTGCCACCACTTTCACATCTCTACCTTACATATAGCGGATATGAATAAAGTTTGTAATCAGGGAAAGACTTCTGGGACACCCTGTATAATAATCACAATGAACATGAAACAAATTCTTATGTTCCTACATCATATTCTTGGCATGTATTTTCCTTATCATTATTATATAAAGTTCAATTAAGTATGGGTTGCTGTTATTGCTAAATGACTTCATGTGTTCTTTAGTAAGAAATGCAGTTCAGTTTGTTTCTTTCTTTCGTAGGAAACCACAAGTCCATCTTTGTCCAACGAGATCATGACGCTTTGAAGATTTTGGATTCGGCTTGGATACAGATGAACCGAGAGTGAGTATATACTTCCGTTAATATTTTAACTTTTCACAGTACTGTAAATACGACCTATGAGAGCTAAGGATTAAGGGCTGTTACCCAAACTGATTAATGCAATTTTAATAATTCATTTTCAAAATGTATATTTATGGTTTAGACAACTCTAATGTATGATTGTTATTTATCTTTCTGCATGATAAAACATTTAAACTAAAATTGTATTTTCTTTCTTATATGTTTAAGTGCTGTACAATGAGCGTATATGTATAACGTGCATGGAAGTGCGCGTGTGCGTTCAATATTCTAACTGGATTGCAACGCCATCTTTACTTCACATAATCACATTCTAGTCACAGCGCTGATAGATGACACCCAAAAACGGTTGCGTCCGGTTTTTTTGTAAATTAACAGGCAGACTGGGGCTAACGGTAGAATACTTTAAATTTTACTGTAAAAGTGGTGTAATACAACAGCAAATCGGGTGTTAATGCCTCCATACTTGGTCTGGTTTGGCAGCAGCTGATGTAACAAGACACCAAAGATTGTGTTAAACAACGACAATTCCGCAAGAGCTCCAAAAGGAGTGTCCTGTTACCACCATTTTTTGGTAACAACTCAGTTTCATGTTTGAGAGTGTAATTGCGCTTTTAAAAGTGTATTCTCCTCTTGCATTGAAATCGTAAAAGTGAGCTGTTCAATAGATTACCTTTCATATTACATGTCTTGGTTGGACAAATAGAGCTTGTACACACAATGCATGTATGCAGCGGTGCCGGACACAATTTAAAGTCCAGTTGATTGTCTGGTGGAAAGAGATGGAGGACATTTAAGACAATACAAAGGATGTTTCCAATTACGTGGCTAATCCAGGGAAAGATTTCATGCCGGGATGCGGGTTGTAATGAAAAAATGGGGGAGGGGACGTAATCCGTGATGACTGACAGAGAGCGTTAGTGAAGTTTCCATGAAGTAATTGTTGGAAAAGAAAAGAGGCTCTCCGTCATTGTCGTCATTAAGAAGCTTTTCACTGTCCAATCTGGTTTCAAGAGAAGAATTAAATTATTGTTTCCATAAATCCGCGCGGAGGCTCTAAAAAATGACAATTATTGCCCGGTTGAGGTGAAGGGCTGACGGCGATCGTCAAGCATTGTCAATTTTGGAGGACAATGAGTGGAAACTGTGAAGAGTGAGTACTCCGTTCGTAATAGCTGTCCGCATCCTGCTTGTTTTTTGTGAAAGACTTGCTGCCCGGGCGAAAATAGGGTGTGGAAGAAGGGTTGATTTGCATAATGGTAACACCGCATCCTTGGAAGATTCAGCAGCGGGGTGTCCACTTGGCTGTTGGGGGTGATTGGGAATTGAGGAAACAATGCTCCGTCTATTAGTGGGGTGTGCAGGAGGGTTGTTTATGAAGGGTAAAACGTATTGACTGTGATGGTTGTGGATGCAGGCACACACAGAAGAGTTCTTTCCTGCTGTCTATGTTAATTCTTTCTTCCCCTTTATGGCGATCTCTTGAACTGTACGGTGTAGCGTTCTGTAAATTTTAAGATGTACATATACGTGTTCAGTTATCAACAATAAAAAATAGCCCCAGTTCGGTGCACTCGCACGTCGTTGGTTACACGGTGGAACTCGTCGTGGGTAAGTAATGTATTTCGTGTCTGCACCGTTTGCACTACATTCTGGAGCGGTGGTGTATGATCACGTGATGCGTGCTAACTAACTAAATGAACGTTTAAAGCAGCAGACAGGCATTTGTTGAATTTTCTGAACTTCAACATTGCTATTCGTCTACTTGGTGGAACGTCATCGCCTTGCACTAGCCTGACACCTAGTGTCAAAAAATGCAGCTAACTAGGCGGGGCTGATAACAAGCTTTCTGTAACGTGAAAGAACAATGCCAATTTCCAGCGCTATTGCTTCTGAATTTTACTTTTTCCTCACGAAATTAGGACAACATAATTATTTCGCTCTATTTGCCTATTCAAAATTGCAATCAATTTCTTATTTCGGCCTTTAAATCAACATTTTAAAATCCTGAGAGCGCCCACTGATCTATGGAACCTTTCTTGTATTGACTCATAGAGATATCTTGAAGAACTAAAAGCCAGCGCAACACTGGAAGAAAAAGGTGAAATCTCCTATCGACACAAAACCTACGCAGCGTGAAGAACAGGAAAGATAAAACCAATGCAGAATTTTCACACGTAACATGCCATCAACTTAAAGAAAGAAACACTTTTATTCCTTCTGAAGACGAGATTTCGATCTTTGGTACAGCAAGGAAAGGGCTGCCATCGAAGTATCGTTTTTTTTCCCCCTCTCCATCCATGTAATTGTTGCTTCGGAATTCATCCTTCTCTCTCTCTTCAAGAATCTATTTTTCCTTTTTATTATTGTCAACGTGCCCCACATTACAAGTACAGAGTGCTGGGCCCGGCAGGATTTGGAGAGTGCGTTCCTGAGACGGGGGGAGGGAAGAAGATAGCTCGTATAAAATACAATGGTCTCATCGGCCACAAAGCGAGATACTATTAATTGTGTAGAAGTCGTGGTGGAGATCCAACAAAGGGATCTGCTTCTCAGCGCCGCTTCCCGCGGTGCGTGGTTATTAGAGAAATTCTGAAACGAGGCGAGCGCAGCTGCTTTTGTTTGGTTCCGTGATGCATGATGGGAAGGAAAATGAGATCAGGGGAAAAATTTGATCTTCCTTCTCTGCCCAGCAGCATATGTATTGCTTGTAATTTTTCCTCCCTTCTTGTGACCTTATGGTGAAAACCGTGGCTTTTTGGAGGTCAGTGGTGGGTTAAAAGCCTCCGGGTGTGGAAAAGAAGGGGGTGAGCAAAGCCTACATGTCTCGCCCGCCTTTGACTCTCAGTACCCACTTTCGAAAAGTTTAATAATCGTGTCGTATTGATTTTTAATTTCCAACTACAGAAACGCCAATCGCTTTTCGGTGCAAATCTGCACTTAGAATTTAGTATCGAAATTAGTCGACATCTACTAGTATAGTTGGTCGATTTAGTAAACGTCGCTGATTTGTACCGTTAGGTTAACCACGAGAAATCGACCTTCTCCTGGAATAACTCAGGAAATCCATTGAAGATTTGATCCTGCAACCTCCTGAATAGGAGTGCGTCACTTTACCGCTTTCCTACAATCATCCATCCTGTAAGTGGGACGTCAAGTTTCAGGGATGGTGTTAGGGGGGGGGGGATATCCATCCAGTAACGATTAAAACCTTACAGCAAGTCTCGTCTATTTACACAAGACTAAACAACGTCAGTCTCCCAATGACATCAATAATTCAGGCATTACATAGATCGATTTGCTTTATTTTACGTCGCTTTTCTTCCACTTTTGGCTAATCGCGAAAATTGTTGATGAAGAAACATCCATGGCCAGGCCGGGTTTCGAACCCGGGACCTCTGGTGTCATAGCACGCTGTACTAACCACTACACCACTGAGACCGGCAACAATCTTGTATACGATAGTATATTCCAGTGCCTTATTTTCCATATTGAAAAATTTTGACATTTTCTTTTATAAATTTTACTTTAATGTATGTGAAACTACTCATTATGCAAACTATTTTGAATTTGAATTCAAAATTTTTGGGTGCATCAGCCCCTTACCATAACAAATAACAACTCTAACGTTGCATAAGAAATATCTTGAAATATTCTGACCTCCGTTAAAAGCTGAGACTGTAAAAGGGCACTCAGCACACATAAGGACAAAAACAGGACAACGGCCAGTCGCCAGAGCCTCGTTTGTCTGCAAAATGCAGTCCAGGGTGTACTACGTGGAAGGTCACCCCTTACACCACTTATGTAAACTATTAAAACAAACAAGCTTCTAAAGTAGAATTTAAGTAAAGTATTTCAAGAACTTAAAGACTGGTTTATGTACGCCACTGACCGTTCTCCATCGCACCCTTCTGACGACCGGGTTTCCTCCCCTATTGTACAAGGGGAGGACGAAACAACATTGTTTCTGTGCCGCGCTTGGCAGTGTTGCTGCATGAAGGGAAATATCGGTGGACAGGGAAATTTGAAATTGTCAGATTCCTGTCTTGGTTTTACTTGCAAGTAATTCATCTAGATAAGAGGGTGTATAATAAAAATACAATAAATGAGAATTGTTGCAGTACACAAAGTGAAATTTGCAGGATACGCCACTGTAGCATTCAGACACTTCTTACACGTTGTATTTAACGAGGTAGCATAACTTAACTAACCTATATCCTTCACTTGTTTATTGATTATTTTGCAGTTTCATGTAGTGTACGATTTATAAAATCTGCTGCCTGTCAATACTTATTTTCCTTCCTTCTTCACGAAAGAGGAATAAATACTTAATTTCCTTCCTTCACGAAAGAGGAATAAATACTTAATTTCCTTCCTTCACGAAAGAGGAATAAATACTTAATTTCCTTCCTTCTTCACGAAAGAGGAATAAATACTTAATTTCCTTCCTTCACGAAAGAGGAATACATACTTAATTTCCTTCCTTCTTCACGAAAGAGGAATAAATACTTAATTTCCTTCCTTCACGAAAGAGGAATAAATACTTAATTTCCTTCGTTCTTCACGAAAGAGGAATAAATACTTAATTTCCTTCGTTCTTCACGAAAGAGGAATAAATACTTAATTCCCCGCCTTCTTCACGAAAGAGGAATAAATACTTAATTTCCTTCCTTCTTCACGAAAGAGGATTAAATACTTATTTTCCTACCTTCTTCACGAAGGAGGAATAAATACTTATTTTCCTTCCTTCACGAAAGGGGAATAAATTCTTAATTTCCTTCATTCTTCTCGAAGAGGAATAATCCGCCATGTTTTATCTTCCACCAGCTGAAACTGGGACGTGCGACCAGTCCTCTAGAAACCAATGGAATGCATACAATGACACTTTCCTAATCATCACACGCAAAACGTGCCACCTCTAGTTTTTTTTCGCATCGTGAATAATGTATTTCCTATTGTCATCGTATCTGCTTCCAGTGATCTGTAATGCTACTGTCCTCAAAGGAAGTGAGTCATGAATCTGCACCGCGGAAAGAAGAAGAAGAAAAACCCAAAGGCATGAAAACAACTTGGCGATAATGAATTCGCATTTCAAAACCGAAATGAGAAATTTAATTGCGACACTTCCAGAATGATCCAATACGCATTTTATGGCGGCGATATTACGTAACGATATAGCTCCTAGCTTCGGATGAGAACAACTGTTTACACACTTCGCTGCCTGTCGTTCTTCTGGGATATTGCGGTTTGATCTGATAAAGCAGGAACGTTTATCGTCACCTACTGCTCATCTGAATCATGCAGGCGAAAGTTGTCGATATCGAGTTTCATGTGAAAGCTTATTCTCAACGAATACCTGCAAATTTAATGTAGGAACTACGAAATGGGAATTGCAGTTGGCGGTCAACAGATGGCGTTGTTTACAATTTTGAAACATTCCGTCTTCTCTTTATCGAGAAATATGAACCCGCCTGATAGTAATAGCATTTGCGATTAAGATAAGTGCATACCTTTCTGTATATGTTTCTTCTGCCACTACAGAGGTTAAGAATTAAATAGGAGGTGAATTTTTCTCCTGAATCTCATGAGAAGTGACTCGTTTTTGTGAAATGAAAGTGCTGCAATTATTAACAAAGTTTCGGGAAATTCATTATAGTATTGGTGTAGACTTTAGAACTGATCGCCTCGACAGGCGATACTTCCCAATTTGAAAAGAATCTTCAGATGTATGCGACCTCTTGTACCGCATTGACACCCTAAGCAGAGCCCTAAGAGAGCAAGAGAGAGAGGGGGGAAGTGATGGAATAAGAAAAAGAGAAAGCGAAGTCGGGAGGAAATGGGTTTTAAACATTTTAAATTACTATTTCCATCCGCTTTCAGTCCAAATCCCTGGACCTAGAAAATGAAAATACTTATATTATAAACAAAAGTCCTCAATAGATGGCACTGTGTGTATAAGGTACAGTCACCGGTAATAAAAATAGACATATATCCTGCAACACTGCCTTCTCTCCAATGCGTTATGTGTGTTGCATGAGCCGATGTCAGTACAATACGAGTTCTGCCCGGAGGGTTGGACTACATCTCGACGGGCAGGTCGGTAGTGTATGCAGAAAATGAGTTTAAAACACATTTTGGAAAACTGTAACTACTTTTGATTAGGTTGATACGACTTCCCTCTTGTACTAGACGAGAATAAACTTAAAATGTCTTTGCACCTCATTGTACCACAAGTGACCACAGTAATTTTTTATAAAATTACTGGGAGGGTATACAACAGGAATAAATATAAAACACTCGGAGTGAAATTTTCTTTTCCACCTCTCCACCGTTTGTTTGTCATCCGTTATAAAACCTTCTGAAGAAGGCACGAGCCAAAATTTATGATTTTGAGTGCAAATATTATAGTGTAGTGGGAGCAGTTTGTGCACGTACTGCGTAATATAAACAACAATTCATCCTGTTTGCCGACTGCTAAGGATCGAGTTTTTAAAAAAGTAAAACGCTCTTGCAAGATCCCAAACAGTGTTTACACAGCGTAATGTTAAGTAACATGGATGTTTTTATACTGCTTTGGCGCTCTCGTAGTTGTTAAATCTTGTATACGCTGTAACACGTAAAGTAAACACCGAGAATAAGAACCTGTTTCGTAAAATCAGCTACTGATTAAAAGATTGCAGCTGCTGGAAGAACGGAATATGCCTTCTGTTGACAAAATATACGTTTTTTAAGACCTGTGTGCATAGGTATACCTGTGACCTCCCATATAGTGTGTGGATATGAGGTGCTTGTGTGATTCTACGCACCCCGTATATGTTTGTGAAAGGATTGTTTAGCAATAAACACGATGGAAATTCATGTCCTGGAATTCAAGTGTAAAGTTGAATGGATTGTGTGGTGTTTGTTCTGAAAAGCAGAAAATCCTCTGATGGAGTGGTGAATGTTTGGATGAATATGCAGGAGCTTAAATAATGCTGTTGGAGTTTTAACTTTATTGTGCTTGTAATGTAGACGCAGCTGAGTGGAGATTACACAACACTGAACTGCATAATTTACATCTTTAGAATGTTTTATTAGAATGATTAAATCGAGATTAGGGACGCACACTGTAAAAACGTAACCATACGCAGATGACACAGCTAAATCTTCTGATGGTTCGCCGTAAGTTCATTTACAGTACTTTTACCAGAAGTACTAAATTACAAATACCATACACAACTAATTTAAAATTTATTTATAATCACTGTAAAAAAATATTATTGTGAGGGCTGTGGATGTAAAACAATTTACATGAAAATACATGAAATATGATAGATTTTCAAATAACAAATAATTTACACCGTAAAGAAGACAGAAAACTGCGAACAAGACCATAAGATCGGGTAAAGCGATGCTGCTTTGTTCCTCGCCTTTCATTTGTTTGCATGTGATGCCATCCAGTGGCCATAATGTAAACCCTTGTTACTTGAATATCAATTTTTATGTACTTTAACCTAAATTAGTTTACATTTTAATAGAAATCTATAACATCACGATTACAATAAACGTTTTACAACGGTTCTACAATACATTGTAAATCATTTGTCATGTACAGTATTTGTAATTTATAATTGGTATTCGGTGTTTTTAAGTTACTGATATTTTTTACAGTGCAAGTTCGAGGTTGGGGCAACATTACGCGTCCAGGTTTAAATCGTTTTCTGATTGGTTATCAAGTACAGTAGTATCAAGTATCGTAAACTCGGCTAATTCAACGAAATTGGAACGGCATGAGTTCGACAGCCTCACGGCATACGCACTTCTTTATCGACCAAACATGCGTGTGGCGTATGCTAATACTATGGATTTTGTCTGCATGTGCGTGCATTACATGTCCCAGATGCGTTTTGTGTGCGTGTCCTTTGGATATGTGCGAAACGGGAGGGAACAATCCATTTTTGTCGCCGTTTCTGGCGAAGCGAGTTGTACTATTGATCCTCTCGGCATAAAAAGAGACGTTAATTACATTCAGCTTTTTCGAGAGCGGAAATCAATATTGAATATACCAAGAAAGGCCATGTACATGTAATCTTTCGGGCGACAAATGGGGAAAAAATATGCTAGAAACTATGAACGCGAAAGTTTTCTAAGTGATAGCAGGTATAGTGTTAAGGCGGTGTCGAAACAACGGCCTCAGAACGTCGATCCATTCATCCATCATCACTTCATCAAAGTAATATTCAGTTCACTGTCCAGTCCCCAAGCTGTAGTGGCGGACAAAGACTTTCTCAAGTCAGTTTTGGTGGGGGCTGGAGGTCCGACTCCCCACGCTGGTAATTGTCACAAAAAATCAGAAATGTTGTTATTTTTGTTGTTAATAATTTTACTAGTGACAGAAGTATATAGTTCAGTGTGTTAATATTCGAACAGAGAAAAATTGAGTGGAAAATACAGAAACCACTTTTCATATTCTGCCATTTACCGTATTTGCCAGCGTACAAGACGCACTTTTTCCCTTTAATAACATGTCTGAAAATCAGTGGGCGTCTTATGCGCCCATACTCAGGTTACACAATCAGGAAGAAGTTTCTGGGTCAAAGCGTCATGGGATGCTGTGAAAACTAAGGCAGTGGTTGAATCATTTAAGAAGTGTGCGGCATTAGTAATGCACTAGATTGTACAGAGAACAATTTGTTGCATGAGGACTCCGATTATGATTTAGAAGAGGTTTCAAGTGACTTCATTTATCTCGGGAGATGAATTTCTGTTTTTTTGACGAAGATGATTAAAATGTATTCATTCCTACTTAGATTAGGTAAGTTATTTGTTGAAGGTAGACCTTCACATTTCTTTATATTTGAAACATTGTATATTTTTTATAATAGTGACAAAACCTTTTCCTCAAAAATGTGTGATGGTAATTCAAAGAATTCATGGATCCACAGTTTACAAATATGCACAAATTCACACAGAACGCAAAGTGTGTCAATTGACACACAAAAGTGCATTTTTTTTACTTCAATGACAC
Organism: Lepisma saccharinum; assembly: GCF_977018435.1. Classification (NCBI taxonomy): domain Eukaryota; kingdom Metazoa; phylum Arthropoda; class Insecta; order Zygentoma; family Lepismatidae; genus Lepisma; species Lepisma saccharinum. The sequence continues at coordinate 18,640,919 of NC_139242.1, read as the reverse complement.
ATTAAAAATGCATCAAACTGGAAGATGTACCTAAATGCATCAAAATAAATGTGTCAAATGATTCACTAAAATGCATCAAGCTGAATGATGCACCTAAATGCATCAAAATAAATGTGTCGAATGACACATTAAAGTGGATATTTCGTTTAATGCACCTAAACGTGTCGTTGGAGTAAAAAAAAAATTGATGCACTTTTAGTGTGTAGAGTGACACGTTCAAATGCATCAGTTTTTTTCCTTTTCTTGCTCATGGTGGTTGCATACTTGCAAGGGAAAAGTTCTAACACATTTCTTCACTGTAAAAAATATTTCACTTTTCAAACATTTTCTTGAAGCACCTTTCATTTAATGTGCTTCAGAAGTGTGTAAAGTGCATTCTAGAAATTATTTTTGATAATTTATAGTACATTTCCCACATTTACGTAGCTGAAAGAATTATTCATTACTGGATTTTTTTAGGTGGAGGGTGATGCCTAGTGTAAATTTCTCTAGTGCAGGGACCCGGTGGAGGCACATGGCACAGTGGTTCGGATCCCACTTTAAATTGTAGGTCCAGTCCCGATTAGTCTTACTGTGCATAAAGTGAACTTAAAACACCAACTCAATCAATCAATTTCTGTGCCGATAAATTAAAAATTACTTTCATATTATCGTAATAGATCAAAATTTATTTTCCATATAAGATAAATAAAAGCACCAAACAATTGCTTCGTAATAATTATGCATGTAAATGTATAAATTGAAAAATATGCACTTAGATGCATAAAATCCCATCGGACGGGCAATTGACACACTAAGATGCATCAAAAGACACACTCCACAGTCGAAATTCCATTTGATGCAGTGAAAGTGCATCAAACCGCGAGACAATTTCCAATAATCCAAGATTACACGTTTAGCAGTGTCAGTGCATCAAATTCGCTTTGATGCATTTCTAGTTCTCTGTGTTATAGTCTTCTGTAAAAGGTCACATTCACATACTCCTAACTTTTGAATATTTTTCTTGAACGAGATGTGTAATAGTTCGTAACAGAGTAAAGTAGCGTTGTACCTCTCTTTGTACCGTTACAAGTAGCGAGCAGAAACTTTTATTTCGGTAGCAGTACGCTCTGCACCATTTGGTCCATATATCACCGCACCATTTCCCCAACGATTGCTGCAGATTGGCCAGCTATGCTTTGCAATCGTATCATTTCATATATATTGTATTTGCTTTTTGAATTACGGCCGTGTCGGTAGCGCAAGACTTTCTACGTATGCAAATTTCTTTTCAGCGTTCGTTTGACAGCTGCGGTTTTCCTCATTGTGCTAAAAATGAGCACAGCGACAGAAGATTATTCAAATCTGAATTTTTAGTGTCGCTGCATAGAATTAGTACTCTGGTTCCTTTTGTGAATATCAATGAATGAAGAAATATCGCGATCTCGTTTCGGACAAGCATTAAAAAAGTTCAAGTCTGAAAACATGGGGGGGGGGGGGGGGTGTTCTTCTCCATCCCGTGCGGTGATGTGTGATTTACGAGGTCTGTACCTTGGGTTCCAGGTCCCGAAGACAATGGAGTAATTGAAAAGTGTTTCCGAACCAGACGAGCCGGTGTGTATGTAAATGGCTGGCCCCTTCGAAGCGGGCGTAGGGGGGGAATGGTGGCACTTACGCGTCTGCCCTGCGAGAGGGAGGGGGAAGGGGGGTTCAGGCGAGGGCCAGCTGTCCGATGGCCGCTGGAGATTGGAAAGATATTTATATGGCCGTTTTTTTTTTTGTTCCCTGTCCACCAATCTGGTAACACCCAGGCGGAATTTCTGGGTTTCTCATTGGTCAGGAGTTTGTTTCAGCCGCGCTAATGGGAGAACCGGGGGGAGGGGGGAGAAAGAATTGGGAGTCTCTGTGTTTACGTGCGTGTGTGTGTGTGTGAAAGAGAGAGAGAGAAGTCTCTTGGCACGATTTGAGTTCCCTTGTTGAATGCACAGCTACCGTTTTTATATTTTCCAGTGTTGCCAGTAAGTTCTCTTAGAACAATTCTCCAGGATCTAGAAAAAAAATATATTTTTTTCAAAATACGTTACAATTTTTTGAAATATTACAGGCAACACTAGAAAGCACATTGCTTGGTTGACTTATATCAGGGTAAACTACATTATTGAACCAATTATGTTCTGTATGTGCATACATATTTGCAACTTTTGTGAATCTTTGAAAGTTAATACAGAATTGTACATTAGCAATCAATATTATGGAATAATTACGGAATTTTGTAATATTTTTTTCTTAATATGTCAAGAAATTACACCACGGTTCGTTTCGTTACTTAGGGCGAAATCTGTATTTCAGTTCTACGGTCAGAAGAACATTTGAATAACGGCAAGCGTCGGACAAATAAGTAAGTCCAGAACATTAATTTTCTTTTAAGACTCATAGAAACCTCCTCGCACAGGGAGGAGGGAAAAGTTTATTTGGAATAACCTAAAAATAGTTTTTAGAAACCAAATGTTTGTTTAGATTTAACCTAAATTTAGTAAATGCTACCAGTTTTTTATATACCCGATCGCCAAGAAGCTTAACCAAACCTGTTTTTTTCTAAATCAAACATTTTTTTAGTGATTCGTAGTCTTTTATAGATAAATACAGTGGCATCGTAGCGGCACTACGGAAGTCGTCCATTTAATAGTATGCAAAGTACTCGTAAATATGGCGACTGGAAACATATTTGCAGTGCGATCACGCTAAATCCAGGCGCGAGGAACGCCTTTATGGCAGTGACCTTCTGTTGCCGCGTTTACCTACGAAGAAACTTGCGGCCAAACAGCCAATTCGGCCTACCGCTGCTCCATGTTTGAGCAAGAAGCGGCAACCTTAGAATCCCTCCTCCCGAAGCAACCAGCAGGGAAACGGGATTTTGTCAAAATAACCGTTCTGCGCCGTGAATGGGAGCCGGCTCTTACGGAGGCTCTAGTATAGAAGTACCTCCCTCCCCTAAAGAACTAGAAAAGCCGGTGTATGGCAAAATTAGCTGGAATCCTGAAGAAAAACAAATATGGTCTTCCTATATGTCGCGGTTAGGCTTTGCTGAAAATACGCGACGTGTGGCTTCTGTTGTTGTTTAGGCACGCGAAGGGTGTGGTTGCTGCAATTGTAGGTCCTTCGAAACAGCTTGCCGCACCGATTTATCCGAACCGGCTTCAGGTTTATGCTTTCTTCGGTGCACTACTTGGCCACAAGGAGGCGCCGCGGTCTGCGGGGTCAGGTCGGGTCCCAAGGTCAACCGCATTCCACCGAGGGGCGGGCCCGCGTGGTGTTACCAGGTTACCGGCGGCAGGGAGGGGGTGTGACGCTAAACTCCTCCCTCCTGTTTTTTTTTTCCTATCGGCCAGCTCGTCTCGTGGCTTCAAGTCTCCAGATGAAGAGAAGCAAGCATCTCTTGTTGTGGTCCAGACAGCATCCGAGAGGACGGGTGGATGCGCATGAATGACTCTAGCTCTTGTGTCGCCCGCGGTTCATGTTTGGAGCTCCTTACTCGACGAGGAAATGTTGATCAGAATGTACGAGGGTTGTTCAAATAGTTCGGGTTTACATGCAAGCTCTACTCGATAACTTGGTGCCGAGCAGGCAAGATAGTCAAACCAGCACATTGTTGGGTATGCATTAATATACAGCACGCGGCGTCTCATTTATATTACTGCAATGTTACAGTGTCTCGCTAATACAGTATATATGATTGCATACCATACCCCGGCCCTCATTCACAGCGCAGAACTGTTATTTTGACAAAATCCTGTTCAATGCTGGTCGCTTATGCGAACACTGACTTTACAATATACACAATTTGCGAGTAGCATTTTTTTAAAATCATAATCTTATTTTTTCTTGTTGGGCACTATTTTTGGGGAGGGTACATGCCACTGCCATTTAGTATGGAGAATCGAGTTGTCAGTTTATGACCGGAGGGTGCGCAATGATGCATCTTGTTCTTGTGGCTTTCAATATATTCGGGCGCAAATGACGAACTGGCAACCCTGCTTATCAAGTGAGTAATCAGTGTCCTGGTCATCTTGGAGCACCGCCCTGTCCTCCGGCATGACCCGGCCGACCTTTGAGGAGGTCTTTGTCCAGCTCGCCACGCCTGGAAAGAGCTGCATCCTCCAGAAGTGATTTACTGGAGAACGCCACCGCTTTCTGGAGAATGTGCAGGCACACTTGTGATGTATTCAACGCTCCCACTCGATTGAAACAAATACACACGTCTCTGACTTTTCTCCATTATCTTGTTTAGTCCCGGGGGATTTGATTTTTTATGTAGTGTAGTTCTTCTGCAGCTTTTGGCTAATCGCGACTAAGAGGATGAATAATGGTTAGGTTAAGGTACCCCTGTGCCATGAAGCCATATGGGGCGATGTGGAAGTAGAGCTCCATATATTCTTGATTTCGGCCATAGTTGGGAGATAAGCATCACGCCCGGCCACCTTTACCCCTCTGCGAATCCAAGGTACTTCGACCGCTTTTCCCCCGCCCTTGAAGGTCTGGTCATAAGATACCTTTTTTCAGCCCTCCCCCCAGGGTTGCCCCCATTGATACGAGACTGGCTGGACCTCAGAGCCGCGCAGAAACAAAGAAGTGATTGCAAAATTTCCTGGTCAAGAGAAATTGATTAAGGGATTCGAACCCGGGACCCCTGGCACCGTAGCACGCCATGATAATCACTCCCGTCACGGAGGTCGGTGATAGAAGCTGGATTGTACCTACTTACAGTTAGTGTTTTAAGTCCACTTTATGCACAGAAACACAGAAAGAATTATATTTGATTTAACAAAACACAATTATAAACAAACACTTTGGCAGCCTTTTACTAAATTTTATAATTTTAATCAAAAATGTTTGTTAAATATAAACAAATTTGCAAAATTGCTAAATGAATTTTGTTCTGGCGAATAATCATGTTTGTTGTCTGTTTAAACAAATGTATCGTTGGCAGAAACATTTTTTTGTTGTTGTTGTTCCAAAGAAACACTTTTCTCTCTGTAAGCTTTTCGGGACTGGACATACAGTTAGTTTAATGTAGGATCTGAACCACTATGTGCCTAGATCGGGTATCCAACCTAGCTTGTATCTACACTAGGAAAAAGTTTGCAATAGCCAAAAAAGAGTTTCTGGCAACCAAACATTTCTTTAAATAGGGGAAAGACAAGTTATTGTTTATCAGAACCGAATTCTTTGCGTAATCGTGCAAGAAATTTGTTCGGCTGCCAAATCTTTCATTTATTATTATCATATCAACGAGATTAAACTAACGTGAAATCAGTTTTTTCCTGTGTAATTTTAAGATGACGTTCATTTGGGCCATGACCCCTCTTAGCTCCCTTCCCGGACGCCGTCTGCCAGTAGTCGCTGTGAACCTGCTGTTAATAGTTTTCAATGGCTCCTCCCCCTTCTACTGTTGCATTGTTTGCAAATTTTGCATTTATTGGCAGTTCGCTTTTTTCCCTTCCTGTTTCAGTTTCAGGAATTGCAAATTGCACTTTTCCTTCTGAGGCATAATGGGTTTCCGTTTGGGTTGCAGTTTTATCTTGAAAAAGCTCTTTACCTTTCTAAGCTTATCGCTTCTTCTCATTTTTTTTTGTCGTTTCCTGTTCTTCCCGATGCGTTTTTGTTTCTTTTTAACGGCACTCGTGGGTACGTTTAATGGCCATCTGTTCCGGGTATTTTTTTAAAAACTTCTTAATAGATTTTTATACGTTTTAATTTTGAATTATAACGTAGGAAGGGAAAAATTTCTTCCATTCTCTTTGTTACTCTCTTTCTTTGTCTTTTCCTTCTCTACGTCACCTCTTTTCTTTCTCAGCAACTTGCCTCTCTCTTTCCGATTTTCTTTCACATTTTTCTTCTCCCCTTTCTGTAGTATCTTTCTCTCTCTCTCATGCCCTCACTTCATTTTTGTTTCTGAACTCTGTTGATTCTATTGTTTGGTCACCAAATATTTGTTTTAAACAGGCGACAAATTACACTGGGTTTGGTTGTCTCGCAGATAACTGTTGTCTGAATAATTTCAGCATGCTGGTTCCAAAAATCAAATCCATTTTTACCCATTACTATTAGTTTTTTTCATACAGCAATATATGAACTGCCCAAATTTCACAGTGTGTGGTTCCAATATTTCCTCAATAGATGGCTCTGTTTAGATGGTGCTAAAATATTGAGTTTCTACATTACAAATCCTCCAATTTTGAACTGTAAATGCGTACAGAATTGTAAAACATTTAATCCACCTTCCACATGACACACTGACATAAAAACTATATGGACTTCGGTCACGCAAGTTTCACTAATGAAATCCCCTCATATAAATTTTCTTCACAAAATGTTCAAAAGTCAATTTTGTAGCATGGGTTAAATTAGGTGACGTGGGGAGAAATCCCGACTTAACCAGTATTCAAAATATTTCCAGAATCGCTTATTAGTTTGGAAACAACCGATTTTTTTCTTCAAAAAATGTCAACCAGTGCTGCTATTCACCAGAACCAAATCCTTTCAGTAATCGTCCACATTAATTATTAGTTACCAAGTAATGTGTCAAAATTATCAATTTTATTAAGGAATACCACTTTTTTGTCTGCTTACCTAAGAAGTTATCGAAACTGTTTTTTAAAAATTTAAACGCGTCTCTTGATCATTGTCCTTTATTTCCGGTCGTTTTTCAGAATTCGGAACTTTTTCATACCCTTTTCATAGTTCTCGCTTCATAGTAAAAATCACATCGGTGAGAAGTTACGCCCAACAAACAATAGTTTGAAAATTCAGGAAGGAAAACTCTTCGGTGTGCATGGATCGCACGTACTGAAACCTAAATTACAGGAGTTGTTAAATCACTTCTCTTTATGCATTATTTTGTCTCCACTTCGTCACTCTCTTGTAAATAAGCCTCGCCTATAGCATGGCTTTTGATGTATTCCAGGCGCTCGCCTCTTTTGTCGTGCCAAGGTATGTAGGTCAACATTCCAAACTGTGTACCCGGATGGTGTTTGCCGTCGCACGTCGCAATCGTGACGTAAATATTTTAATTCTCCTTCCCCCTTTCATTTCTACCCTCTCTTTTTATGACCCATAGGTTGTTGAGATGTTTGTATCAGTGTAGATAAATAGTGGAAAATCCTGTTCGGTGTATGCAGATGATTCTTTGTATGCTTTTTTGTAAAGGTGTCGTTTTTTTGACGCAGTAAATCTGTTGGGTTCGCAGTAACGGTTACGCTTAAGTTGCACTTGTGATATTGAAAAGTGTTGCAAAGTCGTAAGCTCAGTGACGCGGGAGGCATCTATACTATACCTTCATTTATCTTGCAGTGTTGCCAACTCTGTTATTGTGAAACCATATCTGGTTCCAAAGAGCATTTTGTCCACATGAGTGACGACGATCTTTGTCCCATCCGCGTGACGTTTGAGAAATAGTTCCTTTCACATGTGTTAGTGGTGTTATTTTGTCCAGGAATATATTAGTTGTAGCTGCACAGCTCATAAGATCACACAACTTCAGTAGCAGCTGCGTTGAGTGTATGACTGTAACACAGGCATTGTATTCGAACAGCAATAGGTTTTCTAAGAATCCGTGAGTTTTTGTTTACAATTACTTCGTTCTCATAGCAGACAGAGAATACATCCAAATATATCTGTTGTGGTTTCGAGATACCTTTAATTGCATGCTCGCTTGCTAAATGTCCAAGTGATAACTACATCCGTGTCTCAAGTTCTCACTGTAAGTAAACATTCACATGATAATATGAATTCCAGTGTAAGCCTCAACCGGGGTCCCAGTTAGCCCATCTGGACACACAGAGGCACTTGCACATAATCTTCAAACCCGAGCTTTCAATATCCATCCGATTTCTTAATTCTGGTTCCCAAAACCCGATTTTAGTTTTTTTGTTTGTAATTTAGATATTTTTAACCAACGTGTTGTGGCAACACTGTAGTCGACTTTCATCTTGGAACCGTGGCTTATTCAATCGAAAATTCTCTCACTTGCTTTAACGAAATTCAAAGAGAGGTCATTTGTGATACTATAGGAAGATGTACAGGTGCTGCTAAGAGCTTCAGACCAATTTCCGAAAAGCATCCTGGTCTCTTAGCAACAGAATTCGTCGGCTGCAACCTCGATACCTGCGGTCGAGGCCCAACCACCCACCTGTTTCCTCTCGAGAGCCACGTTTTATGAGTTCTGTCTGGAAACTTTATTCGGGCCATTTTCTTCTTTATTACCCTGCGGCCCCGACTTCTTCAGGTATCGAGTAAAGCGCGAAAATCTACAGGTTGCCAACCCTCGGATAAAGTAACCAGTAACTGGATTTTTTTTAAAGTTTAAGTATTAGGTCCCTTATTAACCACGCTTGACATCAATATTGAAAGCTAATTTATACGAGGGTGGTAACTTTATGAGCGTGATTCGAAGTGCACGAAGGGACATTCACCAATTCAGGTGTACTATGCAGTTTTTCATTCACTCATAAATTATGCAATAGAATCTTGGGGGAATTCACCGGAAAGTTTCGAAGCATTTAGAAAACAATAGCAAGCTATTAGGATTATAGCAAGAACAAAGACTAGGGAATCGTGGAAGACGTTGTTTAAAAAATATAAAATATTAAACCTCCCTTCACTGTACATGTATGAAATGGCATTATATGCGAGAAAAAATATGTCACGAAGCTCAATAGAACATACCTATAACATTCGAAACAAACCTCTTCACCAGGCTAACATTAGTTCAAGAAGGAGCCGAACAGATGGCAGTTAAAATATTTAATCACCTACCAAACGATATAAAAGCGGAAAATAGGACAAGGCTCAAAAACATTTTTTAAAAAAAAATATTAAATATGGAATATTATAGTGTTAGTGAATATTTAAATTGAGGTTGTACTACCTGAGAGGATCACCCCGTACATCCTCCGTGGTGAAGTGCTCAGCATATTCACCAAGGGGTCATGTTCGAACCTGGTCAGGTACAGATGTGTTTTTCGAACTCTCTGACACCTATTTGTCTTGGTTGCTATCGACTTTGCAAGAACGTGAATGTGTAGAGTTTAGTGATATTTTACATCGTGCGGTTTGCAACACTGCCGCAAGTCCAGCGTAAAGAGTTCGTTCGGAGGCTCCCGACTCGGCCTTGACACTGGCAGCCAGCCACCAGAAAACAATGGGAAAAGATACCATCACGGTTTTGCCACCATAATGCAGGCACCACGCCCTACCCTTGAGACGCACCTCTCTCCCCCTCCCCGAAAAATAACGACCCCGCCTGAGATGGAAAATGTGCGGAATTATGTATTTAGAAGCCGCTGTGTGCGAAATTGTCTGTCTTTATTACTGGCCAATGAAAAGTCAACATTTGGTCACCGTCCTCCCTGCATCTGCATAACATGGAACATTAGGGTGGGCGTTGAAGTCGTGCATGTCCGGTGTGCTTCCTTTCGTAGACTGTATATCACCTTCTCTTTTCCTCGTGTGTTCTTTTCCTTGCACATGGTGCTTATGTCCGACCGCGGAAGGCAAGACTATAGATCGGGAGGGCGAGTCTACTAGCGATAGGGGAGGAAGGTAGAAGCACACACGGAACAAAGCTGTAGGTTTCGGACCAGCATTTCGTTCGGTTGTTTTACTTATAATCGCTCTCCTTGTGTTTATGATTGCACTCACAACCCTCCTGACGTATATCTTTACCTGCTTCTCTTGTGCGTTCCATCCCTATTTTGTCAATACACTCGTCCAGTCAGCGCATGCGCAGTTGGACATGCCATTGGTAGTGCTGAACATCTATGAGCTTTGTGCTCCAATTGTTTGCCCAACTTTGCAAGTTTTAATCGGTGCCTTTCTCTGCGTATCAAATACGTATTTTACAAATGCCCTTTCTCAAAAACCGACCTCCGTGGCGTCGTGGTTAGCACAGCGGAAATGCGAAGTAAAATAAACCAAACCAGTCGTCAATCCTTTCTCGAAATGCCTATCTCCTCTCTTTTACTGCACTTTTTCCTTCTAAGCTGTTGTTTTTCCTCACAATTGTTTCGTTCTTTTAGTTCCTTTTTCTATTTCTTACTTACTTAACCCGCAAGATTGACTTACCTTATCCCCTCCCTGCCTTCCCAATCACTTTCTCTGGCTATTTTACTCTTCAATTCGTCTCCTACTTTTTAGACACCAGCCAACTGTTGTCGGGATGTTATAGCGTAGATACCCTTTGCAATATTTAAGTCATTGACGTCTGAATGCACGGTAGGCGCGCCTACATAAAGAAAATGAAGCCAGGGGCTTATGGATGTAGGCTACTCTATGTACAGTCATGGGAAAAAGTAAATACAGCCCTAATATCAGTAGTATTTCTTTCCACAACTGTACAGCATTTTAGAGTTTTTCCGCGCCCAAAAGAGAACCCTCTGGCATTGTCGTTGAATTTGCCACATAATCCTGCCCCCGCGTTGCCAAACTGCGGCGTTTTTCAGCCGTCCACAGTTTGCACTTGGGGAAAACAAAAGACTGTCCACTTTGGTTCGCGGGGGTTTTTCTCGTCATGGTCGAGCCATAACGATGGACTGTTTATCTTTGGGGACTTGAGGACTGGTGTTATTGCCCGGGGAATGTCTTTTTTGTGAATCGGTTGTTTTTTGTGGAAAAAGATATGAGAATGGTGTCAGGGGAGTTTAAGGAGAAGAGGAGGTTAGGGGCAAGTCCTAAACAAACATTTCCTCTTTCCCGAGAGAGTGAGAGAGGAGAGATAGGGAAAACAAAGGTATGTCTACGGATAACTGGAGAACCTTTTCAAAGCTTGGCCTGTTGCAAGAGAGGAGGTGGAGGAATCAGGAATCTTCCAGTATTGAAGTGTCAGTAGAGTTGTCACTTTGCTGAGATTTGAGTGTTCGCCTCCTCCCCCCGACTCTTCCTTTCCACATCCTATCTGTCACTTAAGGCGACTCTTCTGCTGTCCAGACGTGATGAGGAAGAGGTTCATTAAGACGATGGACCTTGCATATGTTTAGCGGTGGCCAGAAGAAGTTCCCATGCTCCCCGCAATCGCCAGCGCCATTTTCCCATCAGAATCGGCAGTCATGTTTCCCTGATGCAGTGTTGCCATGCGAAGGGAAAATTCCCTTTAAAATTTCCCTTTTTGCAGGAAATATTCCCTTTAAGGGAAATTTAAAGACTGAATCAATATTTATACAGAATATGCAGTGGGCTCTTATGTAATTCGATCTCTAAGGAGACACGAGGGAAGTTCGAATCATCTAAAATTCGAATTAACAAAAACATACTGGTGTTATGGTTTCAAGGGGAATAAACCTCTGTTCGAAGTAGCTACTACAGCCCTCTGTATTAGATTACAGTTCCATGTCTATACTTTCTTTTGCTCTCGCTATGACACCAGGGGACCCGGTTTCGAATCCTGGGTTGAGCATGGATGTTTGTGAGTTTCTATTCATCAGTTTCATCATATCATCAGTCATCCCCATCTTCGCAAATTAGCCAAAGCTGCCGCAACAAGCGAAGTAAAATAAAGCAAATCAATCAATCTCTTTCTGTTGCCTGTTATTTTCACTGCTTCGTATGTCTATTCATATTTTATATTTTGTTTATTTTGCGTTGCTGTTCTTCATCTTCGTTTAACAACGGCGATGAAGATGAATGGTGATCTTTAGAATGGGCAATGGAACAAACACAATTGGACGTACATTCATGCCTAACGAGGATTCGAACCTGCGATATGTGACCCGTTAGCGAGAAGGCTGACTAGCATGTATGTGACTAATGTTTCAAAACATTTTTTCATGTGTGTGAAACACGTACTACTAGTACTCCTACTAGTAGTACTTGTTCTTCTTGCTCTTGCAAAAAAATCATTTGACTTTGCGTTTTTGCCACTTTTGGCTAATTGCGAAGATTGGCATGAATGGTGAAAACTTGAAATATATGAAGGGATAATCACAAACAGGAGCACACAGCACAAGTCCCATGGAGAATTATACTGGTCATGTGTCCAGACGCCACAGCCTCGCTAGTCTGCAAATTTCTTATTGTCCTTATTTTTCTTATTCTCATTATTATTGTTGTTATTCTTAGATTTCTCTGGGTGAAGGGAAAATTTAGATGATAATGAGATTTTTTTCCCTCTCAAAGGGAAATTTTATTCTTAGAATGTTGCAACACTGCCGTGACGTCCTCTTGAATAAGAACAATCGACATCCACACGAAGGCTGCCCATAATAAATATGATTGAATGGACGATGAGCTCTTGGACCTATTCTAAGCGAGAACATTAACGAAGGATGAAGGAAGAAGAAAAAAGAAACAAAAGAAAAAAATCAAGTGGGAAGAAGGGAAAATGGTGATTCGAAGAAAAGAATAGATTCCCGTCAGGAATCATGATGAATAAGTCATTTTGTCCCACAATGCCTTGTCGTGGGAGACTGGGAAAAAGCCAAAGGAATAAAAATTCCTGGTTATTGTTCGGAAAAAAATGATTTCCGGTTCTTTCCAAGTTGACCTTTCCACTTCCTCGCAGTGGAGGCTTGAGAGAGAGAGAGAGAGAGAGAGAGAGAGAGGTTACGGCGAGGCTAAGGGGGGTGCGGGGGGCAAGGGGGGGTGAGGCGTCCTCCAAGAGAACGCGATCCAAATCAGATAAAACACCGCTCCAGCACTTATCAGCCGCTTAAATCTTCTCTCTTTTAACCTGGAGGGAAACAATGAAACAATTACTTTACGCAATATAAAAAATGGTCCTTTGGGAGTGTTTAAAACTGGACCTGTCCAGGGGAAGAAGAAAAGGCTCGAAAGAAACGTTATCGCCTGTTTTTGTTAGTTTCCTCCGTGGACGGAAGCGCATGATGTTCCCAGCACTGAATTTTGGAACCGAAAGTTTTCAGGGAAATAGGGAGAAACGTCCAAAGATGTTCATGAAACAAGGAAATTCGATTTTTGTTATTATTGTCGCTTTTGTGTTACTTTACGCTAATCGCGACGATGAGATATGATATGGTGAAATTGATGAAGGTAAACTGACAGAGAACACCCATGTCAAGGGCAGGATTCGAACCTGGGACCCCTCGCGTCGTAACGAACTGCGCTAGCCACTCCGCCACGGAAATTGGACGTCTTGAATGCACTACACAATTTATCATTTCTGACTCACGGTTGCTTCAGCTTTCCGTCTTCTAGTGGAGTATAAGAGCCTGAAATAGGTCTCGCTTATCGCACACCGTATTGAGCTCCGTCGCCTACTGACGTCAACATCGATAGCTTTCATTGTTAGGTTATAGGCTGAGGTATCGGTCCCTCAGCATTAATACACTCTTTAATTTCTCGCTGCTTCACGTAAAATATATTTATTTATCCTAATAGATGTAAACCTTGGCGAGCCTAACCTAACAACGAGAACATTTATCGTGACATCAGTAGACTGAAGGAGCTCAATACGGTGTGCGATAAATGAGACCCGTACTTCGCTTCAATCTGAACTCGGCTGATGAATTGTAATGAGCTTGTAAGAACCTTCATAAGTTTAGTTAATAGCAGACTCAAAGTAAAGCAAATTTTGTGAATTTAATGTCTAATATAATTGAAATAAGTACGTAGTACAGTCAACGGCAAAAATAATGATAGGCAAATTGTCCACCACTATTTTCATTTGTTTTTGATTCTACGTGTTGTTTTAAGGAATGAAACTAACTATGTTAGTTCGAAGCAGGCATTGTTCTCTGCTTATTGACGTCATTATTTAAATTCATTGTCATCACAATGTGTTATAGCCGAATTAGCTGTAATAGCCTGTTTCTTTCGCCGTTGGGTGTACAAGATGTATCCACACCAGTAATGTGTTTTGCGACATATAGGCATAAAATTGTTCACAAAGGGCTAGTTGGAACTAAATTTGCCTCCACACCTCCTAAAATCGATCGTACCCTATCATAGATCGAACTCACTGGATAAACCTCCAAAATATGTTTTTTTAGAAAGAGGGAAATTTTGAGGTTGAAAAGGGAAATATTTGGTATACGAGAGGGAAATTTCCCTCTGGCCCGGGAACATAACTGGGAGCGAGGAGAAAATAGAGATAAAAGGAGCCTTTATCAACAAAAACCCCAAGAAACCTCCTTTTGTCTCATTAGCATGTGCATTAAAGGAAGAAAACTAGAGACTTTCCATTTGACTTTCCTGTCGTGTCGACGGGATCCCACCCGGAGGATGTGCAAACAGAACTACCAGAAAAACTCGGGTAGTCCTGTTTACAAAGATCTCTCGCACACACACACACTGCGAAATGCAAACATGCGCGTATCCTTCCTCGGTTCTATTGCTATTTTTGCACCAAGGATTCCTCGACATTGTTGTACAAGTCTTCGTACGGTAAGGACAGAAGGTTGTCATAAGAGTGAAGGAATCCTGCTGAACCCTCAGTTTCCAAAAGTCCTCAATGTCAAGAGTTTTCTTCAACGGACGCCGTGCTAAGAAATGTTGAGACACGATTGAAAAGGAGTGTGTCTGGATTCAAAGTTTCTCGCTTTGATGATCATTGTTGCTAACTTTGACTCTTCTCTTTCTTTTCCCAGTTTTGTCTATTTCTTCCTCTCTATCTCTTTCTCTCTCTCTCTCTCTCTCTCTCTCTCTCTCTCTCTCTCTCTCTCTCTCTCTCTCTCTCTCTCTCACTCTGTCTCTGTCTCTCTCTTTCTCTTTCTATGTTTTACTTTGTATTTCTGTATCTTTGAAAGAGGAACATGAATTAAGAGTATTTGAAAATAAACTCCTTAGAAAAATATTTGGACCTAAAATGGATGAGGAGACAGGTGAGTGGAGAAGGTTATATAATTTAGAGCTACGTAATTTGCATTCATGTCCAGATATTATTACAATGATTAAATCAAGAAGACTTAGGTGGGCAGGCCATGTGGCACGATTGGAAGAGGAAAGAGGAGTTTACAGGATTCTTGTTGGGAAACCTGATGGTAACATACCACTAGGAAGGCCAAGACGAAGAGAGATAATGTTGAGATAAACCTAAATCAATTTGGTAGGGATGGAAAAGAGTGGATAGATCTTGCTCAGGATAGAGACAAATGGAAGGCCTGTGCTGTTGCAGACATAAACCTTCAGGTTTAAGAAGGCTAGAGAGTTAGTAAGTTATTTGTGTATCTTTGTGAATCATTTCATCACCTTTTACCACTCCGCTCTTTTCCCCCTCGTGTTTCTTTTACTCTGTATTCTACATATTTCTCTTTCCTCATCTTTCCCTTTTTCTCACTTGTCCCTCTTTCCTCGTGTTTCTATATCTTTTCCCTCTTATTTCTTCCTTTTTCTTGTATTTTTCTTCTTCCCCCAGCTATATTTTTCTTTCCCAATGTTTGTCTTTCACTTTGGATTTCTATATTCTTTTCTCCACCCCCCATTCTCTCTCTCTCTCTCTCTCTCTCTCTCTCTCTCTCTCTCTCTTTTCCCCATCTTTCTCTATTCCTCTTCTTCCCTGGATTTTACTTGGTATATCCTTTCTCCCAGTTCCCATCCTCTAATCTCTCTGCCAGCGCTATGCGCGCGATATTGTCTTCCAAGTGATTTTGAAAATATCTCTTGTAGGATATCGGAAATGTATGAAGGTTGGCTGAAACTCAGTTGCTCACCCTGTGAAGACGCCACTGCTCTGTTCTTAAGTTTCACCTCGGTGTGAAATCCCGTGTCGCTTACGTCTGGAAGCTTCCATAAAAAAAGTTGTGTTATTTTTTTTGGTTATTTTTTAGTAATTTTACAGCGATTCTGGTGAAAAAAAAAGGGACTAATTACTATTTTAAGTATAATTCATCGTGCTCCAATGATACGATCGTCGGTTCCTGTAACGCAAAAACAACGAACGAAACACGAACCATACGCATTTTAGCGTGTAGCAGTTCTTTTTTGCTGCCCCTCTCCCCTAACCTTCAGGAGAAATTTGTTGCGATTTGCTACAAAGCCATTCCAAAAGCCAGAGTACAAGTTGGAAGTCACGCAACCGACAACATCTCACGGTTTGTGCATTACGCTGACCCCCCCTCCCCCTCTGGTTTGTTTCTTTTCTGGAGGAAAAATGAAGCCCCCCTCCCCCTTTCGTACTCTTCGCACCCTACAGCCAAGATCGATATCAAAGTCTTCATACAGTCACCTCAGAAACGTAATAAAAAGGGACTTGGTTTCACTCAAGTGGGACTGTTGAAAAAGGAAGAGGCATTTTTCTCCCATCAGAGTTCAAAATACAGCAACGCAACTCTTCTTCTTTTTTTTTCGGCGTTTTATTGTTATTTGTTTCTGAGACGGTGCATAATTTCTCATGTCTTGGCAGACATAAATTGCCGTTTTGCCACCCTTTCTCGTATCGTCGGAGGGGGAAGGGGGGAAAATCCCCCAATGTGCACTCGGTGTTAATTTACGCTTCGAGGAATTGTGTTGCGTTCCACCACCAGATATGTAGTCTTCTAGAAATAAAGAGGAATATTATCCACCTGTGCTGTATTTATCTTTAATTTTATCCCTTTTCTCTTTTTCACATCTTCATTTATCTTCTCACCTCTACATTATTTCATGTTCCTTTTCTTTCTCATTTTTCGATGAAGGGAAAAAGGCCATTAGAACAACCATCCGTGTGTTTTTGTCTGTGATTTTTGTTTATCAACATTTGTCCTTTCTTCAGCGTACGGTGCTGCGAGTTGTAGGTTGTTTTTTTTTGCCTCCCCGATGGTGTCCTTGAATTGTAATCAAGGGATCCCGGGTTTGATACCCAGTGGAGGCACGTACTGCTTTGGATCCCACTTTAAACTGTAGGTCCAGTTCCTATTAGGCTCTCCGTTCATAAAGTGGACTTAAAATCTAAAACGGACGTGCATTTTTCTATTTTTGTTACTTGTCGCTTTTTCTGCACTTCTAGCAAATGGCGACGATGAGGATGAATGGCAGATTAAATTTATTGACACACACACAAACACTTGGACCCAGGCCGGAACTAGGACACTGAAATCTTGATTATCGCACTTATACACACATAACACGTTAACGTGCATAAACTGCAAATGATGCACCTTTTACTGCGTCAAAATACACATAGCAATGTATTAAAGGGTATTTTTATGATATGAAGTCCCGTGTGATGCTCTAAAATGCATCAATTTGGAAGATCAGACAAGATCATTTCGATGCATTTTAATGCATCAATTAACACAGCTTCGAAATGATCTTGTCTGATCTTCCAAATTGATGCATTTTAGTGCATCACACGGGACTTCATCTCATAAAAATACCTCTTAATACATTCCCATGTGTATTTTGACACACTAAAAGGTGCATCACTTGCAGTTTATGCACATTAACGTGTTATTGAAATCAAAATATATATGTGTCAATTGACACGTTTTGGGTTCTGTGTGTAAATTTGTGAACGGCGAGTTTGGATTTTAATATATTATTTTTATTTTCGGTTGCCTTTCAAATCCGTGAATT
Organism: Lepisma saccharinum; assembly: GCF_977018435.1. Taxonomy (NCBI): domain Eukaryota; kingdom Metazoa; phylum Arthropoda; class Insecta; order Zygentoma; family Lepismatidae; genus Lepisma; species Lepisma saccharinum. The sequence goes on along the minus strand of NC_139242.1, from coordinate 18,623,438 downwards.
TTAAGTTTGTATTTTGTTATGCTAGTTTTGTTGTTCAGCGGCTTATGCTTACAAAACTACGTCACAAACTGTTGAATTGTAACTTCGAGCAGCTATGATTGCGGCCTGTTCTTGCAAGCATACAGAATTCAAGCTGGCGGGTGGGAGATACTAACACAAGCGTTCGTGATTTAAAACGAACATGCAGTTGGTGCAGATGTAACGAATGATATTCGGTGGATAATTCCTTGCAAACAACAAATAAAATTTGCCACAAACATGGCGGAAGGGCGCATCCTGACGTCACATGAAGCCCACCTATACATTTTTAAGTTAAATCCTTGTCAACTCCACGACGTTCGCCAGGCGGAAGGTTTTAAAACCCTGTCACTTGTCAGCCTAATTGAAGATAGAATGTGCCCCGGTCTTATATGGAACGCTCCTATATTTTGCAATCTTTTTTTGTACTTTATTTTGAAAAAAAAAATTTGCAAGATATCGAAAAAAACTGCCAGCGTGAAGAAGCTGCATATATTGGCATCGAATACTGCGCATGCGTGCGACTGACGGTACAGTTCGCGTGTGCCAACTGCTAATGTGTGGCGAGGTTCCGTGACGGACGGATTCATGTTAACACCTCCTTTTTCCCTCGGCGCAGGGCTGCAGCACGCAACATCCATCCGCCGTACGCAAGCCGACGTCACGAGCTTTCATCCTCCACCAACACTATTCTTCCGCACGCTTCCAGGAATGCTTTCTTCAATGCTTCCCCTTGCCAATCTGTGTCAAATATTGATAGAACTTCTCGAATCAAAAATAACTGAATACTGGGCGAGGTATAGTCCGTTCGCTATATATGCTTATAGCATAAAAGAAAGACAGAATTTTTTAAGAAAGATAGTACTCGAAAGCATAAGGGTGGAAAATAAAAATTCAAAAATAGAATTCTGGAAGGGATGAAAAAGAAGATAAGAAGCTAAACGTATAAATTGTGGCGAGGGAAATGAAGAACGAAGAACGTAGTGAACGTATGGCGAAGGGAGTGAAGAACGAAGTGAACGTATGGCGAAAGGAATGAAGAACGAAGTGAACGTATGGCGAAAGGAATAAAGAACAAAGTCTATATATGGCACAATGAAAAAAGAACGAAGTGGACATATGGCGAAAGGAATGAAGATCGAAGTGAACGTATGGCGAAGGGAATGAATAATGAAGTTATAAATAGCGCAAGGAAAAAAGAACGAAGTGGACATATGGCGAATGGAATGAAGAACGAAGTGAACGTATGGCGAAAGGAATGAGGAACGAAGTGAACGTATGACGAAAGGAATGATGAACGAAGTGGACATATGGCGAAGGGAATGAAGAACGAAGTGAACGTATGGCGAAGGGAATGAATAATGAAGTTATAAATAGCGCAAGGAAAAAAGAACGAAGTGGACATATGGCGAATGGAATGAAGAACGAAGTGAACGTATGGCGAATGGAATGAAGAACGAAGTGAACGTATGGCGAAGGGAATGGAGAACGAAGTGAACGTATGGCGAAAGGAATAAAGAACAAAATCTATATATGGCACAATGAAAAAAGAACGAAGTGGACATATGGCGAAAGGAATGAAGATCGAAGTGAACGTATGGCGAAGGGAATGAATAATGAAGTTATAAATAGCGCAAGGAAAAAAGAACGAAGTGGACATATGGCGAATGGAATGAAGAACGAAGTGAACGTATGGCGAAAGGAATGAGGAACGAAGTGAACGTATGACGAAAGGAATGATGAACGAAGTGGACATATGGCGAAAGGAATGAAGATCGAAGTGGATAAATGGAGGATGGAATAAGGAGAATGAAGTGGGAAAATGAAGTAAAAGTGGAAAACGTCTAAGAGGAAAGATAAATAAATCGGATAAATTTCCGTAAGGACTAAGGATGAAGATAACTTAATCATGCCCAGTAAGTACTTGATTAGACATTACTTATTTCAATCTGTGACAACTTTTTTTTTATTATTGTGCAAGAAATTATTCTTATATAATGGTATCTCTCTGAAGTAGATGTTTGAAAATGCGCTCACACGATAGATATATATGGGAAATGCTCTCCAAAAATTCTTCTTCATCTTTTTGATAGGATGACAAATAGCGAATTAAGTCACAGATCATCTGCGAAGGAGGAGGCGCATTTCGGGGGGAGAATCGTCTGCGTTCTGAAATAACAGCAGGTGCCATCGACGTCACCTTGGGCCGGGAAATATTTCGGAAGAGGCGCAAGTATCACGATAAATTATGGCGACGATACAAGCTCGTTGTCTTAAATCCCCCCCATCCTAACGTCTGGATTTTTACAACTTGCGCATGATCAAAAATGTTGGCTTGAGTCCCAATCGACAGCAAGCGAGGCCTTATGGCATCATGTTTGTTCTTTAGTCGCGAATACCTGTTCCTCGGGAGGCATGCATGTGTGGAATTGTCCACCGGTGAGGGAAGAGGGGAGGGATTTCAAAAAGGGACCTGCGGGATAATACCAGCTTTGTTTCCGGAGAAGCAAATGTCCGGTATAATCCCAAATCTTGCATGGAACAACGAAGGCCTGTCTGTTTCTTTCTTTTCTTGTTTTGTTCCGTGGATTTATGAACATCTGGTACGTAAGCGGCGGGGATACAAACGCACAAAGCCAAACTGGGAGGAGGAAAGATATGAAGAAATCAGTTTATTGCGGACGATCTTTGCGTTTTGGAAATGATCCACAATCCTCCGGGGAAAGAGATTTCGAGACCAGAGTGTAACTTGCAAACATTTGAAGGTGTCATGGCTGCCAAGATTTTTTGAACGGGGGTTTATTTTTCTTAGTGTGTCTTCGGGACATCTCGCGGGAGGGGGACAAAGTGGAAGTAGGGGCATTTGCTGGCATCGCGCTGGCTTTCTTCTTTTGTTTTTCCTCTGGTGTTTCTTCATTCCTTTTTACTTTTTTCTTCCCTGCTTTGTGTGCGGATAACGCCGTTCTTCTTTCGTCATAACAATATATCAGTTGGAAGTCAATACTGGCTGAAGGGGAAGATGTGGTTCTACGTTGCTTTCAGCGGCAGTGACAACTTTTCGGAGTTCTTGCCTTGAGCTCGTGTTTGAATTCTCGTTTGTCTGACATCTCCTTTTTAACACGTGTCACTTCATTACCATTCTCCAAGGTATTGCTCAAATCAAGCAGTCGTCCAACATACTCTACATGTTGTTATTGTTGTTTTCACTCGCTGACGTTACATGGCCACAAGATTTCATTTGTTTCGTTTATTATACTTTCCTTTCCTTCCACTTTTGACTAATCGCGAAGATGACCGTGGCGATGATGATGAAGATCTCCAAAGAACACCCATGCCCAAGCCGGTAATAGAACCCGGGAACCTTGGAATTGTAGCGCACTATGCTAATCACTCCACCACGGAGGTCGGTCTGACCGCGAGAAAAAATGAGTTCGAGTTCAGAGTTAATTCATTGTTCTCGCCCACTTCCGTCGCGGAGTGTTCTAATCCTTGCTTGGGCATAGATGTTCTCTCTTAGTGTACCCTTCATCAATTTCATCATATCGTCACTCATCCTCATCGTCGCGATTATCCAAAAGTGGCAGAAAAGCGAAGTAAAATAAACTAAATCAATCATAGCTTCTAACCACCTTTCCTCACTAAGTCGTAGGCATTTATAGAAGTACTATCCAGTGTTTCAGCGGCAGAGTTTGTTGTTGAATCAGTTGCGAGAAAAACGGTGTGTGAAAAGACACAACGAATATTGTGTTTTGGGTAAAGATGCGAAATCTGTGAAAGAAACTATTTTACAAAATAAAGGTTCGTTGTGTTGGGATTGTGTATGTGACAATAGTTGCATTGTGTCGTTGTGAGCGTTGTCAATAATGAAACGACAACAAACTTTGGACAATAAGTAAGATGATATGATTTCATTTTCTGACAGCACGTCCTGAAATCGCTCAGTAATATTAAGGAGAGTCACATAACTCTAGCGCGCACGGAGATTGGTCAGCTACCATGACGTAGCACCTTCTTGTGAAAGACGTTGGTGTCCTTACAAGAAGTGGCAACATTGAAGTTACATTAAATCTCTCAGGAACTTTACTTCTTTAATTTTGAATCTGTAGACATCTTGCACACGAACCGACCAACAAACATCGAACACTTTTAGCACACTTCTCCCTGCACACTTGATTAATTGTCATTAACGACAGGCCATGTTTAATTCCACATAAAGCAACATTTGGCGCATATCTGGAGCATCTCATTGTTGCTATCGCAATCAAGCATGCATCCATTAGGGTCAGATGCATCAGCTGTGATGTGGCATTTGGGAGATCAAAGATAGAACCCGCGCGTGTGTGTGTGTTCCTACGTAAGCCACCATATGTGGATACTTCTCTCCTATTGATCCATATGCCGTGTCATCAGCATGGCTTTCGTATTAACCAAGCACTTGGTACCAAAAGAGGTTTCCAACATTTTAAGACCCCTACTTTATGTACAGTTTGGCTACTCTGGAAGGCCGGTTCTTCAATTTTACTGAGCGAATGCTGGAATAGTGCTTTTAGCGAAGTAGAAGGACAGTACGTGTCACGCCTGTCATCTCAAATACCTCCGTCATTGCTAAATGGCGAATCAAATAAGCAATGAAGTTAGAAACAATTACAATAGAGAAAAAACAGAATCATTCTCTAGGAACTGAACGAAAGGCCCTTTCTTAACATTTTCGAGAATTGCAACAAAATGTGTAAACTTTTTCACTGAACCTCGATCTATACTATAGCCCATACAGCACAACATGGTTTCAGATATGTTACGGATACGTAACTCGTGAAACATTGTAACATTGCAGCAACATTGCGAAACATTACTGTGATGTTTCAGGTATGTTTCAGCAATGTAAAAATGTCCGCGAATCTAACATAACATTCGTAATGTTACCGAAACATATCAGTGCAACATTACAGAAACGTGTCAATGTAACATTGCAGAAACATGTCAGTGTAACATTACAAATAAATTTCCGTAAGGTTTTGTGATATTTCAGCTACATTACAGTGATATTATTTTACATTACGGTTATATTGAATGGAATCAGTACTGTATTCACGAGTGAAATATTTAAGGGAGCCTATTGGGGTTAAGCCCCTTTATTTCAATATTTATTTGTAAATCATTTCCTGAAAATAAAATTCACAATGTTTGATACCTAATTAGGAATGATATTTAATTATATTTATTTTACCTCACCTCAAATGACCACGTATCTCAATTGCTAGAATTAGTCTCGAGAGGGGGGGGGGGAAGTGCATAAAAGTACGAAATACACATTCATTCACACCAGACAACAGTTATAACTAAAAAAAAGAAAAATACTCGTATTCGCCACCAAATCCTATACTACCTTCAAATGTGTGTAAAGTTTTACATGCAATAATAAGCTCTCCTTGGTTTGTTGCACCCTGTCACAAAGAAGGTGGGATTTGAGTGATGTGATCAGCATAATGCTCCCGTCCCCTCTACTAATAGATGAGAGGCTGGAAGCATTTTAGTGTTGTATGAAATTCATTCATGATTCTATGAGTCACGGTCATCTGATGTCTCTGTATGAATGAAAACATTTTTCCTGGACAGAATATATGTTCCACATGTATGGTTTTCAACCTATAGGGTGTTCGAACATTCAGAATTACACAGCAATATTCCAAATTAATTTCAAACATCACAAATTGAGCACATGTCTTCAAATATAACTTTCGGATACTAAAATTTACTATGTGACATTCTCACCTTTTACGTATCTCAAATAAAAATTCAAAATGAATGTAATAATATCCTATATACTTACATAATTGGAGAAATGTAGATACACTTTGACCACAAAATAAATTCAGTAAATGAACCAGTAACCACAACTAGGAAATAAATATCAATTCACAAGTGCAAAGTGGAGACAAGCTAAACTTAGCAACTTTTAGGCAGTAACAATACGAATAATGTAATTGAATAATAACTAAAAATTTATAAATCAATGAAAAGTTTTGACATTCTCTATAATATTAAATGTGCAGTGTGTATCAGAGGTTGTGGTTACTAGTTAGAAAAATTAATTCTCTTAATGTTACTTGTGAGCAATTTCCATTGAATTATTACTTCAAAGATATAATTATATGTTCTCATTTCTATTACTTTTTAATCATTTATATTTCACCCATGTTTGACTTTCAACATTGTTATGGTGGTTAGGATGAGTTGGTCAGTTTCAGAATACACTGAGAAATTGAATTAAGCTCCTTGTAATGAAGGAATTTCTGGTTCGAAACTCTGGTAGAGGCACATTGCAGTGATACGGATCCCATTTTGAATTGTAGGTCCAGTCCCGATTAGCCTATTTGTGCATAAAGTGGACTTAAAACATCAATTCAAAGAACCAAATAAATATAAAGAAGCATACTTTGATACATTTTTTTACACCAGCGAGTGATCAGACACTATCCATGTCACCATTGAAGTCTAAAAATTGGACATGCATCACTTCAAAGAAAAATTATTATACGTAAAAATAATATTTTTTCATAAAATATATTCTTTATTTGTCTAAATTTGTCAAAATACAATTGCTTCTGTTCTGTTAAGAAGTATTTCATTGCAGGTTCTCCGCTATAACCTCTTGTTGGAGTGCAGTAACATTATTTTTTTCCTGAAAGGAAATAATGTCATAATATCAATTCTGGTGAGAATTTTCATTTCAAAAAACAATATTTTGCACAAGTAAAATTAACATCTTAGCCTTGAAGAAAATTGCAAAGCAACATCAAGAATTTACTTTCTTCATGTCAGCACAATTCAGTTTCTTCATAAAGGTAACCTCGGAGAATGCCGTCAAACAGAGTCAATTTTGGCAAGAAAAATTGCTTTTATTTCATATTATTTTCTCAGAACTAGCATAAAGATTTTTGTGAATGCTCTATATGTTATGTAACATCCAAGTCGTTAATATTATTGAAAATCAGTGTTTCCATCTACTTTTTTAAAAAAATTCCTCGGCATTCCGCAGAATTTTTTTTTTTCATGTTTCATCTTTCTTTTATCATGCCAAGTTAAATACAACATCTGCGACTTGTGCAGCATGAAAAAATGAAAGTATACAACAAAATCTCTTCTGATTTTACATGTATTTCATAACAAGAATTTCTCACATTATAGTGGATAATGAGACAGGTCAAAATACTTATATAAACACTAGCTTGATAGTCTGACATAGCTAGTTATTTTTTTATAATATACACTGCCTACTCATGGCACTGTGACACTACTAGTAGTCATGGCATACTGTCACTTTCAGAGGGCTGTGTTTTTTTTTTAAAGCCAGTATCATGTTTGTTTTGTTTATAAATTGCACTTCATTGTAAACAGAATTTTGATTATGACTGCTATGTCCATTTGAGCTATTATTAAAGGTTTTTTCATAGGATAATTTTATTCTTGATAGCTTGTGCAACCAATCGAGAGCTGATCTAACAAGTATGACCATGGCTGTGGTGCTGCCGTAGACTTGCATTACGTAACGATGTCACAGAACAAATTAGTTGATTCGTAATTTGTATTAGATAGAGGCTCTGAACGTAACAAAACTTACGTGGTATTATTCTACGCCTCTTCACTACGCACAGGGAAGTGAGAAACAACATTTTTTTTAAAAGGAGAGGACAAATTTTGTGCAAAATTTAGGGGGGGTGGTCATATACCGTAAACGAAAACTATATAGCTATTTTTAACAGTAAAAACATGCAGGAAAATACTTTGCGTCTAGACCATTCGCTTTTTCACTACACACAACGCAGGCAACTTATTTCTCGCGATTATAGTTTCATGAGGTGGAGAAGTTCAATGCTTCTTTACGTCCACATATTTTAATTAAACAAACAAAACCAAATACTTCTTTAAACACTGGCTTGAACTGCCTTGTTTCCACTCACTTTTTCACACATCTTACACAACACAGATTAAATAGGATAGCGTGCATAAGTATAACACAATTAAACACACTTTGGCATTAATAATATTCAACTTACCACTCAATAAACAACATTATTCTTCATAAGATGTGCACGACTCCCGGTCAGCGTTGAAGGTAACAACATGGCCGCCGCAGAAAATGTCTCGGATGGCCGCCACGCATGCATGATGACCGAATCCAACGTTGCGGAAATGTCTCTGAAACATTTCTCAGAGATGTAATTAAAATTAGACGTTGCAGAAACTATACAATGAAACTATAACATTGCAATGTTTCAGAAACAAAACTGGGACTTCATGTGATGCTTTCTGTAACGTCAACGCGAAACCAGAATGTTAGAAACATATATGAAAGATTGTAATATTTCTGAAATATGTCTGAAACTTGGTGTGCTGTATGGGAGATGCCAACGTACACAATTTACGCAACTAATATTTTATAAATTTAATATTTTAATTTAGATCGCGTTTGAAAATGATATTCTGAGTAATAATGGCTTGTTGCAGGTAAACTATCGAACTTACCTTGATGACACCAATTGGAACAAGCATTGCTGAGCTGTAGTTCACATTTCTGCCGCTACGCTGCGTTTCTGAGATTACTGAGAGCTATGGTTACCACAAGTTTGGAGAAATCTTTCTGTTTATTGGAATTTCACGTTCTTTGGTCCGTTACCACCCTGCAATGTGCATTTCGTGCAAAGTTAAGTAAAAACCCATCTAAAGACCATGCCATTCGTCCGTGGTACAAACAGCTTTTGCCTTATTTGCACAAATGTAAAACATGATGATTTTTTCGAGGCACCCTGTACTTCCTTTTTTTCCTTTCGCGAACAATGGACGTTTAAAAAAATGCAGATTGGTTCGTGAATGCACGAACGTAGCTAAAGCATGTGTTGCTAACTCTTGCTTTTTTTCTCTTGGACCGATAGCGATCATTGGAGCGAGCTAGGAGCGCAACTGGGCCATCCATCAGAAACATCTGCGGGTGTCAACTGACATTGCCAAAATGTTGATGGCCTGATCTTTAGCCTCGCTAGAAGAGGCATTGGCAGGTAAATGGGCCGAGCCTGCGTAGGCCACGCCCATCCGCCCTGGGCTGAAGTTATTGTGACATCAGTGCCAACAATATAGTGTAGCCTGTTAGCTGCGTGCTAGATTCAATGGAGTATATTCCATTATCTGTTCCTTTGTTTTCATTCTACAGTTTGCCAGTCTAACGCCCTCTTTAGACGAAAGCATTTTCCTTAACATTTTTCTTAACATTTGTGCCATGACCAAAATGCTACAGTGTAAAGTGAAAAATCTTATGGCTCTCAGATGCCATGGCATATTTCATGACATTTCTCAAGGATAGGCTCGGTCCGTATCATTTTTCGTAGCGTAACCAATCAGAAGCGACCTCTAGGTCACGAGTGCAGTTGTAATGGCGGCCGCGTGAGATGTAAGCAATGCATCACTTCACATTTTTAAAAGCCGATAACTATTGAACCGAGAAGAATAACGTTTCGTATAAAACGTTATTAGGTACAAAACAATGGCGCTGCTTAAATACATACTTTACAACGTTTACAGTACACGTATGGAAGAATATTTTAGTTGTTTCAAATGTAAACACCGTGCACTCAGCAAAGATGGTGTAACTCAACGTGCCTTTCATGCTGTATATATTATACATTGTAATCGCAAAAGCTAGCCGAAAAGTTACATGAAATGCTTCCGTGTTAAGTACCATCTGCTGTAAGATTTTTGGAAGCATTTACATAGGCGGCGACGAGGATGATTAGGCGAAATAGATTTAGGAATAAATGCAATGGAACATGTTATTCTTATTAATTTGCCTCCAATAGAGAACATATCTCCAAGCTTACATTTCTGTACATGCAATTTGCTATTCAAATAATGAACATATAACTATATACGAGTACACATATAATAAAGTGAGTATATACAACTGTAGGAATGGAACATATATCCATTTATGTACACATACGATTTAATAATTCCCCAGGACATAACCTTGACATTCCATATAAACACTGTCATTCCCTACCTTCATTTTTTCCATATATTTTAACCGTCTCTGTGACAGAATGTTGAGAAGCTAACTTACGATGTAAATACCGAAGGGCTCAGGTTCGAGGCCTGGACACGACTGTTTCTTTGTTGTGTAAATTAATTCACTGCAGTAACGATTCATCCTTATCGTCACATTGAGCCAAAACTAACTCTCTAGCCTTCTTAAACCCGAAGGTTTATGGCTGCAGCAACACAAGCCTTCCATCTGCCCCTATCCTGGGCAAGATCAATCCAATCTTTTCCATCCTTACGGATTCCTTTAAGTTATCCCTCCATCTTGGTATTGTCCTGCCTACAGGTCTCTTACCGTCAGGTTTCCCAACAAGAATCCTGTAAACTCTTCTCCCATTCGTGCCACATGGCCTGCTCACCTATGTCTTGTTGATTTCATTTTTTTAATATCTGGACATCCATGCCCAGGTCGGTATTCGAACCCATAACCCGTGACGTCGTAGCGCGATGTGCTAACCACTCCGCCACGGAGGTCGGTTGGCCACGAAAAAGATGTTTCCTCACTCCGAACGAAGTAACAATCCTTCACACACGTACGGTCTTAATGCATCAAGAAAATTTCAATTCCAAAGAAAGAAAAACAAAACAGATCGGAGCAACGAGTTCGTTGTCGATTGGGTTTCAGTCCAGTCCCGAGTCGCTCCAGAGCACATTCCACAATCAGAAATCCTCGATTCGGTAACAGGATACCCCCAGCCGGTCTGGTTCTCAAGACAGGCTTTTTCTTGTGGGAAAGAAACGACTGACTCCCCCTCTCGTGTGTGTGTTGAAGAAAGAGTCCGACGGAAAGAAAAACGAGAGAAAAAAAACAAACATATTTTTTCCTGGTAATTTCGCTCCTTTTATTCTTACCAATACTGGTTACTTTTTTGTTTTCTTCCCGCGAGGGTCAAATGTCAGGAAAAATAATTCCAGGAGTTGGGAGAAATACCTCGGTGAAGTACCGTGGGACTGGTTTATGATTTGATCTCTTGACCCCCGCACGCTGCAGTGGCCGGACGCCCCAGGTCTCGGCAGCAGAACGGCACAAATGCCATCAGGACTTTCTTTGTTGAATTGTAAATATCGCGTGTACTTCGCTCTCACAGGAAACTTTGAGATTTGGAATACCTCAGAGGTGGAGTGGAGGAGCGAAGCATCTGCACAAATTGATGTTTTTAGAAGGAAAGAAGAAATCTCAAATTATTTCTTGTAGTTAAACACAGTGATATGTTTCCTTCGGATTCAGGAGCGGTCTTTATATAGTTGGCTCCGTCATTTTATTTTCCTTAGCTTGCACATACGTAAGCCAGAAAGAGAATACGGTGGACGAAAATGTGGCTTATTTGGTTGTGGAGTCATGGAAGCATTGCGTACAGCCCCCCACCAAAGAATAAGCAGTTAGCAACTGGAGAAGGGGATGCAATCAGCAAGAGGAGGACTCCCCTCTTGTCTTTTCTCTCTCTCTCTCTCTCTCTCTCTCTCTCTTACTTGGATTGCAGAGTGGAGAGATATAGAAGGAAGAGAAAATGATAGAGAAGGAGAGAGAGAGAGAGAGGAGTGTGTGTGTGTAGGAGAGAGAGAGAGAGGAGTGTGTGTGTGTAAGAGAGAGAGAGAGAGAAAAAGAGAGAGAGAGAGAGAGTGAGAAAGAAAAAGAGAGAGAGAGTGAAAAAGAAAAAGTGTAAGAGAGAAAGAGAGAGTGAGAAAGAAAAAGAGAGAGTGATAAAAAAAAGAGAGAGTGAGAAAGAAAAAGAGAGAGTGAGAAAGAAGAAGAGAGAGTGAGAAAGAAAAAGAGAGCGAGAGAGAAAGAAAAAGAGAGCGAGAGAGAGAAATAAAAAAGAGCGAGAGTGAGAAAGAAAGAGAGAGAGAGAGTGAGAAAGAAAGTTTGGAAGAGAAAAAGAGAGGGTAGATAAAGAGTGTGTGTGAGAGAGAAAGAAAGAGAGAGAGTAGATAGAGAGAGAGAGAGAGAGAGGAGAAATGGAAGGAGAATGCGAAGGATAGAAGGAAGTAGGGAAAAGGAGAGCTCTCTCTCTCTCTCTTTGCGTTCCCTTCTCTCTCCCACCTCACTTCCCGCTACCTCATCCCCCTCTAAATACTACCCTGGTGTAAATAGAAAATAGTACTAAACTAGCCGTTGTCAGAAATTTGTAAACTTTCACTATTTCTCATTTATATGTAAATTTTATGTAAAATAATGTAGCTATAAATTACACCCGGAAACTTGCTATGGCCCCAAAATCCGGGTAACGAATATCAGGATTTAAAATTCTCGGATGCAACGAATAATCAGAACATCCGATCAGGATAATTCTGATATCCGGATAGTACAGATTTGATGAAGAATTTGTAGATAAATCCGTACAGTGAAATACGAACATGATGATTAAAATAATATGTGGATAGTTCGTAAAATGGATAAACTCTCCGGATAATGCACACATTCGGATATCCCGCCATTTCGGATAATCTGAATATCCGAAGAAAAAAAACTTGTACCCGGATAAAAAAATTATCCGAGGTCGATCCATAGTCCGCCACTGTCCCATTGGGAAATTGTTCCAGCGATTGAATTCGGTTTGAGCACAAGCTAAGCGTTGCCTCATTTTATCGGAAAACTCCCAACACGTGTTCAGAGATTCTTCGCTTCATCTTCCAAGTTAACATTTGGCTTCTGAGGAATTCTGAATTTATGTGGCCGGTTGATTCCCCTTGTAAATCTCATCCGAGTTTTCCTTCATTCTTTCCGAAGTTGCAAAAGGGGAAGTAGCACTCGATTGCCCCGAGTTTAACTTCGTCAAGTTCTCACTTTATATTTAAGTGGTGTTTGTTGACCTGTATTTTTAACCTTGGATGTCCGTATTTTATTTCTGTGGTTGTGGGATTTTTAAGACGTCAAACTGATGTTCTTGAAATCTTGTCGTAGATCCTTGGGTCAAGAATTTGTACAGTGAGAGGACAATTTTTGTTAAGGCCGCTTTACACGAGAGGAATTTCTTTAACATTTTTGCTAGCATAAATGCTTCCAAAAATCTTATAGCAATACACGGTAGAATTTCATGTAAAATGTCTGTAAGCCTTTGCGATTACAATGTACGAGACAGCACGAAAGGCACGTCGAGTTACACAATCTATGCTGAGTGCACTGTGTTTACACTTGAAACAACTAAAATATTCTTCCATACGTGTACAGTAAACGTTGTAAAGTATGTATTTAAGCAGCGCCATTGTTTTGTACCTAATAACGTTTTATACGAAACGTTATTCCTCTCGGTTGAATAGTTATCGGCTTTTAAAAATGTGAAGTGATACATTGTTTACGTCTCACTCGGCCGCCATTACCACTGCACTCGTGACCTAGAGGTCGCTTCTGATTGGTTATGCTACGAGAAATCCTATGAAATATGCCATGGCATCTGAAATGCCATAAGGTTTTTCACTTTGCACGGTAACATTCTCGTCATGGCGTAAATGCTAAAGAGAATGCTTTCGTCTAAAGCGAGCCTTGGGTCAGTGGCGAACGCTACGATGTAGAAAAGGGGTAGCAGACGCTATGGGACACACACTTTAGGACCTTCCGAATGGCGTAGTGGTAACGTCGTCGCCTTGTGATCAAGGGGTTCAGAGTTCCATCTCCGGGGGAGTTACATTACATAGTGATTCGTATTCCTGTAAAATGGGGCCCGTCAGGTATCTGAGCGACGGTCGCTGAGCAAGATTTTCGCTCGTTGAGCAGACAGGTCATTTACTTGACGATAATCTGTGATCAATGTGGCTGCGTCGAGTGGACAATATTTCGGTGTTTGATACGCTGTTAATTATGGAGATAGAATAGTTGAAGTGAACAAAACTGTCGAAATTTTCATTTTCACATCCTTGCACAACTTTCCAAAACTACGGTATATATTATTATTATTTTGAATAAACATCACTTTCATTGTAATACAATTACGAAAACTGGAATATTACATCACTTTCTGTTACTTGAACTTCCTCTACGCTATATCGCAATCCGTTCATCATAAATATTTCCTCATTGATCGACACCCCGCCATCCTCATACAGTTTTCCTCTTCTTCCCTCTGCCTCACGAGATCGAAACACAAAAACGCTATATTCTGTGGCTCAAACCTGTGGCGAGCAAGGTTCAAGTTCGCTCAGCGATCACGTTGCTCGCTGAGCGCTTAGATACTTGACGTGCCCCTGTAGGTGCAGTCTCGATTAGCGTACCCGAGTACAAAGTGGACTTTTCTTTCTTGCCGTTCTCCGTGGCGGAGTGGCGCGCTACGACGCCAATGGTCCTGGTTTCTGGCACCGGCCTCGACATGTATGTTCTTTTTTAGTGTTCCTTTCAATTTGCTCATATAATCACTCATCCTCGTCTTCGCGATTAGCCAGAAGTGAAATAAATCAAATGAATCATTCAATCTTTGGTCTTCCTGCAATCTTTTTCCATTTTTCTTTTTGTTCCTTCTCAGACTACGTTTTGTATCGTTTGTAAATATTATTGTTATGTGGTCATCTTTATTCACTTACTTCTCATTTCTTTTATCTTTCATTTTCTTGTTTCTAAAGTTAAGCAGGTGAGCAGTTCTACCTAACTCACTCTCAGTACGAATCACGCAAACATACTTCATTGAGATATAAGCCCTCTCCAACCACTTTTGCTTCAAAAGAAAAAAAAAATACAGCTTCACGTGATAGTCGCAAATAATTCGCAACTCGTTTTCTTCCCTTTCACGCTCATGTGTGCGTTCTCTGGGGGGGGGGGGGGGGAGGGCTCACCTACATGAGCCTGGTTATGTATGGTCTCCCTAACAAACCTCTAAGTGATAATTATCGCATCACGTCGCTGCAAAAACTTGCCGGAACGGCCGTTGGAAAAATTGAGAACTACATCAAATCCTGTTCTTTTTTGTGTAGGTTTTGTCCACCACGTCATGTTATTGTCTTTTTTCTTATTTGTTGCCGTGTAGCATGCTTCCCGCGTTTCTTTCTTTTCTTCTTTTACTGTAAATTTTTATCCGGTGTTAAATGCGTAATGGTGGAACGTGTGAGAACAGATTTTTAGTCCGTTTTGTTGACTCAATCTCTGTAACTGCAAGGCAAGGGAGGAAGGGGTTTAGGTAGGATTAAGCAACCTTGTCTCTGGTGTGCATATTCAGTTCGATTCCCGGTGCAGCTGCCAACTAGACCTGTCAGTCAAATATTATGAAAGCCCTTGACTGAGGTCCGTCCATGGTTTTCCCGCAGTCACTTCGTGGGAATGCTTCGACAGTATCTTAAGATTGCCAATCAGTGACCCTCCTCTCTTTTTCTTCCTCTTTTAACTTTATCCCCTTCCTTCCTACGACGCCAGGGGCTCGAATACTGGGCTGGGCATGGGTGTTCTTTGTGAATCAATTTCATCACTTATCCTCATCGTCGCGATTACCCAAAAGTGTCAGAAAAGCGACGCTAAATAAGAAAACAATCATCCGTCTCTGTATTGTATTTCATTCTCCTATATGTTTAGTCTGGTCTCTCTCTCTCTCTCTCTCTCTCTCTCTCATATACACACCTTTTTTTCTATCCGTTTTGTTTCTCTGTATCATTCTTACTCTGTCCCTTTTCGCTTCCTTTCTGTCTCTTCTTTTCATTTCTTTATCTTCTTTTACTATATTTCTCTCCTTAGCCATGTCTCGCTTTCTCTCTCTATGTCTCATTCCTCTCTCTTCCTCCACTTTCTGGTATCCTTGTTCAACGAACTTGTCTTGCGAAAAAACACGTGCGTAGAATAGACAGCATGCGACAGTTTTATTTC
Organism: Lepisma saccharinum; assembly: GCF_977018435.1. NCBI lineage: Eukaryota > Metazoa > Arthropoda > Insecta > Zygentoma > Lepismatidae > Lepisma > Lepisma saccharinum. The sequence goes on along the minus strand of NC_139242.1, from coordinate 18,607,549 downwards.
ATTACAAAACAAAAATATTCAGAATTCATGCTGGGAAGCTACAAGAGAGGGAGAAATTCATATTATTCGCGAGGCCTGACTGACTTGGAATAATATTCAATTACGTGCTTCTAATTAGTTACGTTAATGTTCCCTTGTTGAACTTTATAAATCATAAATGATTTGCTTGACAACATTTAAAATGGTGCCTTCGTCAAGCGTGAAATTTTGCCCTTGCACAAAACCCACGTCGAGACGTTCCCCCTTCCCTTCTTTCCCGGAACCATCCTGGCGCGGATGAATATGCAAACATCTGACCCTGGTAGAAGTTATGGACGGACTATATACACGCTCACGTTCGCATATACCTGAAGATAAACTGTTGTGTCTTCGCAGAATGGTCGATTAAAATCTTTCCCCCTTACAAATGATCACTCGCCTTCTGTTATTATCACTGCTAGATGGCGCACTAGATATCACGGTGGATGGAGACAAGAGAAGGCCCAGAAAAATGGACGAATTTCATGTTTTGCGAGAACATTGAGGTAGATAATCCGTGGTGCATTACGTTAAAGTACGTCATGCGTGCAGAGGGATATTTTGTTGTAATTATCAAGTTATACATCTAAAAAGGCATAAGAGTCTTTAGTCGTCTTCTGTCTCACCCCATTTCGTACAAATTTTGCACGTTAAAACAACGCTTTCTGCATGAGGTAGTTTGCAGCAAACAAGTGAGTACTTTTCCTTCTCCACGCCATGATTGCAAGTCAAGGTGGTGGAACGTAATTATATGAACAGTTGATGTTCTCTGCAAAAGTAGAAAACGAACATTATTTACTTTAAGGTTTGAAACTGTGCTGCTTGCGATTTCATTATCTTGAAGAGGAATCGGTGTGTTCTAAGTGCAAGGCAGAAAGTGTAGGAGTGTGAGAATTAAGTGAATCCTTTCCGATGTGTAATATGCATATTACACCGTAGACATTTTGTATCGACTTTCGGTTCCGTTTTCCACTTATCTTTTCACTATTTTACTAGGATTACACAAGATCAGCTAAACCGCGTTGTCAAAGATTAAATAATAGGGTGTGTAATTTACTACCAATTTGTGACGTAGCTTTTTTTGAGTCTTTAAATATCTATTTATTTATTTATTTATTTATTTAATAGAAGATTCCAAATACAGCGTTAGCCATTTTACATTACATCTATCATAAATTTGAGCATCATCATAATTCCCGGTTGAGGCACATTGCACTGTGGGATATTATAGTTTTTAGTGGTCTTCGCCATTCTTTTATTTCATAACGAATTTAACGAAAGTTGTGAAAATCTTTCAAATGATAGTTCCATGTATTAACTACAGATGGCTCTCTTTGTTGTTAACCGGGTCGACGGATCTATTTAGCAACTTCAAGAGGAAAAACTCGATTTGTGGTAAAGAAAATTTTTGGCATGCACAAGGTAAAAACTCAGTAGGGTAAGCAGTTGGAAACAGTGAACAGATACACTCAAGATTCATATAATGTACGTATTCTCATAAGATAATCGCCATCATTGTAACACTTATATTCGACGTGCTTTTTAATACCTTGATATGGGATAGTGTGATCAATTGCATATGGCATGATGACAAATCCATATGAAAACCTGAGAAAAGCTCCAGAAACATCTTTCCCGTTCTGGCAGATACACAGCATGTCCAATTGAACCTCGAATGCACCTACAGCCACCACACTAATCACTAGAGGGCGCTGATAATCACGTCTCGCAGTGGAGAACGACCCAGAAACCGTAAAATTGGTTGGCAGCGCCTTGGTCCGCTCGTAATGCTCACGACGAGAGGGAGGGGGCGCGTGCGTCGGGGAAGAAAGACACGGGGAGAATGCTGCTTCTGCGAGGAAGGGGCATTATTAACTGGGGAAACTCATGGTTAGCTCCAAAACATTTTATTAACAATCGTCATGCACCTGCTCATGTCAATCACGTGGCAGGGACCTCGTTGGCTGCCTCCTGTTCGTGACGTCATACTCTCGCGGTAGGACTAGCAGCCAGGATTTTAATGTCTTCAGCTCCCTCCTCCTGTTCCTTACTGATTGCGTTCCTGCAAAGGAATACCAGTGCCTAGTTGGTTATATTATTAAACTCTCCAGCGTAACTATTTGCCTTTTGAGGGCGGGGAGGTGTAAGTATTCTTCCTTGTCTGAGTGTCACCCACGCTGACGTCAGTGGCGGAGTGGTTATCACAGCGCGCAACAACGCCAGGGGTCCAGGGTTAGAATCGCAACCTTGGCATGCGTGTTCTTTGAGTGTCCCACCATCATTGCATCATATCATGACTCATCCTCATCGTCGCGATTAGCCAAAAATGGCAGAAAAGCGACTTTAACAAAAATCCAATTAGTCTCGTCCACAGCATTGCTAGGTGCCTGGGTTTGTTCAAGAGTTGATGGCTTTTCGGAGAATGTGTCTTGCAGGCGAAGTGAGTGAATGCTTCTCATGTAACATACATGGTTACATATATACTCAGGATAAAAACTTATTCGAGGTCTTGTAGCCTCGCAACGAGGATTCAAACAAAAAAAAAAAAACTTTCATCAAGGAAAGTTGTTTAACTCGATGACCTCTGTACGCTGTGAAAGTTTGTGCATTGACGCGTTGTCTATGTTGTTCACACCATATATTACGAGACTCGAGACCGAGAAACTGCTCAAGTCTCGTCTCGCCTCAATATCATCTCAAGACAGTGGCGGATCCAGAATTTGAAGTTGGTGATAGTGATGGGCAGTTTCAGTAGAGTACCTCGCCTCACCGAGAATCAATGCTAATCTTCACTTGTATTTTTCAAAATATTAAACAATATATTACTGTGAACTGGAACTGAGCCGACTCCATGTTTTAGCGACTGTGAGTATTATTATCTAAAAATAAGGTCCAGGGCTGGAATAGATTAACCATCTATTGTATGTCGTTATCATAATTCAACCATATATGAACAGTAAGTGAATAAACAAGGAAAAGGGTTGGATCGCCTTTTGAAGCATGTTGCCTCAAAATTGTAGGTCCTTTTCCGATTAAGCCTATTATGAGTGGACTTAAATCAAACAAAAATTATTCTCGAGTTTATTAAACTTGATGCTCAGACAGAACATTTGAGTCTTCAAAAAATATTAGGTATAAAAATATGCCCAAGTAAAAACTGGGAGAGGCGATCGCTCCTATTGACTTTCCCGTGGATATACCCTTCTGTCCCAAGTCCAAGTTGGACACTTAAAACAGGGTCCAGAATGTCAAGAAAGTCTATAAAAAGTCAAGAAGTAGTAGTAGGTCAAGAGAAAATCAAGAAATTTGGCTTGTGGTCAAGAATTTTTGCTGTATTTTTTTTTACAGTATAGTGAATTTACATTATTATATTCCTGACTGGGATTTGTTAAAATTGAATATCTGGAAATCTAAAATTGTATTTGAGTTGTGGTTATAAGAATTATTCTCTTTTGTTTCTTAAGAATTACATTCTTGAATGCGTGAAGTTTTGAAAAATATCAAATACAGTAATGTGGCCATTGTGAAGAAAAAGTCAAGAATTTGGGGTTCATTTCAGTAGACACCCTGTATTATAGCAGCACCCACTTTCAACCCAAGACATTACACGTCAGACACTACAAGAAACAGTCGTCCCTCCCCCGTTCCACTTGCACGTGTCAAGAGTAGACACCACAGCAACTACCGTCATGCTTTGCACATCAGAGCTTCCATATTCTCTCATGGTACAACAATTCACCACCAGCATCCCTGATGAGAGTGGGAGAGGGTTGCTTCGGGGGGGAGATGGGGGAGAGAATCCTTTTTTGCTGCGTAGGAAACATCGGGTCAGACAGCGAGGCAGCTTGTCGTATTCATGACCCGCTGTGCATGCATCATGGTTAATTATACCTGATAGCGAGGGCCGGGTGATGGTCTGGCCATGTCGCGATGTGTCCCAGTCTGCATAATGCACAAATCGACCCAATTACCCCCTCCAGCGCTGTCATCTGGTGCATGTGTTGTGTACATGTAATCACATATTTAACGTCAACAATTATTTGCTTCGATCTGAAATGGGAGCGTAAACTTGTGACTAGTTCCAATAACGTTTTCTTTCTCAGCAGAGGGCGTTAATATTTATGAACCGCATTACCTGGCCTGGAATGGCATGTATTGCTTTTTTTCAGTCTCCCGAATGCGGTAGATTGTAAAAGTTATATTCAGCCAGGCGACTGACAGAGGCGGTTGTCAGGGAACCGCTGTTGGTGCATATGAATGCTCTTGACATGCGTGCAGTGTCATTTTGCTCGACTGTCATTTTTTTTAACGGTTTCATATTGGAGTATTGTAATTTCAAGTGTTTATGTAACATGGACCGAATTGGTAGTATTTTGCGTCAGCAAGGAACGTTTTGGACATGATGTCATTGTAAAACATGCACCAGCAAGAGTGAAAATAAACAAATTAACACATTAAAGTGTACAAACGGCCAATGGTTCATTGAAATACACCCAGAAATGCTTAAAAAGGAACTTTTTATCAGCTTGTTCCGTGTCGTGCATTAAAAATGCATGCATTGAGAAATTCAGACACGGTCAATAAAAACAACCTATGCGCCAAGAATACATCAAACGTTTTTTTGATGATTTTCAAGTTCTGTGTGAAAGAATGACTGGATACAATAATACAATATCGTTTCATTTTACTTCGCTTTTCTGCCACTTCTGGCTAATCGCCAAGATGAGGATGAAAGGTGATAAGATGAAATGGGTGAAGGGACAATCACATATTGACGACACAACATAACCCTTACAGAGGATTTTACTGGCCGTGGGTCCTGACGTCAGAGCCTTCTTGGCCTGTAACATTGCAGCGAAATTGAGGTTGACCTTTGGGTGCCTTCGTAAAACGTCACCCCCACACCAGTAGTATAGTCACATTACTTTCCGAACATCTCTTGTTGACCGCACACGATGAGTCAGCGAGCCTACCAACAGTTTAGAGCGTGAGCAAGAGGGTTAGCGGTAGGTGCTGCATTGAGATGACGTCATCGGCTCCTTTGTTCATTGGTTGGTGGGGAGTTATGACTCGCTTCCAAGCTGCAAGTGCAGAACAGCCAGAGATGTTACGGAAACAATCTTACTCTACACAAATGCATACATGGTTATCCACCCTCGTGGCGTATGCTGCGTTCAAAACTCTCCTCAACTGTTGCAAGTCCCTGTCGCTTTACATTCAATCCAGCAACAAACGATGTGAGCTGCACACACTGTTGAGTGGGAGGGATATAACAAGCCTTCAGTAAGAAGTCAGGTTGCCAACTCCTGAACCACGATATCCTTATTGAAATGAACAAATTTGTGTACATTTTTTTTCTTTATTTTAATCTGTGGGCTTCGCAGATAGCCTAACTAGCCTAGAATGTGCGCCACTGCCCCCCCCCCCCCCGCGAGATTTCCGGATAGAATTAATGAAATGCGAATGGTAAAAGTGTAGCGCTATGTTACAACAAAAAATATTGTTTTCTGCTACTTACAGGCCGTAAGTTGCAGCAACTATTATTATTGTTGTTATTATTACTATTATTATCATTATCATTGGAGATACTTAATTTACCAACCTTGTGTTCAAGAAGGAAATATAAAATTAAAGTATTGATACAAAACATTTTGTGAAATAGGATTGATAGTGAATACTTTATAAATACAATAGTATATAACGTTACAAAGTACAAAACATGAAAAAAAAAATATTATTATCAGTAAATTTGAAAAATGTTGGTGAATTTATAAAAACATTAATCGATGATTTTAACTGTGACTTCCCTTAAAATATTATCTTTAGGTATAAGATGAGATTTACTGAAAAAACCATTATCAGTTAATCCTTTGATATTACTGGTTGTGGCATAGTGCTGTACGAGGTTTTATTTTTAACTGTTCTCAGTACTTTAAAATAAACAATTATTATTACTGTTATTATTTTAAAGTGCCCTTCGGGATGTAAAAATATGGATAAGTGGTATCTGATTGATATCTATGCTTTGTGAAAAGGTACAAAAAGACGAAGAACTGTTCATCACCAAAGTGTTAGAGAGGGCCTCCCCGATGGCGCAGTGGTAGTGTCGTCGCCTTGTAATCAAGGGGTCCCGGGCGGTGGAGGCACATAGTGTTCGCACATAGTTTTCGGATCCCAATTTAAACTGTAGGTCCAGTCCCGATTAGCATTACTGTACATAAAGTGGACTTAAAACAACAAATCAATCAACCAAAGTGTTAGATGGAAAGGACGGAAGCAAGGCGAATCCAATTTCTGTAGTAGACTCGATTCTGAACTTGTATACAATGCCAAAGTATTTTCAATTCAATTTGAGTTTTGTGATTTTGCAAAGTAGTAGTAGTAACTAATAATAATAATAAGAAGAAAAATCATCCTCTGTAGTGCTGCGTTTTGTCCATATGTGGCGAATTCCCTTTTGCAGCCTCAGATACAACATACTCTGTCCCAGTAGCGACTCGAGAGAGAGAGAGAGAGAGAGAGTGCTCGACCAGGACGCGAGAGAAGGAACGGGACTGTGTGGAGGCGGAAGCGACTGCAGCTATCAGTCGTTTGCAGAATCGTGTTCTGCTCCGCTCCACCCACTCACTTTCTCCCCATTTCTGTCGTTATGCGCGACCTTTTTCCAGAGATTCCAGGAATAGAGAGTATAGGTGAGATTTTGGTCCTCAAAGACAGATAAGAGGCTCGACCCCGTATAATTTGGCAGGTGCAAATAACCCAAGTCTTAACGCACCAAAAACAAATTTCAAATCAATCAAAAATGTTCCGTTTAGGTTCGAATTGCCAAGAAACGCTGGTCTGCGTATCCTACCTACACTTCCATGACAGAAATACAACGTACTATGAAGCCTGCTTACACGTTCCCCCTCCTTGGAACACCTTAAGGTGAATGTCGTGGAAAAGGCAGTGTCCTTGGTCATTTTATTCGTTCTGGGGTAATTAACATGTCCGTGCGAAAACTTCCCACAGTTTTCACATTTTATGGGTTGCTTTTCCACACCGAAGCCTGGTCAGGATACTATCTTATTTGTATGCATTTTAGTTAATCTTGGGAACCCGCGATACTTCTCTCGATAAGGGTTTAAGCACCACTATCTTTGGTGCTGAGTACCAAATGACAAATTAGTGTCTGTGCAGTTCGCAACCACAGATGTTCCCGATGCTCTTTTATTTTCAAGTGAGGTTTACGACACCCTAGTTGCATTTCACGTGGGCGACCAGGAAACAGGGAAATGTATGGAAGTATCGAAACAGACTGTTGTGATGAATGATGTTCACGATGTTTGAATGTATGTAAGAAAGGAATCTAACCTGCTGTGTCTTTGAAAACAACAAGAGTCACTAGTGGAACTAATCGTAGTTCAGATTGACACACAGAGTACACTTGCAGTTCAAGTTGGGTTCCTGTGTCAATAAGCACCTCAAATTTGACACATGCATTTAATCATATTTCACTTTGGATCCTCGTTGTAACTCTGTAGAGTTCAAACTGGATCCTCGGTGTAACTCTGTAGAGTTCAAACTGGATCCACGGTGTAACTCTGTAGAGTTCAAACTGGATCCTCGGTGTAACTCTGTAGAGTTCAAACTGGATCCTCGGTGTAACTCTGTAGAGTTCAAACTGGATCCTCGGTGTAACTCTGTAGAGTTCAAACTGGATCCACGGTGTAACTCTGTAGAGTTCAAACTGGAGCCTCGGTGTAACTCTGTAGAGTTCAAACTGGATCCTCGGTGTAACTCTGTAGAGTTCAAACTGGATCCACGGTGTAACTCTGTAGAGTTCAAACTGGATCCTCGGTGTAACTCTGTAGAGTTCAAACTGGATCCTCGGTGTAACTCTGTAGAGTTCAAACTGGATCCTCGGTGTAACTCTGTAGAGTTCAAACTGGATCCTCGGTGTAACTCTGTAGAGTTCAAACTGGATCCACGGTGTAACTCTGTAGAGTTCAAACTGGATCCTCGGTGTAACTCTGTAGAGTTCAAACTGGATCCTCGGTGTAACTCTGTAGAGTTCAAACTGGATCCTCGGTGTAACTCTGTAGAGTTCAAACTGGATCCACGGTGTAACTCTGTAGAGTTCAAACTGGATCCTCGGTGTAACTCTGTAGAGTTCAAACTGGATCCTCGGTGTAACTCTGTAGAGTTCAAACTGGATCCACGGTGTAACTCTGTAGAGTTCCTACTGGATTCGTGGTGTAACTCGGTAAAGTTCAAATTGAACGCGTGGCGTAACTGTAACTCGGCATTTTATACTGTATGCATCCGTATATGCGGATGGGGTAAAACTGGCTGCTACGAATCGGTAAGATGTCGCAGGTGGAAAGAAGACACAGAGACCATAAGTTACAGATTGAACCACCATGGTAAGCAGTTGCGCGCTGTTTCGTCCGTTGCTGCGAATAAAAGGTGTTGAAATCTCTCTCTCACTCTTTGAAACTGCTGTATTTCATCCTCTCGAAAGGAGTTCGCGTGATGTCTACGTGCGGTTGAATAATTCACGTGTCTTGGATCTCTGCATGCGTGGCATTAGAATTCTGTAATCACCAGGTCCTTATTGGGGCGCTTCAAAACAGCTTGCAGGGCAGACATGACGAAGGATATTAGCTCAGCATGGGAGAGAGGCATTCATCATCTCGGCTTGTTCGATTTGAAGCGACTCCAGGCATCCTTTCCCCCCATCTGATACTTTCCATTTACCTATCCTTTATTTTTTTTAAATTATTTTCTTGTGGTTGCATTAACCTCGTCTTCAGCTGTCGCTCCATATTTGGCGTTCGCCATCAATCGACGTGTCATTTTTCTTTTTTCTATGATAGAGGCTCTGCAATATGATGATGCTATTGTGAATCGTAGCATTGTGAATTGGGAGTACAGTATAGAAGGTTTGCAGATTTCAGGCATTGTGTTAATATAAATTCTTGCTGAGAAAGGGTACATGAACCATCATACTGTATCAGCAGCCCCGGGGGGATATGAAGCAAATAGTGGTTTCTTGTTAATATTTGTATTTTGGTGTTATTTTGTAATTGTTTATTTTCATTTTCATTTTTTCATTGTTGAAAATTTCAGTGTAAAATGGCCATCTGTGCTGTATCTGGAATATTCTCAATAAATAAATAAATATCATCCAGGCAATCAAGATTGCTACACAGTTCATTTTGTTGTTTTCTGTTGTTGTTTATATTGTTGTTCATATTGTTGTTTTCTGTTGTTGTTCATATTGTTTTCTGTTGTTGTTCATATTGCTGTTTTCTGTTGTTCATATTGTTGACTTGAAGTTTTATCAGTCTCAATTAAACAGTCACCATTTTTGCTATCTGTACCAAAATCCTTAGTTCTCATTCTTGTTATACTCCATAATTGTCCTGGAGCTGGGGGTCAACTCCAAAATATGGAGTCTCCAGCAGGATTCAAACTAGTGATTGGCGGGGAGGGGGTTCGAATCGACCGCCCCTTGGCAATACATTAGAAAAATGGAGTAATTGCAATATTGGCATATTCTACCACTTAATTCAAAAAGTAAATAGTTCCAAGAGTCTCCAAAATTTACAAAAAATAGTTTATTTTATGTGGCATAAAATTTCCCCCTTAATTTTCAGGAATTTTTCCTTTAACGAGTGTTAAAGTTAATGCAAAATATAATAACTATGTATATCAGGAAATTAACTGTTTGAAATGTAAATAATTAAAGGAAATAATTGTACTGAATAATTAGCAGAATAGTTAGTCACTTTGGTGTGTATCGGGTAAGAATTTTCCGAATGAGGTAACAATAATAAATAGACAATAAAATAATTCATATTTAATGATTATTTATACCATTCAATTTTATTGGGTTTTATGTCCATTTTATGCTCAGAGGCTTGTCGGGATTGGACTTACAGTGGCATCCGAACCACTATCCGAACTCGGGTCCTCTTGATTACAAGGCGAAGACGTTATACCATCGGGGAAGCTGCATATTTGATTTTATGTCAAAACCTTGATCTCCCCTGAAAACATTTCTGGAGATGCCAGAACATCACTCACATGTTAAGCTTACACATGTCGTTCTCAGGTAACTTTCGCACTTCTTAAAATCATGTTTTGTTTTTCAGTTTGATTTTAAATGTGCGTTAAATTATTATATAATACCTGCGTGCATGAAAATGCATTCTTTCTTTCTTCATTTTTACACCTGTCTTTACAATAACTTCCTAATCTCTCCATGGTAAGGTTTAATGGAAAAGATAAAATCCTTTTAGTTTTCTGTTCTGACTTGAAAGCAGTTCACTAGAAATAAATTGCAATTATAGCGCATGTAAGTACCCGTGGTGGAATTATAATGCTCGTATTGAAGAAAATATATTGTGCAAATCGTAGTTCAAGGAATGCAGAAAACAATAACTTTTCAATTTTTATTTCTTTGATAAAAAATATATAAATCGAAAACTCCCGTCTCGTAAAATGTTCGATGAATGGAATAAGCAGAAATTAGTGCTTAGAACAATAGTTAACTTCTAGTATTAAATAGTTAATGACATTATAATCTCAAGGGTTTATGTGTGCTGGCTGAGAGAAGATATACGTGTTTTCTTTGTGTAATTGTTTTAGGATTTTTTACATTTTAGGGTGAGTATTTAAGTCTTGTAAGTTGTGGATTTCGTTCATGTTGTCGTTATGCGACAGGTGCGACATCATACGGGAACACGAGGCGAAAATGCGAAAACGTGTAGATGAGAAACAATATATTCATTCTATTGTTGTAATAATCTGATTTGGGTTAGTTACTCAAAGAAGTAACAAGTCTAAGTTACTTTGCTTCCAAGAGTAAGGTGCTACTTTGACGTACTACAAAGACTTTTGTCTGTTTTCACAAGTATATCTCCTGTTCATTGTGCATATTTTCCCAGTGAAACTTGACATGCACAAGCTTGAAACAACATAACAAGGCATGTGTCGTCCTTCAGTTCTGAATTTATCAGAGTAACTCACGTTACAGGTAGTCATGTAATTTTGGTAACGCTGTTCTTGAGTTAATTTGCTTTCTCTAACTCAGACAATAATTATAAATAATAATGTAATTTGACATGTAGAAAGAAGCGTGTGTTAAAAGTCTAATGTGTTATTGATTTATTATTTTTCGCTTTTCTGCCACTTTTGGCTAATTGAGACGATGTGGATGAATGTTGATCAGATGAAATTGATAAAAGGACAGCCATATACACTTATGGACATACACAACTCAAGAACCGCCGCGAATTGTATTGGCTGTGAGTCCGAACGCCAGAGTCTCGTTAGTCTGCAAAATGCAGTCCAGGATGTACTGCATGGCATGTGGGTGTTTTCAGAAAGGGCCCTTGAATCTGTTTGTGTAACTTTAGTTCTTGGTTAACGTAGCCTGTTATGGCTTCTGGGTCCCAGGTTGACTTCTCATCTATTTCGTCGCGATTAACCTAAAGGGTGATCCATAAAGAACGCCGGATTTGAAAAGGACGCCATATTTTTTTTTGTTTGGTTGGCAGCATTGTTGGTGCGATTGTTGTTATCAGTTATCATTGAGGTTTTGTGTTGAGAAGCGTTTCAGTTGTTCTAATGTTAGTGTGTGTTGCTAACGCCATGGAAAGGTACAGTAAGAAACAGCGAGAAATTTGTGAGAAATTCCCGGACAGAATAATCTCGTTGCGAGGAGACCAAACCTTCCCACCTTGACCTTGTGACTTGACACCATGTGACTTTTTCTTGTGGGGGTACACCAAGTCACAAGTTTACCAGAACAAACCCTGAAATTTGTTGCAACTTAAGCAAGAAATTCGACGTGTCCTCAACACACTTGATGGGGAAATGTGTGATCGGCTCATGGTGAATTTCATGGACCAAGTGATTGCGTGTAGGGCTAGTAGGGGGGGGGGGGTCATATGCCTGATATTGTTTTCCATGTTTAAACCTTAATATCTCCTGAAGAGAATGGTATGTGTTTTGTGCTTTTTTTCCAAAAATAAATTTCATTTATAGCAACTTCAAATCCGGCGTTCTTTATGGATCACCCTTTACATGGGAATAAAAACGAGCGTAAAATGACCAAAATTACAAAACGATAATCATAGCTTTAACAAACTAAAACCCCATAATGCAACAGCCCTCGTAAGGGCCAGGGCCTGCGAGACCGGCATCTTCATTGGGTGACGCGTGGTCAGCGCATCGAGTCCCATCGCCGCTGTTTAGCTTTTAAGACCAGAGCCCGTCCTCTACTTCTTTTTTCAAGTAGCTTCTCAAGTATCCCGACGACACCGGGTCAACTCCAAAATTGTGTGGGGCTCTATTGGGAATCGAACCCAGGACCGCTCGCAACAAAGGCGAGCAGGAACCCTCGTATCATATAAAAATTTTGCCTTTTCTTAAGTAGGAGTCTGCAGCCTTAGCAGCGTTGAGGTTAAAACAAGGTAAAGTTCCCCGTGTATACAGCAATAGCACCGTGCCGTGAAGGAACATTTAGGGGTGTTGTGATTAGCACCACGCTCCGCACGCTTGACCCCCCAGGTACCTATTGATTTGAGGCTGGGTGAGCCCCTGAGCAGCCTTGCCCCCGGAAAAAAATCCGACCTTTGATCACCCACCCCGGAATTCGAACCCGGGTGTTCCACGTGGCAGTACGCCCTACCGACTACACCACCGCGGCTAACCCTTACGTTCTGGCTGTTCATGTGTGAAGACTGATTTGGACGCTCAGCTTTCCTGGAGCAGATATCCAGAGGACAATCGAACCCTTGTCGGTCACGTGGATACCTTGTTTGTTACCGCTCGCAGTAACGCGACACTGACTGTCGGCTCTTCTTTCCTACGAAAAAAAAAACGCGCGACATATTCCAGGAAAGCATTAAATTACCGTCGAGCGGCCTCCCATTGTTATGCAAAACCTGCAGATGGATTTGCAATGCGGAAATATCACGGCGCATATTAATAAGTGGCGTACATGCGAAAAGTCACACACACACGCACACATATGGGATGTTATACCTGCTCACAGTGAAGTCATATATCACCGACTCACAAAGCACCTTTTTAGGAATACGGGACGGGTCGATGATCGGGAGAACTTCCTTTTCCAATCCGTTCGGCTCGACCGTCGCTCAGGTTGCGAGCAATAAGTCGGGAATAGGTGTACGGTGTACCGAGCGCCATGTTACCAGTGTTGCCACAATGTGAGGGCAAAATTTCCCTTTCAAAGGGACAAAATTTCCCTCCATCCGAAGAACTCGTATAATAATTGAATTGAATTGTTTTTTTTTTTTAAAGTCCACTTTATGCACAGGGTGGCTAATCGCGACTGGACCTACAGTTTAAAGTGGGATCCGAACCATTATGTGCCTCCACCGGGTATCAAACCTGTAACCCCTTGATTACAAGGCGACGACGTTACAAGTACGCCATCAGGGAGGCCTCAAAAATTCCTTTTTATTATTATTATAATTAATAGTAGTGGATGATGTATGAAAATCTGTAATTAATCACATACATGCCTTATCGCTACAGAGCTAGACGTTCCAGTTTCGAAACCTGGCCAGGCATCAATCACCCATTTCATAAGTTCGTCATTCATTTTTATCGTCGCTATTTTCCGAAGGAGTCGAAATGCGATGTAAAATAAACTAACAGAAATACAGACACGTAGGTTTATGTTCAAAGAATTGTAAATGAGAAGTAGCAGGAAAAAAAATGTGAATATGAAACAGGAACTTAATATTACCTGCACTAATATTAAGCTTGATGTCTTCAACTGTGAAATTTTGTTTTTTCCCCCCTCGAATTTCCCTTTTCTCCTTCAAATTCTGTCCGAGGGATATTTCTTTGCAAGAAGGGAAATTTATTTGCAAAAAGGGAAATTTCCCTTCATATGGCAACACTGTGTTACACTGGTAACCCTTGTTGGGATGGAGTTTTTCATGTAGCCGTTATGCGGTCGAGGAAGCAAGATCGATTTATAACCGGAGGTTTTCCTCTTCGGGAATCGAAAACGCATTTGCTCGTTCGGGTCCATCGCTAAGCGATTCCTGGAGCCACGAGGGACGAAGTCGGAAGAAAAGATTTTTGCGAGTTCGGGAAGACAATGCCTCTCCGAGAGGGGGCCGGGGGTACGAGGATGCCGAACGGGAAAATAAATGCGTTCGGGGACCAGCTGTCCTGATCATAATTCATCCGCAAGCGCCTTGTGAATATGCAGATTGGCCGGCTAATGCGATGGTACGGACCCAACCTAGGCTCACTTTTCCCTTTTTGTTCTTTTCCTCATTTTATTTCCCCCCTTGCGTTTCCTTTACCCCGTTCTTTGAATAGGCCCCTACCTCGGCCTGTTACCCCTGTCCCGCGACAAAACAAAGACCAGAAAACTCATGCAAATTTTTTTTGGGGGGAAAAATCGACCACCCCTCCAAATTGGTTTGCCTCAAACGACCCCTCCCAACCACCCCGGGTACGTCCCTAAACCCATAACGACCAATAAGCGACTCTTGTGTGTTTCCGTATGTATACATGTAAGCCCTATAGGGCAGCTAGATCAATTCCCCTCCAGATTGTTAAAGGATTGGATGTCCTAGCAAGGAAAAGAGGGAAGAAAGGGGGGGGGGAGAAACATTGAAAACTGTTTGAGAAAAAACTCGCGGCAATAAATCAAACGCCAAATCCGGATTGTGTTTCTTGAAGCTCTTTCTGCAGACAAAATCGTATCGCTGGCTGAAGACTGATTTGGTTGAGCGATCAGGGCCATCGATACGGGAGTGTCTGCCACCACTGTCAGCGACCATCAAGCCTATAGAACCCTACAAATGGGGAATAATAAAAGGCGACAAAATGATAGCTCAGAGCATAGAATCCGATCGGCGATGCCCATGTACACTTACCTCACGTTTCGCCATCCGACCCAACCCTTTTTCTTGCCTCGTTAACAAACAAAAAAAGAAACACTGAAAGACGAAAGAAAGGACACAGAAAAAAAAATATGATTGATGATTCGGAAGGACATGAATGTCACTGTCCACGGATTCTGGTTGGCTTCCCATATTAATGAAAATTTTTTGACGCATGTGCAAATGCTCCATTGGACGTGATTTGAATATAAGTGTGTAAAGCTTCACGGCTGCTGGCTCGGTTGTTTGACACCGCATCGGAAGCTTAAATGTCAGGGGAGAGAGAGAGGGATGGCTGGGTATTGGGTTTGAAGATGATTGATCGAGCAGTATCAAGGAGCAAATTAAATACGTAAATAGCATCAAATTCAGACGTCACAGTCCAGGTACCTTCGTCTGTAAATCTGCTTACCATGAACCTTGAAAACCAGATGGTACACACAGACGAACGCACACATTGTGGTATTTGAAATCTTCCAATAAAAAGAGGGGGAAGCGATTTTCAGTAATTTTCTCAAATCGACAGATAGTGATAGATGATTTACGAAAACGATTTCGCACCCTTGAGTTTTTCACCAGAGTTACCATGCTTCAGCTAGGCTTAAAGCTATACATAATATTTGACTTATGACGCCATGGGTCCCGTGTTGGAATTCCTGCCTGGGCATTCTTTGTGAGTAATTTCATTATATTATCATTTGTCCTCATATTCGAGATTAGCCAAAAAGTGGCAGAAATTAGAAGTAAAATAAAACCAAAGCAATCAGTGCATATTTGAGTATGAAATTACTAATTTTTAATGCACTTTATGTATATTGTACACTGATAGCCTAGTGGTTAACTTTGCCACCGCATGATCAAGCAGTCTGTGTTGCTACTCACATCCCACTTTACATGTAATGGTCGCGTATTTTTCAGTACCTCTGTAACATCAAATACATCAAATGATGATATTGGTCGTGTAAATAGACTTGTTCAAGTAACAAGATCTTACTTTTACCGTTGAATAACCGTGACTATACACTCAGAGAACTAAATGCATCATATCGATTCATGCACCTGCATCGCTTGATACACTAGTGTGTTTTATGGCTTCTTTAAAGAATCAGATTCACATTTGATGCATATTACAGTCGAGATGCACTTCAATGCACCAGAATTCATCTTTTTTCGATGATGCCCGTAAACGTTTCGTCCGAGCTACATAAACTCTGTAGCTCAGACCAAACGTTTAAGTGCATCATCCGAAAAGATGCAGGAAGGTGCATCAAGGAACATGAACTGATGCATTGAAGTGCATCTCGATTGTAATAAGTCCTCCCTTGAATCAAATGATCCACTTTGGTGTTTCTTTCACGACATACATAAATGCACCCAAATGCATCAAATTTGAATCTGATTCTTTAAAGAAGCCATAAAACACACTTTAGTGCATCAAGCGATGAAGGTGCATCAATCGATATGATGCATTTAGTTTTCTGTGTGTAGATAAAGTAAAAGGTAATTCTACCCCTTGTACACCCAACGCCAAAGGAAACAATAAGCGAATTGTCCATCACAATTTGATTCGGTCTATGTTGCACGATGTGATGATAATAAATTGAAATAAATACGACAATAAGAAGAGTGTAATACTTGCTTCGAATCAACATAATTTCATTCCTTAAAACTACACAGAATGTAGAATAAGAAAGCAATGAAAATAGCGATGGACAATTTGCCTACCATCATCTTTGCCGTTGACTGAACATTGAATGCATATGGAAGAATGTGGAGGTGATGTGAGCGGCACCACGCTCCTGCCTCCTTTACCCTGCAAAAGGCTCAGCGAACCATAGAGCCACTTCAGGTAGGGACATTGCCGACAAAATCGTCCAACCCCGGAATCTAATCCGGACTGGGAATTGACAATATTTAACCGCGAAGTTGAGATAACACGGTAACCAATAAACCTCGAAGCCCAACTCTATCTACACGTTTATTGGCGGAGGTATGAAATACTGCTATACGGGGGAACGGATATTTGCACTTTGGCAGCCCAATTGAACAGATAATCCACGGGGGGCGCATATTTCCCGACAATGATTACCTCTACGTAGCTTGTAATTAATTGTAATAGCCAGTCCCCACATAGCAGAACGTGTACAGATGTCCTGCATTGGTGTCATCGCTTATCCTAATGCATATCCGGTATGAAGAATCCGGCAGGGGTAGGAATTGGGCGCAGAGAGGGTTGTTATTGTGGTAGATGCGGCTGACAGGGATAATTTGACTCCAGTTTCCATGTTCGAACTGTTCGGAATGGTGTTCCCTGGATGTACGCTAATTTCACCAATGCACATCTAATTGTGTTTATGTGAACGAGAAATACAAATTTGGTTTCTTTGATAGAAAAGAAAAAGGAATTATTTGTTTGAAACCTTGGTTTTAAATTAGCCCCGCCCAGTTCGCTCAACTTGTTGACACCAGGTGGTGTGCAATTACGTTCAACCTAGTAGACGCTGTACGCAAGAATAGCGGTGTAGATTCAACCAATGCCTGTCTGCTGCTTTAAATGTACATTTCAGTATTAGCATACACCACGTGACCATACACCAAACCGTACTCCGCTACAGAGCGTAGTTCAAACGGTGCAGACACCAAATACACTACGTGACACCCAGTGGCGGCGATTGGATTCCAAAACTAGGGGGGCAGGACAGTTTAATTTTCCTTGGTATATAAGGTTTATCATAGTGCGGGGCAAAAGTGGGGGAGGGGGCTCGCTCCTCCTAATCGCCGCCAGTGGTGACACCAAATCGACAACATGGACTGCTCGGTGTTGCACAGTGCGTAACCAACTAGACGCGAGAATCCAGGGAGAGTCGAAAAGTGCAGCGAACTGGACGGGGTTATTGTTGTCCCTTATTGTTAGGAACTTCTGGATAACTGCAATTGAGAACAAGACGAAAGACTACTATTTGTGATTAAATTTCGGACAAATTCCTCGAAAGCTTGGAATACATTTCCAAGGGACTACTCTCGGCTATTAAATTTTCACATCTGATCATAAGTGTACCTTGGCGGGGGCAAGGGTGCCCCTCCCCTTAAATGTCCTGGTGAACATCATTCATTTGTCGTTCATTTAAATCAGTATTTTTGGTTAATCCAAAATATTTTTTTTCTGTGTGAAGCTTCATTGTTTTTTCATGCACACGCTGATACATGTAAGATATGAAGGTTTGAGTTTTAAGGCCACTTTGGCTAATCGGTACTAGACATAAGTTTAAAGTGGAAGCAGAACCACTATAGTCCACGCGATTACTTCGTTAACGTCCAAGAACTGAAGAAAGCCGCCGCCACGAACGTGGGTGGGATTAAACAGCGGGCGAGTTGTTTTCGTCCAATCACACTCAACCTTCAGCCAATGGGCGCAGCTGTCATTCTGCTCGTCTACTCCACGTGGAGTCTGTCACATGACTGCGAATACGCTGTTGCCGTACTTTGCAACTTCAATGTGGAGACCGTGGGAAGGTGCTTGTGCGCGGAGGGACAAGGTGGCGTAGAATAGATGTGTGGCAACACTTTGCGTTGAATGTGATTGTTGCAGCTGGTGGGCGCGCTCCGTGGAGCCAGCCGGTCGTCAATGTAGCTAGCGCGTCGACTATATGTACCTTCACCGGGCATCGAACCCGGTACCCTTTGATTACAAGGTGACAACGTCATCACAACTTCATCCAGGACCCTTAAGATATGAAGGAAAAGAAACACTGTAACGTAAAAAGAGCGCAAAGGCCTGAGGAAGAAGGTTAAGAACCGATTAGTCTTGTTGAATTTAATTTGCCCATAGTTAATCAGCAAAGCGCCATAGACTCGGTGATCAATTTGTATTTATGGCATGCCCGAGGTTGACAAACGTCGCAGCATTCTGTTAGCACTAAATCGAACAGAAAGAACCAAACACTTGTTGACGAGGGGGAAAAAGCCATCGAAGACGCAAATCGCATGAGGAATTTCCAATGCCTATCGGTGGCAGAGAAGCGTCAGTGCCTAAAGATCACGGACGGCCTATCTCATTTATGCAAACACACGTGTTAAGAGACGCAGATGACATCTCGCTACAATGCTTGGCGCTATTGAACATTGTCCGTGGAAAAATAATATGCAGATCATGGCTTGAGATGCGTAGAACTTGCTGCAGCATCCTTTTAAGCCACCATATACAGCCGTGTTCACAATGCCGCCCTTCCTTCCACAGTGCGACGACGGGACCTGCATACTCAGCCCTTGACGCATGCTGCTGAGGAATCACAATGATCGCCTGTCGAACTGCTCTTAAGTGTTCTGTCGCCTTGAAATGTTTGGCCATTTGGTCTCCTCGATGATGAAGTGGTAACGTTGTAATGAAGGTGTCCCGGTTTCGATATTTGGTGGAGGCGCGTTTGGATCTTACTTTAAACTGTAGGTCCAGTCCCGATTAGCCTATCTGTGCATAAATTGAACTCAAAAACTCAACTCGTTTGCTCACTTCAACTGAATTAAAAGAAGGCAGCAAATGATTGCGTACTGTGAATAAATATACTACTTGAGTTGGCACCAAGGTGATGGCAAAGTAGTGGCCACCACGATTGGTTCAATACAACACCTAACCGAGTGCTAAATGTCTCCACACATTTATTTATTTATTTATTTGAGAAAATTTCAGATACAGCACAGGTGGCCATTTTACACTGAAATTGTCAACAATGAGAAAGCAATAATTATAATAAGCATAAAACTAAAATAAAAATAAATAAAATAAAATAAATAAATAAATAAGAAATAATTAAAAGTAACAAAACAACATAAAAGTGAATAGCAAATGAACAAAAAAATAAGTAAGAGATGGCACTATGTGATATTAATTACAAGTATTTCTTCTGATAGAAGACCGAAAGGCAAACTCGGAGGAAAATATATCAATACTTGAGGGGAGATCATTGTATTGTGCTGCAAGTCTATAAAAGAGAGATCTTTTTTGAATTTCTAGTCTAGGTTTTTTAGTATAAAATAACCTTGTATTGCGAGTTGTGCGCATAGGTACTCTAAAGTGGAATTCCTCAAGGAGTGTGTTGCAGCGGATTTTGCCATTCACAATTTTGTATAAGTAACTGAAATCATTCTGCAAACGTCGCTGATAAGCAGTTTGTAAATTTAGAAAAGACAAGAGATGCGGAGATGAAAAATTGCGTAATGAGGGAACCCTGTGACGGACTATAGCTAGGAAGAAGTTAAAGACTGAATCGAATCTGGAGAGGTGAGTGGGACATGCCATGGACCAGACGGGAGAGCAGTATTCTATTATTGGGGAGATGAATGATTTGAAGTACAAAGTGAGGGCTGATATGTCACTAATTTCAGTGAAACGGTAGAGTAAACCTAAGAGACGCATGGCCTTTTTTGTGGTGCATAAAATATGTTCCTCAAATGTGAGCTTTTGGTCGAAAACAATGCCTAGGTCCTTGTGAGAGGATACTGCTTTGATGTTATTGCCAGAGATGGAGTAAGATGACTTTAACAGATTCTTCTTGAGAGAGATAGTGAGAGTAGTACACTTGTCAGGATGTAATGTAAGGCCCCATGTCAGGCACCAGGAAGTAAATGTTGCTATGTCATTCTGAAGAAGATGAGTATCGTCGGAAGTGGAGATTTCCCTGAAAATTTTACAGTCATCTGCGAAAAGAAGGTAATTGCTAGAGGGAGCTGTGAGATGGTCGGCAAGGTCATCGACGAATAATATGAACAAGAGAGGTCCTAGAACACTACCCTGTGGAACTCCAGAGAGGACAGGAAGAAAGTTAGAAACAGTTCCAGGAAGAACAACACGTTGTTGGCGATCGCTAAGGTAGTCTGTGAGAAGGGTGAGAAATTTGCCATGAATGTTGAATCTATTGCATAATTTGTGAATCAGAAGACGATGACTAACAGTATCAAAGGCTTTGGCCAGATCAAAATATATTACATCTAATTGTGAATTATTTGAAATGCATTCCATAGCATGTGAGAGTAAAACAGACAGGTTTGTAAGACAGGAGCTACCAGGAAGAAAACCATGTTGCTTAGAGCTTAAGTACGGAGAAACAAATTTGTACAGTCTGTCTTTGATTACTTTTTCACAGATGATGGACAGAGGAGAGAGTAAGGAGATTGGTCTGTAAGATGAAACAAAATTTTTGTTACCACTTTTGTGAATCGGTGTGATGTTAGCTTGTTTCCAAGCGTGAGGAAAGATGCCTTCCGAAAAACATCTGTTCAAGAGAATGGAGAGGGGATAGCACAGGGATTGCACAGTTTTCCTGAGGAACACGGTGTTGATATCGTCCGGCCCTAGGGCACGGTGAACTGAAAGAGACGACAATAGATCCTTCACCTCATCGGGTGTAGTGACAAGCGTTGTTAGGGAGGAGGAACAGACTGATCTTACGTTTGGCAACGCTGCAAGGGAAGACGGGGGGCAGAAGTTACCATGAAAATAAGCGTTGAAGAGTTCTGCCCTTCGGTCCCCTATCGCACTTTCACTATCATGCGTAATTTCAGCTGGAATCCTACTGTTATTTTTCCTTGAGTTTATTAGATTAAAAAAGTTTTTTGGGTTTTCCGGGATTGTTGCAGTGATATTGTCTATATGTTCCTTATATTTTTTTCGAAGGAGGTTCTTTGACAACCTAAAGTGTAAGAAAACGTTACAAGTAAGGCGAGGAAACAGAAATACATGCAAAAAAATCGGTTAAGTAAGGCAGGGAAACAGAAATACATGAAAATTAAAATCGGTTAAGTAAGGCAGGAAACAGAAATACATGAAAATTAAAATCGGTTAAGTAAGGCAGGGAAACAGAAATACATGGAAATTAAAATCGGTTAAGTAAAGCAGGGAAACAGAAATACATGAAAATAAGAATCGGTTAAGGCAGCGAAATTACAAATGTACACAAAGGAAAATCGGTTGAAGGAACCAGGAAAATTCCTAAACAGAGAAACGTGTCAAAAACCCGGAAACTCATTGAATAAGAAAAGCGGAAAATTTCAAGGGTTCTTTTAGGAAGCTTAGCAGGTAAGATACATTTCCATACCAGCCTGGAAAGGAAGATAGTATCGCCAGGTAAGAGGGAGGAGAGGTGTAATGTTGCAAAAAGGGCAAAAGGGTTGTGTAGCTGACGGTCGTTCTCTTTTCCCTTGCAGTGAGGCCCAACATGGACTCGTGAGATGGCCCCCTGTTGAACCGCGCCAGTATGTCTACCATTACAGGGATGGTGTCTGGAAGCCTTTCACCCAGCGGCAACCCCGCGACCACAACCTTCAACTTGGACGCCATCTGCAGGAAAGTGGAGGAACCTGGACAGGAGGACGAAGATATGCCCAGCCCACAAGGTAGGCAATGTAGACTTTCAGAAAACACAGTTACCGCTGTGGTATGATTTTAGGAGTGAATAAGTCTGTTCCCAATTGCTTTTAAGTTGTTATTTTGGCTAACGTTTAACTACAGCTTTTTTATCAATTCATTCTGATTGTATACGGATTCTATATTGAACGAGACAATTTGTACTACAGCTTGTGGTGGACAAGCGTTGACCGTTGACAAGATCTCGCCGCCAAAGGGCTGGATTCAAGTTCCGGTCCAAGTAAAGTTGTTTAATTGTGATTGCTCATTGCTCTGTTTCATGTAGGGCTAGTTATAGACGTCATAGTGCCGCGTTGCCTTGAGGGGGATGGGGGGGGGGGCAAGACACCATTGCTCCCTCCCCCAGTTCACGTAGAGGGTATTTATATTTACATACATAAGATACTGTCGATTCCAACATTGCCCTCCAAAATGTATTTTAAGTTGGTGTCTCTGATGGACGTCCGAGGTCTCCCCGATGGCGTAGTGGTAACGTCATGGCCTTGTATTCAAGGGGTGCAGGCTTTGATAGCCGGTAGAGGCACATAGTGATTCGAATTCCACTTTAAAATGTAGGTCCAGTCCCAATTAGGCTATCTGGGCATAAAAGTAACAAACTCAGTCAATCAATCCTTTTCCGGGGAGAGGCAAGCAAGGTAATTTTTTTCCTGGGGGGGGGGGGCAAACTAAGCATTTTCCCCCCATAATAGTGTTGCCCTCCTCAATAAAACACTCCTTCAGGCTTAAGTAATCATGTTCCTGCAACTATTTTACAATAATTAACATATGTGACTAAAATGAAATTATGTGTGTGAAATGTATAATTTTAGGTTGACATTGCTGTGTCACAAAAAGGAACCATACCGTCGTTCCTTTTAAATATCAGGGTAAAAATAGGAGACCTGAGACATGGTTATAAGACGGCTTCACAGACCTAAATACTTCCAGCGGGCTTCATAATCGAGAGTCGAAGTAGAATTTTCGAAACATCACCTTAGGTTTATCCTTTGCCACAGCTGTTCATGCGTATATTATAGTGTAGTTAACGGGATCAGAACAAACGAGGTTTTACTGTATGTGGAGGGTGTGCCGATGTCGATGTATGTTTGTGTGTGATCCACGAGGCGTTTGCTTCGCTTTGATCTAGAAGGCTGTTACGTAGAGTGCCAATAAAACAGGGGGCCAACAAAGGGACACGCGAACGCATTCTCAGCTGTGTGGCATCTTTTAGTCAACAGGCGATCTTTATCTTGCATCAGTCACGCGATTCGTATGTGACAAAATGACTCATTTTACCTCCGGAAAAATATTGGAGCGGTTGGAGTCGAGAAAGAAGAAAAATGAAAGCTGTTCCGGTGGTATCCAATTCTTAGTTTCGTCCTCAACAGTGATGAATTCAGGGGGTGGCCCTCCCCTCGGAAATTATAAAGTCCCCCGCGAAATTTTCAATACTGGCAGAGCATTGGAACAATAGCTTGAAATTTGTCAACCTCGTTACTGTGCCTTTCCTTCATTCACTTAGAACGTACCTTTTCTGGCTTTCCTAATAAGCACGGATTCAGTTCTCTTTATAATTCGAAAGTAAATTAATAAATTATTAATAAATAAAATGAAGATATTAGTAATATTGAACAAGCAGAAATTCACACAAAACATTCAGCTCTAACCACGACACCCTGTTCTGCACTTTGCAGACTAGCGAGGCTCTGGCGTTTGGACACTGCCGGTATAAGACCCTGTGGAGTTCGTGTTGTGTCGTCCCTTATGTTTGGGAATGTCTCTCCACCCTTCTCACCTTATCGCCATTCATCCTTATCTTCGCGATTAGTCAAAAGTGGCAGAAAAGCGAAGCAAAATAAACTAAATCAATCAATCAAAGCTGTCACCACGAATTCCCTATACTTTTCTGTCCTATATTTGGGATAAACTTATACATCCCCATGTGCACCGCTGAATAAAAATAACTTTTGATTAAATTGAATTGTCAAAATTAACAACCAGCATTTAGTCATTGAGTTATGTATCCTTTCGCTATCGTACTGTTGCTTCGCATAAGAAAATAGTCCCCATTTATTTCAACGGTGGTTGCATGAAACACCTGATGGTTTTAAGAACGGATATGGTTCTGGTTTTGAAGAAACAATAATGGTTTAGTACGCTATATTCAATTGCTGATGTTTTGTCTGGAGATTTTTTTCCTACTGGAGAAATTTGCATGGTTTTGACACTAGTTTACTTCAGATATGCTCCTCTGGTATCGGTGTTTTAGCATTTGTTAAGAAACGGTCGGCAGTCACTTTGCTTTGAAGTCCTGCGTATATTGTTAGCAGTGCATTGCATTAAAGCACTTTTGAAGTAAACACCCCAGTTTTTTGTAAAAGAGCATTTTGAAATACATGTGCAGCATTGTTGTGTTTTTTTAGGGCATTATTATTGCATTTTTATAGAGCGTTTTCTGATATTGTGCATTACAATTATATTTTGTAGACATTCATGGCACTAACATCTGGGAGAATCCCATTTGCGTGTAAGTTAATATCAAAAGTAACTTCGTACCAGTACAGGGAAAAACCCGGGGAAACACAATCCTGACTGACAGAATATAGGAAGAACATTTGTGGCTAGTTTTGGTTCGATAAGGAATCAATCTTACCATATAAACAAGCTTGAGTTGAAACGAAGGCCGCAGAACTGCGCGGTGGTACGTTTTGTGCAATTTTTCTTCTCCCCCCGAGCAATAATCTCTTAATGCTCCAGAGGTAAATGTGTCATTAGCAAAGAGGTTAATGCTCTTTTCTCCAGTAATTCAAAATCCTTGCCCCCTCGCTCCGGGGAGTCCCTGGGGGGAAAGCGAAACAGTGTCGAAAAATCGCAGAAGAAGAAGAATTTACGACTGTAATTATTAGTGTTTTTTTTTCTCTCGCTCAAGCCATTTCGAATTTTCCGTCAGCAGCATTTGCCCACTAATCGTCCCATGTATTCTTATTTTTCTTATTTCTTCTATTCCCCGCCCCCTTCCTCTTCCTCATCCGTACATTTTTGCTGTCCTTCTTGTTTCGACGAACATTTTAATCTGATATGGCCATATTTGGGAAAAGTGATCTCGCTCGGCAAAACCGATTAATTAAGGATTGGTGTTGTTCCGTGCGCATGCGTTGTGTAGTAAATCTAGTTTTTTCCCTCGGGAAAACCGAAAAGGAGAGGTAAAAAAAGTGATTGTGGTGGGGGAGAGAAGGTAACGTGCAGGAATGAGAATTGCCTCATTATTACAAGCACCAAGCAGTTTTCAAAAGGAGGCAATCTCTCACTTTTCGTCATTTCTTCGTCAGTGTTGCCAACGGCGGTGTTCAGTTCCTCACCGAAGTTGCCAATGTCCTTGCTAGAATGTATCATCGTGCTCGCTTGTAGAGTGGGGTGCACAAGTATTACTAGGCAAATTGTCTATAAATATTTTCATATTTTTTTTCTATTGCATCATCCTGCGTGTTTTCAAGAATTTGATTTTTTGGTGTGTTGGTTCAAAGGTTGTTAGCAGCCGGTATGACATTTTGTTTCAAATCTCGAAACTCTCATTGCCTTAATCAAAGACAATATTCATGGTAATGATACTTATGCATCTACCCGCACTGTTGGTCATTCTTTGTACTGTTTATTCTCTTGTATTTTTAGCGAAGTCTTCCTTCAAGTGTGTTCCTGTTGTAGCAACTCCGATTTCTCTCGGTATGTTCTTCTTTCACATTGTGATTTTATTTCAAACAATATACATTGAAAATCCATTAGCTCTAAATCAGTTATTTCTCATACCTGTTGCTTAAGAAGAATAAATCTAAACTCAAGACCATGTAAAGTTCTGACATCGAATGATCAGTCGTAAATATCACACGTAAGGAAGTAACACATTTTTTACAGAAAGATGCCACTGAGATTTGCGGAGACATTGCTCCATGTACTCCAAAATTGAAGGATGTAAGCTTTTTGCAGAGAAATAACTGAAGGATAAAATCCTTTGCACAGAATTAACGGAATGATAAAAGCTGTTGCACAGAAATAACGGACTGATAAAAGCTTTTGAACAGAAATAACAGAATGATATAAGCTTTTGAATAGGAATAACTGATTGATAGAAGCTTTTCAATAGAAATAACGGAATGATATAAACTTTTTAACACAAATAACACAAGATAAGTCTTTGCACAGGAATGACAGAAGGATTCAAGCTTTTGACACAAACAACTGAAGGATTCAAGCTTTTGGCACAAACAACTGAAGGATACAAGCTTTTGGCACAAACAACTGAAGGATACAAGCTTTTGGCACACACAACTGAAGGATACAAGCTTTTGGCACAAACGACTGAAGGATACAATCTTTTGGCACAAACGACTGAAGGATACAATCTTTTGGTACAAACGACTGAAGGATACAAGCTTTTGGCACACACAACTGAAGGATACAAGCTTTTGGCACAAACGACTGAAGGATACAATCTTTTGGTACAAACGACTGAAGGATACAAGCTTTTGGCACACACAACTGAAGGATACAAGCTTTTGGCACAAACAACTGAAGGATACAAGCTTTTGGCACAAACAACTGAAGGATACAAGCTTTTGACACACACAACTGAAGGATACAAGCTTTGGGAACAAATAACCAAAGGATACAAGCTTTGGACACAAACATCTGAAGGATACGGGCCTTTGCAAAGAAATAATTCGGGGATAAAAGCGTTTTCACAGAAAATAATAACTTGCACGACTGACGGCTTCTTCGTAATGCAATTTTGCACCGAATTTAAAATTTATTTACGATTTTATTTTTGTGCTTGCCAAACTCTCCTGATTTTTAATGAATGTGTACATGATTTGGCACCACTGCGAACACACGACGGAAAGCTGTGTACAAATTGACACTCCGCCGCTGAGCTGATGGAAATGAAGGCACGGAACCGGTTGTCGTCTTCATTTACAAAATCTTTGATTTGACATATTTCTTGTATCATCCTTATTAAGGGAAAGGAAGAACCAGTTTTTTTTCCCTACACGTTTCTCAAGAAACTTGAAATGCTGTCGCATTTTCATTGCCCATTTTCTTCTTTTTAATTCCTGATTTCCTTGTGCTTCTTTTTCCACGAATTTCCTTTTCTACCCCTTCTGTGGGATGTGCATGTGTTCCTTTGTTCACCTGTCGTCATTCCGTTTGTTTTCGTCCTGTTTTTGTTTAGTGTTGTTTTTTTCCTCTCTTTTCGGGTGGTATATTCACTTCTCAATTTTTTTTCGGACAAAAATGACTTTGAACAGTGTTTCCTACAGTATTATTATTTAATCACAGGTACCAAGCATCTCGTTTTAAAACTATTTGTTCAGGGTTGGAAACCCAATTAAGATTAAGGTACTTATAATTTTTCATTTTCATTGATGCTGATAAATTAGTTGAAATAACGTGAAATAACCATGACTAAATTTTATATCTTCTCATAAAATACCCACCTCGTAGAAAGGTGTGTAATAAAAATAGTTTTATTTCTGTCGTTTTTTCTTGGTTCCTTGAATACATAAGTTAAAATAGATAAACATTTTTCTATCTGAATAAATTAAGTATTATAGTAAAGGTATGTATTCTCTACTTAAAACACAAAACCAATGTGAAATGTTTAATTATTTTTTATTTGGCAGAGTAATTTTGCGAACGTGATGAAGCAATATGCTTTCTTTAAATTTGTTTAGGTTTTTCTTGTTACAATCAACACTCGCATAGTTACGTAAATGGATAGATCTGATTCTGCGTGTTGTTTACCTTCCTCAAATATGACCAGAGAGTTTGTCATTGTTATCTTATATTGATTTTTGTTTCGTTATTTTTTCCTCTGCTATTTTCATAACATCATGTTCTTCCTTTCCTTGTCTAGTTCTTTGTGTCACGTTGTATCGTATTTAATTTCTATGTTTTCGTATTTCTTATATTACAATGCATCTTTCACCATTTATTATTATTTAATACTCGCTTGAATTTGCTTAGTTTCCCTTTGCTTTGGTGTTTCATTGGTTTACACTGCTTTGTATCTTTTGTTTGCATGTTCATTTCACTTGTTTTCTGTTTTGTGAAGTTATTCTATTAGCTCCAGTTCTGTTTTATGCTGACATTAATGATTTTTTTAAATCATATGTTATCCTTTTACATTGAAATTGCACGTCGTAATTTGCGCCGGCAGTCTAATGAGCCAGAGGCTTAACGTCATGGATATTCCTGTATTCTCTCCAGCATAAGTTTATTTTCGTACAGTGTACAACAAACTCCTGAAGCCTATGTCTAATGTATATTGCGTCCATCTTATGTGGATATTTTTATTTTTGCTTTCCTTTTGTTTAGAATTAATATGTGCATCTTTCATTGTTATTTCTCTTCTGTTATTTCCATGGTTAGCTTCCGTTGTCATTTTTCTTATTCTTTTCATTTAACCGCCTTTTATTGTGCTTGTATTTTTCGTCGCATTTCTCTCACTTTCGGCTAATCGTCCGTGCTTTGTCTGGGATTCGAACCAGGGGCCCTGCCCGAACCACTCCGCCACGGAGGTCGACATACTGTGGTCATTGAGCTTAACGAAAAGAAAACACAAGAAAGAGAGAGACCGAATGGGGAAAAAAAACAAGAATTGCTTTCGTACATCCTTTCTCGTAATTTCTTCACTCTTGACCACTTCTGCAAGGCGATATGATCTCCAAACAACATCGTTCGATCATTCCCTGCTCAACTCTCTTTACTTTACCAACTTGTCTTTTTTTGCACCGAAAAAAATTTACTCCTCTTTTCCAACTGGACTGTAAAGAGTGAACGATCACCCGTGTTTAGTTGGCGAGCTACGCAGTGTAGAGGACATTGACTGGTTTTCCCCCCTGTTTTGATTTTGCAGTAACTTCTTCCCGCGCTTCTTGCGTTGCCACCCCTCCCCCTTCCAAATCTGAAACTTCACGATTCCTCTACGAGCTTTTGCTGTGTCCCTTAACACAGGATGTGACGTAGAAGGCTCAACCATAATCACGTTTCCTGTCCCTTGATTGTATTCTGTGCATGCCTGGAGTTCCCAATAAATACGCTTTGGAATAAGCAATGAACTGACGGGCGTTAACACATGGGACGAATGACGCACGTACTTGTACGTTTTCTTCAGGCTTTTCTGCCGAAAGAGCGATGCCCCTCCTGCGAATTTCTTTTTCCACTCTTTTTATTCTTTGTCTTTTTTAATTAGTGTCCGTTTCAATAGATCTTTCACGAAAAAAAATACATTGGTTTATTACCCCCAAGACGTACACATTTGTTTCCTATCTAGACTGGTTTGTTGTTAAATTGTTGTGTTTTCTTAAGCTGTTTCACGCCACTCTTTTTTGCATATAGGCCTCCCCGATCGCGCAGTGGAAGCGTCGTCGCCTTGTAATCAAGGGGTTCCGGGTTCGATTCCCGGTGGAGGAACATAGTGGTTCGGATTCCACTTTAAACTGTAGGTCCAGTCCAGATTAGCCTTACTGTGCATAAAGTGGACTCAAAACATCTAATCAATCCAATCCATTTTTGCATATAGGCGGATCGTTACGATGAGAATTTGGTTTCATATTGGAACCTTCTGTTGTTACTTTTACAGAAGGAACTCGAAAGTCAACTTCATCTGCGTTGTGCGCACTTTAAACGATGTATTCGTGCAGACGTCACGGGTTCGAATTTCGGCCTGGGCGTGGGGTGTTCTTTGTGACTGACCCTTCATCATCATCATCACTAGGCCTCGGAAGTTGAGGAAAAATCTTTTTTTTTCCTAGTGTCCGAAGACGGGGTCCAACATAATATATGTTCATTTTGGGTCATTGAAGGCCAGAAAAAGGTGGGTTTTATTTGTCCTTTTCTGCCTTTTTTGGCTTATTGGTCCTCTTTTAGCCTTTTTTTAGGTGTTAACGGCTTTTTTTTTTTGCAACTTCACCTTCTTTCGACTACGTTTTTACTGCCCATTCTCAATTCGAATCATCGTCAGTTCATCACCTCTTAAACATCCTTTCTGTAGTAATGAAATAAAAAATATATATATTTGATCCATCCCTGAAGCGAGAGAAAAACATTTTTGGACGACTGAAGCAGGTACGGTACAAGGTCCTTTAACCGTAGCTTGTTTTGAAGCTTTCAGCACGGTGTATACGACCAGACAGCACGCGCGTGCAAAGATCTCAAGTCAGATAAGGATAACTGAAGTTATTAATTAATTTGGATCACATTTATACGTCCTTTTTTCCGGTTTTAGGTCCTTTTTTTATATTTTTAGGTCTTTTTATAGTTCTTTTTTTGTGCAATTAATAGGTCTTCAACTTCCGAGCCCTAGCCATCACTCATCCTCAACTTCGCGATTAGCAAGTGCCTGAAAAGCGAAGTAAAAATAAACCAAATCAGTAACAAAGTATTGTTGCAGGTTAACGAGAAAATGGCAATATTTTCATAGGGCAGGTTCGCTCCATACATTGTGGGGAAAGCTCTTCGCCGATTATCATCCATTTCAACAAACAAAGTATCGTCATCTGTGCTCGTGTCCCGTAGTTTGTATATCCTGCGTCCTAGGTTTCTAGAGCTAGGTTAAGCTGTGTAGCCTAGTTAGTGGTGCAAGTAGAGATACGTCAAGCCCGCACGGGATTCGAACCCAGGCCCTTGGAGCGCCAGACGACCAGGCCAGTCATTGGATTTATTTTCTGCTACTTTTGGCTAATCGGGAAGATAAGAACGAATGGTGATTAAGATGAGATGGTTGTAAGTCCAAACGCCAGAGCCTTGCTAGTCTGCAAAATGCAGTCCTGGGTACAGTCACTACTGAACAGGGCAGGACGATTATAGAAGTGCTGTGGCATTATGGTAAATTAGAAAGAATTACGTGACTGCCATACAGCTACTTAAAAAATCCACTTATTATGGATGCATGCAAAACGAAGAAATATATTGGAGTTTTCGGTTCAACCCACGTAGCTAAACGCACTAAAACTTAACTCAGAATACAATTCTAATGGCCGTATCAATTAGTCAAGTATACGACTTCTTCGTGTCCAGTTATGGCAGGAATTTGGTCCAGTTCCTAACACAGAAGGGGAGGATAGGATTGATATTGCCTTTTTTAAAAACTGGTTCCCGATATTTCTATTTCTGTATGTGTGACCTGATCCCTCCCTCTCGTTTATACCTCCCCCCTCCTTCTCCTGGAGTCAAGTCTTTCGCCGATCGGTCACGGAACTCCATGGTTTGTAAGGCTACAGAATGCAGTAAAAAAGGATGTGGGTTTTAGATTTCAGTATTGCAGAGGCGACTAAGGGTCCATTACTTAACGAACTTACACCTGGAGGTCTTTTTTCTCTTTTGCGTTCGTAATTTTTTCATTTCTCTCTCTCTTTCTTTGTGGTTTTTCTTGGTGACTTTTTCGTCGCCTCGCCTCGGCGCCGCACCTGTCTCCCGGTGGCTGTAAAGACGATTTACATGCACGAGTACGGTAAGCAGAAAGTAACCTATTGTACATGCACATCGATTGGCGTTGCCAACTTGCTAGAGTTTTCTCCAGCTTTAGTCTCTTAGTGAGAACCAGGAATAGCGATAATTGTGGATATGTATGCTTTGGTCCAGTTGTGCACCCTTCCTCAACAGTGAAGAAAAGGACATGTCCTCACATAGAATAGTATTATTCTGGCTAGAGTACACGCGCCAGAGACTTGTTAGCCTGCAAATATCAGTTGGAGTGTGGACGACCTTGCACCCAACGTTTTGTTTTGATACATTCCACCTATTAGGCAAACACGTGTCTTCTTGCTATTGATTGATTTGCTTTATTTTACTTCGCCTTTTGTGCCACTTTTGGCTAATTTCCGAAGATGGAGATGAGATATGATTATGATGAAATTGATGAATGGACACTCGCAAACATCCATGTCCAGGCCGAGATTCGAACCCGTGACCCCTGGCGTCGTAGCACGATATCAGTGAGGAACTGTTAAAAGTGGAGTCTCCGTACTAACCGTTGTCCAATCACAGCGCAGGCCGGTTATTTTGACAAAATCCTGTTTCCCTACTGGCTGCTTTGGGGAGGTGGAATTTTAACGTTGTCACTTCTTGCCCAAGCGGTAGGCATAATTGGCAGGTAAACGCGGCAACAGAGGGTCACTGCCATGTCTCCGCACAGGTTTCTGGTCCGGCGGTACTGTAGAATCAGTGTTGCCCGCGAGACAAGAAGAAGAGACGAGACTTTGATCTGTTCCGTCTCGCGAAAATGCCTTCTGGTGTCGAAAATGTTAGTTTGTCTCAAGAACAACATTAGATCACTAAGGACTGAAACTTCCAACACACTAAGTGGCAAAGGTTTTCAAAGTTGTCCAAAAGTCCACTTTGTGCACAGATAGTCTGATAAGTATTGGCCCTACAGCTTAAAGTGGGGTCCGAATTACTGTGCAATGTACAGTCACCGTCAAAAAAGATGGGACAGCTAGATCCTGAAATGCTTGTTTCCCTGCAAAGCGTTATGTGTCTTGTGTAACTACTGCGAGCGATGGTAGAAGTTGCCATTGAACTTTTGCTATTAAAATCCACTCATCGCCGTAGAATTAGGCAACACACACAACGCCTAGCAGAGAAGCCAGTATTTCAGGATCTATCTAGCTGTCCCATTTCTATTGACGGCGACTGTACCTCCACCGGCTCACTTCATTACAAGGCGACAGTGTCAGGTTTATTGTCGAAATATCTCCCAACTAGTTAGCGAGCCTACAGACAGGGTTAGCGATTGGTGTTGGGTCGAGATGACGTCAGCGACTCGCTCGTTGATTGGTGGATTATGGAGTTACGACTCTCTTCCAAGTCACGAATGCACAGCCGTTAGGGAGGCTTGCGCCGTCAGATCTATGTACAGTCACCGGCATAGATAATGGTAAGCAAATTGACCACAGCTATTTTCATTACTTTTATATTCTACCTCCTGTGTTGTTTAAGGAATGAAACTATGTTTGTTCGAAGCAGGCATTGACGTCTTTATTTCAATTTATTGTCATCACACTGTGTAATTCAGACTGAATGAAAATGGTGGTGGACAATTCACCTACTGTTTCTTTAGCCGTTGGGTGTACGTACCATGGAATCCCTGTTAAGGCTCGGTTGGACCTTTGGCATGCAAATGGGCGAATTTTTTTCAAATTTTCCTCTCCATTCGAAAAACTTCTTGGATATTTCAAAATATGAAACATTACATCAGCTTAGAATTCCTTCTAGAGCATTGACGTGAATCTTCATGTAGTTTTCTTTCATTGTTGTCTAGATATTATCAATAGTTTAATAGACTTATGTCATCACAAAACTATTGATAATATCTAAACAACAGTGAAAGAAAACTACACGAAATTTCACGTCAATGCTCTAGAAGGAATTCTAAGCTGATGTAATGTTTCATATTTTGAAATATCCAAGAAGTTTTTCGAATGGAGAGGAAAATTTGAAAAAAATCGCCCATTTGCATGCCAAAGATCCAGTCGAGCCTTAAGCCTCCTCCCTCAGGCCACTTTTGACCGGTTCAGTCCAGTGGATAAAATTAGTGAGAGATCCGATGTCAGAGTTGGCAACGCTGTCGATGTTTGCGAGTGCAATCGAGGCTTTGCAGAGGGAATGTCGCATGACCCTTCTGCATGGCTTTCGATAACCACCAGCCCAGTTTTACTGCCTTCAAAAAGTCGTAATATTCCAAGGCTTTTGCCGAGTGCCGTGGAACCCTGTCGCTTTGCACGCAGGTAATGAGAAGTAACCAGCATGCTACGTGCGCCCCCTCCCCTTTTCCACCGCTACATGCCGTTAAGAAAAATGCATCGCTCTGCGCAGCTCCATAAAAATATATATCCCAGTACGGCTCGAATTTCATATTTGGGGTTTCCTTTATTACCCTCCTTTCACCCCACGTCTTGTTTCTTCTCACTGCCCGTCTGTTCTTTGATTTCGTCTGTTTCTGCAAGGCGAACCTCTGCACAGTGAACAGATTGAACTGCCATGTATGCAGTGTTGCCAGGTCTGACGATTTACCAGGTCTGACGATTTATCAGGATACTGTCTTTTTTGTTTGTAAGTCCGCTTTATGCACAGACAGGCTAATTGGTTTACATGGAGTAATAAAAAATTCAAATTCAAAATTTGCTACTCCACCACCTTTTTGACTGGTAGAGTGAGTCACAGGCCTCCCGCATAGCCGAATGTTTATCGGTCTCACCTTGGGTGCGAGCGGACCAGGAGACTGTAAATCGCTCCACAGGGTTGTCCCAAAATAATATCAATATTAATACAAACAACCATATACACCATATACAGGGTGTACCAGAAGTGATAGCTCAAACAAACTGAAAAGTACACGATAGTAGAAGCAAAATAGTCTCAGTAAACGTCGCCAAGGAACCGTTTGCGGATGTATAATTACGATCCAGCACTGACTTGATTGTTTGTACTCATTGCACACTTGTCTCCTTGCGCACTCCGAGGTTTTTGTTTAAAACTGAACACTGCTGCACGTGTAACATACTGTACAGTACAATAGTCCTTGGTAAAAGGTGAACCTTTTAATACTGTTATTTGTTACTAAGAAGGACTATGCTGCCACCTCACACGTGAAAAGCATACGATGTGTACAAACAATGAAGCCAGTACCTTTTCACCGTCTCAGTTGCGCTATCACTTCTTGTACATCCTGTATAATTTCATCAAAGCTATCATCACAAACTGAAAAAATGGTAAGCGGATATTAAAATTAAAATCCTCAACATAATACAGTAGCGTATCATAACGAAAATATTACTTGTTATTACAAAGCCAGTCCCATTAAGTAATTAAGATCATGACTTACGAGGCATAAAAGTATAAAGATAAAAGGGGGAGGGTCATGTAATGTAAAGTTACGGTGACCAGGATGATTAAACTTTTTGTTCCAGCTATTCTAAAAATATATATTTAAAAGTAGACAAAAAAAGCATTGTTTGATAATGAATACGAGCGTAATTTACAAGTTTTAAATGTTATGAATGTACATTTGAGAATTATGCAAATGTCTAATTGTTTCCACGGCTGCTTTACAATTCAAATAACCGCCTAAATTCCACGACGAGAACTGTGCAATGCATGTTGTTTCAAAAGCATGGGATTTCATTGTTTTGTATTTAAAGCATGAAACGTCGTCTTATCTTTTTCTTTTTGTTTCTTACTTTCGGTTTTCTTGCGTATTGCGCAGCCGTTATCTAAAGTGCACCGTGAAACAGCCCTTAATTCGGAACGAAACGCCAAAGGTACACAGCGGGGACATTAGAAAGAGGAGTGATCCAGACATCGAAGAATGCTGGTTGCTTGTTTTTTGCTTTCTGCAAACGACTACAACCTACCGCAGTCATTTAAGATTACTGCCAATCGGTCATTTTGCGGAAAGCATGCATTTGCAATCGAGACCGCCAACAAACTGTTGCCGGGGATATTACACGAAAGGCAACAGTTGCATTGGATCCGGGTTTCGGCCAAACTTCTACACTGCTGAGTTCGACGGACATTCTGACGATGTGCTCATGAGCGTGCCCAGACTAATCTATTTGGGGTGCCTTAAGAGGAGTTTCCATTGTCTATCGGAACAATGTTAGCCTAATTGTCGTAACATGTTCCTTTTTCACAGACAGTATTAGGTATATGAAGATGAAATTTTAACATTGTAGTCTCGTGAGCATTGGTTATCACTTTAGCACTGGTTTTTCCATCATTGTCACGATATTTATATTATATAACTTCAGTGGCCCACTGTAATAAAGGGTGTTCCGTATAGAACGCCGAATTTGAATCGAGTGCTATTGTTTTGTTTGGAGGTTGGCATCGGTTGCCATGCCGATTAATGTAGCCTCAATTGTTTTGACTCGTTTCTTGTGGTTTCCTTCCGAATATCCTCGAATAATCCAGGAGCGTGAAATCCATCCATCCGCTAAGAACGACTGTGTGGGGTGGGTTTTGGCAGGCGGAGTGTGATGTTACAACTTGTGATTTCTTCTTATGGGGGTTTGTGAAGTCACAGGTGTACGCCAAAAAACCACGAACCCTTTTGGAACTGAAGGCGGAAATCATACGGGTGATTGGAGGCATCGGGACAGACATCTGCGAGAGGGTTATCAATAATTTTGTGGAGGCAAACTCAGTAGGGGTGACATTGTCTTTCATACGTAAATGGGAGATGTTACTGCTTACATATATGTGAAATATAACTATTTTCATGATATTTTCCCAATTTTTATTTAATTTTCTAATTCGGCGTCCTATACGGAAAACCCTATATAAATGGTCAAAACAAATCTTTCTCAATCTTACTCGACAAACACAATTTCCGTTATTAAGACACTATTAATATCATTTTATAAGCTGCATACGGCTTCTTAACAAGCCTTGCGAGTTGAAGAAGGTTGCATTAGCAAATCGGGGCTGTGCTCGGGAGAGGGCCGATTTCGCTTCCCGAGTTCTTCACTGCTTTCGTTTGAAAATGTTCAATTTTTTTTCAAAATTTCGGAGGGCCTGTAGCCTCGCAAAGGTCACCCCTTTAAGGTGAATGAAAATAGTTGTGTACAATTTGTGTGCATGTATCTTTGAACTTGACTGTACATATAATTGCTTGTGGAATTCCAATATTAACCGTTTCCTATACAGAACCGACAGACAGACAGTGTTTTCTCGTGGTGCAGTCGACCTCTGTACACCCAAAATCCCTCGGAACCTGGCACGGTGAGTTGTTATTGTGTGAAAAGAAGTATGCGTCTGTGAAAAATTCCGGCACTCGTAGCCAGCCATATAACACACTCGTAGGTTTAAAAACGGACGCCAGGTCTGCCCACACAGCAGAGAAGAAAGGGGAGGGAGGGAGGAGAAAGAAGGAACATGGGAAGGGGAAATGTTGGAGAGAGAAAGAGAGAGAGAAATCATTTTTGTGGCGGCTCTGATAGCGCGCATGTGCGATTCTTTTCAGCCTACGAATAAATACGTGTGGAATTCTCATGTACTGTCAGTATCCGAGCCTTTAGACAGGGTTTGATATCTCGGAGATGCAGACGTTAACTGAAAAATATGCTCCCGCAGGGGGGCGCAGTCACAAATTTTAATTATCATCGTCATCATCACTATTATTATTACTACTATTGTTGTTATTATTACATTACTATTACTACTACTACTTATGCTTTTTTTAAAAATACATACATTTGTAATTTCCATATTCGGTTATCTATATACAATTTCACAACTATATACTTAACATTAATTCATGTAGTACAAAAAGCTAATAAAACAATCAAATGCTGACCAATGCAAAATTTATTGTTGAAAAAAATATACACTAAAGCGTAACTTTTCCACCCTTTAGCAGGCTCTTCTTCAGACAAAGATTCACAATAAATAATTTTAGTGTCTTATTTTACAATAAATTTTGCTTTGGTCGGCATTTGATTGTTTTACAAAAAGCTGTTTTTTATAGTTAGATAAGATTGTAAGCTTAAATGTAACCCTACTTCAAATACTACTACTACTACTAATAATAATAATAGTTGTAACTTACAGCCTGTAAGTCACAGAAAACAATACTTTTTGTTATAAAATATCGCTAGAATTTCGCTATTCGAATTACATTAACTCTGTCCAGAAATCTCAGGGGGGAGAGGGACAAGTGCCCCCTCTGCCCCGTTCCCTTACGGGCGCCCATGATGGCCGTTACTAAAAAAGGACACTAGAGGGAGAGAACAGTAACTGCATTTAGGGATTATTCCATCCAAAGGATCGAAATGAATCAAAAGTTGAAGCCCATTGGCGCATCAATTGGCAGAGTTAAGCATGTAATTTTGGTTTCTTTGAAATTATCGTGTCTTATTTTAATTGATGCATTGTTGGTGCATGACACTGAACAACAGCTGATAAAAATACCCTTTGATGCATTTCTCTGTAATTTCATTCATCAGAAATGGAATAGAAACTACTTGAACTTGTAATTAGATAGGGGATTTCTAGTTCCTTCCTATTGTTTTCGGACATTTCGGTTCGTCCTAGACATATTCTATTTAAAAATATTTGCGTTTAATATACACAAAACCTCCCCGTAAAACGCTTAAATAAACAAAAAAAAATCCTATAAATGCCTAAAAAAAACCTGTTTGTGTCGCGCGTTTTAAACCTTTGTGTAAAAGAACTTTTATTATGGCCTTCATCGCAAAATTAGTAAAATGTTGAGTGACAATGGATGAGGCGTTCTCCGTTGTTGAACAGCTGTACCTCCCATGTGGTCAAAGAGACGGTAGGTGTAGGATGCCAAAGGTGCAGGCTTGTTTTTGGAACTGAATCCTAACTACAAAACCATTACAATTATTATAGCTCCGATCTTACGGCGGGCGGCCTACATGCTGGCAATGGAAGTGGGGAATAAGCCGCAGACCAACCAGACAACAGCGGTGGCGCCGAGAGTTACGACGTCGCGGGAGGAGGTGCTGCGCGCACCTCTTTCTGCAAGCTGCTGCGTTGCTCATCTCGCTGGATTGGTCGCTTCCCCGCTCCCCAGTTAAGGCATGTAGGCCGCCCGGCGTAAGACCAGACAAGAGCCACAGTGGCTGTTCATCGAGGATCAAAGACCACTGCGAGTCTGCCCTGGGAACCAACACCAGTTGCAAGCATGAGGTGTGCATCAATAACTTGTGGCGTGGAGGGGAATTTCTCCATGTACAGATATGGGAAAAAATACTTCCTCCACAGAGCATTATTACCAGTAGTCTTATGGGGGAAGTATTTCTTTTCGCGACTGTACAAGCGCCTACTCGCGGACGACCGAAAGATATTCACCCATAGCGAACATTGAAAAGCATATGGTGGTGCAGTAGTTCAAAAAATGATAGTTTTGTGGACAAATTGTATATTTTTTTTGCAATGAAAGAATAGAATTAATTGCACTGAAAACAGTGACTTGTTACATACGCACCTAAGAATCCGTTCTATACGTATAATATTAGTGTTGTCCATTCAGATAGAAACACTTTCTTTTTTTCAAGTTTGGCGGCTAGCTGTCCTTTCAGTGACTTATCAGTGTCTGTCAGTCAGTCAGCCATTCACACTCCCCTGGCTTTGTATGCTTATCGTAGCCTGATTGCTGACAAAACGTTTTTCAATGGCTATTCTTCGTCACAAAGACCGCGATCAGTGGGTCTCTTCAACATGGCGAAGAAGAAGGGGGGGGGGTGGCAAGGTAGGGAGAGGGATAATTGCGACTGACCCAATAGAGCGGGCCACTTGACTGTCGGGACACACTCTCCTTTACCTGGAACTTTGAAACCCGCTTACGAAAGGCAACAATCGTGGGCCACAGACGTCATTGTTGGTCAGTCGGCAAGGGACACGCCGATACATCGTTGCTTCCATTGTGGCCGATTCAATCTCAAGGACTTGGGTGAATGGCGCTGGTCGGGTGTAACGCTTGAAATCGACAACACGTGGACCAACAAGAAGAGATTGATTGCTGTTACGGAGGACAGTTGACTGTCGCGATTCATTCGTGGTCAACGACAGTAGTTCTTGATTG
This sequence comes from Lepisma saccharinum, assembly GCF_977018435.1. NCBI lineage: Eukaryota > Metazoa > Arthropoda > Insecta > Zygentoma > Lepismatidae > Lepisma > Lepisma saccharinum. Next base: position 18,567,609 of record NC_139242.1, on the reverse strand, counting down.
ATCAGTTCTTATGTTATGGGCACATAGGCTGTTTTTGCACGTCACACAATACGGGGATAAGCCCCTTAACTGAAACATACCCTAGGCAATTGAGAACAGGCTTCTAACAACAAAATATATATATGTTACACTCCCTTACTCAATTTTTAAAAGTATGTTTCATTCATTCATTACCAGAGCTGAGCCGATAACACTCTTACCGATTCCCACCGATACATGAAAATTTCAATAATTAAAATTTGTTCAAAACATTGATCAATATTGGTGTATAAATATTCTTTTCCAATTATGTGCGCCTGACCCTGTGGCCGAGTGGTTAGCACATCGCGCTGCGACGCCAAGGGTCCCGGGTGCGAATCCTGGTCGGCCTTGGTTGTTTGTGAATGTCCATTCATCAATTTCATCACTCATCCCCATCTTCGCAAATTAGCCAAGAGGCACAAAACGCGAAGTAAAATAAATTAAATCAAATCAAAAATCAAACCAATTATGTGCATTAATTTACCAAGACATTTGGGTTTGAATATTCAAGAATTTCATCATTATATGAAAATACAGTTTTTCGTGCTACATTAGTGCAAAATAAAAATAAAGTTTGAATTTTGCACAATTTCCCGGATAATTTAGACTCCACGGAAGTGTCGCGCGGCATTATTGCGGACCCCGTGAAATACGAATCTAGGACAATTGCGATGAAGCCAAAAATCACGGACAATTGCGATCATTTTGACGGTGATGGTAATTTTACAAATTAATGGTAGGACAATTTCGACGATCAGGACCTAACCTAACCAAAGGTGCCACAGAACTAATAATGCTGTAGAAGATTGGAACAACAAAATAAATAGGTGGCTTGGAAGACCGCACCCAAAAATTCATGATGTTCTGGCCTGCCTCAAGAGCCAAGCAGAAGACACCAACATGAAGTACATGCGGATGGAACTTAATCTAGAAGGTCAGAAAAGGAATAAGAGTGACATTAATATCGACGAGAGAGTTGAGAAGTGTATTCGCACATATGAGGAAACGGGACACTTCGAAAGGTGTCTGTTGGCCCATGTTCAAAAACTTGATTGAACCAAATTCCCAGCCGAAAATATCAATATTTCACATAATTCTCTTGTAAGACGTATTGTACGGAGTGTTAAGTCACCCTTCAATTTGATAGAAGATTTAAAATGTCATCGCAATTGTCCACCCGCCCTTTCACTTCTGTGTTCATCGCAATTGTCCGCCTACAGTGAAATACCAATATGCTGGAAAAGTATCGACTGGTATCGGTAGATGAATTCCAGCCGATACTTTCCGATACCGATACATCGGCATCCGTATCGGCTCAGCCCTTAACCAAGAACTAAGAGTACACTCTCTGTGAGGGCTAAAATCTCCTTACCTATTCTCCGAGCGCCGCACCAACCGGTGTCCATTCACAGCGCAGACGAGTTATTTGGACAAAATCCTGTTTCCCTACTGGCTGCTTTTGAGAGGGGGATTTTTAACGTTGTCGCTTCTTGCCCAACCACTAGGCCAAATTGGTTGATTGACCGCGAGTTCCTTCGTAGGTAAACGCGGCAACAGAGGGTCACTGCCATAAAGGCGGTCTCGGTGCCGGATGCTAGGCCGTCGCGGCTAAGAGTTATAAGCTGAGGCTGTAGAATAGAATAGAATATGATTTATTTTCAAGTATGAGCCTTTATAGCTGTACATACCATACAAGAATGATACATTTTAGTTCAATTTTCCTACACCCTTCCTCCTCTCAGTCTACTTCCACATTCACACTGCTTGGGAGTTCAAAAACACCGACTTTCATTTCCATAATTTCACTACACTTGCACTGTCACCTGAGTGATTCCTAAATTATCTCAGATTTATTATTTTATTTAGTAACCCTCCTCTTTCACACATTTTCGCTATCCTCACACTGAGCTTCTTCGCTCTCTTTGCCCAGACATAGCGTAGGAAAGTTCCCAGATTCCTTATTTGCGCCTCCCCCCTCTCGGTCTCTCCCTCCGAATAACGGTTGTCATTATATTCTCAATGTTAACTTCATTTATTTCCCTGATATATTTTTGTCTTGCTTTCCCTGTTTCTTTGCACTTAAGGGAAATGTGAAATTTCGTCTCGTCTTCACCGCATAGCGGGCATTCTACGCTCCCGTCCTCTTGTTTTAGTTTAACTTGTGTCCATCCCCCAAGTCTGAACCAGTCAAATCCTGACCTTTAAAGGGGTACTCAGCACACAGAAGGACAAACACAGAACAACATAACCCCACAAAGTATTATCCTGACCGTGGGCCAAGACGCCAGAGCCTCGTTGGCTTGCAAGAAGCAGTTACCAGCGTGGAAGTGAGGTTGACTTTTGGCCAGTTCACCCCTTACGCCCCAGGAGTTCTTGAACGCTGAGAAGTGTAAAGTGGCACGCGTACCGTGGTTTGGCCACGTCTGTTCTCGTACGAATACTCCAACTTGGAAAAATAGAACAAGCCACAATACTCGCAAAATATTGAGCAAGTCTACGTCGTTAGTCTAACCGTACTCTGTCGTTTAGATGTTTGTGTTTTCTGTCAATAGGTAACGTGAAAGACTTCTTGCTTTTTCTTGGCGTAATAAGCGAAGGCAATTTGGTATTTGTCCAAGACATCCCTCAGTTTTTCGGCCTCTTCAGTTGTTTCTCGGTTCTCTCGGTAGATGGGGCAAACGCTTGGACTTCTTGTAGAAGCACCATCACCAACCTACCGTGATTATTTCCATAATATCCTTCATTATAGATTTTCTATCAAATTATGACAGACTAAAAGGGTCTCGTGTGAAGTTTGCAAGAAGGCTTGAACAAATGGAATTAAACTTTATTTATTACCGCTGCTCTTTGAATTTGGTGTTCAGAAATATATGATACTTCGCAATAGTATTGTGTGGAAGTGGAATCTATAGAAGGCTATAACTTTTCATGTCGTTTATTCGTTTTACAGTTGTGGACCAATGTGAAATGTAATTTTATAATGTAATCTAGTAATGTGTCGCCTTGTCGAGTCTTAGTGGCTACATTTCAGGGATTTGATTGATTAATTGCTTGGTTTGGTTTATTTTACTTCACTTTTCTACCACTTTTGTCTAATCGTGAAGATGATAGAAATTGATATAGGGACACACATTTCCCAGGCCTGGATTCGAACCCGGAACCTCTGGTGTCTCGGCGCGCTGTGCCAACCACTCTGCCACGGAGGTCGGTATTCAGAGATTTGAATCCCCATTACCGTTGGGAATGGGAGCCTCCCCGATGGCGCCTTGTAATAAAGGGGTCCCCGGGTTCGATAGCCGGTGGAGGCACATACTGGTTCGTATTCCACTTTAAACTATAGGTCTAGTCCCGATTAGCCTTACTGCGCATAAAGTGGACTTAAAACACCAAATCAACGAACCATTGGGAATGGCCACGTCTCACCACAGGTTGTGGGTCGCACGTGTTGCATACTTTCTTAGGCGCAAATTTATCCCAACCACTCAATAATATACCTGCTTAACATAGCGCCTCCCCCCCTCATTCTAGAGGCCAACATGGTTGATGATGTTCGATGCTCTTTTGATAGAAATCCGTGTTTAATTCTTCCTTGCTTGTCAGAGAGACGCAAGGCCGAGCAAATTCGTGGAAATTCACAACCGATTAAGCACCCCACCTCCTCAATTTCAGAAACCTGTCGCATGCAAACCCCGCACTCATTCATTATGCACCACCGAAGGAAAAGTCTCCTGAGTGCTTAGGGCTGTATTGGATTAGAAGGCCGAAGCAGAACCGACGAAGTTTCGGGAAGGGGAAGGGGGAGGGGGGAGAAGGGAGATAATGCAATAGAGAGGGATCACACATGAAACCACCCCATCCCTCGTGCAAGGCAAGGATTATCATGTCAGCATTAAATCACACGTTCATCCTGTACTGCACTCGAGAGGGTGGAGGAGGGGGTGAAGTATCTAGTTGACATGTGCAGTATGCGCATGCGCGTCTTGTATTTGCGTCTGTTTGCCATGTTTGTGTCCATGAGGGCTCGTGTGTTTTGCGGTTGAGATTCTCATTGTTGCCAACTTCTGGGTTGTACTTGAATATTTCAAGAACCCAGGTTGACACCAACATTTAGTAAATTCAAGACACGAACACATCCTGTTTTTACCCTTTATAGAAACCTAATGTAAAGAGCTTTCATGATGGCGCAGATGTCATGTCTATGGCCATGTAATGAAGAGGTACCTAGTTCGTCTCGTGGTTGGGATGTATCGGCTCTAAGTGAACTGCTATACAAGCCTGCGCGAAGATGAGATGCTTCTAGAAAATTTCACGGTCGGTGGGTGCACAGATATGACATAATGTTACTCTTACAAGAACGAAGGGACTTGCGCAGACCATAAGCAGTGCGGTATTTGAACTGGGGATAAGGGTGAGAATTCCCCCCTTCTGGTTGCTAATTTTGGACACTTTGTTGGGGTAGGAACTGTATACGCAGTGTATATAATATATCGATGCTTCTGGAGTAGTTACTGGAATACTGATGCGATCCCGGCGAAAGAAAAAAATAAAGAGTTCCGTTCATTTCTGTTATGTTTGGATAGAATAATTATTTCCAAAACAGCAATGAGATTGTCAACACGGAAAAACTAATTAAATAATATATAGAACAGATTTCCGTTAATTAACCAACGTTCATGTTATCCCAATACAGCAGTTATGCGCATAATGGATTTTCATATCCAAATATAACATTTATCTGGCAAACGGTACTCACATTATCAAAATGGAACACTAATGTCTGGATAATTGTTGTCCGCACTATCCCGACAGAAATACAATTCCAGGAAACATCTGGGCATATTATGTGGAGAATGATATTCTAATAGGATAATTATTCGGATAATGGGCTTTCAGATAATATCCTAGTAGAACTCAACATTTATATGGTGAAGGGATAAGATGTTCGAGCTTACTAGTCCGAAAGGAACACATATCAGATGATATGGATGTCCATGTGATCCGAGTGGAACACTTACCTGAATTAGTGGATCGAGCGTTTAGGCCTGATATTGAAACTCCTCGTATCCGATAGCCAGGCCACTATGACTGCCCCTTCCCCTGTCTCATCGTCTACCATTCTTTGCAATTAGGTGTGGACAAAAGTGAAGTAAAATAAATCAAATCCAATAAATCTTCATCGGAAAGCAGAGTTTCTTTGCACAGCATACACCTTAAAGAAATACATCCCCAGTTTTCAGGTAAAGTTTATACTGGAAAATGATTGTTCTGCTTACATAAGATACTGTAGCTTACCTTAAAAGAACAGCCATCCGGATTATTAGAATATCTTAGTTCTGACTACAGTGCTGCCATCTTATGCTTTTTCTCGAACATATTCCGTTTCTGCCTCTTGGAAGATATCCGAGAGGGAGAAAATTTGGAGTTGGCTACCCCTGACCCCGCCCATCCATAGTTAACATCGCCGCCAGAGAGGATACTATATATGCGATCGATTGAACACAAAATCCATCGGTTTCATCAGCAGCTGTGGGTAATTGATGAAGCACCTAAATTGCTTTATGTATGTGTATAGAATCCCAATTGACAAGCGCCCCCAAGGGCTATAATGGAACACAGGGAATGCGATAATGGCCGGGCAACCTGCGCATCGACTCCTGTTCGGCATTAGTGCACCGTGCAATAACACATTAACAGCCAGTTCCAGCGGCCGTTATGTACTGCAATGCAGCAATTTCAAGGAGCCTGAAGGGCAATGAAACGTAATAGACTGTGGATAAAGAATTTGCCGACAATGGTGACCTCCATTGCGAGCGTGGAAAACGATGCCCCCGGCGGCTTTGTCGAGCAGGCCTCCCAGGTGGAGTAGTGGTTAACGTTGTCGCCGAAGTGGTCGAGGGGTACCGGGTTCGTGTGGGTGCAAGTTAGCAACGCGGTCGCTGAACGTCGAGGGGCTCCACATAAACCGAACGTTCTGGGTTAGAACATGGATATTCGTTTTTTAGTATCCCTTCTTCAGTTTTATCCAGTCACCATTCTACTTCATCGTCGCGATTTGCCAAAAGTGGCAGAAAAGCACGTCAAGATAAGAAAGAGTACGCAGTTCAGTGGCGTGATGAGGGATTTCTTAAGGGAGGTTTTATTGTAAGTCACCCCGATATGTAACTGTCGGTTCATTCAGTCGGCGTTCTTCTTTTTAGATTGTCCAGGTAGGGAGAGGGGTTTTGACCCAGGGTCTCCTCTGGGCACGCCACAGATTGGGGGCTGCGTGTCTATCAGGATATCTAGGCATTCGAATTAGTCGAATCCTAGATCCAATATTTGATTCGCGTCCACCGCGAGCACAGGATCGGATATCCGAACCCCAGATTCTGGATCGCATAATCGAACCCCAGATTCTAGATCGCATATTCGAACCCCAGATTCTGGATCGCATATTCGAAACCACAGATTCTTGATCGCATATTCGAAACCCCAGATTCTGGATCGCATAATCGAACCCCAGATTCTGGATCGCATAATCGAACCCCAGATTCTGGATCGCATAATCGAACCCCAGATTCTGGATCGCATAATCGAACCCCAGATTCGAGATCGCATATTCGAACCCCAGATTCCGGATCTGATTTCCGAGCCCCAGATTCCGGATCTGATTTCCGAGCCCCAGATTCCGGATCTGATTTCCGAGCCTCAGATTCCGGATCGGATTTCCGAGCCCCAGATTCCGGATCAGATATCCGAACCACAGATTCCGGATCGCATATTCGAACCCACAGATTCCGGATCGCATATTCGAAACCACAGATTCCGGATCGCATATTCGAACCACAGATTCCGGATCGCATATTCGAAACCACAGATTCCGGATCGCATATTCGAACCACAGATTCCGGATCGCATATTCGAACCCCCACATTCTAGATCGCATATCCGAACCCCCACATTCTGGATCGCATATCCGAACCCCCACATTCTGGATCGCATATCCGAACCCCCACATTCTGGATCGCATATCCGAACCCCCACATTTGAACCCCAGATTCTAGATAGGATTTTATCAGATATCCGAGCTTCCATTATCCGAATCCAATACGATTTGATATCCGAGAAATAAGCCAATCAAAGATTCTGGTCCATCCATAATACCAGTATGTAGAGAATGTACGAAGTGAACTGTGAAAGGTGTCCGAGAATCGCCCATTTGCCCTATACGAATTCTCATTGTGTGGAACTTCCTGTCAAATTCACAAATTTGTTTCAAACTGAAACATGGAAACTAAGCGAATTATTTTACCGTCATACAAAGTAATACATTTGTCTGCACCGAATAGTCATTATGTTAATATCTGGCGTGACGTTATTGTACGTACAAGCATCGAATGATGTCTTTGTTTATAATGTGTTTCGACTGTTGTGCACGAACATCACACACGAACAGAGTGCGCGTGCAAAACAGTACGCAACCTGGTAATTGCCAGATAGGACTAAAAAAGGAAGAAAGAGAATACATTCATTTCACGCAATCAACACTTTTGTGTTTCTGAGCTTCTTGTCCCAAGCTTTACCGCCTTGGAAAGCACCGGGAGTTTCAAAAATCGTCTCCATCATCTGGTTTGGTGGATGGTATCCTAATGTACACAACAAATGGAAACATTTTAAGTACAGTGTGATGTTCTGGAAGGAGCATGCACGCACACATAGATTGAATTCGATTTGATTTTACTTTTGTTATGTAACATCGTTTTTCTGCCCCTTTTGGATAATCGCGAAGATGAGTATGAGTGCTATGATGAAATTGATGAAGGGGCACTCACGAAGAACACCCATGCCCACGCCGGGATTCCTCTGCTAACCACTGCACCACGGAGGCTGTGAAATCCTCACGTCTGAATATTGTATGACCAAGACTTTGCCTTCATGCTGTGTAGCTCTGATGTCATATTGAATTTTGAGTTCATGGTTGTTGATTTTAACTCGAGTGATAATATTCCCAACTGTGACAACTACCCTATTTCAAAACAGGCTCACCTGCACGTAATAAACACTAACATCACATCCTTTTCCCTACATGTAAATCGACACAATAGCAACGTTAATGTTTCGCCTTCTTTTTGTAAACTTTTCTCCTGTTGTGGCACGTTTCCTGCGGTTGTAAAGAATACGTGCAGTATAAATACGAGGCCATATTTTCCAGTTATTCACAGGGAGGAACATAATTTTAAGAAACTCTCGCTGCCTTCTCAAAGGCCTGCTTCCAAGAAGCTAACGAAAACAAAATGAAGAGGCCAGAGGATAAATCCTCGTGATGAATCTCCACGGGTCTTCTTCCCTTCTCTCTCTGTTGCCATGGTAACGTGAGCGACACAGCAGCGTGCTGGATCATTCTTTCTTATCGCCTGCTTAGACGAAAAACTCCACTTACCCGGTGCTTCGCGCTTTACTGAGTAATTCGAGCTGCTAATATTTTTCCACACTTTTAAGTTGGTTATCAGCCAAGTTGATGGAAGGTGTCCTAGGAGAGATGGTGTTTCTCCGCCACTGTTTGAACTGGATGTCTGTGGAAGGCCGTGAGACCTACAGGCTCAGAGGAATAAATGATCTATCTCAATTGATGACTGGCCGACTCATAGTTCTGCTCCCTTGCAAAATTGATATTTCTGGTTTTATGTAAAAATATGATTCGTTCTGGTCACATGTAAAGTTGTTAGTTCTGGTCTCGCTTAGAAAGTGCTCGTTCTGGTCTCATGTAGAATGTGTTGGTTCTGATCCCATGTAAGATTGCTAGTTGTAGTCTAGGAAAAATTGTTTGTTCTGGTCTCATGTAAAAATTGTTGGTTCTGGTCTCGTGTAAAAATTGTTGGTTCCGATCTCGTGTAAAAATTGTTGGTTCTGGTCTGGTGTAAAAATTGTTGGTTCTTGTCTGGTGTAAAAAATTGTTGGATCTGGTCTCGTGTAAAAATTGTTGGTTCTGGTCTCGTGTAAAAATTGTTGGTTCTGATCTCGTGTAAAAAATTGTTGGTTCTGGTCTCGTGTAAAAAATTGTTGGCTCAGGTCTGGTGTAAAAATTGTTGGCTCTGGTCTCGTGTAAAAAATTGTTGGTTCTGATCTCGTGTAAAAAATTGTTGGCTCTGGTCTTGTGTAAAAATTGTTGACTCTGGTCTCGTGTAAAAATTGTTGGTTCTAGTCTCGTGTAACAATCGTTGGTTCTGGTCCCGCTTAAAATAGCTAGTTCTGGTATCGTGTAAAAATTATTTGTAAAGGGAAAATTATTTTCCGCTCCAAGCACCTCCCGATTTCATGCGTACGTCGTCGCTAATTAAAGATTTTTTTTTCTTAATGTTCACGTGGGTTCCGTATATTGCTTTCGGGTTTAGTATATGGGAAGTAGCACAGAGGATTTATCAAACTGTCATGTGATTGCAGAGGGCAGACGTTCGCGTTTCTACGCAGACGAGAAAAATAAAAAAAAAGTTTCTAAAGTGTGTGACGAGATCTTGTCGTCGGAAGCTTTGAAAGTAGGACTGTGGTCTATTTTGTATCTAGGTGGCTTTTTAAGTTTTGCTTGTGCTTTTTTTCTTTTTTGTCAACGGCCTTTTCAATGTTTGTTGCTATCATGTCGTATAGATCATACTCACATTACCTACATCTATGAAGTTCTTGATTGATTATATTGAAATTATGGGTGCGTTAGCACTTTGGCTATTTGCTCCCGTCACTTTGTACGGGATGAAGCCCCTTACCATAAATGGAATCGAAACTCGTCTCTGTTGACTAAAATCTCCGTACGGCGGCGATTGGTGGGGGGGGGGCTGTTTGCCCCCGCACTATGCTAAACCTTATCTACAAAGGGAAACATACTGTCTTTGCCCCCCCCCCAGTTTTCGCTACTTGCCCCCCCGCTTTTGGAACCCAATCGCCGCCACTGCGTAAGAATATTAAAAGTGGAGGCTGTGAAGGGTCACTCAGCACATATGTGGACAAAACGCAATCCTACAGAGGATTCGTAGGTTCATACGCCAGAGCCTTGTTGGCTTACATAACTGTTACAGGAAAATATTACGTTGAGGTGAGTGCCTTTCCACCTTACCCGCCATGAAGTTCTTACTTTGTGCAAATTGATTGCCATCAAGTCTGATATACATTACCTGAATTTCGTATTCATTTCGATTATACCTACCCTTAAGTTGTTGCCTTATTGCTTATCGACAGGCTCGTAGCCAGGATTTTATTTCGGGGATGGGGGCTCATACCTCATCAATATTTGTAGAGGGGCCAGGCCATTGATAAAACTTGATTAGTAGAAATATTAATGACAATTATAATTATTACCACGGTTATAATTACCATTTAACAATAATAACTATTATAAGTTGTTAACAATAAACTAATTTTAATCCAAATTTATTGTTGTTATTATATAAATGGAGGGGCTTTGCTACTTGATCCACTGTACGAGTGACATTGTTTTCTTTACATTTTGTACAGTTAGTGTACTGAAATTCATAGTTATTGTATTTTGATATTAACTTATTAACTTTTACACATTCCGTTAAAAAAAATACTTTAAAAGTTAGGAGCAAATTTTTCTCATAAAATTTATATTCTGTGGCTTCTCAGAAAGAAAACTATTAATTTTGGGAGCTGTGGATCCATTTATTCTTTGGATTAAATGGTAGAATATAAAAATATAAACTGGTTGCTCAATTACACACTAAACTTTTTTTCGATCTAATGTTTAATCTTGCTATCGAAGTAAAATTAATTACCACTATACACTATTTAAAGTAGGTATTCGTAGGATTTCTGGGGGGAGATTCAGCCCCCTTAGCCCTCCCTCTGGCTACGTGCCTGCTTATCTGACATGGTAGTAGCGGCACCCGCTCTAAACCGTTGGTCCAGTTCCGATTAGCCCATTCAGAGGCGTGCGCAGATCCCTTGATTAGAGGGGCAAAAGAATTGATGACGTCCCGAAGGAGGGGTGCGGGGGCAAGGATGGCCGGCCACACCTCTCCCCTGGAAAATGAATGTCAACCTAAATGTTTACATTTCACACATATAATTTGATTTCAGTGACGGTAATTTACATTAAATATTGTAATGAGTATCCAGGAACTTGATTATTTCAAACTCAAGTTGTGATTTTGATGGCGGAACACTATTATGGGGGTAATATGTCTCGCTTACTCCCCTAGAAAAATACCTTGCTTGCCCCTACATGGAATGCGGATGTCCATGATTCAGGGGCGGAATTGCCCCCTCTTTCCCCCCCGTGCGCACGCCTAGGAGCCCATCTATGCATAAAGTGGCTTAAAAACTTTTTGAATTTTGAACTATTTGAATTTGATTTTAAAATTGTGGGAGCGTCAGCACTTAGGCTATTTTGCTCCCGTCACATTATACGGGGGCCAGCCCCTTATCAGTACAAAGAACAACTCTAACGTTGCATAATTAAAAAGCTTAAAATGTTCTGACTTCTGTTAAAAGCTGAGGCTGTAAACGGACACTCAGCACACATAAGGACAACAGGACAATACAAACAAAATTATACTGGCCATGGGGCCAGTCGCCAGAGCCTCGTTAGTCTTCAGTCCAGGGTGTACTAACGTGGAAGTGACGTTGACATTTGGGTGTACTACGTGGAAGGTCACCCCTTACACCCCGGCTTAAAAACTAAATTCAACAATCCTTTACCTAGACATCCAATCCATTCATGTCAAAACTTGCGATTTTTTTTATGGGAAATGCATTCCTCAAAGAAGCGGAAAGGAATCCCAAGTTTTTCCTTTTAACCGAGAGGAAAGACCGTAAAAAACAGCAATTTTACGCCTAATTTCCACTTCTTTTGTTTCCAAAACAAAGGAATAGTTCTTTTTAAAAAATACCCAACGGAAGATTTTTTTCTTCCCGTGTTTTTTATTTGGCATAAACGTAAATGGAATTTGCGTTTCAGGGTTTTCTTATATCATAATGATAACAAAGGTTTTCACACTCCGCGAATTTTATTTCCCGTGAATTGCGTAACGGAATTTTACGCCGTAAGATTTTGTATAATGGAAATTTGAACATAAGGTTTTTACAGTCTCACATGATGGGAGAGATTCAGATGTCTCTGATGGGGAATGAAGATCCTGCCAATGGCGCTTCGGTGCATCGGGACGGATCATTGGTTTCAATTCAAAAATAACGTCGACTGTCCTGAAGATAACGTGGTTATCAGCCTTCGAACAATGTAACGCCCTGCACTATAACGGCTCATGAATCTTGTGATAACTTTACCAGCTCTCGTAGACCAGTTCTGCAACCGGAATCCTCTTTGCAGATGAACTGTATGTTAAGTGTGTGTGTGCGCTCTTTAAGAAATATGCCACTGAAAGTAGTGGCCGTCACGATGCTGCAACGTAACACCTAAATGCCTTTATTCTATATACTTGGTGTTGTTTGACAGGCGTAAGGAGATATAGATATCAATAATGGTGCTGATGAACTCGAATTCACTGTTAACACCAAAAGGAATGTTCTTTTTACACCAAACTTGTATTTGCAATACTGCAGTTGGTGTTAGCTTGCACCACACATTTTACACTGTAGGTGAAATATAAAGATCTGAAAATATTTAAAATGAAACCATTGAATGGTGACCCCCCCCCCCCATCTCCCTGTCTCCCCTCTCTCTATTTGCTCGGCATCCTCTCTCCTTCCCTCTATTATAGAACTTTTTCTCTCTCTCCACTCTCCCTCAGTTTGAGAGAGAAAGTAGGAGAGAGAGAGAGAGAGAGAGAGAAGAGAGAATTGTTTCTCTTTCTTTCCCTCTCTCCTCCTTATTTATTTTCCTGTTTAGGTTAGGTTTGGTCCTTCTCTCTCATCTTCTCCTCTGTATTTCTTTCTCTCTCTCTCTCTCTCTCTCTCTCTCTCTCTCTATATATATATATATATATATATATATATATATATATATATATATATATATATATATCTTCCTTTCCCTTAAAGTGTTACTTTAGCTAAGGAATCTTTTCTGAAACCATATTACTTCGCATTTCCTGAAAGTCGTATTTCAGATATACGTCTACAATTCATTTACACGACTTAAAATAGGTAACGAATAACTTACCTGCATCAACATTTAAATTTTCAATGACGTTTACATTTTATAGGTTCTAATATTTGAGTTCATGCAAGGAAATTTATTATTTTGGTTTTTAGGGTTTGTGTTGGATGAAAGTTCTATGCAGTGACGCGACCAAGATTTTCTTCAAAGGGTTTATGTTTTTTGTTTTTACTAGTCAGTCCTATATATTTGCCACATTTATCTGCTGGGCCAAAGGGGACAAGTTGTGATCCCGGCCAACCCCCGTCTTTGAATACGCCACTGGTTCCATGTACTTGTTTCGGAAAAGCTAACAAACTTGCAAGAAAAAACAAGTGACATACGGAAATCACTGATCACACCTATGTTTGGCTTGACTGACTTGAGCGAAATGAACAGAATTGTCCTTCCATTCATACGTAAAGGAAACTTTGACAATGTACCAGGACATATGACAATCTTGTTAAATTGCTGCCTCATTGACAGATTGAATTCCCTTAGCTGCTTCTCGCCACCTATTCCATTTTCCCCTAAAGTGTATAGCTTGTTCCACCAAAGCGCGCTGGTTTATTGATTAGCCTCTATCTCGTTGTTCCTGCGTGTCCTGAGTTCGATTCCATGTAATGGCTTGACACCGTAATGGCATAGCTTTACCCAGCAGCCCCAAGTGGCGGAAACTGGCAGATCCTTCGCGAAGTGAGATCAAAGTGCGTTTTGATCGGTGTCCAGTGTTTCCCTTGTCCATCTAGGACATACAGAGAGGTGTGTGATTCAGTGGGAGGCATTGTTCCAGTCATCCTCTGAGAGGAGTGTGCTACCTGTAGTTTCAAGTTCTTCTAGGGTGATAATCTAGTGTGCTTATAGAAGTGATTCAGTTCTAAGGTTTTATGTAGGATCATTCTTTGAGAACACTTTCCTGTTTGTATTTATACTTTCTTGTGGACTGATAGAAGTCTAATAATAATACACCTCTTGATTTGTTTACACCTGATTCAGTTGTAAACTTCGTTGTAGAACTGTAATTGAGAACAGTTTATTGATGTTTCCACGTTTTTCTGGACTGATAGTCTGATGCAGCTCTGTCTTCATTTGCTACATTGTATGCTTTCTTATATGATCGATCTCTAAGAACAGTTTATTGTTTGTATTTTGACATTCTTGTGGACTGATAGTCTAATGCAGCTCCGTCTTCATTTGTTACAAACCTGTTTCAGCTTATACTTCGTTGTGAAATCGTCCTTTGAGAACAGTTTCTTCTTTGTATTTACACGTTCTTCTAGAATGATAGTCTAAATCAATTCTTCATTTGCTGTACACCAGTTTTAGTTGTTAACTTCGTTGTATGATCGACTTTTGAGAACAGTTTCTTGTTGGTATTTTGGTTCTTGTGGACTGATAGTCTAATTCGCCTTTGTCTCGATTTGCTTTACGCCTGTTTCAGCTATAAACGAGGTTGTATGGTGGTCCTTTGAGAATAGTTTCTAGTTGGTATTTCCACTTTCTTGTGGACTGATAGTCGAATGCACCGCTTCCTTTGTTATACACCTGATTCAGTTGATGTAGAATCGTTCTTCGAGAACAGTTTTTTTGTTGGTATTTTCACGTTCCTGTGGACTGATAGTCTTAACTTCCTTATTATACACGTGATTCAGTTGTAAGCTTTGTTTTAGAATTGTGTTTTGAGAATAGTTTCTTGCTTGAAGTATTCTTGTAGATTCATAAGTCTAATGCACCTCCCTCTTCTTGGTTCAGTGATCGCTTTGTTGTGCAGTCGCCCTTGATAAAAGTTTATTGTGTGTATTTAAGATCTTACGGGCTGATGGACCATACTTTTTCTGTCTTTGCAGGCCTGCAGATTGCGGAGGACTCGTCTTGTCAGAACGGCGAGCTGCCAGGCGACCACCAGGACCTGGAAGGAGACGCCGATGTGGACGGAGAGGATGACGGCGCCAGCGAGGAGACTAGCCTGGACATCTCCATGGATGCGGAGGTGCGGTCGACGCCTGATCAGTCCCAGAAGAGGAACAAGCGGAAGAACTTCAAGCCGAGGAACATAGTGTACTCGTACGAGAGCGAGGACGCGGAACTGGACGTTGAAGAAGACAGGAGCGACGGCGACAAGCCGTTGGACCTGAGTGAGAACTCCTGCACCTCGGTGCAGAGGGGCCTCGTCCCGCTGAGACTCGACCGCGAGAGTACCCCGATGGATCTCAGTCTGAGGCCGTCGGAGTGCGACAGCGACTCGGACAGCGACTCTGACAGTTTCCGAGACCCCAGCAACAGCAACAATGACGACGAGGACACGGAACAGTCCATCGTTGATCTCTCTGGCAAGGGCGAGTCTCAACACGAACAGTTCGACGACCAGCAGCACCAGTTCCAGTGCGACGGAAGTGTCCTGAGACCCCCATGTTACCCCTGTTACTCGCCCCCCCGCTTCCCTCACGAGATGGGGTCCGTTCCTCACAGTGCCTCGTCGTCTTCTGCAGCGTTCCCCTTTGTGACGGTGAGTGGTGCTGGACATTTCGGGATCCCTGTTTTCCCCCCGGAGCTCAGAGACTCCAGTGCGACCGATGCGTCGGCCATGAAGGAGTACGCGGAGAACACAATGAAAGAACTCCTTAGCATCTACGGTCTCAACGATATGGCGGAGTCCATTACAAAAAATGTGCCAATAGCCAACTTTTCCTCAGGTAAGTCTCTTTCTTGTTCCTTCAAGTTATATTGTGAGGTGCTCTCTCATTCGCATGTACAGAATGCGAGAACATGTCAGTGTCTTCTTGAGGCCAGTTTAGTGATGTTATTGTTTATTAGATAATTGTGTTCAATATTCCAACTTTGCATCTTTCCATAATGTACCATAATCTTAGCCTGAAACTCGAGACATTCTCCAATTGACGAGCCCTCGTATGTACGAAACTGCTTCTTGCATTCTAACATAAAGCTCATCACCCCAGTAATGTCAGCCATTTTCAGATACTACATAAGTCAGTAAGTAGGTCACAAACGTTTATTAAAAAACTACAGTGAGATATTGACTTGAAAACCGTTTTTCAACATAATCTCCACCAATATTGATACACTTATCACATCGCTTTATCAGCCCCCCAATACCTGCTGCATAAGCCTTTGAGCTCCTGTCCCAGCCATAGTCGCACCTAACGTTCAACATCTTCATCATCCGCGAAACGTTTGCCTCCACCGTGCGCACACTTTTCGGAAATGGAAACTATCATGCATTATACTGTAAGTTAAACCATGAGAACACCCTATTGCGGTTGCTATGCTATCGTCACTCGCCTATCAGCTCGAATCATCTCCTCCACTTACAATCCTCGAGTACGGTCGCCATTTTTAAACTGGACTGCCTATGCGTGCGTCTGCTATCTAGCGACTGCTAACTGAATTTCATCAAGCTGGATTGTTCTGACACCTAACGACACCTTTGTAAACTACTCGTTACTATTTTTAGCTATCCCACATCAGTTTGTGACGTATTTACTGACGCCCCCTCGTAATTATCCAAGTTCACCCATCCTTCGTAACTTCCATGTGATATTTTTATGTTCCAGAGATTAAATCAATTTGTATTAGCTTTATGAATACTTTGGATGCTACAACCTTGCCTCCGTAGGTCTTCAATCATCATACTTCTCTTCCCGCTATAGCATAAAGAACACACTTGATTGAATAACGTCATCACCCTCATTAACTATCTCAGTATGGTGTACTGGAATAAGCTCCAACCTAATCCTTGTCTTAATGTCACCATTGTACATCCCAGTACTTAACGGGAGTAGTTGCCCGTTAGATTCAGTTCAGACTTCCAGAACTTTCCACAGCAGAATTTTGAGTTTTAAACTCTTGGAATATGATTGTCAACTTTGGGGGGTCGGCCGTTGGTGATCGTAAATCGAAAAACGAGAGACCTGAATTATTTGCCGAGTAACTCGTACTGAGAATCCACAAGCCGATCTTGGATTGTTTTTTGATGTAGGAAGGAGGATGTTTATCCTTTTGTAGGTAGCTGGCCAAAAGTATCTTCGTTTGTAACTCGTTAACTATTTCATTCTATACCGTACACTACGACGCTGTCGATTCAGTTTGGTCAGTTTTCGCGATATGTTTAAAAAGCCATGAGGAATATTCGGTATTAGTGGTCCAATTTTTCGTAGTCATATATTTCTTGTTGTTTCGTCAGTTGTTTCTACACATCTTTGTCGCAAAATGACACGTACTGGAAGATAGTTGTGATTTGACTGGTAGATTGGGATGTTCAAGTATTGCTCGGCAAATTGTCCATGACTATTTTAATTTTCTCTTGTATCCATCGTGTTTTCAAGGAATAGATTTTTTGGTATTTTGGTTCAAAGGTAGTCAGCGGCCTGTTTGGCGTTTTGTTTCAATACTTATAGATCTCATTGCGTAAAACAAAGAGAATAAACATGGTGATGGACAATTTGCTTGGTAATACTTATCTCACAGTACAGTCAGATTCAAAGGTGCTTATATGCAAATGGTCCATCACCACATGTATTCAGTGTGTGTTGCGGACTGTGGGCTGAAGCCGAACTGCCAAGGAAGCTAAGGGTAACCAATTCCGTGTGAACGCACAGGATGTGATGGAAAAATGAATGAAAATAGTGGCGCACTTTTTTTTGACTCGATTGCACGTAGATGCGAGATAGTTCTTTAATAATTCACCCACACGAGGCATGATAACAAGTATTGGTGCTTGTACCTCAACCCTTCTAAGTGGAACAAATACGTAGCTTCAAGTCAGAAACTCTCGGTCGACCTTGCATGCTAATTTCCAGGGGTGTTGCATTCATGTACGGCTTCAATTTAAGATTCATGAAGGGATGGAAAGAACCCCACTTCCCCTCCCCACTCTTCCTTTACGTGACACCGACTGTGTAGAAGTCGTATGTATATTGATCAATGAGGCGAAACTTGGAGAGAAGGAATTATTCACATTCGACTTGAATTTGTGAGGAGAAAATTTTCGTGACTCGTAAATTGCAGGATATTTCCAGAACGGCTTGCAATCAATCTGATGCCGGGAACGGCTTATGTTGTTCTCATGAAAGCTGTTTTTTACGGCCAAGTACCGAACATTCGTAGTTTCGTACATATCAAAGGCAGACCATCAATCAACACTGAGTACTAAGCGGTCGAGTTGGGGTGGGAAGTTATAAGGAATAAAGAGCAAGTTTCGAAAAAAATTCCGAATGAACATTTTGGAACAAGCATGGAGAGAAACGGATAATGCGGATTGTAGGGAAGAGATATGAAAGGAGGGAGGAGGTAATGGTGTGCGTGAATGCAGGAGAAGAATCGATATTCCAAATCTTGATTACATTATCAATCATTGTAGCTGTGTTCAAAATGAGTTGACGGCCATCATTCGCTCGATTCTGATCTCTTGGACAGATCTGCTTCAACCTCCATTACATAACTCACGTAATATCCTCTCGGTCTGGTGCGATTTTCCACCCTGTTTGTCGTTCAGGATGACGTGAATGCATTTTTCTCGGTTGTTCGTACAAGATCGCAGTTAGGTGATGGCCCATGGCAGCATCGCACATCAAAGCATTTAAGAAACATGATTTATCTATTTAGAATTGAGAGTATCGTTAAAATTGGTTCTTGCACTGTTACCGTAAAACTTGCACTATTCCACCGTTAAAATTTGAGTCTCCGTTAATTTGTAAAAACGGACGCAACCGATTGTTTCGTCAGCGCAGGCACATTCATGACGTCACCACTCTGTTCTGCGGCTAAATTGAAATATACATCGGTAACATCTTTGAATATTAAACACAAGCGCACACACTCATACATGTTATATTATATAGATCTATAGTATAGATATGAGAGACAGGAAATCAAATTGAATTTTTTTTCAACCTTTAACCAAGAGCAAATATTGGGAAATTGATATTTCATAAACCCCTAAGCTCGTACGTACAGTGAATAACATAACTAGAAAGCTTAGGGGACGTACAGTAGACTAGGTTTTATTCTGTTGATAGATTTGAAATTCCCAGTGAATGTCTTCAAATTAACCGATGAAATAGGTGAACATAAAGATAACAAGATTCACATGTTGTGCAGAGCACAGTTTAACGTGCCTATATAATTTGGATACTAATGGAATTGAAAGAGTTGCCTGAAATCTACTTTGAATGAAGTTTTGTTTCCTTGCTAGCTCATATAAAATCGCATTTTGCCACGCTTTTAAAGTAGTTTAATTTCCAGAATAATCCGTTACATGCTGGACTGTTAAATTTCACCGGCACCATTGTGCGGAACAAGATATACTACACAACACCATCTGTTAGCGAACACAAGTACTTGAATTAATGCAGTTTGTGCCTTAATCGCTTACCAGAACGTGATTATAAATTATGATGTAATTAACAGACTGAGAAGTCTTTTTGAAAATCCTATCTTCTGTAAATAACCTTTTCTGTGTAAAAATGGCTCTATAGCATATGAGTTTTGCATCCCAGTGTCTTTTTTTTAAGAATCATTTCCTTGTAACGAATGAACGTTTAGAATGATAATTATCGTGTGCTTTTCATGGACTTTCTTCTCGAACTTTCACCGTTCTCTTTTATGTAGGTGATGAGAAGAAACAAAGAAGGATCGCCTGGGAGGAATATGAAAACGGTAGGTGCCAGAATCATCTTGGCTTTCTCCATTTCTTGCTGTTACTCTTAAGTTAGTATGTAGAGCGAGTGAGTTGCTATTACACTTGTGAGGATACACGGAAGAGAAGCCAGTCAATCACTCAATTTGTGGAAGTAAATGAAACCTTTTCGACGTCTATGAGGCCCAACAATACCATAGTATGGAAATTTGATATGTCCAATATGGTGAGCTTTTTATGGTCTGAACACCTCAACACATTTTCAAATGAGTTTTCAGTAGAGTTCGTTAGGAGCGAACTTTATTAAATTGTGGTTATCATTATTAGTTGTTGACATAAAACATGCTATTTTGTAAAATACTAACATCGCAACCCGGAGGCACATATAAACTTTTGCAGAACGTCCCCGGAAGTAAAATCTTAAGTACGCCACTGTCACACACCGTTATATGTTCTCAGTCCATCTTTACATAAATGCACTTACCTTCCGAAAGTTATGAGTTCAAGTTGAATTTATTTTTCAAATTGCCCCCATCCGAGACCCCTTATACACTACATACTTAGGTACAGGATCTGGATATATTTTATTAGGCTGACTTGCTAGTATTCAACAGAGCTCTGTACAAGACTAATTTCTGAATTGATAAATTACACAAATAAATCGGAACGTATTCTTTTTGGGATAATTCATTCTATCTGTACTTTCTTGCAAGGTTTATGTCTTAAGATTTCACGGGTCAGAAATGCCATCTAGCGGGAAAAAACTTCCTAATTTGCTATTATGTTTTGTGTGTGTTGAGAGATTAATACACATTCATAAGTCTTTGTGTATATATATTGTGGTTTTATTTCGATGTTATAAGGAATCTGTTTTGAATTGATAGTTAACGCATACGCGATAAGTAAGGGCTATGGCAAGCATCTTGAGGTGACGTGTAGTTTACTTTGTCCTCCTCACGAGGTGGCAGCACCGGTTCTTTTCCACCGAAGACACAGATAGTGTCATGCGTCGGCTATTAAAAAGAAAGAGGCGCATTGGAAATTTACCGATGCCATTATCAGTGTGAACGAGGTGATTGTTGGTCCTGGTTTGGCCTTGCTATCGCCAAGAATGGTCACGGGCACATTAACAATGGGGAGGACAACCAATGAACTTGCATGCAAAACACCGTGAACTCCGAACAAGCGTCTATCCAGGAAGTCCGCTCTTCGTGGATGCGTCGTGAATGAATCTGGGCAACAATAACTGTCACGTGTGGGTAATGCGTATTTATTTTTGCCCGTTTCCTGCTTGCTATTGTCGCTTCTCATTGCACAAACCAGAGACATGACAATTACTGAGAAATTCCAACTCGGTTGCAATTTCCTGTGCGTTCGAAAAACTCATCAAGGAGTGGGAAGGCTCACTTTTTTGTCTAAGTGCGCGGTGGATGCAATTAAGAATTAACCGTTTGTCCTCTTAAAGGCTGTGCTTATGTCGTGAATGTCTTGACGACTCAATTTCTCGTGTAGTTGACTGTCAATCAAAGTAGCATGCGTGTCTATTAGGGAGTGAAGACTGTATGTTTGGTCCTACTGTCGGATTAGAAATAATGGATACTCGATTTTGGGCTCCAATCAAAAATTAACCAATCGTCAAAATTTATCTTATTCATTTCTGCAATAATCTATGGTAATCAATTGTTTTTTCCAGTATGCCTGCGATTTTTTTTATCGTCGTGAGAAAGTGCTTGTTTTTTGTGTTTTCCTAACGACCACTCTCTTTGAAATAATTCTATAAATAAAAAATGTCTGGTCCAATCTTGGTGAAATTTAAATGCAGCCCAGGTAGAAAGGTTTTAAATGCAATTCTTAATTGTCAGATTTCTTCATCGGCCTAAAGAAGTTCCTGTCAATTTTGTGAAACTTTTTTTTATTTTTAATATTGGGTAGTCGTAAAAATACGATATTGGTGTTGTTTTGAAGCTCTTTACAGCTGTTTTTAAAACCCATTACCACCGTGAACATTGTTATACATATTAATATTCAACGGAGTAAACATTTCCCTCGAACGTGGCAGCACCACACGCCCTGTTTCTACCCGACTCGCAATGACCATACGGGTAGCCTCCCCGATGCTGAAGTGGTAGCGTCGTCGCCTTGTAATGAAGGGGTCCCGGGTTCGATAACTGGCGGAGGCACATAGTGGTTCCGATCCTACTTTAAACTGTAGGTCCAGTCCCGATTGATTAGCCTTACTGTGCATAAAGTGGACTTAAAACACCAAATCAACCAACCAAATCGCAGTCAGATTGAACGGTTCAACGCGCATCACTACTGTACTGTATGTGAAATTTTAAGTAAATGCATCCATAAAGTGCACTTAAACGCAAACTCAATTCTCAGAATCGCGATTAGCCAGAAGTGAGAGAAAAGATCATAAATTAAATCAAAACCTTTCCTGTAGAGACATACCCTGAACTGAACTGTAGCCATTAGCACTGAAGGTGGAAGTACTGGTCACGTGGGCATGCTGATGTAAAAGTGAGAAAAATCCAAGCTTTTACGTAAAGCATTAACGCTTGTCTTCACGAATGACGAAACACACCCACAACCAGCAGAACCAACATCAGCACCTCATGGCAAGTTCAGATCATCGCTTGTTACTACTCGCTTTATACTTTCCCTTCAAAAAATATTGGATAAGATCGTCACCTTGGGCTGCTTTTTTACCGCCCAGTTTGATTTTTTCAGCTCCTTGCTGTTCCAGTATTTTTCCTTGTTTTTTTTGTATAACCTTTTTATCTTCTTTTATATAATTCATGCCGAGTTATTAACCAAGTTTCTCTCTTGCAGCCTACTTCTTGGTGCCCCCTCTATCGCCTTTTTCCTCAACTTTACCAATTAACTCATTCCGGGGACCTCCGCCCGCTACCATTAAAAGCCTTTTATGTCCACTTCAGTTAGATCTCCGAAGCGCACCTGGTGGAGAGCACAAAAAGCTCTGATCTTACACATGCACATACTAAACGAAGTGAAAGTTATTTGAAGGTTTCCTTTTCCGAATGTTTTGTTCTCGAAATTGGTTTTCCTACTTTTCAACAAAGAACCGATAGAGCGAAAGTACTGAAGTTGAATGGAGTTTTTGCTTTTTAAAAATGTGGTAAAAGTTGTTCCCAACAGGTGGCAGGATAATAGATAGAATTAAATTCATCAGCATCTTGAATCAATCTATCTTTGAACGACACTTTACTCCAATAGGAAAGTGTCGACATCGACAATGCGCAATTTCTTTTATTAGCATGATCCTACAAATATTATTAGTAACTTTTATTGATTTTTAATGTTAATTACTTCAAGCTAAATGTTCCGAGTAACTGATCACTCGGGCTCACCATGTCATAGAATACATAAAGAACAGGAAGCAACATTACGTGAATTGATCAGTGATCGGTTAGGTTTCATGAACTTTCCAGCCTGATCATTACCAGTGCGTAGTTAGAGATCGGTTTGTGCATTGAACTCTCCAGCCTAACTATTGCCTATTTTTGAGAGAGCAGGAAAAGGTTTCTTATCCATATCATGAAGCATAGAAGTAGTAGCTAACTCTCACTGGGTAATTAGAGTTTAATTTGGAACAATCTGCTTTGTAATTTATGCAAAACTGTGCCAGAATATTTCGCATTAGCACAAAAAAGACTGTATAAGCTAACACGAATTTCAATACAGTTGAAATTTTATGAACCTAAATTTCAGATTCAAATTCATTCTGGAATTGCTTACTAAACTATTCTTTCCTACTTCAGGTAGCAAACATTGTGTATAATTGATGAGGGAGATCAGTCTGGGAAGTTTTGGAACGCCCCATTCCATTTCTCTGCGATAATGATGCCGATACCCGGCTAAATAACTCGTTTACATGCACTCACGTCCGAAATCTTAAAGAGACAGGGGCTTTAATCGAGGGTACAGGATGTGAAAACAGAACCGTATGGAAAGAGGTAGAAACGTCAGCATCTGTTCCACTTCTTCGCGCACCCCGCCGAGCCAACCTTGATACAATTTACGTTCGCTGGTTTGTTCAGATCGTGACAAGCTCTGGCGCTCGAATTTAGGCCTAATTTATCATCTCGCAGAAACCTTTTCGCCAACAGTTGAATATCGACCGGCGAGAGAAAGAGAGCGAGAGATCGAATGCAGGTTTATTGTGTTCGAAAACCTGCTGCTACATTGCAAAACCCGAATTGTATCACCCTTATATGCTTACTGGGCGGGACGGCAAGAAAGTTTTTTTTACCTCTTCAATTTCCTCTCCCACCCCCTCCCCTCCTCAGGCTGCACAATTCCATCCTTCACGCCTGGAATGAGATCAGTTGTCGATTGGAAGGAATGCTTCTTGTCAGCTTGATGGTGCCTGGAAAATAAAGTGGTACCAAATGTTGTTTGGGCTGGAATTTCCCCGTGCTTGTACCGCTGTTGTTTTCTCCGTGTATCAATAATTTACCCGAAGGAATCACAAGATAGTTATAAAGTCTCATGGCAGTCACAAATAGCTACAGAATTTGTATTGTTGTACCTTGCAACCCCTCCTTTTGTTTATTGCTATTGTTAAGTTTGATTAATGGTCAGTCCGATGTGCTCTTGTCTGTGTTGCGAAGCGGTCATTGTGACATGTTACGAAGCTGGAGGTCTCAGGTTCGAATTCTGGTTAAGACTTCGATTTTGTATTTATTTTTTTGTCGCTTTTCTGATCTTTCTCTCTCTCTTTCTCCCTCTCTTTCTCCCTCCCTCTCTCCCTCCCTCTCTCTCTCTCTCTCTCCCTCTCTCTCTCTCTCTCTCTCTCTCTCTCTCTCTCTCTCTCTCTCTCTCTCTCCTTTCTCAATTTCTCCCTCTCACACACGCGCAGAGAAAGAGACACTAGATGAAAGTTTTGGACTGTCACAAAGAACGACCATAACCAGGACAAGGTTCGAACCCGTGAACTTTGATGGCGAGATCGAAAGTCGAACACTTAACGCGCTCGACCACCGAACCGGCAATGTTCATTGTGTTCCATTTTATCCGTTTTATGATTCATCCTCATCGTCGCGATTAGCCCAAGGAGCATAAATGCTGCGTAATATTTGTTTATATTTTAGAAACTGCAGTTATTTCTTTATTTTACGCCTATTTTTTACCTCTTGGGTTAATCGCGAAGATATGGACAGACACAATGATACATAATGCCTTGGCCAAGATACTAACCTGGGATCATGGCGCGGTGGTAGCGTCGTCGCCTTTGTAATCAAGGGGTCCCGGGTTCGATACCCGGAGGGACATACTGGTTCGGATCCCACTTTAAACTGTAGGTCCAGTCCCGATTAGCCTTACTGTGCTTAAAGTGGACTTGAAGCACCAAATCAATCAAATCAAATCTAACCTGAGATCGGCGCGTTCGCAGCCCGTGCCGCAAACCACTCAGCCACCGAGAGATCCGCCATTAACGACATGGACTCGGAAGTGACTTCATCACCCTTACGTCTGAGACATCTGGCGGTCAAACTTACGAATTACTAGCAAGTGCTGAGGAAAGATAATGATTTTTTCAGTCGTACACTTTTTACAACACTTTTCGGGTGGTTGTTCAGAGTGGCGCCATCTACATACACCACTACTTGAATCAAGCGATTGTCTTTGCTCTTTTGTATCGGTTTATTGTTGTTTCAGATCGTGCACAAAATGACAAGCACCGTTTTGGTCGCAGCCTTTTTCCGATTGAAATAAATGAAGGGGGTGATGAGAAGAAAGGAGAGGGGGGAGAGGTGGAAACTGGCTAACAATGTTGCGTGTCCCCGGGCCATTTGCATTTTCCAAACCCATCGCGCAGGGAATAAATCGTGTGTTTCAAGCAAGATTTATGTGTCTGATAATGATGGTTAGTCGTCCACAAAGACCGTATATTCAAAATGTTTAAAAAAAAAATCGAGAAACAAAAAAAAAAGTTTTGACGCGTTGGATTTGACGTTACAGATCGGTAAGAGAATAAGAGGGTTGCTGCAGGGGGGGAGGGGGAGGGTGTATTTCGTATGCAGCAGGCCGAGGTTGGGATGTTTATGATCTATGTGGTGACAATTCCGCGTGCGTTTTGTGCGAAACGCACGAAACAAAACCTACATACACGTCATGCACTTATCGCCTCGTGCTCTCTTGTCGAAATGTAAAAATGTTACCCCCACCCCCTTGGCAGATAGGGAGGAGGGGTTGAAGCAGAACTGATCAAGCTAGTTGTATTTCACAGTACTTTTTTTTTTACATCCATTTTTTTTTTAGGGGGGGGCACTTCTTCCACAAGGCATTTTACATTCTTGTTTTTCCGTCAATGATTTATCGTAGTCAACTGTAGAATCTACTCGGTTATTCTGGAACCAGTTTCATTATCACCCTCGCATTTCTCTCCCCCCACCCCTTATATTAATCCCCTCACAACTTCTCTCTGTTGCACCCTGTAACACGAGCGGGTGTGTGCGATCCGAAAATTTGCATATGAGGCGAATTAAACAGGGGGTCCGCCGTGTGAAAGAGTTTTCTAACGGTCCACCCTCTCTCGCCAGCAGTTGTCACGATGAAGAGGAAATTTCGAAAAATGAAATGTAGCGACGGTGGTAATTTTTAAGGGTGGGAGGGAGGGTACCCGCGTCTGCACGAGACATCCGGAACTAGAAGAGGATTTCAGGAACGACCCTCCTCCCCCCTCAGCGCTTCACACTTGCCTTTTCCTTCCTCCTCTATCGAACTGATATTTCTTGGCAAATCTTCAACTCACGCAAGGGTACATTTATATTAAACGATTGTAAATTGCAATACGATGAAGCCTTTTCCTTCTTCATAAAATTCTCACATTTCGCGAAGTATGCTCTGCCCCCTTCTATATTTTATGCCGTTTTCTGTTTTTAAAAATTTGGTTAAAATCCCATGCCCAGGCCGGAATTCGAATCCGGAACCCCAGTCTTTGTAAAAATTACTCGTAACATCACTGGCGCTCGCAGGATTTTTTCGGGAGGGGCTGGAATAGTAAAGGTGGTTGATTTCTACGGGAGCCAAATGCACAAAAAGATATTTTGTATATTTAAATATTTCCATTCTCAAAAATAGCCTTTTCTCTGAGTTTTTCAGTCTTTTTATTTGAAAATTTTGATTTTCTCAATGTCTGAAGGGGTTACAACCCCGTCAGCTCCTTCTCTGCGTACGCCAGTCCCTAACATTGAGGTAGTTAAGAAGATTAACACACAAAAGAAACCATGGCAGAACCAAAACTTGAATTTACTACGATCTCGAAAACAAAGATAGGTTGTAGTAGTGTAATACTGCATTGAACGAGTTAGTCGTATTTTCTTTTGTTAACTTGGCGACAATATCGTATTTCGGTCAACAGTCTGTGTTACGTTTGGTCACTGTCATTGGCAAAAAAAGTTGAACAAAAGAAAGCTAGGATTTCATACAATAATGTTAACATAGTTCCTGCTGAGGTATTATAAATCTCTATAAACGGCTATAACAATATACTGAGGCTGACAATGCAATACTGTCAAATACATACTTACATAAAAATGTACAAATATTCACCCCCTTCCCCATCATATTAATATATTTCTTATTATTTTAAACATGAATATTGGACCTTGTCAGTGTGAACTTTGGTTTCCTTTCACTTGATTTGCACATTCGACTTTACTGCCATCTGTAGTCGTTTCTAGCAAGCACACGCCGTGTTGTCAACCTGTAATAAAGCCTGAAACCTTCCACCGTTCAAGCCAACGTAACAACCCGGGAAGGAAAAAGACTTTTCTTGCTCCCAAACAGCTAAAAAACAGGTTGACGACAGGCTATCGATTTATTTTCTTGGAATGCGAGATTAAAATCTTTTCAAAACCAGCTAGTTTGGAATCAGAGGGCGTTTCCGACAGCGAAAGGCATACTTTCTTCCAGGCTTTTGCGGATCCTCGAAGTAGAAGAGTGTTCCACTTATTCCGGCAACAATTTTCCCCCCAAGGCGCACACAGTGTACAAACGCGCGTATGTGTTCGTACGTGCAAAAGGTGTTATTAAGTCATAAATGTATTCTCTTTTAATATCTGCACACAAAAAAAGAATCCTGCGACTTTAAGTGGTATTGTAATAGCTTAATGAGAGTTCTCATGAGCGATCATTATTCTCGTCATGTTTTTACCATTATACATATGATGTGGTTCTGTGCGAAATGAGGACTCGTACGGAATATGTTAATACGTTGTGCAACGCCGTGCTTTAGGAATAATAGCGGCGTCAAGTGATGAAAAGGTATGTATTCAATATTGGTGCCTTCATGATGGCGTAGTGCTAACGTCGTCGCCTTGTAATCAAGGGGTCCCGGGTTCGATACACGACGAAGGCACACAGTGGTTCGGAGCCCAGTTTATCCTACTGGTCCAGTCCCGATTGACCTATCTGTACATAATGTGAACTTAAACTTTTACAAGAAAATTATGTTGGGCGGTCTCTGTACCCAAAGTTCCGGGATCGAGTCCTGTAGAAGTGTGCTTTCACCAGTTTCGCCCAATCATCATTAATCCTCAGCGTCGCGATTAGATAAAAGCCATCACGTAAAATAAGTTACAATCGATATTGCTACAATGTTCCTAGTTCTTTAGGTCAACACCAGGGTCCCGCGTTCGAATCCCGGCATGGATGTTCTTTGTGAATGTTCCTACATGAATTTAATCATGCCATCACTCGTTCTCATCTTCGCGATTAGCTACAAGTGGCAGAAAAGAGAAGTAAAATAAACTAAATCACTCAAGTTCTTAATTTTACTAAGCTATTAAAGAGTCCTATAATTCTGTGAAATTTGTGACTTGCTAGGCACTCCAATCTCTAAAATAATAACGCTTGAGGATTTCACCAATCAAAGGCAGGCTTGTGTGGTCTGTCTTGCTGCTACGTTATGAAACGTTGCTGTTGATTGGCTCGTTCCCAGGCGACCTGTGTCGCGTGTCGCTTCGGTCTGAAATCTCCCTAAAATTACTTTTCGAGAGAACATCTCTTCTCTAGTCTTCAGGTGTTTATTTTTTCCGGTGGTGAGAATCGAACCTACGACAGACCTGAGATTTTTGCTACAGATCTTTGCAGTGGTCGCTTAGGGCGCCGGTTTTATAGTGAAACATCAAAGGCCTGTCGCAGGTTCGATTCCCACCACCGGCAAAAAGGACTGAAGACGAGAGAAGAGCCGTTCTCTCGAAAAGTAAATTGGTGTAAATAGTGGTGTAATCAAGGGGTCCCGGGTTCAATACCCGGTGGAGGGACATATTATTTCGGACCCTACTCTAAACTGAAAGTCCGTTCCCGATGAACCAAACCGTGCATGAAGTGGACTCAAAAACTCAAGCAACTATGTCTTCAGGTGTTCACAATTATCAGTCCATTTTCCCTTGGTGTTACTCTGAAGTTGTAGCAACCATGTGTGGCGTGGAAGAGAACCACTTGCTCGTCCAGCATGCATTGACTTGGAGCAGAAATACGCGACGCAACAAGCTTAGCTAGGGTAATAGTGTTCTAAAGTTCTTCGACCGGTTTTAATGCGGGCACAAGCATTCGACTTCTCTTTTTACGGATGTTTTATTTTCGTCTCCCATTTATGAAGGTTCTTTTCTGTCCCTCAGAAGCTTTCAATTTTCTTCTTTTGTTATCCTCTTCCAGATATTCTTTTTTTTTTCGTTTCCTTACACTTAACTCTCGCCGCGTATGACGTTTCTAAAAGGCATATGTGATGTGAAGGCGGAATGGATCTCACAAAGGCATCTGGCATGTTTCCATGAAGGCGGACGGACGCAGACAAAAGATAAAAGCGAATATGAGAACAGGAACGGGGAGGATTGTGGTGCATTGGACAGAAGGGACTGTAGCCTAAGCATCTTACATTGACGGAGATATCAGGGAAGATCCAGAAATAAGCTCAGTTTCTTTTTCCACTGCCGGCTTTCCTGTGTTGTCATAATCTGAGGGCACAATTTTCCTCAACAAACAAAATTTCCCTTTTCAAGGAACAAAATTTCCCTCTTCGATGAACAAAATTTCCCTCCTCTAGGAACAAGATTTCACTCTTCTAGGAACAAGATTTCCCTCTTCAAGGAACAAGATTTCCCTCTTCAAGGAACAAGATTTCCCTCTTCAAGGAACAAGGATTTCCCTCTTCAAGGAACAAAATTCCCTCTCCAAGGTACAAAAATTCCCTTTTCAATTTTTCAAATGTCAATGGTTCCAACCCTGATCAGGCACGAATGTACAGTTGCGTTTGTTCCACCATGCTATTCATATGTTTATAATTCAACCTTTTGTCGCTTTAAACTGAGGTAGTAGAAAAGCTATGTCAAAATAAACAAAATAGAAATAAGAATCATCATGTAGACTTACCTATATTTACAGGAGTGGAAATGCGAAATAACAGGAAAAAATTTGAATACGAAACTCGAACCTAATACTAATATTGAGTATGATGTTTTCAAATCTACCTGAAATTTTGGTACTTTTCTTGTAATTTTTCTTTTTTCCCTTTAGTGCGGATTTTTTCTGCAAAAAGGGAAATTTCCCTCCATGTGGCAACACTGCTTTACTGTAGGCGCAGCAGCGAGAGGGAGGTGTACCAATTTTTGTGTAAGGCGTCAGTCACCCAGTACCCCCAGACACTTCACTCCGCCGCAGAAACCCATTTATCACTTGAAATAGATGAACGCCAAGAAAGTCGGCGATGGACCGGATTTCCACTTTGGAAAAAGGACGGTCCACATTGTTCTCACTTATCTCTCCGGCCGAACGCAGGAGAGGCGTTGAAAAGCAAATATGGTGACATCGCCAGGGACTTCTGGTTGTTGTTCGTAGAGTTGGAGCATTGTCAGTGGACAGAGTCACATCTTCATGAATTAGCTACTGTTCAAGTTGTTTGACGGGCGTGTGTCGGTTTAACCTGCATTCCTGTTTGCCTCAGAGGTCATTCCAATAGAACATTGAAACCACGGAATCTTATATCTGGTGGCTGTAAGTTCGTATTCAGATTCCGGGGTTGGGGATTTGCCACCATGCTATCCTAGCCCATAGTCTAGAGGTCACACATAAAGGAGACACTGAAGGGTCAGAAGCAGGCACGTTGCCAGGATTTTTTTTCAGGGGGGGGGCTTATCCCTCATCAGAGTCTCCAGAAATATTTGTAGAGGGGAGCAGGCCACTGGTTAAACTTAATTAGTACAAATAGTAATGACAATAATAATTATTACCACTGTTATAATTGTCATTTTACAATAATAACTATTATAAATTATTAAAATAAACCAATTTTAATCCAAATTTATTGTTATTCATTATTATTATTATGCAAATGGAGAAACTTTGCTACTTGATCGGTTGATCTACCGTATGAGTGAATTCCAACACAACTGTTGTCCATTATTTTTCTTACATTTTGTACAGTTAGTGTACTGAAATTCATAGTTATTGAATTTTGTTATTTATAATTTTTACACATTCCGTTAAAAAAAATGCTTTAAAAGTTAGGGCCAAATTTTACTCATAAAGTTTACATCGTGTGACCGCTTACAAAGAAAACTATACTTTTTGAGAGCTGCGGAACCATTTATTCTTTGGATTAAATTTTTGTTCCTCAAGTAAAATTTATTACCACTATACACTATTTAAATTAGATATTTGTACGATTTCGAGGGACCCTTAGCTCTCTCCCTGGCTACTTGCCTGGTCAGAAGTAACAAGACCATTGATTTTTAAAAACCTCTGTTTTTCCCAAATCTCATTGCTCTGAGAATGTTTGTACTTAACCATCAAATGCCAGTAGAAAGCGGTCGTTCGGTGTTCTGAAAAGAATTCAAACTGCTCTCAGAAATTCGGCACTACAATTTGATGAATGTGAATTTTAAAGTTCCAACGCTGTCACTTTTAACAACATACGCTTGAAGTTAAATCAAAATTCAATTGTTGAATCAGCACAGTCCTCGAGCACGTTCAAGACCGGCAACGTGCATGGAACAATGACCTCGTACTGCAAATATATGGAGAAGTGACTAACCATCATTCCTCTTTTAGATATTGGGGTATCAGTCTTTATGAATATAAATTAAGCAAACTGCGTTTCTCCTGTAACTTTTTACTACTTCACGCTGGGTACGGCTGGGTGGAAACTGGGGCATCTGCCCACCGTGCCCCTCCTCCGGCCGCGCGTTTTATGGCCTCAGCAACGGTGGCATTTCCTGCTGGTGGACATTTCTCCCCGTTAACCAGCCGTGATCTCTGACCTAACATGGAAGTCTTGCGTTTTCACAAAATTCTTGTCCAAATTTTGCGCTCTATGCCCCCTCCCCCCGCACACACACTTTGCAGGGTTACTTATGGCAAAGACCGGAAGCAGGCTCGTGCAAGAAGGAATGCTGGGAGAATCGAAAAATTGATCACGTCTTCACTCTCTCATGAGGCCGCACGCGAATGTGAGCAGGGTACAGATTACAGAAGTAATGGACAGTTCGTCTTAAGCACACGATCCAACATTAATTGACTCTGCAGTCGCGGTGCTGCAAAATGCCCACCGTCTTGAAATTTAAACAGTCGAGTATAAATCAATTTCACCCTGATCTCTTTCTCTGCCTTGGGTGTGGAAAATGTGCACCTTCAGTAAGATTGACTTTTAGTAGCCAGCGAAAGCACGACACAACTGAAATTCTTTGCTGTTCTATTCGTATTGTGACTATTTACAGTGGGATCCATTAGTATTACCGTGCAAATTGTCCATCACCATGTATGTGCACTTTATTTGACCCAATAAGAACTTCAAGAATTAAAAGAAAACTCAAAACAAGCGGTTGACAACTTCTGCACCAGCATACATAAAAATCCATCGCTTAAAAACACACAGGATGCAAGAGAAAAATTAATGAAAATTGTCATGGACAATTTGCACAGTGATACTCGTGGATCCCACTGTACGTACTATGATTTCATGTAAACATTGCATCATAGAGGAAGGTTAATATTTGGGTGCTGTAGCTTTGGTCTCCCTCACTTTCTCATCTATTCTCTTTGTTTCTAGCTCACTGTCTTTGTCGCCATTCTTCTTTGTGTATCTATCACTCTTTGTCTTTCATCTCTTCCTCCCTTCCCCTAGTTTTTCATTTCTCGCACTTTTTGACCCTCCCCCCCCCTCTCTCTCTGTCCCACTCTCTTCTGTCTCTCCCTTATTTTGTCCTCTGCTTTAACACTCTCTTTGCCTCTCCTTCTTCGTATCTCTCTATCTATCCATTTATCTTTCTCTCCTCTCTGTCCTTTCCCCTCGTTTTTTCTCACTTTCCTCTTTATTTGGCTCTCTTTCTCGCACACTATTTGATCATCTTTGTCTCTTATCTTTCCGTTTATGCTTTTCTCTCTGCTTTGTTTCTGTTTATCCCAATTTGTCTTTCTCTACTTTTTTATCTCATAGCACACTTTGTTTCCTCTTCTAACACTTTTATATTTTTATTTCCCTCTTTCTTTCTCCCTATCTTTGTGTCCGTGTCTCTATCGTCTCCCTCTTTCTCTTTGTTCCATTCTCCCACTCTTTGTTTCTCTTATCTTCTCCTCCCCTCTTTGTCATTATCTGCCTCTCGTGCTCTCTTCTGTCTCATCTTCAGCTCCTTACAATTCTTTATTCCGGTTTTACGACTAAGGAAGTGAAATGTATTAAGTTTCTGTTTTATCACGTGTGATCTCGACAACAGTGGTTGGATCTTCAACTTACAGAAATTTCGAATCTCTGCGATGTGTTCTTTCATTTTGTTGCGTCGTCCACCTAAAGAATTCCGGACTGGCATGGAGATTGTATTTGAAACACACGTACGTGCAAGTAGGTGGCAGCACTGTTGAGTCTGTAAAGCTGGACAACAATGCATCCCAGGCATAAAACAGAAAAATAAAGACCACATGTTTAGGGCTTGAAATGTTATCATGTTATCGCTAAGGAGACAAAACGAAACAAGTTTCCTTTTGAAGAAAAAGCGTCCTCCCACTCCAGCCATGTTTTGCTGAGGCAGTATTTCCAGAGGAAACAACGCTGTGTACCCCCCCCGTATTCTCTCTCCCTCATTTTTGCTTTCGAAACAATGGAAAGCGAAAAAATGTCGCTCTAGGACCAGCACACAATGGCTGCTGATGAAGCATGGAAGGTGTGTAGCGACGGCGGAAGCTGCGAGAGCTTATATCGGCATTTTTGGTAAATGAAAAACTCAAGTGTGGAATTCTGACACAGTTTGTTCGGCAAAAAACCAACAACATTCTTGAACGACTCGAAAGTTCTTTCGACGCTGCATAAGTTGGTTCCGTGTCATTCAAAAGTGACATCATTATCTAGTTTCGTTATCAGACCACAACAAAGGCATTATGCACAACAATCAAAAGTATATATAATTACTCGCTTAACAGTGTCGAGTGGTTATTTGCTTTGTTTTAAATACGGAAACTAACCCATCGTTCCCATTGGTTGTTACTACCGCGAAACACGCTGCTCCAAATTCAAAATCGAAGTTCAAACTTATTTTAGTTAAGTAAATACTGTATGCCAGTTTTGCAATTTTCATTTCTTGTACTACTCGTTGACAGTTTTTCTATTTTTCATTCCTCTCGTGCATCCGTAACATTTTGTCATTTATCAGTTTTGCAATTTTACACTTTTGCAGCATTTCTATTTTATTGTTATTATATTTTTCATTTCTTTCATAGCGTGTGTCAATTTTGCTATTTTTGTACATTTTCACTATTTCTACGTATATATTTTTTAATTATACATGTTGTTTTTAGCGAAGTTTTCCTTTTTATCGAATTGAACAAATAAAATTCGTCAGTCGGGAATTACAGAAACAGCCCATTGTAGTACAACATTCGTTATGTTGAATTCACACTAATATAACAATACTTGTGATTGTTCCTACCCTTAAACGAACCCGTAGTAAAGTGGTTCGAGTTTTATTTGTTGTTGAACAGAGCCGTGGAGATCTGTAAGAAGGGAGGGGGTGTCTTCTTTCTTTCTACCTGAAATTTTAAGTCGTTACGTCATTCGACCTTAGTAATTCACTTGGACTTACCCAGTTTCACATACTTTGTGGCGATTAAGCGGATGTTAGGCTAATTGTTAAAGCAGAAAAAGTGTTGAAAAGTAATTTGTTTCGAAACGTTCTTGACATTGGTCTACTTAGAGGGTGAGGAAGGGAGAGAGACAAGTAGTCCGGGAAGACGGGAACGAAATGGTAAGATATAAAAATCCTGCTGTTGAACACCGCTGAGGCAAATTGAGAAATGCTGAGAAACAAAAGATTTCGTCGTGTCCAATAACTGGCTTTCAGGGGAACACGAAACTTGATTAGAAGCAAGGTAAACGTACGCGATCGTTTCTGCAAGCTTTCTTGGATCGTAAATCACTCATTTCCTGACTTAAACTGTGCGGTGAATGTTCGTTTGCCTCATGTTACTGCGATAGGACGGGAAAAAAACTCCCCAAATTTTTGTTGCTTCAATATGCACGGTGCACGTGTTGCACTGTCGAAGCAATTTTCTGAATTGTAGGAATCACGAGTTGCGTGTCTGTTTTGCAGGTGTACGTACGTGCTAGAGTTTCCCCTCGTTACGTTGCAAGTGTAGACTAGGGATATTTTAATATCCGAAATGTCCTGATATCCGAATGTGTCCATTATCCGTTTTATGGGCTATGCACATATTCTTTACTTCGTCATGTTCGTATTTCACTGTATATTTCCCTTCATCAAATCTGTTCTATCGGGATTATCCGTTGCATCCGGAACGGATATCGGATAATTAATATCCGGATATCCGTTATCCAATTGGATGGCAGGGAAAATTGACGGTCTTGACCTTCGTTTCTCAAGTCAACTTTTCACAGAGTATTGCGATGAATTTCGTGTGGTCTCGTTAGTGAGAAAGACAATGACAATTTTTCGACTACAAAAAATGCCAAAAAGGAAGATGTGCTTACAATGTCAGAGAAGATGTTGCGATTACATTCATTATAAATTTGTTGTTTACGAATTATTGATGTAGTTTGGTTGTAGTAAATACGGCCCCCTTCCCCCGCAAGAGATGCATTTAAATTTCCTCACTGTGCCTGCCACGGTTATGTAAAAATTACATCATGTTTTGAATGTTCGTCTGTCAAATATATCCGCATTTCTCAATGGAACTTGGAGACAAGGCGCAAATACCATGTGGATTTCTGAACGGGTAGTACGTAAAATATCTTCAAATATGTGGCATGAAGTTAATGTTTCTGGTTCCTAACATTGTAATGTGCCGACATTTTTGTTTGACCGGTACATGCAAAGGAAGAAATGTGCCGTAATTCGATTCAGATATTATTTAGAAGAAAAAAATACCTCCAAATACGCGAAACTGGGATAAAATATAGCCTTGGCTATTACGAAAGAAGCAGTAGACCTCCCTTCCCCGTCTTTACGAAAGTTCTGGGCATGTGACTGGGGTGAATAAAAGAACAGAAGGAAGGAACGCTTTGTTCATTTTGCTTCTCCCCTTCGTTTCTGCACACTTCCTTTTCGTTACAGTGCAGCATGGAAGTCAATTTTTTTTTACTCAAAGATTGCAGTTCTGCCGGGGTAGCAACACAGCGTGGGACGTGTGTGGTGGGGTGGGGGGCGGGTTGCAGGGACTGCTACTGCATTGCTATTTCCCATGACCGCCAAAATGTCCAATGAAGTTAGCGGAAGGGGCAAAGTCTGTCTACCCCCGAGATTTTTAATAGCGCAGTAAAACTTGATTTACATGGAGGTTAGCAAGGTTGGGCACGAACATGAGCAGACGGACTAAAATTCCTCGTACCCCCTCTCCTGTTTCTCTCCCCCTCCACTACACTTCATTAATCCCTTCTCTCTCTCTACTTCTCAACCCCGCTGTCTTTGCTGGTCGCTCGTTTTCGCGAAGTATTATTTATGAACGGATCTTGTCAAGAGCATATCCAGAACGTGGTGAAACGAAAACCATCGCGTTACGGCACCAGGGGTACCGGGGTTCGATTCCATGTGTGGCTGTTCTTTGTGAGTGTCGCTTCATCAGTTTCTTCATCCTCATCCTCATCGTCGCGATTAACCAAAAGTGGCATAAAAGTGAAGTAAAATAAACCAAATCAATCAGTCGATCAACCACAACTCATAAAGAAATGAAATCACAATAGACTTAGGGGGGGGGGGGTTTCAGACCGAAGTGACAAACGACACGTGCCACTTTGCAAACGAACCTTCAGAAATCTTTCTTACCGGATTGCAACAAGCTGCACGTGAGTCTTGTTGCTCGGGCTGGAACGTTTTCTCAATACCGTGTCGCCCCGGTCTGTTGGTAGCGCATGTGAATTGACTGCCGCAGTCTACAGACTGTATGGTACCACTGTCGCTTCGGTACGAAACGCGTCTGGTGTTTGCTTTCCTTCAGGGGGGTCGTGTTGTTGTGACGTCAGCGCGGTAGTTCTCTTAGCATAAATACAATACACTGCAAATGTATTATTTATGCTAATACAACTCTTCACCTGCCTACCTACTCACCTGCCTACCTCGTACCCCCTCTCCTGTTTCTCTCCCCCTCCACTACACTTCATTAATCCCTTCTCTCTCTCTACTTCTCAACCCCGCTGTCTTTGCTGGTCGCTCGTTTTCGCGAAGTATTATTTATGAACGGATCTTGTCAAGAGCATATCCAGAACGTGGTGAAACGAAAACCATCGCGTTACGGCACCAGGGGTACCGGGGTTCGATTCCATGTGTGGCTGTTCTTTGTGAGTGTCGCTTCATCAGTTTCTTCATCCTCATCCTCATCGTCGCGATTAACCAAAAGTGGCATAAAAGTGAAGTAAAATAAACCAAATCAATCAGTCGATCAACCACAACTCATAAAGAAATGAAATCACAATAGACTTAGGGGGGGGGGGGTTTCAGACCGAAGTGACAAACGACACGTGCCACTTTGCAAACGAACCTTCAGAAATCTTTCTTACCGGATTGCAACAAGCTGCACGTGAGTCTTGTTGCTCGGGCTGGAACGTTTTCTCAATACCGTGTCGCCCCGGTCTGTTGGTAGCGCATGTGAATTGACTGCCGCAGTCTACAGACTGTATGGTACCACTGTCGCTTCGGTACGAAACGCGTCTGGTGTTTGCTTTCCTTCAGGGGGGTCGTGTTGTTGTGACGTCAGCGCGGTAGTTCTCTTAGCATAAATACAATACACTGCAAATGTATTATTTATGCTAATACAACTCTTCACCTGCCTACCTACTCACGTATACAATCAAAAGTAAAAATAAACATGTGGATAGGTTAGGTTTAGTTCTGTTTGCTTATTTTGCACAGCAGACAAATTCGTGACGTCATAACAGTGTTGCCACAAGTTGCTCAAGCTGTCGCTAGCCACTCGTGCTGCGCTGCAGTGTTGGTAAGATTAGCAACACACTCCTTTATTGTTGCACCAGTATGGCATCAATTCTCATTTCTCTGTGCGTCAGTGTGAGTTGGAAACGCTCAGAAGCGGTCGAGTTTTATTGATGCTAAGACTGCCGGATCTAGCAGAAACATGCTTTCGTGCATGCCTTTTCAATGGAGGCAAGAAGTCGGTATTTTAGCCTTTCCTCGTACCGGTGTTGGGTGTACACGACATTCAGCACGGTCCTTTTTACTTGCACGTTGCTTTCCCCCTCCCTCCGCTGTAATGAGTTATTGATATTTGCTGGGTTTTTATCATTACAGTTCTCCCCCCCCCTGCTCCGTAACACAGATGTACTTTGTTCTTTTCTTCCTTTTTTGGGCTTACCTCGAGGTAATTGTGGTTTCGCATGCAAAAAGTACTTTTAAACTCAAGGTGGAAAATTCATCGCCCGGACAAAATGTCACGTTGAAAAATCGTAAAGCTCGCGAACCGACGATAATTCACATCTCGGACAGCTCGCAGCGAAAGAAGTTTACGCCGAAGAACAGATGCACTCTCGCACGACAAAAAAAAAGGCGCATGTGCAAGGATTGGAATGTTGAACAGCGGTTACGAAGGAAGACCGGGGTAAATGCATGTATGGACTGTCAAGCGGCGGAGAAATGATCCGTCATGGTTGCATGTCGATATGTCCACGAGTGAAGTCTCCCCCCTGCTCGTTCTTCCCTCCCATGTCTGGTCAAGTGTTCGATACAGGTGTGTCTCACCACACAAACGGGCCTTCCTTATCTTACAAACCGTTTTTGATCGAGTCTCTTGCAAGTGTAATGCATGCTGTCACGAACCTTAACAATCACGGAATCCCACCATTGTCCCCCATCTTATTGATCACCTCCAAAAGTCATAATTATTTTTGCCTAAACTGTAAATTTAAGGAATACGTTATGTTTGTTTCTGCGATTATGTTTTTGGTGAATATCTCAACCTGAATCAAGCAGAGGATTATTGCCTAGGCCTACACTGGGACAAAAATTGCTTTGAAAGAGGCCACAAGTGATATATTTCAAACGTGATTCATATAAAAATATATATAACTAACCATCTCACATACCTCGGCATAAGCTTATAACTGAAATTCTATGAGGATATTGATAGACCCGTGCTTCCCTATACGTAAATCCAGATCTGTCCAGAATCGAAATATAATGTTGTTTTTTCACAGAAATGAATACATTTTTTGTATAGAAGACTGAGACGTACCTTCATATTTCTACTTGTAACAACTATGAGTCATTGCACCACACAAGACTGCAGGTTTTAAGTTTACTAACAAGTGTATAACACTATTTGTACTCACTTGTGTAGTGTAATGTGTAATTTCTTCATAAAAATGAAAACATAATAAACTCTAATGAGCATCTCCGCCACATTTCTATCTCCAGCGCGAGCGAAGATGGACGACTTCAAACCAAAGCGCATCGTTTCCAGTCTGTTTTTCATACACTGTACACTGGGATCCATGGATCCATGAGTATTATCGTGCAAATTGTCCATGAATGACTATTTTCATTAATTTTTCTCTTGCATCCTGTGTGCTTTTAAGCGATGGATTTTTATGTATGTTGGTGCAGAAGTTGTCAACAGCTTGTTTTAAGTTTTCTTTTAATTCTTGAAGCTGTTATTGGGACAAATAAAGTGCACGAACATGGTGATGGACAATTTGTACGGCAATACTCATGGATCACGCTGTACATTCTGTTGCGCAATTTTTCATACACTTTACATTCTCTTCCGAAATTTTTCATACACTGTACATTCTGTTGCACAATTTCTCATACACTTTACGTTCTGTTGCGCAATTTTTCATACGCTGCACATTAAGGCCCTAACTCTAACAAGACACGTTTTACATACGTACGTGTGTGTCGTCTCGACAAATCTCGAAGGACCTCGAGTTTGGAACAACGGTTTCGCCTCGTCTCTTATAATATGTAAAATTTACTGAAATTTCGCTCGAAAAAAGATTGTATGAGGGTAAAGTATAAGAATATGGTATAGAAATGAGATTCTCATGGGCGTAAGCAGATAGCAGAACAGCAGGCAGCAGTTATCATTGCCATTAATCTAAGAGGGGAAAAAAAAAAGGAAGCCACCGAAATGCAAAAATGCTCGACTGGAAGAGGCTTTTGCACACGGCAGAAGCGACATCCGTTCATCGCAGGCCCACGCGCAAAAACAAGGCTCGTTTACGTAGCCAGGGTTTCCCATCACAAGCAGCCATTAACCCTGAACAGTGTCCCAGGGCACACAATGAGCCATTATCCTTATCCAGAGGTGGCAGAAATCTTGGAACTCTCAGATTAGTTATGTCAACCAAATTACTGTTGTTGCGCATTTCACACCGCTCTTAATGTTTTTCGTCTTATTGCGCTGTCATTTTTTATTCCCCCTCTCAGACCTTTTTCGCAGTGTTCTTCCTTGTTCGGCATTTCCTCTGGTGCTCAAAAGATGGAGCTGTTTGCAGCGGCTCGTTCCTCATTTGTTTCAGACTCTTCAACCGAACTTGGAAATGTATTCGACAGTGTTAGCAGATCCTGCACCATGTAAGTTACTATGCTAACTTGGAACTCTTGAGCCAGAGGGATTGGTACTTGTAACGGATGCAAAAATTTCTTAAACCGCGGGAGTTCATTCTTAATTATATCATATACAAGTACTATGAATAAACTCACAATTTCTCTCCACAGGGTGCCCAATCATATCTTCGTATTTTATTGTGTTGAATTTTATTTTGGTGGGGATAAGGTTGGCATTAAAAGGAGGGGGGTAGCCTCCTATCTTTGATCGATCGATCGGTCCCCACCTTGTAGTGTGAAGACGTTGAAGCTCGTATCTATTTTCTGCTGGGCTAGTGCGCACCCACGCCCAACTCCCTCCCCCCCTTCATCTTCCATGAAAATAACTTATTTTTATGCGTTTTTGCGAACTTTCTTACACATACTTTCATTACGGTGTCATGCAGTTCGCAGCACAGTGATTAGCATTAGACAACCTGAGTAACTCGTGCTTGTTCTCAATCTCTCATCAATCACCCGTACTCATCGCCGCAGCTAAATTAGAGGAGGATTTAGGTGCAATATTCAAAACGTAAAGCAAACTACAAATGGCAAAGTACAGGGGCGTGTTCGGGAGTGGGTTGATTGGACCATAACCATGGACGTCCGCAGGATTTTTTTTCCAGAAGGGGGCAAAGTAGACACATTTTCAAAAAACATTGGTTCTGTCTGAAATCATCGTTCCTGCAACTTTCTCGCAATAATTAACATATATTACTGTAATTAAAGTAAAATTATACTTGTGAAATATAATTTTTGATTGACTTTAATTTTCCTGGAAATGGTCTTGTTCCCCCCATGCTCCCCTTCTGGACGTCTATGGCCGTAATCCCTTTTGTCTCAGCATTCTTTAAAAAAAAGGTCAAATGTCGAAAAAATGGCAAAGTGTAGAACTGACCACTAAAAGAAGAGGCATAACCCCTTTTCGGAAATCCTGAACACGCCACTGTGTTGAAAATAGCCATGAAATTATATTTAATAAATCCTAAAATTATGGCAGTAACACGTCATAAGATTCATAAACCTTCAAAATGACGTCAGGCATCTGAATCTCGGGAATTTCCAGAATAGCGATAAACAAATTAACTCGTGTGTCTGATGCATATAAACATTAATACGGAGGGGGTTCAAGAACAGAAGACAGGAAATGAAAGGGTTTTGAAGGATGTGGAGGCATTGGGAGACAATTCGCCGAAAACACGAATTTCTTTTCCACAAAACTCGTTCTTCTCTCCGTCTTGGTATTTCATTGTCTTCGCGTCCTTGGATGCTGTGTTTTATAGAGTCCAGACTGGGGGAACAAAGGTCAACAGGAGAGGCATCTCCCTCCCCACCTTCTCATCTTTCCCTCCCTCACAAATTCGACTCGTCCCCTACCTCCCCCGACCCCTTTGCTTCTTCTTAAGACTTTTGTTTTTTTCTTCAGAGTATAAGCTTCACAAAATTCCTCAAGAATGCACAGGTATTCTCTTTTTGTTATCTTTGCGACGAAAGTATCCATAACTGCCGCTTATGTGCGTAAGCAATTTTGCATTGTCCTGTCAAGTGAACTGCAAAGGCTCATCTCTCAGCACAATTTAGAACAATATTTGCTCCGAGGTGAACTTTTATGGCAGCCAGAAAGTAATTTATAATGCGGTGCGATTTCTACGTCAGAATATTCAGAAGAGTGCACTTCGCGTTTGTATGCATTGATTCAGTCTCAAACCCAGACGGCGTTTAGTCAGTGTTGCGCAGTGGCATGCGCTGTAGTGCGAAAAGTACTGTGGGGGAGGAGCCTTACCTCTGACGTCAGGTGGAAGCTGCGCAATAGCATGCGCTGTAGATTTCCGAGCATGCGTAATAACTAAAACTGTGTCTTAACACGTGTTGGTGCCTGTAACAGTTGCAATTTACCTGTGCAGCTATTAATGCAAGCAATGGAAACTTGTTTTAACTCTCAATTTGTAATGGTGTGCAAAGAGTGTTAGACAACTGTCTTGTTTTCAGTGAAGAATTTGCCCTTGATCACAGGCCCGAAAATGTGTAAATTAACACAAAGATTTTGACTCCAGTAACGTGTTAAAGTGCACTTTCGGGTATCAAATTGTAGCAGAAATGCATCAAAGGATATTTTTATCAGCTGTCATTCCGTCTGATGCACCAAAAAATGCATGAAATAAGATGATCAGACAAAATTACCAAAAACCAAAATTACACGTTTAACTGTGTCAGTTGATGCAACCTTGATTTGATGTATTGCGAGTACTGTATGTACATTTTTTGACGGAAACAAATAACAAAGGATTGAAATATTTAGGCAAAGATTAGTTAATGATACCTGGTATTGCAAAATGTTGAAATGTTGAACTGTTCTTAACTTTTAATCCAGAATTATCGTGTCAACGAGGCCAGGGTTTACATATTATGTATCTATATTATGCCTGCTTAATAAAGTTTAAATTTTTAAAAAAAGAAATGGTTCGGGTTTCCTTTACTTTCT
Source organism: Lepisma saccharinum (assembly GCF_977018435.1). Lineage (NCBI taxonomy): Eukaryota > Metazoa > Arthropoda > Insecta > Zygentoma > Lepismatidae > Lepisma > Lepisma saccharinum. Next base: position 18,524,299 of record NC_139242.1, on the reverse strand, counting down.
GTACAGAGTTAGCAACACTGCTCTCTGCATTTCTAATGACTGGCAATGGAATTTTTGCTCCACATTGTAGCAGGCAAGTTATCAGCTTCCTCCCACTTGAAGATATCCAACAAAAGCACCGCTAATGAAGCTTAACTGGCCGTTCTATCCTTAAAACACCACCACACACATACGTTTGTACCGAAAGTGTGAACCACGACAATTAGCTGCAGCCTTCGAGTATGTACTTCTCCTAGAACGTTGAGGCAAGTATGTTAAATTTGCTGGGATCTACACCGAGACTTGTTTCAAAGCAGTTCCCACTAAATGGATGCGTATGCTTCCTTTTCTTTTCTCTTCGACCTGTAAATTCAATATCTTAACTTTTTGGTCCCTGAAGACTTAAACCATGAATATTCATAGCAAGTGTTCTTTCATGCCTTCTGTTGTTTTTTCCTCTTGTTCTTGTTCTTTTCTTCTCTTCGTCTGTATTATCTGAACAATGAATCCTCTGTTCGGCTCTCAAAACAAGTTAATTTGATTATTTTTTACCCTCCTGGGATGTTAAATGTGATAACAGTCTGTCGATCCTGTACCGCTTTCGTTTCGATTACAACAAACCCTTTTATGGAAGCCAGAAGGCAAAATGTAGTTTCGTAGTTCTTCTTTTTTTGCCTTTTTTTGCCGGTAGATGGTGCGAAGGTGAGAGAGAGGTCTTGGTATTCGAGACGAGACAGAGACTTCTTGGAGACTTTAATAAATTGGAATGTATTATTGGAAATTTTCACCTAAATTAGGATTGCTTTAGTCGGATACCTTTTCGCTTGGAAAAACGATTCAGCACTATAACATTTTCGTCCTTCACACATTAAAAAGTTAAATGTTAAACTTGACAACCTTTGGCGGACGCCAGCGAAGTCGTTTTCGAAAATTCATCTTCTTTAGAAAACCGCTGTGATATTCCAAATTTTGAAGAAAAATAACATATACTTACAATTCCTTCTAGAACACCTATTTCTAATCTGTGTTCATGTGAATCTTCGTGTTGTTTGCTATCTCTCTTCTCTATATACTCCAATTAGTTTAATACTTTTGATACACACAGAGCCTCTTCAATGAAGTAGTGGTAACGTGATCAAGAGCTTTGATACCCGGTGTATAGGCACATAGCACGGTGATTCAGATCCCACTTTAAACTGTAGGCCCAGCCCCGATTAGCCTTTCTGCACATAAAGGGGACTTAAAAACAACAATTCAACTATATTATACACACGATGCATGAAGTCACTGGCTAAAAATAGGCAGGATTAGGGTACATCTTGTCTTTACTTTCAGAGAAGAATTTACACACGCGAATTCCATTTCTATATCAACATTTATGTTTACGCTTTATTATAAATCAACTAGAAGCTACACGATACCATGTTCAAATGAATGTAGATACGAGTTCGAATGACGAGATAAAGTGACGCGCAAATAGTAATTTCATTCTTTTTTTATTCAGATCGACCTACCTACTAAGGACGGTGTTCGAGTGTCGATTTTAACAATGATGGTAAACACACTTGGAATAGCCTGACATCTAGTGAGCATATTCTGACTTGGTATGCTCGTTTCTATAGTTTTATTTTATTTTTGTTAAGGATTTTGTAGAAAACCTGGAGATGTTTACTCTGAAGAGTACGTGTTGATTTACTTCTGATCAGGTCCGTCTGTGTAGGATGGTTTTGGTTACGTATTCAAATTCTCACGGGACTTCTTATATTTTTACGAACCTCTGATTCTTCGCCGTCGGCATGTAAATTGTCTTCGAAAAGCTAAAAGAAAATAAAACAGAAACAGAAGCATTTTTTTTGGTAGCATATTCACCGCAGTTCCCTTTGTATATGAAGTTTTTCCACCACAATTCTGTATGACCGTGGGATAATGAACCTCGTTTTAAGTGCGTGGTACGTAAGCCTTCCACTTCCCACAGTTTTGTTGATTTTCCTCCACTTTTTTTTTTTTTTTTGATAGGCGTGGAAAGGCGACCCCTGCAACCCTTATTCCACCCCCTTAGCCCCCGATTTCTGTTGCGTGGGAGCATGGACGAAATATTTCTATGAGAAATTACGAGTTGGAAAAAAATATATACACTGTGTTTTCCCGCCACTTGTCAAGATAACGATCGATTTAGTCGTGGCCGTTTCATTGTCTTTTCACCAGATGGCAGGCAGGGAGAAGGTAAAAGAAAAGTTCATTTTCAGGAGAATCTGAAAAGTACTTCGTATTAATCAATTGTGGCTTAATTTTTCATTGTTGTCTTCCGTGTATTATTCTATTGTTCCTTGTAAAGTTTTATCCTGTGTTGTTTTCTTATCTTTTTTTGTCCCTGAGTTTCAGGAGATTGTTTAAGAGATGTCTTGAAGTTTCCTGCGTTGTCATTCAAGGTTGACCCAACGTTTTTGTTGGGTGTTGGGTGTAAAAATATTAGGCCTCGGCAGGAGCTATGGAACAAGATGTTTTATTATTCACTTTACGGTAAAGATAAATGAAATATTTAAGGTTGTTTATACGGAGTGACCACATTTCCCCCAGCAAATTTCGTTGACGTATAGTTAAAGATCACTTCCATATTTCTCTTCCGTCTTCATGTACAGCCAGCGGCAAAAGTGTTTGTAGATCTGTTGGCCTTTATAGATAGAGAACCAAGATCACACTGAGCGCACACATGGTTGCATAGCATGCAGGAGGTAACTTGAAAGAAGCTAAACAAATGAAAGTAAAGATAATTTTCTTCGAGTACCTCTCATGGTTGCTGAAGCAATTTCACTCTTTGACGTTGAGTGTACACAGTTTAGGTACATTGACTTTACGTGAAATTGGTTTCCGGTAATGATATATTCTGAAACTCTTGTACAGTCAGAAGCAAAAATGAGTGTGCATACAAAATTAAGTTAGAATTTCATTTGATTGAAAATACCTGTGCAAGTTGCAGGAATTTAAGCGTATTTTTTAGTAAGCCCTTAACAGCACTTTTCTTGTGACTACAATTTTCTGGTTACTTTGAAGTGTCTGTGAGCTCACCATACTAAATCAGTGTAATATTACTCCCTTTTGTTGATATCACAACCACTTTTGACCATGACTGTACCATCTAAGAATTTAAGTATTAAGTGAGGTCTAAGCGTGCCTCTTGCTTCAGATCCACCCAGTAGGATGAAGAGAGCGCTCGGGTATTCCTGAGAAAGGGAGAGAAGTTTCTTGCAAACTTAATACTTCCTCACGGTGCGTAAAAATTATCCGGAACGCCGATGTTGACATTGACCTCGTAACGGAAAGAATGCGAGATGCTATGTGCTGAATAGGCAACAAAGAATGTGCGTAGTCTTCGGTTAATAACGCCTTCTTGCGTCGACCCTGATATTGACCTCGCGTGGCACGTGTTCACGCACCGTTATGAAGGCTTGCCGTATGGGAGGCTATGATCTGAAAAAGAAATGAAAGGTGTGCTCACCATTTTAATATTTGTATTCAGTGGACAAAGTTATGATTGTGCACCCCCACCCTTACTCCCCTCCACACGCAGAGACACTTGTTCACATGGGCGTAACTTGGGGATCTAACTTTGGGAGGGGACAAAATCGAACTTGGGGCTTAACTTTGGAGGAACGGGCAGAATCCAACTTGGGACTTTACTTTGGGGGGGGGGGGCAGAATCAAACTTCGGACTTAACTTTCGGGGGGAGGCGAATCAAACTAGAGACTTGACTTTGATGTTGGGGGGGAGAATGAAACTTGGGACTTAACTTTGGGATGGGCAGAATCAAACTTAGGACTTAACTTGGGGGGGGGGGGGGGGGGCAGAATTAAGAAGTTTTCCATCCCATAAAAATGGCGTCCAGAACTATTTTGCTGAATAGCTTACATTTGCACAATCGTAAAAAAATGCACTTCAATACTTAGCTACTCAGGCAAGAGGTTAACAAAAGTATCATTAACTTTTAAATTTAGTTCATGACTTTCAGCTGTAATCAAAGGGTCCGGAGTTCGATTCTTGGTGAAGGCGCATTGCATAATGGTTCGGATCTTGTTTTAAACGTGTAGGTCCAGTCCCAATTCTACCTGAGCATAAAAAGTGAACGCAAAACAAATTCATTTCTAATTTAACATTTTCTGTGCGTGTGTATATCAAGACACAAGGTTTATTTGTTATATTATTTTCTCAACTTTATAGCCCCAACCCTACAACCCATCCATGGGAATTCAAGTTAATGAATTCAACGTACCTGAATGTACAGAACTCTTAAAGTCTATTTTGCAAGGAAAAAAGAATTGTCGCTTCCAGTAATGTAGAGAACTACATAGAACGGTAACACATTGCAATACAGGGTATCGTACTTTAAAAATAAATAAAATAAACTATTTACAAGCAGTTACTAACCACCATAGCCTATTTTTGTGACTAAAATTTGCATAGTAACGGCGAATGTCCATGTAATGTTGTTTCCAATCACGCAAATCAGTTTTAATTAGAAAACAAGAACTTTTCCAGACGCTTTCGAAAAGTAGGCTATTTTGCCGGGAGCAGTATCAATTGCAATACCTGCGCAGGTATAGGATCCGGGTTCGAAACCCGTGGAGCCACATAGTGGTTCGGATTCCACATTAAACTCTTTTCAAGTCCAGTTCGTGTGGACTTGCAACAAAATTCAATTCATACCATGACAGAAAGTTTTTCTTTCAATGCGAGGCTCTTCTTACTACAGTTACAAAGACACATTACCAGCTCGTCGTCGCCTTGTCATCAAGAGGCCCCAGGTTCGATACTCTGTGGAGGCGATCCCCATTCAAACTGTAGATCCAGTTCCGATTACCCTGTCTGTGCGTAAAGTGAACTTATAAAACTCAAAAGATTATAAGGTGTCGTCAATTTTATTTTCTCTGTGGATTTCCTTGATCATTACTTGCACTTTATTTGTTTTTTCCCTTCAAAATAATTATAATTACAAATTGCCGTACCAGAGGTGGCCATGCCGAACGATGATATCTCGCTTCTAAGAGTTCGCCCGCAAGGAAGGGTAAACGACACATTAGCAAATGTGTAGAAGTTTAAAGGCAACAGACGGGAAGGGAAAATTGCGTTTCTGCCTTGTCATGACTCGCGGCATTTAACACAAGTAATAATTAAAGTTCACACGTTAATGGATGTTTTGTTCAGAAGGGTAAAAGTAACAAGGAAAGAGCGAGGAGAAACCATGTCATACCTCGTGAAGGACAACCACTCTGCCGTTACAACGTTGCAGAATCAGTGTTGTCTTTCCTTAATAGTGGTCATTTTGCTCGGGATTCTTGCGTTTTCGCTCGCCCGCTATACTCTTCCATGATTTAGTCTCTGTGGCTGACGTCATAATTGAGGGAAATGTACAGCTGTTTATTGCAGTGATATTAAAGGAAGTACAACGTAACCAGCTCAAAGGAAATTGTTGCTGAGTTTACAATAGCCCCGTCTAGTTGGCTGCACTGTTTGACACTCGGTGCAGTGCAGGTGTATCCAGTGTCAGGGTGGTGGAAAGGTGGTGCAAGGAAATGACGTTCAACCAACTAGACGGAAAGCGGTGTTCAAGTTCAGAAGATTCAACAAATATGTGTCTGCTGCTTTAAACGGTCATTTGACTAGTTAGCACGCACCACGTGACCATACACCAAACATACACCGGTCCGAAAGGTGGTGCAGACACCAAACACACTACTTGACTCGAAATCAACGAACTAGACGACTCGGTGTTGCACCGTGCCACCAACTAGACGCTCCGGTGCAAGGAGAGTAAAAAAAGTGCAGCCAACTAGATGGGGCTAATGTTGCGAAGGGCAAAAAATCTATCATTTTTAAGTTTATTTCACGAATATGTTCTTATCAGGTTATGTTCAGATTTCCATGTCGGATTCGAGACACTCCTTACATAGAATCGATTATTATACCTTTTTGATTCCAATATTAAGAATCGATTATTATACCTTTTTGATTCCAATATTAGATTTGTAACCACTTGTCTAGAAAAAACGAGTTTGTTTGAATTCTAAAAACACGTTTAGTTACTCTTCCTCGTAACCATAAAAAAAGGTTATTCTTCAACTAAATTTGGTAATTTTCAACAATTTCTTTGGTAACTTTGAACTACTAAAATAATTTGGTTCTGCTGTACAGTTATTTGTTTGTCACTTGTGTAAACAAAGATTTGGCTACCTGAAACTATTTTGGTTCATCCAAACAAACTTTTCTTCTCTATTAGAAGGGCTTTAGGAATCCGTAAGTTTCGAATTGTTGCCAATCCTAGAACGTGTTATTCATTGTCCAGTCAATGAGGACCAACAATGGATCTTGCAGTGCCTCGAATCACGCGGTGAATCACTCGTACATCGGCAGCACAGCAGTAGTTATCTTCGATAGTGTGGTGGTAAATGTTGATGAACACTTGTCCAGCCTCTAACAAGCTTCTCATGAGAAGAAAGCTTCTTGATGCATGTCAGGTGAGACCCAAAAGTGGGTCAGCAGAAATCTCCGATTGTTTTACTGGGTGGTCCCTAGAGCTGATGAACTAGATAGAGAGGTTCGAACCGGTGTTAATCACATGGACTACTGAGGCTTCTGGTATTTTCGTTCTTTAGCCAAACAGAGAAGAATTCTTATAGAACGCCACTTTGTTATCAAAATTTAACCTATTAATCACTTCTGCAAAACTGCACGATATTATTTTGTCTTGTGAGTGTGACCAACGTGACACTCGTTTTGGAGTTACAGAGCGACCACAAACATAAGAACTTTGGGCCAAAATGCTTCGCGCATCTTCTCCTCCATCGGTTCAACTCTGCCCGTCCCCTCCACGCGGGAGTACGATGAACGATGCACAGCAGTCGCGGGTCTGCGCAGGCTCTTTTGCCTGTGGTTCAATTGTATTGTGTAATTCGTGTTATCACACCATCTTTGATGTCTTATTACACCGTTTGTTCTCAAACCACACCAAGTACGGAAGCCTTTAACACCACCCGAATAGGTGTCGTGTTACACAGGGTATTACACCATTTTTAATGTGAAGTCAGTTCAGTGGCGTTTTCGGGATTTTCGAAGGGGAGGATATACGTATACCTTCTTTTAGTTACTCTGCTTTCATTTTGCAATCTTCTCCAGCCTTTGATGTTCTTTTTAGGAATACTGAGCCAAAGAGAAGGGGCCTTAAGTGAACGTTTATGGGAACAACAATATCGATCAACAAAAGTTGTAGGTTTCCACAAGGTCATTAACTTTCTGGAAACGATTGTGACTTGTTCAGTTTGTTAACTAATTGCAGTACATTCAAACAATCAGTACCGCTACCTCTCGAAACACTTGGCAATGATGTAGCACCGAAAGAAATTAATCACGCTGTGCCCAGCTGAAGAAGCACGCCTATCGCATCCATCATGGCGTCCATGGAACATGTCAATCGGATCTCTCCACGCGATTGCCGTACCCTGGAATTAATGCATATTTTTCGCCGACCGCATTCCGTAATTCTCAGGCGTTGCTTTTATGGAATGACTGATATAGTATATCTTGGCTGGAACCGTGTATTGTTGGAAAAGGAGCCACGCCTGGCGGGGCTTGGGAGGATTCAGATTCGCCCGTGCTGGGAGAGGCCGCAGATCGACCCGGGACGTCGCTCGGATTTGCATAGACAATTCCGCGTCTCCAGGAATCTTGTCGCACGCCCATGATGGGGATAATCATGTCAGTTCCTCCGTAATAGCTTGTCCTTTTAGGTTCGATGGAGGCTTATTAGCCTCATTTCTAATTGGTTTTAATTTTGGCTCCAAGTTTGGTTGCGGAAGTCCTATGCCTTCGCCTTGAGGGCCTTTGATAGGTTTCCAGGGACGCGTCATCTACCCATATGAGTGGGCAAAGTTTTTGCTCGCTGACCGTTCCTTCTTTCTTTCCTTCTTTTGTTCTTTCTATCTTTCCTTCCTTCTCTCTCTCTTCTTTCTTTCTTCCTTTTGTTTTTATTTCTTTCCTTTTCTTTTTCTTTCTTTATTTGCTACCTTCTTTCCTTCTTTCTTTCTTGCTATCTTTCTTTGTTTCCTTCTTTTGTTCTTTCGTTCTCTCTTCTTTCTTTTATTCCTTCTTCTTTCTTCTTTCTTTTGTTTTTATTTTTCTTTCCTTCTTTGTTGCTTTGTTGCTTTCCTTCTATCTTTCTTAAATAGGCGGACTGACCGTTTACTGATGCTACAAAGTACAGAGTGGTCACAAAGTAGGCGTACCCCCCCCTTTTATTTTCGACACTACGATAGTTATGGTTGAATGCTTGATATGAACACATACATCGATATGGAGACAGTCTTTTTCGTTTCACGGCCGAACCCTGCGCCATATTTTGACACACTTCGCGATGCAAGTGTGAATAAGACCTTTTTCCGGGCGGTGACGTTCCCCTCAATAAGTCCAAGAAGTCCCAGAGGTGGTTTGCCCCTCCCCACGTTTTGCCACTTGCCTACCAAGAAAAGTAAATTGTCCTTGCCTTCCACAGTTTTCGCACCCAATCGCCACTACTAACTAGAGGATTACGTACGAATTGCATAGTGCAGCAGTCAATTCCTTGAACTTCAAAATCTTTGAAGGTTGCATCAGTAAGATGTACACAGAAATCGAAATGCATCAACGTACTTTTTATGCATAGATTCACACAGTTAAACGTGGCTTTCTTTGAATTGATCGTTTCCTATCTTCTGAAATTATACATTTCTGTGTGGATTTTGATACACCAGAAGTGCATAATTAGTGCCTGTGATATTAGAGTCAACATATTTGAGTCAGGTGACACTAGAGGTTGAACCAGTTGCAATCTCTTCTTCAGCTTTTGTCGTTACGGATGTTCTAGTGAATTATTGGCTACTGGAACTTGGACGACCTATACTCTGTCCAGGGAATCTCTGGAGGAAGCGAACGAAAACAAGTGGTGACTCGAGAGGGCTCGACCAATGAACGCGTCAGAGGGATAATGAGTGCATGGAGGGGAAAACGTGGCTGCACTCCGACCACTTGCTTTCTCCCCTTCTCTACCGTTATGCGCGGCTTTGCTCCACAGATGCCAGAAACAGAGTGTAAAGACTTAGTAACTGTATGCTGTCTCTTGGAACTTGCTGTCTCTTGGAACTTGTTATGCGGCACACTCTTTTAATCTTCGGTCTAAAGAGCACTGACAAAATATTACATCTCGCTTGCGCAGCTCATGAAGAGATTGATTTCTGCTGTCAGGACACTTGGTTCAACTCTTAGCGTCGTAAACATAGGCGCCGACTCCATGGGGCTTGGGGGGGCTCGAGCCCCCCCAATGTTATCGATGTGGGGGCAGAGCCCCCCAAATAATTTTGCTTAAGAGAATCTAATGTATTATTTTGTTTCTCTTGTAAAGTTTACTCTGAATTGTGCCACATGAACTTAACTTTAAATACACATTTGAAATGTTCTAGACCATTAAATTTGGGGGGCTGAGACCGCTAAACCATCAACTTTGGGGGGTGGCTATGACCAGAGACAGCAAAACATATGACTTATTACTATATACTAAGTATATAATTAGAGTATTGTTAACATTTTTACTAAAAAGAGTTTCAAAATAAGATTTGCTTGAACTAGGAGAGTGGATGGGAGTTCGGGCTACAAATGGCTCTCATATAACATTCAGAACAAGATCATTGATATATTAGGGAGATCTGTTTTGTGCCCCGTTGTAGCAGATATTAAAAGTCGGGAATATTTTGCTATTATGGTTGACGAAACTAGTGACATATACATCCGTGAACAATTGACATTCTGCATTCGAACTGTGAATGAAAATTTTTGATATTTTTGAGGAATTCATGGGCTTTTACGAGATTCCGAACACTGAGGCCAAAACTGAAAAAAGGGAGGGAGGGAGTCATTCATTAATTTATTTCAGTGATCAGAGCCCCCCCAATAATTTTGACAAGTCGGCGCCACTGGTCGTAAATGTTAAACTATTACCGTTTCTTGTTTCACTGAACCACACATAGCTTCCGAGAGGTGTCGGCGAACTTTGAACGTAGTCCATAACGGATCCAGGAATTTAGAAAGTCTCGCTCCAGTGCTTATCTACGTGACGGAAGCGTTTGAAATCTTAAAACTGGGAAATCTCCTGTTGATTACACAAGCGATTAATTAACCTCTGGGAACACACACGAGAGAAAAATGATAGAAGCTCCGATATGCCGTATAAAGATCGTTCACGGCTAATTGTTTTCGAAGCTAAAATCGTCTGGAATATTCTCACGTGACAGAAGTTTGTGAACTTTCTTCTTCTTTTTTCGTTGGTAAGAATTCCACAAAAAAAATGTAAATAACGGTTCTTTTAAAATGAGATTTGCATATTGGCGGGAACTTTACTGAGCTTCCTTTATTGAAGATTTGTTAACACAAAATGTGATTGGTCCAAACCAGCACTAAAATGTCTAAAGAAACACAGGAGGAATTCAAACATATCTAATAGTTTAGGATTTAGAATACCAATTTTTTTCTGAGAAAGGCACAATGCCCAGACTACACACAAATAAATGGTGATTGGGAGTAACTGAAAAGTTAGGTGCTGCAGACCAAACATTTGTTTGTGAAATTCCACAAGTAAATGAACCTTGGCCATTTTTAAGTTGTGCTGATCAAACTTAGAATCTAGACTTGACTTTAGAAATATATATAGAAAACACTGACTTACTTGAATTAACAAAACACGCTTGGTTAAGCTTTTTAGTAACAAACAAAAAAATTAACTTTTACTAAATTTGTTACTTTAAGTACTAAATATTTAGTAACTAAACAAATTGCATTACTAAAAGAATTTGGTTTTGGTGAACAATCATTTGCTTGTCGCTTATTTAAACAAAAGTTCGTTTACTAGAAACTAGTTTTTAGTTATTCAAAAATTTTTGCTCTGTGTACAACTCTGAAAATTCATCTTTTTAATCCATTCTTATTTTAATGTGTATGTAAAGTAAATAGCTGCTTGTGCTGCAACAGGACTATGAAATGGCACTTATATCGACAATAGACCTCTCATTAAATACTAACTCATAACTTCGATATGTATATGAAATAAATAACGCAGTACGAATGGCTGTGAAAATAACTGAAGTGTCAATCACATTAATAAAGTAGGCGCTTTCTGGACGCACTAAATCGCCTTTCCCGCCACTAAATGTTCAATATGAACAAAACATTTCTCCCGCTTCAAGTATTTCTCTCTATGCTTAATAAATTATTTTTCAAAATACCAGATCGATTTTTCTGTTAAATTACGTGCAATAGAAACAATATTTTATGCTTCCCAAACACACACTATTGTTTATATTTTCCACGATTTCTCCATTACAAGTCTAGTATTAAAATTTCAATATATAGCACATTTATTACACTTTGTTATTTGTAATTGTTACTGAATCTGTATAATTGGAAAATATAAGAGTGCATGAAAATTCCATTACCTCTCAAAGCTCAGGCATGAAAAATAAAAGGGAATCATTAAACAACAACAAGTTTTTGCAATTACTTTAAAACTAAATACGTTTTCAATAAAATATATTTTATTAATTCTGATAAGGGAGGAAGCACTATAAGAAATGGGTGATAATTAAGAGACATATTGTGAGATCGCTTTTTTTCATGGAATTTTCCTTGTTCTTTTTGTAATTAAATTGTGAATTCTCATCTCTTTCTGGAAGTGCTGTTTGTGTCAGCCAAATTTGAAAACGGTTGATAAGAAAATATCCAAAGTTTTGCATTGCAGTGCTTCATTAATGTAAATACATACAGTAGGTATGTAAAAAACTTTATCTGTACTGTGAGTGAACCTCAGCAATGAATTTTTAATTTTCTTTTTGCAGAACGACACCAATTTTCTAAATTCTAAAATAGATATGATTTTTACCTCCTAAAACAGGTATAACTTACTTGTGAATTTCATTCACTCTTGATTAGCTGTTTTTAATAGTTTTGGTAGCGGGTTTGAATTTCGGCATGGGCATAGGTGCGAGTGTCCCTTCATCAATTTCATCATATCATTCACTCATCCTCATTTTCACTTTGGACAAAAAGCGAAGTAAAATGCACCAAATCAATCAATCAATTAATAGTTTCCTAGCGCCACAAACCTATCATCTAATACAACTATGTGGACAACAGACAATACAATCCGCATAAATTTTCTTCAATAACTTGTGGAAAATTGAATACTTTTTTGTCAGTGTAATTTTTCGAATCGATTTGGGAAAGGTATTGGGACACCTCAAATCACAGTCTTAACCATTAATATTTGGATCTGCACCAGTTATGATATCAAAGTTAGCCTTTCCTTGTTGCGTGACTTAAGGGGAAAAATCTCAATGAAAGTAGTATTTTTATTATTATTTTTATTTCAAGTACAATACAGTTAATATCTAGTGTCTTTTGTTTCCTGGAAATTACTATGATCGGTTGGCGAAAACTTTAGCAGAGCAGCCATATTGAATCGGCCGTTTTATGATGAGCAAGGAAGAATATATATGTTGAATAGTGTCATGCCATCCTTGCGATTCTGGTACGTTCAACTGCTGTGTTTAATAGCGCTGCACATCGAGAAATGGCCCAGTGGCAATTAAGTAGTGTAACAATTATTTCTAAACTGCATTCGTTTGGACATAACTGCAGGTCTCGGCATTGTTATTTTTCACCGAGCGTCATTTGTGTTACTCGTTAATATTGTTATCAGCAAGAAATTTCTTCCAAGTCCATTCCTATACTTCCGTAAGAGAGGAAAAAGTGACATATGTCCTCTGTTACGGGTAATTCGTCAAAAACAGCCCTTTAACACAAGGTCCAACGAAACGTTACTGCTGAAACTATGAATATAAGCTTCTCATTCTTGTTCAATAAAATGGCATTGTCCATGTTCAATGTTGCGGAATTAACATTTTTTATTCAAGAGAAATAAAGCTCTCAAACCATCCAGCTATTGTACAATATATGACTACCTCGCTACGTGTAATAACTATTTTGAGACATGTTCATAAAATGACTTTCAAGAAGTAGATAATTATTATCACGAGTTGTCTTATTCTTGCTATTATCTTTTACTTCAAGTATAAATCGTGCATAGCAACTGCAAAGCAACTGGTTTCAGATTGTCTATAATTGTCGGTACTTAAAATTATGGCAAGTTTCAAAGAAATTGAAATGCTTGTCGTTCTTCCATTCCTTGTGTCTGATTCGATTAATAAGACGGTGCTTGTAATTTTAACGATGTGGCACATATTATTAAGCTGCTTCAAAGTTGAGGTTAGTAGAATTAACATCTTTACAAGAGTTTTGAGAAGTTTTCCAAATTCTGCTCTTTTTGTTGCTTTGTCATATATCGGTTATGCCAAGATGTATATATTTAGGTTGAGCCAGAGACTGCAGAATAGGTAATTATTGGCTTCTAGAAAAATACATGTTCTTTCGCCGCTTTCAGACCAGCGCGACAAGCAAAACGCAACACGGGGGTTTCACACCGATACGGACTGCTCCAGTCTTACAGAAAAGCATTCCCTGCACATGCGCTACTAACAAACCAAGATTACACGATCCGCGCTATTGACAAAATGGCCCAGTCAGAGCTATAAGCAAACACCAGTTTCAGTTCGGTACGAAAGGTTTCATTTATTTCTGAAGGTTCGTTTCCAAATGGCACGTGTCGCTATGACGTGAAATGACAGGTAATCTTTTTGTTTCAATGTTAAGACTTACCCTGAGACAATTTGCTTATTGCTACGTCACTAGTCAGAAGATACACTTGCTTCTGTTTCGTAGTTCCCCAGTCCATCCGAGGAGTTAATGAAGACAGCTTCGACATAAGCCAAGAGTGATTCCGAGCATAATGGAGTCGACTCACCCATCTTGACGCATTCCGTTTGTTAAATCTTATCACATGTTTCCAACCCCTTTCTTCCCCTGTTCTTCAAACCAGCTGAAATGACTTCCTGATTAAACACATCTTCGCCAGCAGAAAGGGGGGAGGGGGACAGCTTAGGAGGTTCTGGTTCAGTAGGAGGAGGGGGGAGAAGGAGTTCGTATGTCCACAGAAGTTCAAGCAAATGGGTACGGAGTGTGTAAGGCTTTTTTCTTCTTCTCTTTCTGCTTCCGTTCTTCAACTGTTCATTCAAGGAAGCTTCCTGGGAAAATGGACAAGTTGCTAGAACTGTTTCGCTTTTTTGTAGCATTTTATAGTTTTTTCCCCTTGTAACTCATATGGAACCCAACTGTCGAAGTAACATTAACAAAAAAGACAACAGCAGAAAGGAAAATATATTGCATGGTCTTTCGTTTTCAACCTAAAAAATATTTAAAAGGAAAAGTGGGTGATTTATATATATATATATATATATATATATATATATATATATATATATAATGGTTACGTAAGGCACCACATTCATTATGTTTTTGCGGACATCTCCCAATAGCGCAGTGGCTAACGCTACAGCCTTCTAGATGGCGTTGCCACCTTGTATTCAAATGATGGTTCGGATTCCACATTAAACTATAGGTCCAGTCCCGATTAGCCTCTCTGTGCATAAAATGGACTTTTTAACTGAAAAAAAAACTATCGCCTTGTAATCATTTGGTTTCGGATCTGATTCCAGTGGATGCAAATTTGTTGGGATTCCACTTTACACTGTAGGCCCAGTCCCAATTAGTTTGTGTATGTATACTTATAAACAAATAGCATAACTGTATATTAATTCATGTAGGGCAAAAAGCTGTTTTTGTAGTTCAGAATCAATGTAAAAAAATGTAAGCTTAATTGTAACCCTACTTTAATAATAATAATAATTTTGCAAGGGTTCCTTTTTTAGAATTTAATTGTTCACAGTATTACAAGTTGGTGTCTGTTATATTCCCTTTTAATTTTAGTGATTATTATCGCATCTTTCTCAATTATTTAAGCCTACCTCTGTGGCGGAGTGGTTAACACACTGCTCTATGACCAGGTGTCCAGGGTTCGAATCCCGGCCTGCGCATGGCTGTTCTTTGTGATAAGAACACCATAACATAAGTTTCATTTGCTCATCCTCGTGATTAGACCAAAATTGGCACTAAATCAATCCAATTTTGTTTATGTATTTTTGCTTTCCTAATTTGGCAGTTTCTAGTACCTAGAAATCTGGGCTGTACTTAAAGAATATATATGACCGAACAAGTTACACCTCACAAACTATAACCGAATGGTAGAAACGGTGCGAGGTGTATAACCCAAAAATCAAATGAAAATATTGCCCTGAATTTTCTCTTTTGTTGCAGCCGTACCCGCTGCGTTCCACTTTTTCGCAACGATCCACAGATGCTTTTTTTTGGCCTGAATACGAAATGGAGGATTCCCAGTAACATCTTTGTCACTAGGTCCCTCCCTTCCCCCTATCCCCCAGCCCGCATCATCGCTTGTCTTGAGCGATTTCTGTAATCAGAGCCATCTATCATCTACTACATGAATCACTTCCGCTTCCTACTCTCCTCGCAGAAGAAATGTAAAATTCCCATCTGTAGTGTTTTCAGATAAGTTCCAAACGACCTTCAAAAGTGAGAATACACCCCTCGTATCTGCATTTTGGAATTTTGGTGCGCCTAATGCATAAGCTGCAACCTCGAGAACCGGTTTTGGGAGAAGCTGTTTGTTTTTCTGTCTTGTTGACGGACACGAATGTGTTGGGATAATCTGGACACGTTTTCAATGGAACGGATAACTTTAGGAAACCGGTAATATAATCAAAATCTCCACGTGTTCGTAGTGCTTTCATTGCCAATTTCACACTCAAATAGTTCCGTTTAAGGGTCACTTATTGTGAGATGGTCTTTATTTCAACTGCTTATTCGTACTCCAGACTCCGTCCTCCGTGTTGGAGTGGTTAGCACAGCTTGCTACGAAGCCAGGAGTCCCGGTTTCGAATCCCGACCTGGGCATGGGTGTTCCTTGTGAATGTCAATTTCATCATATTATCACTCATCTACGCGATTAGCCAAAAGTGGCAGAAAAGCGAAGTAAAATAAACCAAATCATTCTCTTATGGCTGCTATACTTAAAATGAAGCGATTGCCCAAACAATTCTCAGCAGTAATTTGTACAAACACCCCACAATTTTTTCACAAAATAGCCTAACATTATTCTGAGAATTCTGGACACCCCCTATTCTGACAAACTGACAATGTATCTTAGTGTGTACAATAAAAACAATCTCCCCTCCCCATGTCCGACTGAATCTGACAGTTCTGGCAAAAGCCGGAAGGGCACAATTAAATTCAGGTCAGTTCCCTACAAAGAAGAATATCGCATGTACTTCAACATTTTGCCAATTACCTGTATATTTCGCTATAAGTAAACTGCGTTAAGGACGAAACATTTTTATACACTTGCCAATGAATTGCCGTACATTACCAGTTAATACTGATTGTCATACCCGGGGAAACCGGTGGCCTAAATCCTATTTATTTAATAGCAGTTAGTATATTAGAGCTTTCTTTTCGCTTTTGAGACTTTCAGATGTAGTACTTTTGAAAAGATGACGTTTCGCCATATTCATTGATATTTTTATTTGTCGGTATTAAATCGCACTATGTACGGCGACAGAAAATTAGCCGAGATAGACCACACTGTAAAGGAGAACTCCAATTTCGACAGGTAAACAAAAACAGTACCCTCTGAAAAAAAAATGTTTATCTGACACTGAATCTCAAAGGCTAAATCTATATGTATTGTTTTTCTAACGGGCTAGGAAAAATGCTAGAGTAGGATTTGCTCCCTAGACCGCCGCTGTGCCCCGTCTCTTTCGGAAAGTCTTGAATCCACCACTGCATGTCAACATCACAAATCTTGATACCAAGTGAAATACTTATATTTCCAAAGATTTTTCTCTCGCACTATAGCTAAAATCTTGTAACCGAACTTGCACTCTGAGTTCTCTCGCCTTAGAACTGGTTCACGCAACACATTGCACTGAGCAGAAAAGAGCCCTAGAAATTTTGAAATCAATAGTTGTTCCGTAATAACCCCGTGCTCAAAAACATGTCTTTTATAGAACCTTAACGAACCACAGCACCACCAATGTAAGCACGCAACTAGCGACATCTAACATGAACTGTGTGATCGATTTGCGAGGGCTTGCGCCCCCCACCCCCTTCTCTTCAACCCAATTCCTGGTGATCTCAGCGTTTTTATTACGTACACGCACCACCACGAAAAGAAGATAACCCCACTCACTTTGCGACAGAAATGAAGACATTCTGAAAGCGTCTGGTGACGTCACGCATCTGCCATCACAGTTGGCAAGTTTTGTCAGGTGTATCACGCCAGTGGAGAAGAGACAAAAGCTAGGAAGGATCAGCCATATGCTAAACATCACGGGAAAGGCTGTCTTCCCTCTTGTAACATCTTGTTGTATCTCCTTGCCCTCCTCCGTCCGTGCTTTTTCGAACGCCTTCGCACGAATGTAACGTGTGCGGCAGAAGCGTTTCAAAACAACTAACAGAGTCTGAACTGAAGTTGCCAGGTGCTTCGTGTCCCCCTTCGCCACGGGAGTACAACACGGGCTTGAAGAGCCAATGGGAATTTCGTTATAAGAACCAAATTTGATACATATTTACACTTTATGTACACACTCAAAACCGCTTCTTGAACGCCTATGGTATTTTTATTTCCGAATATCTGCAAACGACTACCAGTAAATGTCCATGAGCATGTATTAATAAATGAGGAAATATCATGAATGTTGGTATTTAAGAGAAGAATTGACATCTTAAAGTCATTAAATACAGTAAAGTCTAGATGTAATCTCAGTGGAAATACTTCCGGATGTGATCTAATTAACGGTAATTTTTATCACTAAACGAAGGTGCGTGGTAAGTAGTTTGCTGAGAGAAATTTTTGCCTTAATGTGCTGCCACCTGTTGCTGAATTCAGGTTAAACAGGGAATCTAAAACCATATAATTACAACTATTCTATTTTCGAGTACAGATAACTGCAAGGGAGCCGCAGAATTTTTTTATGGGAGAAAGTAGGGTCTCAGAAACTATTATTATTGCTATTATTACTGTTATTATTGTTGATATTAATAGTTGCTGGAACTTACGGCATGTAAGGCACGGAAAACAATTTCACTATTCGAATTTCATTAACTCTTTCCAGGAATCTCAGGGAGGGGGGCAAGTGCCCCTCTGGCCCTTTCCCGCGGGCGCCCTTGGATAACTATTATTAAGAATACTGCAACAAATATTAAAGTAATAAAAACTAAACACATAATGAATTATTCTGTTGACTTCCTTTAATTTTCGCGAATTATCATTGCGTTTTGCACAAGACATTTTCTTGTTCTCCGACAAATGAAACTATTGTTACAGAACCAATATTCAAATGGCCCCCGTGTCGAAGTGGTTATCACATCGCGCTACGACGCCAGGGGTCCCGGATGCGAATCCCAGCTTGGGCGTGGATGTTTGTGAGGGTCCATTCATCAATTTCATCATATCACTCGTCCCCATCTTCGCGAATTAGCCAAAAGTGGCATAAAAAAGAGAAGTAAAATAAAGCAAATCAATCAATCAATCAATATATCAATCAAATGAAATCATTATTTACGTATGGAATATCGACTACGACGAAATGAGAAACCTTATCGTGTATATTTACTCTGCTTATAAAATTTTGCACCAAATGTGGCGCGTAGTTAGCTTTACAAGAAAGGTGCCACAAATTAAGCCACCAATTGTGATTCGAAACATTCACTAGTCTGCCTTCGTGGTGGGTGGTAAGTACAGCGCGCTACGACGCCAGGAGTCCGGAGTTCGAATCCCGGCCTGGGTGTTCTTTGTGTGAGTCCTTTCCTCATATCATCACTCATCCTCATCGTCGCGATTAGACAAAAGTGGCAGAAAAGCGGCGCTAAATGAAGGTCTTGTAGTTCCCGAGATTTCACTCACTGTCACACACGAATGAATAACCACATTCTTGTTAAGGGTTTATTGTTTGTTTCTCTTCACCCCATTCTAGGCGAATATCGATAAGGTACCTTTAACAAAGAATATATGCACTTCCATTTCCGCCCCTCCCCCTCTTTCTAGCCATGAAACACTGCTCCACTTATTCTCGGAAGAAAAACTGCTTTTGAGGGTGAAAGGAATTCTTCTCTTGTCCCTTTGCCCTTCTGTTTCGAAGTTTTTTTGTGTGTGTGGATATGTGGGAACATGGCGTTCACACACACATGCGTTAACTCTTTTATTCCCGCCTTCGCCGAGCTCCAAAGACGTTGAGGTCGTAAGAGTTGATTTCACCGCATTCCTCACAGAAGCGACATCTGTTTATTGCTTTGAAAAACGTAAAAGAAAGAAACTGAGAAAAGGGCAAAAAAAGAAGGAAAAGGCCATGTCGTGAGAGCAGTCTGTCTGGGCAGTGTCATCAAAGCTCGAGCGCCAGACTTCGCGCTCATTCGTTGCCACGATTGAGTAGCTCGCTTTTGTCAGTGGTCGAAAAGAGGGAGTTTTTGCGTATACGTCATTCAGGGTTTCGTCACTTTTGGAGTGCATATTGCGCGGTGTGCTAACTTTCAAGGCAACTCCCAGACTACATCTGCAATTGTAGGCTTTTTTTTTTTTTTTGTGTGTGTTTGAAGTTCAGTAAAAGCAAGAAGACTCAAGGAAAATGCCATGGATTCAACGTGGATTCATGTTCGGTTACAATTACATTATAGATTTGCTCATCTCCAATTAGGCTTCCTGGTTGCCCTAATTCTATACGAATTAGGATACTTAATGACAGTGGCGGCGATTGGGTTCCAAAACCGGGCAGCGGGGGGAAGGTGCCAAAACTGGGGGGGGGGGGAGCGCAAAGACAGTATATTTCTCTTTGTAGATAAGATTTAGCATAGTGCGGGGGCAAACGTGGCGAAAAGTGGGGGCGACTGCCCCCCTTGCCCCCTAATAGCCGCCACTGCTTAATGATGTTCCAACTATTCCTGATCATACCCCCAAAATTAAGTATATTGCACCATTATCGTTATGGTTAGTAGAAAATAATCATCGTTGCAAGAATGAGATGACTGAATATAATAGGTGGTAATCTGTAAATGTACTTATGAGTTTTTAAGTCTCTCATTAATTTTGTCTTTATAGTTAATATATCATTTTGGACTGCAATTTCAAGGTAATACACACTATGGTATTAAGGCCTAAAATAATATCTTTTAATTATGACTTTCAAACTATCGCCTTGCTTCTTCTTATCTTCCTCTCTCCACCTCGCACATTTTATTTCTTTCTCTTTCTTTGTATCTCTCCTTAGTTTCTCTTTATTTTTCTTTCTTTCTCCGTCTCTCTCTCTCTCTCTCTCTCTCTCTCTCTCTCTCTCTCCTCCCTTTTGTCTTCCATTCTCTATCTGGCTGTCATATTGTATTCCACTCTTCTCTATCTCCTTTTTTCTTTTTCTTTCAATTTCCTTCTTTCCTTTCTCGCTCCTTCCTGCTGCCAAATTTCTTTAGTTCCCTCTGAACACTCCTACTAACTCTTTGACGGTTGTGCTTCTATTATTTCTAGTTGAGTGGTGATTTGGTGACGTAACAATCAATGAGTTTGAGTTTTTAAGTCCACTTTAAGCACAGACATGCTAATTGGGACTGGGCCTACAGTTTAAAGTTGGATCCGAATCCATTATGTGCCAACCAGGTATCGAATCCGGAATTTTATCCTGTGATCCTTCACAGCTCAGTACGCTGATCACTTCTCCATAGAGGCTGCTGCTGAAGATTTGTTTTAATGTTTTAAGTATACTTCTTGCACACATTGGCTAATCTGGACTTGATCAGTCAAATCCAAGGCTAGGACTTTTCAACCTGGACCCTTCGGTGATCACTTGAGCGGTCCAAACTGTTCGGGACTTTTGAACCAACCTGTACAATCTGATCCAATCAATCCGAACTGTTAGCCCGTTCTAAAGACTTCAGGCAACACTTCTAATTGAAATGCTCCTAGCTCTAACACTTGCACCATTTCCATTTAACCACACTTAATATTTTCCATACGCTTTCTCCACGTCGTCTTGTTTCGGCTAAAAAGATTTCTCCAAAGAGACCACCTGATTGCCAAGATATATGTCAACTTCAGTATAACAAAAACGTTTTCCCCATCAACAATTACAATGCGCGGTGACCAAGTCAAGAAACGAGGAACACTGTGTGTGCTGCTTTCACACGAGCAACAGATAACGACTCCTTTTCTTTGCCTCCTACGTTGTGCCTTTTAACTCTACCCATTATTTGCAGGCGGTAAGGTCACATACTTCCAATCAATAGCTCTTCTTGTTTTCTTCTTTTGTTTCTTTTCCAAGAACGAGACACGAGTTCTGATTGCGTCTTATCTCTCCCCACGATCAAGGAACTTAGTTTTTCGAGTATAAGCTCGCCCACGATTTGTCTTAGCCGGTCAAACTCGGCGGACCCACAGAACCACATCCTACGGATTCCATAGATCTGCAACAGAGGTTACAAAAAAACAAAAAAAGAAACGAGGTAATGTAGGTAAGTGGTTGCGTCATTTGTTTTCATCTTGCTATATTGTTCTGTTTCCTTGCGTTTCGCGAAATAACTGTCATAAAAAGGCGCAGCTCTCTACTTTTGGGGTGGTAACTTCAGGATTTGTTACTACTTTTGAGGGGTAACTTCAGCATTTGTTACTACTTTGAGGGTAACTTTAGCATTTGTTACTACTTTGAGGGTAACTTTGGCATTTGCTACTACTTTGAGGGTAACTTTAACATTTGTTACTACTTTGAGGGTAACTTCAGCATTTGTTACTACTTTGAGAGGCAACTTCAGCATTTGTTACTACTTTGAGGGGTAACTTCAGTATTTGTTACTCTTTTGAGGGGTAACTTTAGCATTTGTTACTACTTTGAGGGCAACTTTGGCATTTGTTACTCTTTTGAGGGGCTTTGTTAGTACTTTGAGGGTTAACTTCAGCATTTGTTAGTACTTTGAGGGGCAACTTCAGCATTTGTTAGTACTTTGAGGGGCAACTTTGGCGTTTGTTAGTACTTTGAGGGGCAACTTTGGCGTTTGTTACTACTTTGAGGGGCAACTTTGGCGTTTGTTACTACTTTGAGGGGCAACTTTGGCGTTTGTTACTACTTTGACGGGCAACTTTGGCGTTTGTTACTACTTTGAGGGGCAACTTCAGCATTTGTTACTACTTTGAGGGGCAACTTCAGCATTTGTTACTACTTTGAGGGGTAACTTTAGCATTTGTTACTACTTTGAGGGTTAACTTTAGCATTTCTTACTACTTTGAGGGCAACTTTGGCATTTGTTACTACTTTGAGGGCAACTTCAGCATTTGTTACTCTTTTGAGGGGTAACTTCAGCATTTGTTAGTACTTTGTGGGATAAATTCAGCATTTGTTACTACTTTGAGGGTAACTACAGCATTTATTATTACTTCGAGGGTAACTTCAGCATTTGGTACTATTCTCCATTCACTGTAAGAACGAAGTTAATGCAAATAGTGAGAAATAGTTTCTAGCGAAGCTCTGGCGCCTGCACTCACAGCCAGTATAATCGTCTGTAAGGATCGTGTTGTGTCGTACATGTATTGCGATTGTCTCTTCATTTACGTCATCTTATCACCCACCCTTCATCTTCACCTCAAGTGGGCAGAAAAGCGAAGTAAGATAATCAATGAATTAGAGAAATAGTTGAAGGTCAAGTTTATCTACAGAGAGGCTAATCGGGACTGGATCTACAGTTTAAAGTGGATCCGAACCATTATGTGTCTCCATCGGGTATCGAACCCGGGACCTCATGATCACAAGTCGACGACATTACCAAGGAGGTGTCTCTTCGAATGTCTAATCAGTTTCATGTAAACACAGTTTCATCCTCATCGCCGCGATTGGCCTAAAGTGGCGCAAAATTACACGAAAGCTGCATTTTTCTATGTACAGTCATACACATAGGTATTCGTAGATTTTTTAGATTGGGGCGAGCAGTGTAGCACTTTGACAGAGAATGTGACGAAACGTGTATCGTGTCCCGGGCTCGTTGACATTGTACAGTGGTTCGGAATCTACTTTTAAACTGTAGGTCCAGTCGTAAGTAGCGTCCTTGAGCATAAAGTGTGCATGAAAAGAAGCTACCGAACTTTGGCTTGTGACCAGCTGCAGAGCGAAACTGGTTATCGGCGCACGATTTGTGATAGTGACGCAACTTAACGGCCAGCCCTCGTAGATAAACTCTTGCTCGTGGATATATGCTACCCTATGCTACCCTAGCATGCACACAGTTCCCAGGCTTTATTTATCTTTTTCTCGTCTAATAATTCGTGCGTATATCAGAATGGAACTCTTTGTGAATCCATAATTTTTTCTCGCCTCTTCTAAAAAAAAAACCTCTGGATTGCCCGAGCAGAATAAGAGGCCTGTGTCTTCTCGCGCTGGCTGCACTGGAAAAGCAGTGAAATCACTTAAGATGCAGAGATGGTTAAATCATGTGGTTGGGTCAGCAGCGACGTGTCTGAAGGCCAAACAGACCGCTGTGGAAACCAAAAGCGGGCATTCATCCTTCAACACACATTCCGAAAAAAAGGAAGCAAAAGAGAGGAGAAGGGTGAGAGAAAGAGGAAAGGCTAAAGTGAATTATTACTTCGCAAGTGCCCCAAAACATAGTTTCCCTTCTACCCACCAGCACGTTTGTGCGCTGCTTCGCTGATCCGAGACGCACTTGAAAACAGCTGAAAATCGAGTTCTTAATTCCTTGCGGATTAGGTATTGTATTGGTAGCACTGTGTAACTTATACAGAGTAATTTTCATGCCCCCTTTTGAAAGAGTTGTAAGATGAGGAAAAAAAATCCTTTCACTAAGGAAATGACACGAAGTGATTGAAAATTCTGCTTGAAAGCAATCGAAAAATGTCGGCTGAACTGCACCTTTGACAACATCAGGGCCGTGCCCAGGATTTTCGAAGGGGGGGGGGACGTATACTATTTTAGACCTTCAATTTACCATCTTTCCCTGACATTGGCGCCCTTTTTTCTATGAATACTGGGTCAAAGAGGGGGTTATAATTCCCACCAACCCCCCTCGGGCACGCCATTCTTGGCAATGCGTTATTAGCGAATTGAGTCACTACAACTCGACCATGGTGATTGAATTTTGTTATTTAGTTTCGTTTTTCTGTCACTTTTTGCTAATCGCGGCGACGAGGATGAGTGACGGTATGATGAAATTGATGAAGGGACACTCACAAAGAACAAATATGCCCAGGCTGGAATTCGATCCCAAGACCACTGTCGTAGCGCGCTGTGCTAAACACACTCCCATGGAGGTAGTGCGGTCGGAAGCGACATGTGTCGCGTGTCTTTTTGGTGAGAAATCTTATTGATTGTCGTGCTGGTGATTTTTTGGTCGCAATAAGGGTTGTTGAATGATTGAGAATACAATCCACGTTATGAGCAGATGGGCTAATCGGGACCGGACCTACAGTTTAAAGTGTGATCGTGCCTCCACCGGATATCGAAACCAGAACTCCTTGAATTGCAATCCCACGGCGTTAGAAATACGAGAAGGTCCACAAGCAATTTGTAAATTACAAATTTGTGAAGACCAGGAAGACTTACCGGTTGTATGTCATATAAAGCCCATTTCAGAAATGCATTTGACTCGGTTCAAGTTCTGATTATGTTACGTGAATAAACATTGAAAGCTGCAAATGCACTGCCCCAACTTCCTTTCGTCTGTTTTTAAATTACGTTTCGTAATATTAACCTGCTGGTGTGCCATCTCTCGGCCGAAGAAGAAAACACGGCCCGCCCTTTTCTCTTGCTTCTCGAAGATTCTGTCAAGTATTTGAATCCGCTCCCCTCCCTTTGTGTCCTTTTTAACACAGCATCTGCTAATGCGACTTTCAATTGTTTCCGAAAGAATTTTTTGGGAGGGAGATCCTTTTGTTATTATATCTCTCGCCCGCAGGCAGGGCCTGACGTAAAAACTCGGCATTTTAACATCCGACATGAAGCGCATATTTGAAGTGGGCGTTCTTCACATGTCTCGTCAGTTTTGCCAACCCTCTTGCGTTTTCTCCAATATCAGAGATAATTCTGTCAGTAAATTATGATGTTCATTCTGCACACAAGACGATCAGTATGCTGGTTCGAATTTAAGTATTAGGTGCCCTATGATAGGAATAATGATTTTTTTTTGTTTCAAGAGCGTTTAGAGAGAGAGGGAATGGGGGAGATAGAAGAGAAAATGGGGCAAAGAAAAGGGTGAGAAAGAGAGAAAGAATGAATGAGATAAAGAAGAAGAATTAGAAAGGAAAAGGAAAGATAGAATGGAGTAAGAAAAAGAATTAAACAGGGAGAGAGAAATAAAGAATGGAGTAAGGAAATGGAATTGAAAGAAAGTAATAATGAGGTAATGAAAATAATTGGAAAGGAAAGAGAAAAATAAATATGAAAAAAGATAGGGAAAGAATGAAGTAAGGAAAGAGAGAGAAAAATAGAATGAGGTAAAGAAAAATGGAAGGAAAAGTGGAAAGAAAGATTGAAGATAAGAAATGGATTGGGAACAAAAAGGAAAGAGTAAGTAAGAAAAATTGGAATGAAAATGGAAACAGTGAGAAAGAAAGAATTGGAAAGAAAAGGAAAAGAGTGAGAAAGAAAGAATTGCAAAGAAAAGGAAAATAAATATGGAAGGAAATAATGAAGATAGAAAATGATTTGAAAGAAAGGGGAACAAACGCTGTCGCTATTTTGAAATTGAATTGGGAATGGGCAAAGTAAGGGATGGCTGGTTACGGTGTTAAAGTAAAAAAAATGTCGATGAATGTTATTTTAGGTATGTATTCCCCACCCGTCACTATGTCCTCTTCCTTCCGCGTGCAAAATCGTGACGTCACTACTGTGTCCTAAGCAAGTTCATATCCTGACTGTGACGAGCACTTGCCCTGCAAGACTACTAGCTCAAATGGAATCCTCTAATCTAAAGATTAAGAGATTTCCTGGATACGTTTGCAACACTGCTCGCCTAAGTATAATCCCTCCCAGTCTAAGCAAGTTCCAACATGGACGTCAACGTCCTATATATTGCGACAACAATTACTTGTTCCACGTGAACAGTGACAGCGAGTCGAAAGAAAAACGCGCACGCATCAAAGCAACAAAAAAAGAAAGAAAGTGGAAAAGGACAACGATAAAATCATTGTGTGTTCGAGATTGTGGCGAAGGGAGGAGAAAGAGAGAAAAAAAAAGTTGATTCTCAGAGCAAAGACACTCGCACACGACTAACCGGTGCACCGCTTGCCTTGCAACGAATAAATGAACATGTCCGTGGCATTCATTAAGAACTGGATGTCGGAAAAACAGTGGCGTACCCGGAAAGGGGACGGGGTAGCTTCGCCATTTAGCATGGATTAAAAATATATGTAAAAAACGCCTCATTCACGAAAATACTGTAATATACAGGGTTGACCAGTACAAAACGAACGTCTCTCGTCATGTACCGTTCCACAAACATTCCTGGGTACGTCATTGGAAGAAAACAACGATAACTATAGCGATTGGGTAGACATTACAGAACTCATTTCCTGCAACTAATTTAGTTTCTTCAAGATGATCATGAGATTGAGTATTCCCTATTTCTTCCGGACCACTCAAAGAGTCCTGGGTTCGATTCCAGCTTGAAGCATATTGCACAGTGGTTCGGGCCCAATTTAATCGGTATAGATTTATAGAGAGAGAGAGAGAGAGAACAGAGAGAGCGAGAGAAGAAAGATAGAGTAAATGAGAGAGAGAGAGAGAGAGAGAGAGAGAGAGAGAGAGAGTTGCGTTTCAATCTCTTCTCGCTTTCTCTGTTTCTCTCTCTCTCTCCCCTTTACTCTTTCTTCTCTCTCTTTTCTTTTACTCTCTTTCTTCTCTCCCCCTCTCTCTCCTTTACTCTCTTCTCTTTTCTCGCTCTCCCCTCCCCCCGGTGTGTATGTGTGTGCGTCTGTCTGTCTGACTCTTTCTGGAGAAAGATGGAGGGACAGATTCTTTCTTTTCTCTCGCCGGAATGAAGAATTAAGGGAAGAACAAGAAACAATAGGAGAGAGAGAGGGAGAGAGAAAGATAGAAAACAAACTTCGACTCCCCCCGTCCATTAGAGAAACGTTTAAAAGACACATTTATCCTCATAATGTACAGTGGGATGCACAAGTATTGCTCCGCAAATTGTCCACGGCTATTTTGATTAATTCTTTTCTTGCATCGTTATGCACCTTTGAGAAATAGATTTTTAAGTATGTTAGTGCAGAAGATATTACCAGCTTGTTTGGTGTTTTGTTTCAATTCTGTATAGCTCTCTTTGGATAAATCAAAGAGCATGAACGCGGTGATGGACAATTTGCTTGGTAATACTTATGCATCCCACTGTACAAGTTTGTATTTTTGTTATTTAGTCTCGCTAACAGCCCATTCTTAGCAACTCCATCTAAGAAGTCTTTATGAACTTAGAAGTCTTTATGCTCTAGAAGTGTTTATGCCCTGAGAAGTCTTTATGCAATCAAGGCTAGTGTTAAGGTTCCGTTCGGTAGCCTAAGAATTATTATATTTTGGATCCTTTGATCCCTTTCTATGACTTCATCCAAATAACCGAAATATTGGATAAGTGCTCCAGTTCCTGTACATTTCAATAGCTTCGCAAAAGAAGAGGAGGGAAGGCTGGTTGAAAATTGACGCATCGCCTCTCTGTTCCTCATATATCGATGGTCCCATTGTGAAGTCCTATCCATCTCTTTGTGTAATTTTCCGTTCCCTGTTCGGAAGCGGACCGTAGCGACAGATTTTTCGCGATATTGAGGGGAAGACTTTTTTTTTAACCCCTCTTCTTTTTTTTTTTTTGTAAATACGATCTGGTAGAGAGGAAGATGTTGTTTCGGAGATAATCATACGAGAGGGTTGCGGATGCACAAAAGTTGTAAAACCCGTCGACCAGAAGCGGGTACGTCATAAATGAACAGAAGAACAATTGATCGAACTGTAACGGGCGACCCGTTCGATCACTGGGAACCAATCGACCGATGCCTGATGAGATTGGGGAAGGGGGCGAGAAGTGTATTAGGTTGTGAAAGGCTTTTTCTGAGGTAAAGGTAGGGTAAAAATCGAGGGCTTGAAGGTTTAAAATGGGGAGGAGTGTACAGGCATAAATCAAACAGTTTCCCCCCTTCGAAAAATCGTGAAGCGTAACTCGATCCGTCCGCATGGCGGCGCTGATGGGAGGAGAGGCAATCACCTGTTCAGTGATTCCGAAAAGAATCTGTCATGATCAGGTTTCACCCCGTGTGACACTATCGGTGCGCAGTCCTCTTCTTGTCGCTCCCCTACCTTCCGCCCCTGTTCGTCTTTCAGATCGACTCCAGGTCCAGCGTGGCGGAAGGGACAAAACAAGACAGGGATGTGGAAGGGGGAGGGATAAGGTTCGAATCGGTGAGACTTGAGTGAGGGATTTTCAGCGTCAATGAGTCATGTAAATTGATTTGTAACTGGCCTTTGGTGGCATGAGATCTTACTTCGAACCCTGTAATAGCACTGTCACGCTACACCAAATGAAACACCAACATCCTGAAATGCTTGTTTCTCTGCAAAGCGTTATGTGTCTTGTCTAAGTACGGCGGTGATAGAAGTTGCCATTGAAAATTTGCTATTAAAATCCACTTATCGCCGTATAGTTAAACACACACAACGCCTTGCAGGGAAACAAACATTTCAGGATCTAGAAGTCCCGTTTTTATTACCGGTGACTGCATGTTTAACAAAGTATGGGGGTGTTCCCTTTTATTTCCAATAACAGCCGCGAGGAACAGTTTCAGTGTCCAGCCAGACAGGAGGTTCTGGAATGACCCTAAATGACCCCTCACCCACCGACCTTTCGCGTGGCATTATTTTACTTGTTCTCCTGTGAATATCAAACTTCCGATGACGTAGAAAAAAATATGGACGGAAAGAGGACAGGATGAAGATTTTTAGAAAAGTCGAAACTCACATTTTATTAGCCTTAACTTCAAGTTGAAGTTGCTTCTCCATTAGGAATACATTGGATTCTTTAAATACTTATCATACTTTCTACAGTTAATAAACTTTAAAAAGCAGCTTCCACTTGCAACATGGATACATTCACACACTCTTGAACAATAGGGATTTTATTCACTAGCATTGCGGGCTAAGTTCACGAGCCTCGAGTAGAGGCTACGTATGTAAATCATCCCTGCTTTCTGTAGTCGTAGGATGTCTTATTATATCATAGTTCAACCGTCTTCGACTGCAGCGCTCCCGCGGCAAGTGCAAGAAACAGGAAGATTCCCCCCCCCCCCCAAGCGTCCCTCTTCCACAGTTTATCCCGGTCTGCCGCCTGTCAATAGGTTACACGCACAGGGTCCTAAAAAGCGAGGCAATTTACAGGCACTCGTTCAGAAGGGGAGAGCATTGTAAGGGAGTGCAGTGTGGCGTATTTATTGTCTTTTGGAAACAGGCTGCCCGTGCGTAAATAGGTTATTTCGATATCTCTGCGACGGTTGAAGCTGCCTTGTTTGTGTATCGGAAGGAAATTCTTCGAAGGGTGTATCGGGAATTGTGCTAAAACTGAAGAACCAGTAACTTAAATGTACATTTCTCAAACTTATCTTGTATTCCAGTTTCTAATATTTTTATGCTCCATCTACGGCAAGAATGAAATAAATGTAAAGGAGGCCACGTGATTTTTTAAAAGTAGTTCCTTTCCTGTGGTAGTTCTGCTGTCACATTGCTCATTAATATATTGTTCGTAGCTGCACAGCTTATAATATAAGCTCCGCAATTTGAATATAGCAGCTATGTTGAGTGGTATGGCTTTAATCACATGCACTATTTTCATACGGGCAAAATTCATGCTCAGCTCCCATTGGAACAACAATAGGCTTTCGCAGAAAAAAATAGTCCCTTTCCTGTGTATTAATAGTGGTGTTAGTTTGCTCATGAATATATTGATCGTAGCTGTGCAGCTTACAATATAGTTCCACAACTTTCAGTATAGCAGCTACGTTGAGTACTTGAGTAGCATGGGTGTATTACATCACCCACTGTATTCCTACGCGCAACATTTCTGTACAGCTGTCAAGCAACTGTAATTGATAATCGTTAACTATAATCATTAACTATTATTATTATTGTTATTATTATTATATCCTTGGGGAAATTTTCATATTTGGTCTACCCACGTCTCTCCGATGGCGCAGTGGTAGCGTCCTCGCCTTGTAATCAAGGGTTCCCGGGTTCGATACCCGGTGGAGGCACATAGTGGTTCGGATCCCACTTTAAACTGTAGGTCCAGTCCCGATTAGCCTTACTATAAAGTGGACTTAAAACATCAATCCAATCCAATCCAATGCTTGGTTTACCAGATGAGTGAATATCCAGCGCATGTATTTTTTTATTATTATTTCTTAACATTTCATTCAGTTAGTGTATTGAAATGCATAGTTATTCTATTTTGTTATTAACTTTTGCGCACCTATGTCAAGAAAAAGCTTTAAAAAACTTAGGGAGAAATTGTAGTCATAGTGTTTATGTGTTATGTTGTGTGACCTGTCACACAAAACTCAGTTTTGGAATTTTCAAACTATACGTTCGTTGGTTTAACTGGCAGAATAAAGAAACATAAACTGGTTCCTGTATTTAGCACTCAATTTTTTTCGATTTAACACATTTTTGGATTCGTTATTCTGTTAGAATAATAACTAACCGGACTCTATTTCGGTAAAAATAACAAGCATTCTGATTTTTTTGTAACCAGGAATGAACAATTGCCGTTCTCACAACGCTTTTCATATTTCGCCCTTGCAACCCCCTTTTTCCGGAAGACACTTGGGAAATATGACTTTTTTTTTTTTTTTTTTTTTTTTTTAATATCTTAGCTTCTACGTAATTTCAACCTTCAAGGTCGCGTCCGTTGCTCACTACAGTCACGACATCGTGACGACAAAATTACGTCACCTCCTCCTACTGTTTCTCCGATTTTTTCTTCCTTTCGTAGCAACAAAAAGAGGGAAATAATCCCACAGACCTTTCTTCTTGATCCAAATAATACACTTGAGCTTGTAGCTGCAGCATATACAGTATGTAGAGGATAATCTAATATATTCTTTGAAACAGGATTGATTGCTTTATTATGCCTCACCGTCGGATATGTGACCGAGGGCATTAAATGCTCCACTTTAGATCTTGCGTGCGATGTTCCTGAGATCGAGTCCCGGTCTGACCATGAGTGTTTCCTCATTAACTTCATCTTAATCTTCACTGATCGATTCGATTGGTCCAAAGTGGCAGAAACGCGAGACTAAATAACTAAAATACATTTATTGCGCCACCTATCGTTACATAACGTCGCAACGCTTCGTATACGTTAAAAGTTCTCACTACGCAGGAGCGCTTGACTCTTTTTTGCAAAGTTGTTAAATATTGCTTCCTTCAACGTCATTTGAACTTCTTAGAAGGGATAGTGGTAATGTTGTCGCATTGTAATCAAAGAAATCCAGGTTCGATACAGGTTCAGATGTCACATTTGAACTATAGTTCCAGTACAGATAGCCTATGTAAGTGAACTTACAAGAAAAACTGAACTCAACCAACCAAGCATAAGCTTTTGACATACACTGAAGAAAACTTGTCGTTTGACTAAACAAAACACTTTTCGTTAAACTTTTTAGTGACCGCAAAAAAAAAAAAAAAAAGTAGCTTTTAATGAATTTGGAAATTTTGAACTTTTTTATTTTATAATTCTAAAGAAATGTGCACAATTAATGAAAGAATTATGTCCAGGTAAACAATAATTTCTTGGTTATTCCAAACAAACATTTTTCTCTGTGTAGTTACTCAAAAGACACACGCACGGGTCAAAACTTTTCTAATAAAATATTTTACACTTCACTTGTAAGAATTGTTACAATAATAATAATAATAATAATAATAATAATAATTTGTTTTTGTTTATTTGCAGGTAAGGGAACGAAGAGTGATGCATCTTATTGTACCGGTGAGTAGATAGAAACTGGTTAGTAATGAAATTATATCTAACTAGGGTTTCTATCAAATTTTGTGCCTTTTAACAAAATCAGTCTATTTAGCTCTGTTTTACAAGAGTTCTTGAATGGACAGAGTTGACCGTAACCGATACGTGTAGGAATTTTTCTAGTTCTATTATCTAGGATGGTTTACAAATATAGAATTAATTTGAAATATCATTAGGTCCAGTCGTTGACAATTTGTCGTATGAGAATCAGAGAGGGGCGTAACTACAATTTTATCAAGTTTACGTGAGAGGAAATAATGTATTCTTAGGAATATGCCTGACCTTTTTAAAGTCAGTTAATTACTGCTGAGGATTAGAAATGGAGATATGTGGATATCTGAATCCAAATGAAGTTTTTCATAGGATTTTATTAGAACAAAACTGAAAACAGCATTTTTGGAGTTAACGGTTTGGATCTAATATTTCCTAAAGTCAACATCGTTAAATTAATGTGGTAATTGCCGATTTTGATTGGCGTGTTGCATTTTCAACTTCGAGAACATTCAAAATTAATACCAATTGGCAGTGGCGGCGATTAGGAGTCTGGTGGGATGGGGCGTGGGGGCAGTTGCCCCCCACTTTTTGCGACTTTTGCCCCAGGATGCTAAACCTTATCTACCATTGGAAAGTAACTGTCATTGCCCCCCAGTTTTGGAACCCAATAGCCAATTGGGAAATGAATGTCTGCATAAATGTACTCCGAAAACTGGTAATTGTATTATTAATTTGATTTTGATTATGTTGTTTGCAGTAAAACTCGGTAGAATCTCTCGCGGACCAATATAATTGATATCCCGGGCCTGCGTTTGGGAAACACTGTTCTATAAGCAGTGGGTCTGCTGTGCTCAGGGACAAATTGAGATGTTTCTTTTTTGCAAGGAACATGTGGTTAATTGTTATCGCAATGCAACATTCATTTCCTGTTCGTTTGTTGCTAACGCACCTGCAAAAGAGAATGCATTTCGGCCGTTACAAAAAACAGGAGTGAGAGGAAAAAATGTCTTCATAAATTCTTAAAAACTTGCTTACAGATTACTCTTTAATTGATCTTTATTTAATTCTTTTTTCCGCAGCGTTTTTTTAATGCTTTTTTCCCAAGAAAGATTAAAAACACGTACAATTTCCGTGAAGAGAAGTCGTTAGAGCCTGTCAATCACGGAACAGCTTGAAATTTGCTTCCAGCATCTTTTTCCTAACGTCGTAGCCAGGCAGTTAGATCTAGAAACGACCGGAAATGATGAAGCACGGATATAGGTGTAGATGAATACATTGAATTAGCAGTCTCGTAATGTATTGGAACTTTCAGTTGAAATTGTAAAATATCATAGGGCAGCTTGCAGAACCACTAAATTTTATCCGTTTGCAAAATTACCAAATTTTTTCTGCTTACAAAATTATTAAACTTAAAATGTTTTCAAAATTACTAAATTTTTATGTTTGCAAAATTACTGAATTTATCTGTGTTCAAAAATGTTTCCGTGCAATTTGAGGTAATAAAGTATCAGCGCCACCTGTGATTCATTCCGAAGTAACATTCAGACGCGAGCACCTCCAGCCTGTTAAAGAAACCCATTGCGCAGGCGCTATCAACGGACCGAGGCAACCCGATGCACGGTATTGATAAAAAGAAGGCACAGTCCAGTCGTGCCACTTCGGTGCGAAATGTTGCATTTATGCGTGAAAGTTCGTTTCCAAGTTATTTTCGTGCCTCTCCGATGGCGTAGTGGTAACGTCGTCGCCTTTTAAACCATGGGTTCCGCGTTCGATACCCAGTGGATGCACATAGTGGTTCAGATACCAATTTAAACTGTACATCCAGTCCCGATTAGCCTATCTGCGCATGAGGCGGACTTAAAAACAAAAACTGAAATTCAAGTCACTCGCGAAGCGTGTCGCTTCGGTTTGAAAGCTCCCTTACACTCGCACCCAACCCTAAACTTGGGCTGATTGGGCCTACAAGCCTTTAAACCTGACTTGAAACACCTGATACCCTCTTCTGGATACTGGATACATACCTCATACATAGCAGCTGCCCCCGGGAAACCCCCGTGCTGTGACTTCCTCCGTTGCTATTCAACTCGATTGTTGAATTAATGCAAGCGAGCATCAACTTGGGCATTGTTGGTCGAGATAAAACTTCTCTAACAGATACAACCCCCCCTTCCCCCCTATCGCGCCCATGGTCCGGCCGTAAATACATAATTCAGACTCCCAATACGTGCTAAGAATCCCCGAGTCGAAAAGCAACATTATTTGTTCAGTTCAGTTACACTGTCCTCCCCCCTTCCCCACCTCGCTTCTAACCAATTGCCATGCTTGCCTCTCCCTTGTAAGATTGCTCTGGCTAAGTGTTGTAGATTTTACATTTCCTGCCCTGTCTGATTGCGTCGGGGGGTGGGCACACTCCCCACCCTTGTTCTCACGCGTATAACTGGAACAAGGTTAAGTGTGATAAGGCTTCAAGTTGGTAATTGTCGTCGTTCGAGAGATCTTGCTGGACGGTTGGGTGTTTTAGTGCGGTAATAAGCAAAGTCGAAGGAAGCATCCGCCAGCTCCCAAGTACCATCCGTACCATTTTGAATTTTCAATCTGGCGTGCACCGACCTCCGCGGCGGAGTGGTTAGCACTACGACGCCAAGGGTTCCAGGTTCGAATCTCTGCCTGTGCATGGGTGTTCTTTGTGAGGGTCCCTTCATCAATTTCATATCGTCACTCGTTGTCATCGTCGCGTTTAGCCAAAAGTGGCAGAAAAGCGACGTTAAATAACAAAAATTAAACAATCTGGTGCGTGTAAGTATTAAGCATATTTGGAAATGCATCAAATATAATGTTGAATCACTTTTGGAGCAACCGTTGTCACTAACTTGTACTATTTGTTTAATTGAAATTATAGTCTCAATTGATGTAGCGGTAATAGTTTGCGCTGCGCCGTAATCATCTACGCATGCACAGTACTTCTTTACGCATGCGCAGTAGCAATTTACACATGCGCAGTAATCATTTACGCATGCGTCTGTAGGTCAAGGAACATTTCGAGACTCGCACCCGACTTGCGAGAAAGAGACGATCGTAGTTCAGAAAATGAGCCGACTCCACTCGCAGTCCATATGGCGATTATGCAGCTCGTTTTAAGGGTTAATCGTGACTGAGGTTTCAATTTCCCCTCTCCCCCTTTTGCGGGACCTGTTGTTGGGAAGAAAATTGAAGGCTAGGAATCTGGTACGTTTCTCAGAATATTGTTGGGAGTCCCCCCTCATCATCTCCGAACTCGAGCAGGTAGAAGATGAAAAAGAAAAAAAAGCGAGGGGAGGTTATGTAATGTCACCCTGTTTCTCCACCAGTGACAACCAAACATCGCTTCCAGCTCACTACAATAAGAACCTCCGGCGAGCAACTCAATAGCCTCGGACAAAAACCGATCGCGGTGAAATGACCCATGAAGAGTACCCTATCACATTTCTCACCACCATGAACTTCCCTATCAACTCTCCCCCCTCCAGAACCCCTCACTTTTTTTGCCCTTCCCCACTCTGGCCTCGTCTTCGACCCCAAACTGCTTTTTGGAGCTAATCATGTTCAATGAGTTAATAGAGGGACTGCCCATTGTGCGTCTTCCTTATTTGGTCCCTTTTTCCACTGAACTTTCTCGACATATTTCGGCAACTTATTTAAACGTGAAATTTATGGCCGAGGAGAGGACCAATTGAAGGATTTTTTTCCATATATGTAATGGTTACGCAATTGAGCGTCAAACTTTCGAGCCTGGATCCCTAAAATTATGAATACGGTGTCCTACACCTGTCTATCTTGCCTTCCATCAAGTTAAATCGTGCAAGGGACTCTTTTATGCACCTTAGAAGCTTCAAAACCAATAATGCAGCCTTGTCGATTCAGTTCTAAGGATGTTCCGTTGAGCGACATACATTTGACATTGATCATAATGCCTTATCTTGTTTACCGTTGTGTCAGGATTCTAGCGCAAGGCCGGCCTACTTTAGACGAAAGCATTTCGTTTTAACATTTTTGCTAGCTTTTTCTATGTCAGAATACTTACACGGCAACATTCTGGACAGCATTTCTGATGTGAAGCATGGAGAAAATATTAGATAATATACATACTGCACAAGTCACACTGAGTTACAAGGTTTTCACTTTAATAACTAATACATTTTAAGAGGAAATAGTTATTTAGTTAATGAGATCTGGTGTAAACAAACTGCAAATCAACTCATTTTTTGTGTAACCTGAGACATTTCTGTCCATGAGCCAGTGCCTAGCATTTACAATGAAACTACTCATATATTCTTCTACACGTGTGCTGTATGTGCTAGAAAGCATGTATTTAAGCAGTGCCATTGGTTTGTACCTAAACACCGTTTTGTACGAAACTTTTTTCCTCTCTATTGAATAGTTATCGACTTTTAAAGCTGTGAAGTGATACACTCGGCCGCCATTACATGTCCACTCGTGACGTAGAGCTCGCTTCTGATTGGGTATGCTACGCGACATTAGATCAGATTCTGTCTGTGAAATATGCATGGAATATACCATGGCATCAAAATGCTCGAAGATTTCTTCACTTTATGGTAGAATTCGATCGTGGCAGAAATGTTGAGAAAAGACGCTTTCGGCTAAAGCGGGTCTAAGCCAATGCTCTCTGTCATGCGAGCGGTCTTGGGTTAGATCGCGGACCATCTTTGCTGACCTAGTCGTGATTTTAGTTTGGGTCCCATTTGAAAAGAAGAAATAGTGAGGTTTGCTCTGAAAAGACAGATAAGATCCATCAGGGGCCTCCATCAATTTTTTTTTATTTAGCGTTGCTTTTCTGCCACTTTTGACAAATCGTGACGATGAGAATGAGTGATGATATGGTGAAATTGATGGAAGGGACACTCACCAATAACTCTCATGCCCAGGCGGGGATTCGAACCGAGATCCCTGGCGTCTAACTACTACGCGAAGCAGAAGAATTAAAAATCAACCACTTGACGCGCAAGGTCTGACACGTGAATGGAGATTACGATTACTACCTCACAATTTTTCGAAATGCTGCATGTGATAGTGGATCTCCTATACTACAAATAGAAGCGAGCAGCGGGGGGAGGAAATGAAAGGT
The DNA here is from genome assembly GCF_977018435.1 of Lepisma saccharinum. NCBI lineage: Eukaryota > Metazoa > Arthropoda > Insecta > Zygentoma > Lepismatidae > Lepisma > Lepisma saccharinum. Next base: position 18,487,058 of record NC_139242.1, on the reverse strand, counting down.
TCAGACACGTAGGGTCATCCTACCGGAAGCACAAAACGTCCCAACCGTTGTTTTCCATTTATTCCTAATACACCCTAATTTAAAAACCTGCGATCCACAACCGATATCCGAAAAACACACCTTGCTGCGATATTAATACCCAGAACGCGACAGTTCCCGAACGGGGAAAAGTAGAAATCAAATTTTTTCCGGGCCATAACAGCTTCCGGCCGTGAAATATTAACTTTAATACGAACGCCTGTTCCAGTATAATTACTTTGATGGAAACGACCGACTTCCAACTGTGGACCCTGAACTTTTAATCTAACAAATCTGCTTCTTTATTTCTCTCCCCCGTTCCTCTCATTCTTCTCCCTAATTTTCTCCCCGTTCCGCAGACTTCGTTCTGTTTCTGCAGACGCATATAATCCGTGTCTCTTGGCTGTTACACATCTGTCATTTTTTTCCTGAGGGGAAAAATCGGAAAAGGATGTCAAATTCACTTGCTCGGCACACACTGAGAACCTGAAACTCTTGCATGTATTACTTCCAAATGACATTTCACACCTTCAGTTCGGCATTAAAAGTACCTGTACTTAATATTTGGTCCAATAAATAAGACATGAAAATGAAAAGAGTTGATTCTTTTATTTAGGCGACATTTGGCGACTGAAGAGTAAAAATTAGGCGCCATTTGGCGACCGAAGTGTAACATTGAAGTACCATTTGGCGAATAAAGCGTAAAATTTAGGCGTTTATGTCGGAAAATGAGATATGACTGCTTTCATTTCTAATTATTAATCATTTTTAAAAAAAACATTTTCATAAATCGCGTTCTGCAATACTGCGTGTTGGAAATGTAGTTTTAATATGAAAGAGTCTAAAGTAAAACATGGTGACATTTTGGTCATTATTCAGTTACAAAGTAAAAAGAGCCAACCTTCAATTTTCTCATGTAATTGCCAGGTCATTATAATATGCATTGGACTCATTGAACACTTCTGAAATTGGTAAACACAACAAGAAAACAATTTATCTACAGTATAGCTTATAATCATTTTGCTTAAGAAACTCAATAATGATCAAAATGTCACTACGTTTTGCCCCCGAGCCCTTCAAATAGGCTATTAGAGAAGATACGACAAACTTGTATTTTTTTTGTAGTAACTCCCCACCCATACCCCTATACCAATTCACACTATTAATAATAATAATAAAAAAAAAATAATAAGGTCACATGAACCACGAATCATAAATAACTGTTAAATCTTAGGTTATGTTCCAAAATAATATAAAATTGTGTTATTTTCTTAAAGTAACAGTAGATTTTGATTTTGAAAGTTGCATATTTGTATTTTTTGAAAATATGCAACTTTTTTTGTCACATTTTTGCTGCGCGTTTGGCGCCTACCACAAGGATAATATAAAAATGAATGATAGCTGTAATTTCTGTGATAAACTGCACCGGCATGCAGACTAGAATGAACACCCACCGAAGCATTTACCAGAAGTCAACTCGCCAAGTGGAGCATAAACTAACACAACAATTCCCGATCACGAACGAGGAACGTCTCCCTTTTGATATGACACGAAGATGGGTTAAATTAAAACCAGTATGCGCGGGTGAAGCCGTTTGCCAAGTGCAAGATTTATTGCTCTCGAAGGCGTCTTTGGCTTCCAGGATTCCGGCGGACCGTGAAGTCAGACCTCACAAGGAGAGTGCGTAGCCTACGCAGGCCTCTCGGTGACACGTGTGCAATGGACCGTGTTCGGATCTTTGACGGGGATGGATTAGGTGCTAATCTTCGGGAAGGCCGATCGAAACCTGAAGACTCGGATTTAAAGCATGTTATTATGTTCTTGTTAGTCATTGGCAGGCGGCTTCCTTAAAAACGGGAGCCATGTTGGTTCCTTGTGTAAGGCCCTTACATCTTCACATAAACGGGACATATTTTCGATTAAAAGCTAGTATTCTTAATGAGAAGTTCTCTGCAGGTCCAAAGTTCGATTCTCTGTCTGGGCTGAATTTGTAATTGTACCTACTTCGGCTGATCTTCTTAGTTCAATTTATCCATAGATCTAGAAAATTGACGTTCAATAACCATTTCCAGAAATAAACAACTGAACTGCAACTTACGATTATGTTCATTAGTCTCATTATTGTTAATATACCGGGTGGCCAGAATTAAAGTTACCCAACTCAGAGCCCTCTGTAGCCTGTTTGAGGCATCGTAGAACTTTGCAATTTGGTGAATCCACTATGCAGACCATGGGGAAGAGGATGGCGATAAGAAAATAGTTCAATTTTCCGCCACCAGATTGAAACGTGGCGCTGTAATAATGCATACGGTTATCCCACAATAAAGTGATGGTAAAACCATTACGTCATTATTTATTTCTTAAGTCACTGTTTTCCTTGTCGCTTTCATAGTATACTGTGATGATAATTCTCAGTAATTTTTGTAGTGTTTTAAAAATGTAACGAAACTTAGAGAACCTAATACTGTAACATAACTCGAAGAATAGAAAAAGATTGATGTGGCAGGTAGTCTTCATGTTCATATATGCCATTTAACGTCTTACGTTTTGCATCTCCTGAACCTTCAACCAGAAACCGGCCTCCGTGGCGTAATGATTAGCGTAACGCGCTTCGAATCTAGGGTGGATTCCTGGATAAAGCAATGCTATCCCGTCATCTATTTCATCCATCATTCGTCCTCTTCGTCGGGATTAACTAATTACTTTCAAATCAACGTAAAATTACCAGAAGTACAAATGTCTCTAATCAAAAAGCAAGCATGAAAAAAGAAGCTATTTTAAAATATACATATTTTTGCACCTGAGCGTATTGGTAGGAAAATAACTTGTAAAAACAGAACCTTCCACTAGGAATCACGCACTGCGATTCAAATGTCGTCTTCCACTAAAAAGGAAGCATGTTTATTTGATCTTGCATCACAGCTTACAACATCTACCTCAAACCTGCTACGTGCAATGGCTGTTACCGTAGCGAGTGTACCAGAGTGAACCATAACGATGCACATTACTCCTCGTACATATCCCACGTTTTCACTGCGAATGCACAGCTAATGTAGTCTTTATTATTGACAGCCACTTAGCCTAAGAGACCGTGACTAATTGTTTTCCAGGGTTAGGCGTAGGTGAATAATGAATTAGGAGAAGTGTGGAGAACAAGAATAAGATTAGCCTTGCACCGCGGTAAAATCTGTGTAACTAAATGCTAATCGTTTAGCACAACTCACGCATGCGACATTATAACATTTGCTTACAGTTGTGTACGCGTATCTTTCCATACCTTTCTTGTACGGCGTTTACGTCAGCTTGTATTTTCCCATAGCTATATATGGCAGCATCTTGCTTTGTGATTTTGTATGCTGTACGCTTCTAAAATGTGGTATAATTTGTATTGTTCATGTGGCTAAGAAACGAGAAATTGTTGTAAGATTGTAGGCAGTTTTGTAAACTGTGTTTAATCGAAAAATGAGGTTCGGCAATCGAAATTGGTGCCGAAAGAGGAGAAAAGATGAGGTAGTTTAAGTCTGACAATATCGTTGGTCAGCGTGTGTTATCTACCAATTTGTAGAATCGGTTGATTTCATCAAGGATTCAACATTTGAGCACTACTTTTCGTTGCGATTCCTTACAGGAATCAATCCATGTGTTCTTGTATCTGATCTAAGTCGAATTGAACATATTTATTCAAATGTTGGAAGTTATTAATTTTGCCCTTGTACAGTTTTGCCAATGTAATAATATGTTTTGTTTTTTATATATACGCAAACCTGTACATTACCGAAGTTCTACAACATAGAGGCTTACATTCAAGTAACACTAAGCTAAACTCACCAATTCTTTACTTCCACAAAGATGGGTATCAATAATTGTGTTTAGGACAGAGTTAACCAATGTTTGTTGTTTCGTGGTTTTACAACGCAGAAGTGAATGAAGCTAGATGCGATCATAGAATGATGCTTGGATTCAATTGAAATCTGAAGTTGAAATTGAGTACAATTCTAGTCAAACTTTTTGTGATGAAACTTAATGAATCGTAAGCAAATCTTAACGTTTTTTAAAATAAATTTTAGTGTTATGCACACAAGCATGTAAATTGACATAAATATGTTGGCTCCAGAGACACATTAGAAGTGGCTAAACTGCTAATGATGCATTTGTGTGCATCAAAATACACAGAAATTCATCAAACAGTACTTTTTTTATCAGATACTGTTCCATTTGATGTATGCCAGTTGATGCATCAAAAGTGCATCAATCTTCTGTGTGTTCCAAAGGAGTAAGTATAGTCTCTACGACAACTTCAGAATCTTACTTTTCGATTTACTCTTCGACCAGAGTTTGGTTCGTAAGTGACAAGTATAATCACTCATTGGCAATGGATTGAGTTCTTACCTAACCCTAGCATTCCAGCGCATATTTGTTTGTCAAGCTCGACAATAGCGAAAGATGTTCTCCTCCCAATCTCTATCATCTCCCTCCCCCCTCGGTACCCCCCTCCCGCTAACAATCTTTCCGCCGTTTCTCCCAGCTGCCTCATAATTAAACACGAGGTCGTATTACCATTTAGAAATGTTTCTGTCTGAAGGAGCAAACGATTTTGAACCTTAATGCGAAAAGATCTCTCTCCCTTTCGAAGTTACAAACGGAAACGCAAGATGTCGGGACTCGGGAGGGAAGGGGATAAATGTTCTTGAAAATTAACTATTCCTGCTTCGCCGAGCGATCTTAAAAAGTTCCCATGATCCTTTTTCCAGGGACTGAGACATTGTTCCGAGTATGTAAATTGCACAACGATGTGCATTTTGTTTCTTTCGGAAAGCCTCCATCTGCACAGACTGTAATACCGCTCGATAACACTCGTCAGTCATTTTCTTATGTGCGTGATGTTTTCTGTGGGAAATTTGTTTCTCTCTTTTTAACCTTGTTTGTTGTTTTTCCACTCCCTTCAGCAACTGTTTTTCGGATTATTGAAATCTTAATGCCACATGTGTTATTCGTTAGTATTGAGTTTCAAATGTACAATGATTGCATTCATTTTATCTTGTGTTAACGTTTATGGGAAAACCGTCGTGGATTTTAATAGAGACTCTTTGCTTGTCCTTTCGTCTACTTGCATCATACAGGGCGGCCAACCCACGGCACGCGTACCACCAGTAGCACGTTGATGCTTGTAATTAGCACGCGCAGTAAAATAATTGTGTTCATAGTGTTGGTTTGCTTAAAACATAAACTTATTTTTCCCTTTCAAACTATTTAATTATATATAAAATATAAATATGGTGTACTTCGAGTTGGACATCCAATACACCCCTCAAATGTGGCAAAATTTCTTAATTTGCTTAATATCTGTGCCTGCAATATTCCAAGAATAGATGGTGATATCTCAAAGTACCATAACATAAGTTTTCTGGAGATATTGGGTCTTTATTGCTAGGGGCAACGGACACCGTTGTTTTTATTTATCTAGACATCTAGATTGTTCATTTAAAAGAGTTGTCGTCTCTGGTTAACCTTACTAAGTAGAGTATACCTTCTCTGCTACAATGCATATACCTTCCGCTTGTGTTTCGCTTGTATTATTTATGCACTATAATAGTGCCGCCGTACGAACCGGTCCCCAATCACAGCGCAGAACGGCTATGTTGATAAAATCCTGTTTCCCTGTTGGCTGCTTCGGGGAGGAGTGTTTGAAAGATTGCCGCTTGTTCCAAAGAGGGAGACATCGGTAGGTCTAATTGGCTGTTTGACCGCAAGTTCCTTCGTAGCTAAGCACTGCAACAGAGGGTAACTGCCATAAATACGGTCCCCACGCCGGCTGTAAGGGCGGCGGGACTGTAGTTTGGCACCATTCCAGTGAGCTTATTAGGGTTAAATATTTTCATGTGGTCGGGAACATAACGTTGAGAGTTGATCAGTTTAAGCCTAAAAAATATGAGAAGATATGACATACGTCGTACTCTTTTTTAGTTATTATTTTACACTCCTCCGATCATTATTTTTTTAAGTACAGCACAGACGCATAATTGCATACGGCCACGGAGCATAAAAAATCGCGTGATTTTGGGAAAAAATGAATATAAAACATGGTAATCAGACATTTGCGCCATGTTACCCATAAACTACCTTAAAATATATCGTACAATTAGCATTTAATCAAATCACAACTTTAGTTAATTGCAACCGGATATTCGCACGAGAAATGTCTTTAAAAGCCCCCCAAGAAATTTTCTCGTAAAAGAAATCGTTCTCTTGAATTTCATGGTAATGTGGTTCTTAGACGTTGATTTCCGAGAACACAGTTTATCAAAAAGGATTGTTTCCTACTGAGGAAGAAGAGGAGGACGATCCCGTTGGGTGGATAAGGAAAGATTTCGCATGGAAACTGGGAAATTCCCATGATCCTCAGCGGTAGTGGCATTCCAGGAACCGTTCCTTGCTTTTCTTTTCCAACAACAAAAAAGAAATGTAAAAGAGGGGATTTGGAGGAACAACCATAATTAACATTAATGTAATTAGTAATTGAGGACGAGAACTTGCCACTAACGGTGTGTAGATGGCGCCACGTTGCGGACAGAAGAAGAAACTGCTTCTGCGTTGACGAAAATCTTCGGTTGGCGAATATTTTTCCATCCTCTTTCTAGTTGGTTTCCCTACTGGCACAAAAACGGGGGGCACAGGGCTGATTTCAAATTACGGCCCTATGGATTCACGGGAGCTGAACATTTACCCAGAGAAGGAAAACAGTCGAAATTCTAGAAATTCCTCACTTCATAAGTAGTCAATATTGCCCCAAGTACCTGTCACAATAAACGTAGCTGTGAGCTTTCACAGCACAGTACAGTAGGTAATACCATTTCTATACGTAAATTCTATATTGCCTATATGCACTGCAGCGTATTTCGGCTATTGATGCTTCTTAAAATGTTTCAAAACTGCTAAAAGTGTATGGAAGAACCATCACCAATTTCTATGCGACTGAACCGAGGTGTCAACAATGAAAACCATTCTCAGATGACTGTAAGAGCAAGTCGGATTTTGGCCGCTCACTTCTGTAATCACTGGCGTGCGCGAGGGGAGAGTTGGTGCGTCTACAGCCCCTCCGAATTTTTTTTTAGAAAAAAAATTCAAATGAGAGCAGTAATGATCTGGGGAAAAACCAAAGTGGCAAATGCAGACCTCCATAAAATGACTCCTGGTAACCATTTCTGTTATTCAATAACTATCAAATGGAAGGTTAAAAATGACACGATATACTGTATATTTGTGTCCAGTAGCCCTAGAACACAGCCCCCTCCCCCCAAAAAAATTCTGCTCACGCCTGTGTCTGTAATAAAATAAATATGTATTAATACATAAAGTACAGTTTGATCTATGAGTATTGCCGTGCAAATTGTCCATGACTACTTTCCTTTAATTTTTATCTTACATCATATGTGTTTTTAAGCGATGGATTTTTATGTATGCTTGTGCAGAAGTTGTCAACAGCTTGTTTTGAGTTTTCATTTAATTTTTGAAGCTCTTATTGGGTCAAATAAAGTGCACGGACATGGTGATGGACAATTTGCACGGTAATACTCATGGATACCACTGTACATATTCCTTACACGTGCATACAAAATACTAGACACTTTCCTATTCCAGTGCACTGAATGTGGCAACACTGCACGAGCGAAGTGGATGCGAGAGAAAACAAATGAGTGTTCACTTTAGTTTGCGAGTGTGCCAGGGTAATTTCTCTTGGTGGTAGAGCAGTAATAGTAGTTTTAGTTTGTTAATGCTGAAGACTATTCATGAATCCTATGCGATATGGACAGTTTCTGAAATGGAAATATTCAGCTTGCATTTCCTTTCAGGGGAAAACTTGCAGTGTAACTTCAAGGCAGATGAATACACTGTTCACTTATTGAAACTATACTGCGAAGCAATTGAATAAACCAGAAGCAGTCGAGAGTTCAACTGAAGGTATTTGTTCCTCGGGCAAAAAAACATGAAGTACACACACACAACATGCGTTTTTTGTCTCTCCATGTTTCAAGTTTCTTTTATCATGCAAATCAGACGGTTGCCATTGTCAGTTCCTATTCTTTCCCTTCCTTGCTCGCTTATTCAGAGTTCGTCCTCCGTCGAAGCTTCTTTCAGGTTTTTGTTGTTTTTTCTTGTTTGTCGCTGTTGACCGGTTTATTGTTAAAATGTTACGGATGAGCCTTCAAATAAATGCTATTTGCATTTCCCCTCCCGAGGCAGCTATAGTGGAAACGACCAACCTTTGGTAAATATCTCCTTTGCTTCTTTGTTGAAGTAAGGAAGGGTATGTTCCATGTTTGAGACGGGAAAACTTATTCACAGAAACAGTAATTGTCACTAACTTTCTATCTTGTTTCCCTTTTTTTTATTCTTTTTGGGTGTAGTTTTATTTAGAGCATTTATTTTTCTGTACAACATGGAAAACGGGGTGTGTTCGGAAAGTAAATAGTACCGTTATTTTTTTAAACAAAACCTCAATTCTTTACATACACACACACACACACACGCCGTGTCACACTTTCTATGTATGTCTTGTCTGCCTCTGTGTGTGAACCTATCATACGCAGGATATTTTCCCCAAACGTACTGGTATTGTTGATGTGGGTAGTTTGCCCTAAACATAATTGGTAGTTAACATTCTTAACTGTTTTAAAAGTTGCTCAAAGACATTTTCATTTTTTTCACTTTTAATTTTCTAAAATTTTTGGAAGGGCTTTAGCCCCATGAATCCCCCTGCGTACGCCAGTGTCTGTGTATGTATCAAGATATGGATGGAAGATTTCGCGGAAATATGTGGTTGTCCGATCATTGACGAAAGTACAGTATTGAAAAACACAGTCACATTTTAAGAAGTCTTAATTATATAATTATTCATTATCTTGAATGATAGGTAAGTGGAATATCTTGTAGATTTTTTGGGGAAGCAGTCCAGAAAACCCTTCGCAAATTGCTCGTCATTGACCGTGCAGATCACCATTCAGAGGAACAGAGGAAACGTCCTTTTTCGACACTTTCAAAATTCACATACCGAGCGAGGAACCTTGCTGGACTGACTACCTAATGCTGCGAAAACATTCTTCCACGATCAGCGAACGTGTTGGAATGGAGGGAACACGCCTTCGCTCTTTTTTTACTGTTCTTTCTTTCTCACTTAGTCTTCTACCTTTTTAACCCCTCTGACGTAGTAACAAACACGCTTTACAAGGACATAATTGCAATACTTGAAGCATGTTGTACAAAAAAGTTCCAAAACCCGAAACTAGTCGCAAGGACTTTGCTTTCTAGTAGTTAACATCCCAATATTTGCTGTAATTTTCTATGTACCCGTAGTATTTGATGTTAACCATAACTGGGAATCGTCACTACGTCACGCTGACATAGAAAGAACAGTCATGGCATTGTGAGTTACGGAGCAACAAGGATGGTAAACTTACTGTAGTTACACGAAGCCTGAAAATGTACTGTGACATTACTCGCCCGCCCTGGTGGCGAGTTTCAAATCGTTCTTATTCTCATATTATTAGGGAAGAAAGGAGCACAACGTAGTACTCTTAAAAATGGTTTAGAATTGTCGTAGTCGTTAGTAAATTAACGATTATGCACGAATATGTAGTAGTGTTCATCCGACTGATGATCATGCCACCTGGTGGTAGGGGCGATACTGAGTGTCAGGTGTTTGGCGTTTGTCTTTTCAAGACGAGATTAGCTCTGGTACTATCACTTGTTCTCCTTTTCTTCCAGTACACCCTAAGCTGCATTATTGAAACCTAACGTGATCATGGTAATTATACTTCTGGCTTTGATAGCGTTAATCTCATGATGTTAATAGGAGTCCAATTTAGTTCAGTTGGTGTGACACGTAAACCGATTCGTTGTTACTAAGTTTCAAGTAAAGCACGGTCATGTTGCCCTCAATATTCGCTCACATAGTTACTTTTCGTTTTAAATGCGTAGAGAAGAAAAACACAATCTGCTAAATCTTACTTTTGAGATAACATCATTTTAATATTCAAGGTTCCTGGAAAAAAAGCAGGTTCTTCATTTGGATAATTGTCATCGGTAAGATTTCTATGGTCGTTTATAAGTTAGCATAGGAATCAATCAACAAGAAGTGGTGAGAAACTGCATTAGGTGAAAAAGTCAACATTTACACATTCATGGTTTTGGCATTGGTGCAACAATATAAACGTTTGTAAGCTGTCTTTCTTTCAAGCATCTCTTTATGTACACCTGCAGTTTCTGCCGATATTGTCCCAGTCCTTGCAAAAGCTGTTTCAAGACTACCCCTGCTCATAAGGCACTCAAAGATTGGAATTAGGCCTTTTCCATATTTCTGCATTTCTTCCTGACATTAACAGTTACCATTGCGTGATTCGAAGGACACTACCACGCACGTGCACTGGTCACGTGACGTCTCTGCACGATTCATTCACTTCACACTCGTTTCCTCGACCTTAGGACCTTTTCCCATGCGACACCTTCTTTCATTATAGTCATTTCGGCCATTTCTTGATTCATTGACAGCCCCTATTGTTTCCATGTTAATCATTGCTATTGTTAGCACGTCAACAGAGCACTTTGCAATGTTATTGTTTAGTAATCGGGTTTTGTTCGCAGTCAGGAGGAGGAAAATCGTTGTACATTTGCGTTAAATGGCGCGCATGCGCAAACAATACCAAGTGTGCTCGAATGAGCACTTTATAGATGCGAACAAAGGTGTGGAAATATATCCTTCTGAGCTATAGGAAATACTCTCGGAAGTATTGAAGTGGGACCCTAACTCCACACCCCTATACGCCTTCATGGCGTGGTGCAAAGCACAGCGGAGCACTTTACTTTTACTTTGTAAGGTTACTTTCATTTAACAATTAGTATATGAGGTTATCTTCCACTTGCTTAGATTTTCAAGAAGTACTCGAAAATAGAGTGAAATGTAGCTGCTATGCCCCCCCCCCCCCCCGGCCCTTACAACTTCATTGTGTACATGTTTATAAAATTAACAGGGAACCATTCAGATTAAGAACGGTGTATGAATGTCAACATTTCTAAAGTTGTTGATTTCGATTCGTTTTTGTTATGCAAGAAGTTTGATTGAAGATGTGTCGAAAAGTTGCAAATGAGTTTGTATCGGATTCATTTATGATAAAATAATACTTAAGAAGTCAAATTATGATATTTTAATTCTTGCAACGTAAATTGAATAATATTATGGAAACCCAGTTGAGCTCTGAAGACTTGAAATTTTATTTTTAAATTGCGTAATAGTCTGCTCATCCTTCGCGTACTGTATGGATTATTTATTCAGTGTAATTTACAGTTGCACCTTTGTACACCCGTAAAGATCAGATGTACCCTATGGTCATATTCCCCCTACAGTTATATCTCCTGTATACCTCCCATAAGGCGATATATCGCCGTACGAGTTTATGGAACATAGTACTGTGCAGTAGTCCAATGTCGCCGCTGGAGTCGTATTTCTCAGTGGTCCAAATCCAACTTCATACTGTAAGTCCAGTCCCCATGTATCTGCATAAAGTAGACTTTGGAACAAATTTAGCCAAAAAACGTTTTCGTAACTTTCTCCAGTAAATGGTAAAGCGTAGTCGGCTCTGCGACCGAGCGTGTTGTGTAGCCGATTTTGAATCTCGGCACTGAAATTTCCGGGTTCGAGTCCCGGCCTCAGCATGGGTGTTCTTTTTGTTAAGTGTCCCTTCGTCAGTTTCATCTGTTTTCTCTTCCTTCCTTCTCGCAGACATACAGAGGAGGGGAGAAATAAAACCGGCACTGCCTGGAACCGACCGTTCAAACTGTTTGTTCTCAAAGCTCACAGCATCAGCGTAATCTTTTAGCGGAAAGGCTGCTGATCCACATTCCAGTACAAACACACGACTGGGGTACAGTAACCTCCTCCCCCTTCTCTTTTCCAGGCGTATTCTCATTGATGTTTCCTTCTGCGGCTCAACAGGTTGTCTACAATCTCCAGACCGGAACAACCGACTCGAGCGGTCTGCTTCTTGGCCGGAGTCCTTCGGGCTCTCCCATCCAGCTGGAGAACCGGGAAGGGGCCGGGGTCCTTCCTCTCCCTCTTCTCACATCTTCACGCACGATAATAACAGCCTTTGTGCGTCAATCTTCTCCTATCCTTATTTTAAATTTGATAGCCACAGTGGAACACGATACGCCAAAGTTAACATCTGTGGGTGCAACGTAGCAGCAGAAACTATAGGCTACACGAGTGCCTAATGGCGATATCTACGCAGTGTTTGCAAGTGTGTTTCCATACTTTCAAAAAAAATATGAAGCTGCAACAAACGTATACGTAAACCGTAACATTTGTATAAAGATCCCCTCACGTATAACTTGCAACGTTCTCGGGTCTTACCACAACCCTGCAGCAACAACCGTACTTAATGTTAATGCAAAAGTTTGCCCTTATTCTATTTCTTCCAGCACTGAAACTCCAGAAAAATCTCAAGGCTTGCTGGGTATAACATTTTATTGCACTTTGAACACAGTCTTTTAGATACACTGTTCACTATACCAACGTTCATAGATGGCAGCACTCACTCAAATTTAATTTCAAAGGATTTAAAGATTCGATTTCAAACACTTACAGTCCTTGTAACGACTTGGGTGCGTTACAAACTAAACTGCTCTAAATTTCTGTGCGAGATGTCTTACTTGATCGGCTACTAGTTTTCCCAACTTAATAATCGTACTAGCTCTCGAATTCCTTATGACATCAATTTCCCTATTTAAAGGTTACATTAGGATTGCCAGTTAAAAAAAAAAAAAAGGAGGTTTATTGTGAAGTCATGTTTTATGCTCCACAGTGTCTTTTCTTCGAGTTTAAAATGTCGGTCTCTTTATCAGTATCATAACGACACTTCTTAACGCTAAGGTGTCTTAGTTCGACTACGGTGAGTAACAAATCCTGAACAAACTTAAATTTCGCGAGAAAACATGGATGCCGAAAAAAAAAAAAACAAAAAAAAAACGGGCCATACAGATTATATAGACATAGATATAGTTAAATTTATTTTTTATAACATTGCTGTTTAAAGCATTGTTACTCCCTAATTTTTAACATTTTGACAAAATATATTAATATTTGAGCAAACTCTTGGCGTCCTTTAAGAGTACATTTCTTTCCAATGCATTACTAAAAAGTTCAGAACATGACTTATTCTCATTCACTAGAACTTGCAATATGCTTTCCCACTGTCGTTAAGTCCAGCCGATTTCGCTCTTTGGTCCACTGAACAGTCATTAGTGTTGCCCACGAGACGAGACTTTGGCCTGTCTCGTCTCGTGGAGTCTCGTGGAAATGATGTCTCGTCTCGAAAATATTCGTTTGTCTTATGACACATGGTCAATCTCGTCTCGTCTCGAATTTTTAAAAGCCTGTCCCGTCTCGTCCCGTGGGCAACACTAACAGTCATCATAGAAATGTCATATCGACAATCGACAATGAGCAGTTCTACGTCAATGTTAATATGAGATTTGAGTGATAAATGGTAATTAGTATCCAATTAGGTTAGTTATAAATTTTAATTAATTTGTTGTTGTATAAAATGATTTTGAAATTTGAATTTGTTATTTCTTTAGCTAAATACGGGACAAATGGGCGTCCTGAGAACATTTTCCGGGATCCCGGGACATGAATCTCCCCTGTGGGCACCCCTGTGCCGACGCACGCAAAAAAAAAAAAAGATCGAACAACCAATCCATCACAATACAGTGTCCTAAATTATTGGGGGGGGGGGAGGCAAGTGCCTCTTTTCCTCCCCGATACAAGGGTTGTGAATACGACAACGGCATCCATGTTTTCTCGCGAAATTTAAGTTTGTTCAGGATTTGTTACTCACCGTAGTCGAACTAAGACACCTTAGCGTTAAGAAGTGTCGTTATGATACTGATAAAGAGACCGACATTTTAAACTCGAAGAAAAGACACTGTGGAGCATAAAACATGACTTCACAATAAACCTCCGCTGTCCGAAAAAGCACGAACTTCACCGACAAGTTCCCCCAGCCTTCTCCTCTTTCTAAAAGGAGAAATTAGCTTATTTAACGACATTCTTTTACGTAACTTGGGGCATTTGCGTTAGATTATGGCTGTTTCAGTTTGTTAGCTTCTCCCTCGGCTTGCTTTGCATGGACAACCCCCCCCCCCCCCCCGCCATCTTCCCCTCCACGTCCCATGTAAATAAGTCGTTTAAAGCATTGTATGGGAAATTCCTCCCTCCATAAATGACGGGTTTTTCTCATGCTTTGCATAACCTTTTGTTTCACCCTTCTCTCTTTACGTTTTCTTTTTTCTTCGGTCTTTTCGTTTCCTCACATCTTTCTTTTCTGCACGTTTCACCTGGGAAACTAAACGGAGTGATGTTATTTAATTGCTATGATCTGAGTGATGCAATTTCCGCTTGTACGACGCCTCCCCGAATGGGGTTTATCGCAAGAGGCAGTGGTGCCAGCTCCTGGGAATAGTTTCATCTGTTGTGATTCGCAATTGGAATCCTTACTCCGTTCCGTTGCAACTTTATTGCGTTATAGATTCCGACATGGCCACTTCCCTTAAGTCCCCCCTTCGGGTACGCTTCCATGATTTCCAGTGGCGGCGATTGGGTTCCAAAAGAAGGGGGAAGGGGCAGTTCAATTTCCCTATGTACATAAAGTTAGCATGATGCGGTGGTAAAAAGTGTGGGGGGGGCAACTGCCCCCGTCGACCCCCTTATCGCCGCTACTGATGATTTCTATTCTCTCAACCTATTTGAACCCTAACATAGAATCTGTCTGAAATTCAAGTACATAAAATAAATATGGGCTGATTTAACTTCACAAGATCGTGCATTAGTATTTTCCCCTGGCTATGTATACAACCTGAACGAACCTAGCTCTGCAACTGGTTGCCTATGTGCAAGGAGCTTCAAATGATAATTATAGCTGCGAAAATTTTTTCCTGGTGCCGACCCTCCACTCGGTGGCCTGTCCTCTACTGAATGACCCTGACAGCCACCACGCGAGTGTTTCCATCCAATAAGAGGTTGCTGGAGACATCACGTGCTTTGTTCTCTGCCAATCAGAGCTCGCCGTTGCCGTCGCGAGGGAAATTTGAACACTCGGTTACCACATTCACAGCGGAAGGGAGGAAAAGGTAACCGACACACAGGGAGCAGGTATTTCACATGGTGAGAGGAAAAGAATTTGTCCTTTGAGGACTCGATAGCTCATTACTTTGTAGTCCTTTCGTAGAATTGTGTACCAGCACGGTCAGTCGCCATGTTTGCACTAACATAAGTTTGGCAACAGCGGCCAAACAGGCGACAGACCATTTCTTATTGAGCTGTCCATAACGAGAGATTTATTTCAGGACTCAAGAGCATGAATATTGAAGTGGTGTGTCACATAGTTAAAGTGAAGTGAAATGAAAATTGTACGTGGGTCCTAATTATTAGTCTAGTCAGTAGGGCGGCTGACTGCCACACGGGAGACCCCTTGTCCCCACATGAAGCAGCTCTTGGGCTTACCCATCCTCAAATGAATGAGTACCCGGGGGAAAACCTGGGGGTAAAGTCGGCTGGAGCGTGGTGCTGGTCACATCACCTCCAAAATGGCCGAGATCGAGAATGTGTGGGGCCCTACCCCCACATCCCCTAAATGTGTGTTCATGGCAAGGTATTATATGCACGGGTACTTTACTATTTACCTTACGTAGATCCTAATCATCTCTCGCCTTCATCGTCGAAAAAGAGAAGAAGAAAAGCGGCGTAAAAGAAGTAAAACACAAAAGTTGTTTATTGCTGTTTCCTTCCAAACATGTATTCATACGTTTTCCTATACCTTTTAGGTGCCTCATTTTTCATCCAGTTCTTTTGTTTCTACTAATTCTATCCTTCCTTCTGTTTTTAACCTTCGCTGTGCGAATTGTATGCTTCAGTATGAGCCATCTGCTCGCTTAATTCATTTATAGAGAACTCATTGCAATCTGTCAAGCAGAAATAGAAAACGAGAAACTGCTGATAAGTATCTCATTTCCCGCAATTCTCTTGTACCTCTTTTCCTTGCATCTTTTGAACCACAGGCAAAAATGAATACTTGATGATTTACGTAATAAATTTTCGGCGCATATTGCTGTGGAAGAGGAAATGGTAGAAACTGGTTTTGCGCTGTTTGTGCCAACTTGTAGATTGGCGCGCAGATCGGACAAAAGCGCTCCCAGAGCACGCCGGGAAAGAAAGTTATGCCATTAGTGTTTGGATCATGCAATTGAGATATCTATCTTTGCATGTCACCTACATACTTTATTTGCCCTGTCCAAATGGGGGCAGGCGGCTTATACGAATGGCTTGTTCTCTTGGCTAATTGCAATTGTCGCGAGGAGGAAAAAAGAAGTTCATGCTTGCTAGGAGAAGAAGCTGAGCGTGAACGCTGTTTAAATCAGGTTGTTTGGCCTCTGTTGGCTCTTGTTGTAGTTTGTGGCAGTTCACTTTATGCGCAGACCTGCAGTTTAAAGTGAGATCCGAACTACTACGTGCTTCCACCGGGTATCGAACCCCAGACCCCTTGATTATAACACGACGACGTCACCGCCACGCCCCCGATGAAGCCCATAGGATTGTAGGTACATCGGCAGAGTATACTTGTGCTGGCGTGTATTTGCAAAATGTTTTGGGGTTAATGAAACGTCTTTTTGGTGCGATTTAAGAAGTGCACCAATTCCAGGGTGCTAGATTTAGTGGTGTATTAATGTAGGCCCAGTATGGACGTAAGACCCTCTCCGTAAAGTATACCAAACTTTAAAATTCTAATTCTGCGTCGTAATGATTGTCATTCTTGAGACAACTGCAATGTGATCATGCGGTGTGCAGAATACATGCATACGCAAAAACTGAACGCAGAGAGAAATCTTGTTGTGATGCTGAGAGGGGTACCAGGTTCGAATCTTTTCGAAGACATTGTTGTTTCTCCGTTTGTTCCCCTTACCTAAGTCATCAACGGAGAGAGGTAGACATGAAATAACGATAACATGAAAATACAAATATTAGGGCCACTGAAATATTCTGCTTGGTGGAAATTTCAACTTTGCTGGCTGACTTTAACCATAGCACGTAGTGTTCCATATTTTGCCATGCTTGAAATTTATGCACGCACGCTTTGTAATCTTAATCTAGAATAAGGTTACTGACGTGCTATCTACTGTAAATCAGTTACTTTCTCGAATGAGTAACTGTAATTCAGTTACTTTCTCGAATGAGTAACTGTAATTCAGTTACTTTCTCGAATGGGTAACTGTAATCAGTTACTTTCTCGAATGAGTAACTGTAATCAGTTACTTTCTCGAATGAGTAACTGTAATCAGTTACTTTCTCGAATGAGTAACTGTAATCAGTTACTTTCTCGAATGAGTAACTGTAATCAGTTACTTTCTCGAATGAGTAACTGTAATCAGTTACTTTCTCGAATGAGCAACTGCAAGTCAGTTACTTTCTCGAATGAGCAACTGCAAGTCAGTTACTTTCTTAAATAAGATACTCTGAAATGAGTAACTGTAACTGAATTATCATCCCAAATGAGAAACCGTCTTTCTCATACCTGTAAATCAGTGACTTCCTGAAACGAATTACTGTGAGTTATATTATTATCTCAAATGGGTAACTGTGACTTATCACAAATGAGCAACTGTAGGTGTGTTGCTTTCTCATGAATAACTGTGTTAATTTCACAAATGAGTAACTGTAACAGAGTTACTTTCTAAAATATGTAATCGTAGCAGAGTTACTTTCGAAAATGATTAACCGTAGCAGAGTTACTTCGAAAATAAATAACTAACAGAGTTACGTTCTGAAACGAGTAGCCGTAACCGAGTTACGTTCTGAAACGAGTAGCCGTAACCGAGTTACGTTCTGAAACGAGTAGCCGTAACCGAGTTACGTTCTGAAACTAGTAGCTTTAACCGAGTTACTTTCTAAAATGAACAACTATAACTGAGTTACTTCTACTTTCTCAAAGAGTAACTGTAACAAACTTTTTATAATTAGGTTTTCAAAGCTGAAAATTTTGTTAGTGATTGGAAGCTTCACAGGACTGTAAAAGGGCGCTAAAACCGCCTAAGTGCACTAAATTGTTTACGAGAACAGGAGGCACAGAGCAAGAACACCAAGTTGACGTCGAAAGTGCCACGTGAAAATCACCTTATCCAAAACGGTGTCAAGTCGAGGGTATCTTACACAGAAATCAAACACCGATTAGGTATTATTATGTTCGAATGCTGCGCATTAAAATTCCATGTTCGTTTCTTTTCCGAGGCCCGAGATAAAAATCTCAAATCGTGCTTTGTGTTGGGTTTGGCAATTCACAACTGGACGGGAAACCGTGTGAAGATGACGGCTGCTTCAGCCTGAATAATAATAATGCAAAGAGGTTTCTCCATGTCTTTTTATTTTCGTATTTGTTCCGAATGTTCTTCCTTCACATTTCGTATGGGCACGTTACTAGCGATATCAACTATCTTGAGATCGTACGTTGAAACTAAAATGCTAGGAATGACTTGCCATTGCACTGATTCAATGTTGCCATCCGGCGTTTGAAGAAAATCAATTCGTGAATTTATAAAGTTTGCTTGAAGTTATGGAATACTGTTTTGTTACTTCTCTAGCACACCAGGATTTGAAACCGAGCGCTCTTGATTAGAAGACTATATCTTTAACAGTTACTCTCTCGTGAACGTCTCGAAAATTATGCGTAAATGAAGCAAATGAGTCAAGAAAACCAGAAAGCTATATGCAAATGACCAGTGGCGGCGATTGGGTTCCAAAGCTTGGGGGGCATGGTGCCAAACCTGGGGGGTGGGGGTTGATCTGGTATATAACGTTTAGTTTAGTGCAGGGGCAAAAGTGACAAAAAGTTGGGGAGCAAACCCCCCTCCCGTAATCGCCACTACTGCAAATGACAAATGCAAATATATATATATCAAATTTAAGTTTTAAGTTCAGGATTCCTTCATTACAAGTGTTACAAGCAGTGGCGACGCCAGAGGAGGGTAGGCATGCGGATGCCCCCATCCCGGTCGAATTGCCCCCCTTCATCCGCAAACATAAAAATAAGTGAATAAATAAATACTCACTTATACTCTGTCCCTTGAATCTGTGGAGCAAAGTCGCGCATAAAGGTAGGGAAGAGGAGAAAGCGAGTAGGCGGAGCGAAGCAGTATACGCTGGTCCTAACAGCTGGTAGCTGCAGTCGCATTTTCCCCTCCATGCACTCACTTCCCCTCTCACGCGTTCATTGGTTGCACCCTCTCGAGTCGTTACTTGCGCAGAGACTTGTTTTTCTTCTCTTGCTCCAAATATTCCCGGGATAGGGTATAGCCATATTACGCACTTTTCATTGTTTATTAAGAGGTATATTAAATGTGACTGCACCCTTCATAAATATTCTCGAACCTCTTTTATATTCAAAATGATGCCGTTAGCCTATTGAATGCGCTGTCTTGAATATGCAAGAGAAGGCAACAACAAAAAGAGAACCAAAGGAAACTAATATGAAACGACCATTCGACGAAATAAAGTAGAAAAGGAAAATAGAGATACAAGTAATGGAAGAGAAGATTAAAAAAATAAAAGAGCATGGTAAAAGAAAGCAGAAATATATCGTACGATGTGTACAAAAGAGAAAAAAAAAACTGAAACGTACCAGAACATTTAACACTTCAAAGAAGGGGAGAAATGAAACAATTCTCGCCTAGCCCAACTCAACTACAGTATATTGAGTGTTTTTGTCTGCCCACATGTAAAAGTCACTTAGTTACAATTGGAAAATATAGACTGTACATACGTGTTGCTCGGCGCTGTCTCGCTTAATAAATTGTCTCAACAAAAAAAGTGTTGAACGAAGCAACGTTTCTTTATTTGTATGTTTATTGACAAAGCCCACAATTGTTCTTTTTCACTCAGTTTCCTCCACACAATTGTTGCGTGCAAGTTCATTAACACGACTACACTAATTGCCTATTATCATCTTGGACATGCTTTCCATCTCTAAACTTTTTCATCTGTTCGTAAGTTGCCGTGTTGTTTCGAACTCCTTTCGCCACAGCAACGTTAAATATAACTTCATAAATAATAGTAAAGAATTTTGGTTCAAACGTATAAACAAATTGTGGTATTGCCTCGCGTTTGGCATTCGCCTGAAGCATCTTACGATTGGAACATTCCAACGAAGTCAGACCAGCCACACACACACTCACATTACCTGCTTCTTTCTTTTTTCCACGAAGCTACAGACTTAACGCTTGTTACAGGCTATTAAGCCTATTATTCTTTTCGAAAACTTGACTTCGACACGAAGTGTTGCCACCTTCGTATTGGAGATGTTCCTGAATTTAGATGGTGAACAATTAAGAACAACTTGTTAAGTTACCGTGTTGTTTATTTTAAATTTATTTGCGTTAAGAACTGTATCATTCTGTAATGTTTGTTCTGTTCTTATTTTAGTTGTTTTACTCCTCCCATTGTTTGCGGACATATCAATTGGTGAATGGAGAGAATATTGCTTTCTCGCTCGCAATTCTAATCAGACTATCTGGCAACATTGCTCCACGAAAAACTGAGAATTGCAAATACTTGCCAACTCTAGTCAAGTCCTGTTGCAAGACAAGACTTTCGCGAATATGAAAGTGCAAGATGAACCAAATAAGGAATAAGAAACAGGATCTTAAAATCCACAAGACATGTTGCGTTCCCCAGTTTCCGACGAAGAAGCTTGTTAACCTTCGACGGTTTTAAGTAAATATTTTTACCTACATTATACTTTCGATACGCGAATTTCCATCTCTATACTGGTAGTTCAGGTTTATCAAGGATTATGAGGAAAAAATGTTGAGTAAGTTGTGGAAAGATCACCACCCACCACTCGATTGTAAACAGCGTCATGAGTTGATATTCAGGTTCTTGTGTATATTTAAAGCAAGTCGTTACCCCCCCCCCTCTCTCTTTAGCCATAAATGAATCGCCACTGATTGCTACTAGCGTTACTGGCCCTTTTTTTTTCAATTAAAGAGTGCGTTCCTTAATAGTTTTTATCTCTTCTGTGTTAAATCTTTCGAAACCAACACTAGTTTCTGAATATCCCTTGTCCAAAATGTCACTTGAGGTGGCACGACCTATGCGTCGTTTTCCTGCTGTTATTATCTTGTCTGTTGTTGTTTGGAGTTTTCCCGTTGTGGCGCTAGTTACCCAATTTCGTAACTCTTGTCGTGGTAAGTCTTTTATTGCCCGAGCTTGTGAAGCTAAAACTTATCATCAGACATATCTGAGATTTCGTTGGTCAAACGTTCCCAAATGTAAATGTGGTTGTTTGAGAAAGTTTTTAGTTCCCTCACCTCGCTCCATTTGTTTATTTGAAAGAAGCTAACATTTAAGCAAAAGCATTTTATTCCTTACTTAAAATTGTATTGACTAATTATACATATTTTCCAACATGAACCAAATATTAAGCTGATATCAGGAATTAAGGTACTTTCTCGCTCTATCCGTCTATATATAAAGCAAATAGATTTTTTGGAAACTGCATTTAGTTCAATGTTGCCATTAGAAGCGACCGAGAAAATTTCTTCTCGATTTCGATTTAGGGGTAATTGGTCAGCGATTGCTTTATACTAAATAGAATGAAAAAGGGAGATAAGTAGTCCAAACAAACGCTAATAACCCAACCTAACCACCAAGAATGAACACTTTAATTTCAGCTGGGAAAACCGAGAAAGCTGTATATCAATCTCGTGACAAATCTGAAGAGGTCGCAGATAAGAGTCTGTGTTCTGGTTGAAATTATTTTAGTTGGCAACACTGTCGTTCGGTGTACTTCGGTCGTAACCGAGAAGAGCCGAGCGGAGGCGTCAGATCAGAAAGAAGAACGCGATCTTTATTCATTACCAGCATGGTTCTCCCCTCCAGCTAGCTGATTATTCTTTCTGTTGTTCTGTTCCACCCACCCACCCACCCACCCTTCTTTCCCCCTCTTCGTTTCGATTTTTGAGATGAACCCTCGAGCAATTCTGACTGATGAAAAATGGCGGTCTTTGACATGAAGATTATTCCAGCTGCTATTATATTCCGTTCTCGAATCTTCGAAAACTATGAGGCTGCACGTTCAACATACGCAAATGGGAGACTCGTATAAATAAGGCAGAAGAAGAAAAAGAAAAGTCATATGCCGTAGGGATATATACGGAGAAAAAGACGAATAAAAAAGAACTCGTATCTGCTTCATCACTGACGCTGCAAAATATCTAGAGAATTATAATCGAGGACGCAAGAAAAGAGGGTTTACGAATAGCAGCTGTGAAGATCTCCTGCCAATTTCGGAGATAGGCTTATTTAATTAAGCCACGATACTCCATGCATTGTGTATAGTCCTTGAAATGAAGGGGGAAATAGTTATTTTGATTAATGCCTTGCTTCACGTGATGAAGCTTGATATGTTTGGATTACACAAAGACATTTTCCCCCGACGTATAGACGAAAAAAATGATCATGTAAACTTCAAGACATTACTACACCGAACATAGCAGTTGGTTGATTTGCAGTACTGTAGTCAGTGGTATATAACTTTGTTTTATTCCTGGCAAAACTAATAATGTAATAACGCACATGTGAGTCCAGCCAGCATCCAACCAGCTTCATTTCATTGCTGATGCACTGTTTAGCGGCACGTTCAGTATCTTTGGCACAAGAAAACAACTCGGGTTCTGAGTAGAGCACGAGTGACGAATAATTTAGTTTAACTTCGTCGCTTTTCACATTGAAATGCTATAGGAACTGAAATGTTGAAGCCAACGCGTGTATATAAAATACATTCTTACGCTCTACTAATTGGACAACCTTCGTATATTTTCTTGAAGTTTACCTGCTTGACTTTACATGTTCAGAACTATTAACAAAGTCTTGATTATCAATAGTAATGTGCAAGAAATAGTTTAATGACGCAAGTTAGAGTGTATTTCTTCTTACTACCTGAAAAAGTGGAAGAGAAAAGGTTAACAACGTGGTGAGTAGTGCCATCCGCAAACTGTGGTTTTGTCAATAACAACTCGTATGAAATATTTGATGGACGCGAGAACAATATAGGGCAAAATTAAGAATGGCACCGGAAAGCATATTTAGTGTCATGTAAGATAAATTCGAATTTAAGTATAGTGTTAACATTCAGCTCAGATCAATGACAACACTAAATTGACTAAGTGTTGCCAGATTCCAGTAAGGTTTCTTTCAGAGATCTAAGTTTGGAATAAAAAGGTTGAGGTAAAATATAAAAGAAATTAAATAATTTGATATACAAGTTTCAGTTTAAGATTTTGCAGACTTGTAAACTTAAATTTTACATTGGAAATTAACTTTGGAAATCAACTTTACACGCGTTTGCTTGTTCTGCTAAATTCCTTGATATCTGAATATATATATTTATTTATTTATTTACTCAGAGTTTCAGATACAGTCTTATATATATATATATATATATATATATATATATATATATATATATATATATATATATATATAATTTTCCTGCAAAACTAAAAGAAAGGGTGAAATTTAGCTCATTATATCGATATACTTAGAATTAAATTTAATACCGCAGTTTGACTAGCTGCGTGTGTAATTGCTGTTAAAGTGTGGACACAAAGATTTAACAGCAGCTCATAATTCACATTTACTTGGTCGAAATTTCGCTTAGGCCGTTTATCGCCGAGCTATCAGCTCGAGCCAAGATTTACATATTGCTGGGTTCATGCACATTCGTGATATCGGAACAAATTGGCTTTTAGATACGAAACGGAAAATACTGTACTCCCATTTCCTGTATTTATTTCGCTACGATTCTGTCGACATTCAAACGACAAGAGATAAAAACTTGGATAAAAATAACATAGATTACTTGCACGCGATGGCTAGCAACTCTGTAAATGCTTGTAACTACCGATTGGTATCTCATGCGAAATACTTTTTGCCTGAAATATGTACGATCTGATAATCGTTTAAATTTCTTGGGCATGTACTGTGAATTTCCTTTTCAAAACGTTCTACAAGCAGCTGTGATGTCACAGTCAGGATAGTTTATGTCTTCCCAAAGCAAGCATTTTAAGAAAAATGTCTGTTAAATATAGAACCACAGACATTAGAAGTGGATTGTCAGTAAAGAATCGTGTTGTATCCTGGGATTCTCACCAATGCGCATTACCGCCATCTTTGGATAAACAAAAAAGTATATCTGTTCATTTCAGTTTGGTATTATGTGAGGAGTTGCGGATATTAGAGGTGAACTTGACAATGGTCGAGTTTTCTTTTATTGTTGGATCACACATTGAAGACTAGGAACTCGTACAACGTGTAACAGGAGTCTATCTCGCCTCTAATACTCTTGAGATTTGCTTTTGAATTGAACAGTGCACGCGCAATGAGATAGATGTGAATACTTTTAAACTGCTGATTCTTGCAACTTGTATTTTGCGAGTGTGCCCCTAATAGCCTATACGCAAAACTCCTCATAGATCTATAAAACAAATGCAACTTTATCATTTATACTCTTTACCAGTAGTTAAGTCAAATAATAAACATCATTAAGTTGTATCTATGAATAAAGTTGTAACAATTTCTAGCTCCAATAGCAAATCAGGTACACCAAACTAACTCAATGTTGTGAATAGTTCATTGAGTCCGAGATTGGAATTCAATTGAAGCTAAATTAGACGACGTATTTGTGCTATGACACATCTTGATTAGCTAGTAGGATTACAACAATGTGTGTTCTCGTTTTGATGTATACATGAAACAAATATTGTTTACTTTGGGAAGATCACAGATGGCAATGGCCTATTTCCCGTTGGAACGAGTAGGCAACACTCCACTGTCAGTGTTGCCATCACTCACTATGCCTTTCCCACGTGGGCACAAACGTCTTAATTTCGTAGCAACTTTGTAAATTTTTATTATTGTTAATAATACATGGAAAAAACGATTATTTGTAATTGAGCATACCTTATTAATGTTATTTATTATTATTATTATTATGTTATTATACTGTGGAATTGAAAGTTCTTTCTGTCATTCTGATTACTTCTTCGTTTCTTTCCAGGGAAGATTTTGGAGACATTATCTCCCAAGCTCCCCCTTCCCCTTCACAGGTATCCCCCCACATCCTTAGCACACCCGCACATCCCGCAACCCTCCTCCATGGGGGGTCACTCAGGTAGTCCCCCACCTCAACCACCCACACCGCCCAGGACCCCACATTCCCCCAAAGCGAATTCGAGTCCCCAACCACACCAAGTCCAACCACAACAGCAGCATCGAAGTCACCAACAGTCACCGTCGCCGCAACAGCAATCTCAGTCGCAACCTGGATCTGTGCACGTGACCCCGTCGCTCGGTGGCAACGTCCCGCAAGATGGAGCCTACGACAACTTTAGGCACAAAATGGCGGACAGTATGGCGAAATTGGCGGGACTTCAACCAAATTCCATGATTGGCAATCCACGGGTAAGCTACGTGATTTGTTTTCTACTTTCAACTCTCCTGGCAAAGGTTCAATGATGTGTAGCCAGAATATGCAGTCACATTTTTTGTTTTTGTAAATGGCAAACAATGAAAGTGATTTATTTATTTATTTATTGAAATTTTCCAGTACAGCAGAAGCCATTTGAAACCAGAAAGAAACAACAGTGAAACAATAGACTAAGATTAAAGAAACACACAAAAAAAGATAACATAAATTATACAAGCCAAAACAATACCAAGGTAAACAGATCAGTTTCACAAAAGCATTACTTATGTACATTTTTTTCTATGTTGGTGATAAAAGATGAATATGAACTGATTGAGGTGATATTGAACTGATTCGGTAGCCTATGGAATAGTGAACGTTGTATGAGTGAAAGCCTGGGAGTTGTAGTGTGGAAAGTTTCTATGTTCCGTGTTTTATGTCTAGAACAATGGTAATTATTACACCATGATCACATTGTAATTCAGCGTATCTACGTGTATTCTGTAAGGATGTTTTTAAAAGACCCATCCTGCACGTCTGCCTATTTACTTTTCTTTATGATATACCGATTAAACATTTAGTGTTTATTGCCTCAACATTTTGGTAAATTTTTCGATTGGGTGGATGTAAAAAAATAGGCTTCTTTGTATTTTGCAAATTCCATCTTATCGAAAAACATTCAAATTTTCATGTTGTGTTAAATTAGTTTGTAACAAATCATCTAGGCAGTGACACACACTAGTGATTTTTTAAAGCTGACTACTTATACTGATTTAATCGTAGTATTGATGAAAATGTACAAATCTTCAATTTATTAAAAAAAAACAAAAAGAAGTAAAACTTGAAATTAACATTTACAGACTTTTCTTTTTCGGGGGTTAGTTGTTACTCGAGATTTCCTGGTATGGTATTGTGGATTTTACTTTGCGGATGGTACCTTTCCTCTTAAAAGAGCAAATAATAAATTTCTGCTTTGGATTTTCCTGAGCACAGCCAAATTGGTTCCCATAAGTTATGCCAAGTTCGTGATTGACAGGACTTGTAGTCCATCAAAACCTATGGCCTTAGTATAGTAAGAAATCCAGAATATATAATGTCACTTCCTTGAGCTTTACGGCTTCAGTGCCCTAAAACGTAGAACTTGTTACATACAAACAAAACGTCCACACATTGCTACACAAAACTCTGCACTTAACGATTCAGAGCTAGAATAGCATGCATGCTCTTGGCAGAGAGGAGCATATTTAAGTTCAACCATTTTTGCTTCCAAAGTAAATTGCTCACCTTCAAAGAAAGAGAATGCCTTTGTGCAATAGGATGTTTTGCTGATTTCTATCTGGAACGAGGCGTGGGGCAGTAAGCCATTGTGTGGAAATGAGATTCTTAATAAAACTAATCCGGGAATCCGTTGTCCGAATCAAGGGCATCCAGTAATGCGCTGGATGCTGTGCGCACACGCCCTTCGCAAGTGGCGTTTCGTGTCTTGGGGATTGTGCAAAAAGGAATGGAAGTCAGAAATGATTCCGATACCATGACTCTTGACAAATGTATGTGCCTCCTCCTCTCTTCTGTCATATCGTTCTGTTCAAAACGAAACAAGGGCTGAACTTTACGAGCAGATAATCCGAATGGATGTTCGTAACATCGAGTGGCTTTGGTATCTTGGGCGGGGCAGGGGGAAGCTCGTTTTGCAGCATTCTAGGAATTTAATCGTGTTGAATATGCACTGAGCTGTTTGCAAAATTTACCAAAATAATGCATTACTGACCTTTGCTGTAACAATGACGGAGATACCTGATTAACGAAGTCGTTTGGCGGGATTTCAGTACTTTTATTGGTGGAGGGGAAAATGTGGGTTGGCAAATTTTGTATCTTTTTTTTTTTTTTTAAAGGCGCAGATAAAACGTCTTTTTTATGTTTTAAACATTGTTGTAATCAAGAACAACAAATAAACCGTCTAAAACATAAGACTTATTTTCCAAGAATATCTAATGCTTGATAAGAAATCTGTTAATCATCCAAGGAAGCATGTAATTCTAGTTATAAACACTTGACTAACTTCTTTACATATTTACATTACTTGTAAATCTCGCATGTACCCTGTTTGAGAAGGTTAAACTAATCCACGGTTGCCAGGCCCTACCCACTCTTATCCCCGTGGTAGCTACTCCTTTTTCCGAAATATCACATTTTATTGTGAATGCAACAAAATACTTTGCCATTAACAACAATGTACGTTAAGTGCGGAACAATACTGTTTCAGCCATATACCGTGCGTTCATTTCGATCTTCAGCCGAGAGATCGGGAGAAGCGTGGCGGGCGGCGCTGGCGGAGATGCCGACATTTGCTGCCTGTAATGCCCGCTTATTTTTATGGACATATGCAGACATTTATATAAATATTGCAAAACGACCACTAACCTGTGTTATAAGAGTACGGTTTTAATTTTAGTAGCTTAGTGGCTGTATGTGCTGATGATTTTGACACGCCCATCTCCTGTGAAACACAGCGTAGAGGTTTGTTTGGAGAACGTTATAACGCTGCACCAATTTCATCGAGTTTTGCTTCGGTTAGAATCCGTCGTTTTTGCTTAGGTGTTTTAAAATTTGACGTTCCAGTTTCTCGTAATTTAAGGACAAATTGTCTAACCGTATCTCTATGTGGAGCTGAAACGCCTGGGAATTTCTGTACAAATTGCCTACACACGTCTCGACACGAGTCTGTTTTCACGTAAGTGTCATACATAAAAATTCTTTGTTCTAACGTGAACCTTGCAGCTGGCATTCCAATCGTCTCACTGACACAACACAAATACACACTGCAATAACACAAACAAGTAACTGCAAGTAACCAAGAATAACACTCTTGCGCACAGTACGAAATTAACATGCTCTTTGTTTACATCTGCTCACCACTATATTCACAGCTCTGTTTTCATCTAGTCGCGAAGGAACAAAAAACTCGAGCTCGGAGATTTCGGATTGCAAGGAAGCTCACGAGCACCATTGACTTTTAACGGTTTCGTCTGCAGCGTAATCTTGATACAGTGTTGCACATTCGAAACCTCCAAACGATCCCCATCGACATAAAACTCTTTCAAGGATATAAACTTAAGCAGGACGTTACTGGTCAAAACTATGATTAAAATGTTTTATTATCTGTGGCTCTTAACATCGTTTCTGAAGCGTATTTATTTGTGTGATGAATTACAGAAGAACCTTTGCGTGTTATAACCAGAGCTAGGAATTTTAGGTGCAAAAATTTGCCAATAAAGGTGCAAAAAAGGTGCCAATTTTTGTAGAAAAAAGGTGCTAAAATAGGTGCTAATTTTCAGATGTAAAATTTATTGTGAGCAGTGCATACATATATGATTCAACTTGTCTGGATAAAAACACAGAGTATTCTCTGGTTTTAAATCGTTTAATATAACTAAGCAAAGAACATTTTCTGATACATTAGAAAGCGACATAAAGGAAAATATGCTTCTTCTTACTTGCTTAGAATTAGTCATCTAGAAGACTGTTAAAATAGATTACATTCAAAATTTCTATGTTCTTCTGAGTGAAGCTACATCTGCGGTCACTAAGCAGATACTTGTAAGTTGAAAAAGAACGTTCAACGTCAACAGACACAAGTGGTGCGTATTTTGTTTTCAACCGGTAATCCACATCCTTGTTGAAGATTGTAGGTTTGAACAACAATTCGTAAACAATACAGCATAGGACAAAAAAGCTCAACTTCTAGCAATTGTAACGCGTTATTGTTTAAAGTCCGCGCGCTTACTACATTAACGTCCAAGAACTGAAGAAAGCCGATTCATTTTTGTGCGGTAAACAAGAATCGCGTTCCAAGATGCTGTGGCTGGAATGTGGGTGGGGTTAAACAACGCGCGAGTTGTATTAAAAAAAATGATAAAGATGCAAAAAGGGCGGAAAGGTGCAAAAGGTTCTGAGATTGTGAAAAAGGTGCAACCGAAACACCATGAGCAGAGTTCAATACGTGCTTATTTTGGAGATGAGTCACTTTTTTACCCATTTTCACACAAAATAATTTAAGGTGCAGCACCTAAAATTCCTAGCTCTGGTTATAACACAGGTTAGTGCTCGTTTTTCAATATTTATATAAATGTCTGCATATGTCCATAAAAATAAGCGGGCATTACAGGCAGCAAATGTCGGCATCTCCGTCAGTGCCGCCCGCCACGCTTCTCCCGATCTCGCGGCTGAAGATCGAAATGAACGCACGGTACTATTCAATGATAAGTAAGTGTTTCGAGCACTTGTATACGTACCTACATTTGTAACCTTTTTTTTTTTTTTTTTTTTTTTGCAAGCACAGCAAAGGTAATGAATTGCCCGAGATCTGTAGCTAAATATTGGACACATCGAATTATATTTCTGATAAAAATTACGATGCCACATACACAGCTGTTATGAAATTTCTTTGAAAATTCTTGATATTTCGTGTTATTATTAGACAGCCGTAACACATGCTTCAATTTTAGTACTTAATTTGTTGATGAGTATTGAGTGTGCTTATGCATAACCTTCTTTGACCTTGAGCATAGTGCCTATCGCGCTGTATAGGGTTTTCTCCAGTACTCCCATCATCCTGTGTAGGCCTATTAGAATCTAGAAGATCGTTCCAAATAATTGATCCCTCGCCTTGAAATTGGGAGTTACAGGTCTACAAACATAATCTCGTTCTGACAATGGGAAATCGAGATGATCAACCTCCAAATATGGCAACCTTCAGGTGTAGGCGTGTACTCGAAAACAAAAAGGTGCCCTTGCTAATAAATATTCAATTTCAAAGATCTCGAATGTTATTAACAAGGGAGTAGTTATCTGCTGACGTTTCCTCTCCTCGTGTAAATATTTGTATTCGAGAGTTGAGCGTCCGACAAATGCCAGCTTGCCGTAATGATACGATACATGTCAATTTACAATCATTCCTCTGGGCGTGGATGTACAACACAAACCCTAACCGCTACAATTCCACGTTACAACACCTACTCGGGATCATTTGTGTACAATTGTCCGTATGATTTGTTCATTTGAATAAACTTTTTCCATATTGTGTTCTCGATAATCCTTTTGTATTTTTGGCATTGGTTTGTTCTTTGTTAACATGCTGTATAATGTTCTAAACTATTAAACTTCAATGTCCTAGTAAAAGCAAATTGGGTCGTTCATTTCATGGACGTAATGTAGCCTAACTTTCCGTGGGAGGGATAGTTCGGAAACTTACCACCAGTCCACTTGGCGCATGCATCACACGATAAAAGATACGGGACAAGACAAAGCAACATGATTGTTGTCATTACGGATTTCATGCCTTTTTAAAACCTGAATTGCTGTTATTGAATGCCGATTTAAGCCTACACAAGGCAGACTTTGCCATACGGTGTGAGTCACAGAGAAAAAGTTTGTAAACTACAATTTTACTGCATCAAAATGCATAAGTTGTTCGACTGTTGCTCAAAAGTGAGTGTTAAATTGCTCGTAGTTTAACATCGATGTAAGTACATAAAAGGTCATGGTGGAAAAGAGTGTTTAACCAGTTGAACGCAGTCAATAATACTCAGTTATCAGAGATAATGCAATACTGATATATGAATTAATATTTGCTTTACACTTGGAATGTACATCTCTCTGTCTGTCTCTGTTCAATGTACTTAGTTCAGTAAATTCTCATCTTCAAATATGTCTGAAAATGTGTAAGGAAATTTTTCGTACAAGTAAAGTTTAGTCTGTGATTTGACTCATTTGTTTCGTACTTCTCATTTCCATTTTGTGTAATAGAGATGGTAGTGTGCACTTCGGCGTATCATTTCTTCAGTAAAGAAATTAACATTATTCAGTTTGGAATAATATACCATAATTCTTAACACACTCTCTCTCCGAATTATAATTGGCGGAACAATCTTGAGGTATTAGTGTGCATTGAAAAAGTAGAGTGATTGTCTGCTTAAAACTTTTGGCCATAAAGGAAAGCACTTCTTTAGCATTTGGTAACAGTTCTAAATACTTACTGCGCCATTGTACAATTTATGCTAAAACTCACACTTACACACACTTAGCGAGCTACAAAAATCAATTTTCGGGATTGAATAAACTGTAGCGTGCAAGAACTCCAGACACTCTTGGAATAGAAATCTTAATTGCTCTTATTAAATCGTCTCCCACTGACCTCTTCAAGGAAAATTGCACGCTTAACGATAACTGCCAATGGCGTGCAAATTTCATTGTCGTGTGCAAGAATGAAATATGGCCTTTTTGTAACAATAAATATCTGTCACGTCTACTTTAATTTAGCTCGACAACTATCATAATTCAATCTAAGATCCTTGGAATTTTACAGTATGGTGGAAGGTCTAATATATGCTTTAGTCTTTTTTTAATCAGCGTTGTCAAACTCAAATTACAGCTATAGCCACGTTTGTGAAAAGTCGCTGCAAATCACAAGATTGTCCAGAAATATTCTAGGAGGTTGAGTTTATTCATAATACATAATGGAGGTTGAATTATGGGAGATAATTAATGCAAAGCTTTATTGTTTCAGGAAGTTCAAAGGGCTAATTCTGTTCCCTACATTCCCTGTTACAAACAACACCCTTTACTGTGCGTGCCTGAATTGGTTATATATAAACATTTATAATTTTAGTTGTCGTTTTGCAGTTAGTTAATTATAGTTCATTGTAAACCATATTAAATGTTCTCAAGGGTTGGTACAGTAGATGTGACACCTCTTTCTCGTACTTATTTTTCACCAATACATATTTTGCAAGCCTATTTTTAATTACAATGATTTTTGTCTCCTCAGGTGATGCTGCCTCAAAATATGGCAACTATTTTGACTCTCGCTGCTCTACAAGAACAAAAGGCTGCTGCGATGGCTTCCGGAATAAATTCGGTGCACGGCCCCCCAGTGGTGGACTACAGCAAAACTCCGCTCCCTGGTAAGTGAGACATTTTCTATTGTTAGCTTTTCGCCAGGTCCTTTAAATGTTCTGCTTCTGTACATATGAAAACAGTAGAATGGCGTGTGCTTGCAGCAGTTTTGTGCCTCTTGGCTAATTTGCGAAGGTGGGGATGAGTGATGAAATTGATGAATGGACATTCACAAACAACCATGCCCGAGCGGGATTCGAACCCGGGACCCCTGACGTCGGAGCGCGATGTGCTAACCACTCATCCACAGGGTCCGGCTTGCAGCAGTTGTGTTGGAAAACTTGTGCTATGGGAAGATGCTCTATTGGAGTGGTTAGTGTAACACACCACGAAGCCCAGGGATTGAATCTTGTCTTAAAGCATGGATGTTATTGTGTTTATTCACTATTTTATCAACTTACGATTCATTCTCATGCGATTAACTTGAAGAGGTTGCAAAACGACTTGTAAGGTACCCAAGAAGAGTACAGTCCCCTACCCCAACGTGCCACGAAGTCCATAACAGTGTTAGTGTTATTGCATGCCCAAGCATGAACAAATAATAAAATAATCTGATCTCATCATGACATGTGTAATTGATAGTTCAAAAATATATTGTAATGTAGATGTATGCGTAATGATAAACGATTTTTTTAAAAAAAATCCTGTGTGTAATCAGCGTATTCAATCACAAACAGTGTGTGAACTTAGATGTGTATATGCGGAAAACTGTTCTTAGATTCCTCCCTTGCCATAACTGCCATCTGCATTCTCTGCAAGTGACAGTAATGACGAATTTGACACGTACAGCAGATCGTCATGCTTTATCTGATGTCATAAACACTTCTTCTTGGCATAAGATGATGATCTAGTATTGTAGGAATTGTTCTTGTTGCAAGCTTCAAGAATAATGAGCATTTGGAATTGCATTTTAGGTATTTTACCTCTATTTTTTGCCTCAGTAAATTAATAGCATCGTGGAAAGCAGTAGCTTGCTGAAGGAAGGGTGGGTGGAGATCATAATCCCCCTCCCCCCCTCTGACCTAGAAAAGTAATGTCAAGTGTAGCAAAATATTACAAAATTTATGACCGCCTACAAGAAAAAAGACGAACATTCTGGCTGATGATTTTATGAATTTAAAAGGGTGAACAACCAAATACCATAGTTGGGATTGCAACCTGGTGCCCATCATTTGTAATTCCCGCCTTGAATTTCCAGAACCATGGAAAGAAATCAACTCTAAAGAAATTAATATTTCTGTTCTAGAAACACATGCACATCTGGGAATATGTATGATCGTGTGTGCTTTGCAGCCATTTTATTCTAGCTAGTAGGGCATTGTGGTGGCTGTATTGAATGAACAGAAAATGTAGCACACTCTGCACACATGGTCGTTATGATAAATAAAAGCAAAAACTGTGAAGTGAGAACAGGAAAGAAGGGGTGGTGG
Organism: Lepisma saccharinum; assembly: GCF_977018435.1. Classification (NCBI taxonomy): domain Eukaryota; kingdom Metazoa; phylum Arthropoda; class Insecta; order Zygentoma; family Lepismatidae; genus Lepisma; species Lepisma saccharinum. Next base: position 18,453,094 of record NC_139242.1, on the reverse strand, counting down.
GGGATTTTTTCAAAATAAACAACCTGACACCAATTGAGTGTACAGGCGATGCGCGCTATTTGACTGGCGAATCCGGAGCGTTCAGCCTAATGGAGGACCTCATACAGTGCAAGTCAGATCCGTGTTCTTTCTTGTTGGTACCATATGTTTAAAGGAAATGTTATTCTCGGTGGCGACCCATCTCACCGTGTTTTCTTTGCTAACGCACATGCCCGCTTGGCAAGGCGCCGTTTGTCAATGACGAGCAAATGTTGGAGTGCGATGCGATTTATTGCTCCATCAAGACCTGACAACGAAGAAGCCAGTCGCCCGCTGCACGAGCAGAAGGAACTTCACACAGGCCACTCTTGTCAATTGGTTTCGAATAAAAACGTGCAAGGGGAAAAGAGAGTGATGTTTTTGGACGGACCATTCCCATTCTGTTCCCAGGAATGCATTGCACCAATAGCAGCGACGATATAAGTTATTGCCTTTCCTGAGCAGTTGCAGCATAATCTGGCTAGGAAGGTCGGTGGAAGGTCACGCATATTCAAATTATACTTGCTTTTTTGAGACAAATTGATATGAAATTGTAATATATATTTTTAACGAATGACTGAATGTAGTTACATAAAAATAAGGTATTTAAGAGTACATTTGAACTTTGTGTGTAAAATTTATGTAAAAATGTATCTTTATGCACTTAAAATGTATGCTGTGTGTAAAGAGCCAGATGTAAAGCTGTAATTCCAATAAAATTTGTTGATGATGATGACACCAAAGAGTAAAGAAGTAATTGTGAGTAAACATTAGCAAGGGTGGTGCCTCGAAAGAGTGACTATAAATTAGTATCTTGGAACGGTTTTCCTCCCTTTGTTGAGATCAAAGGCAACATATGTGGGTGAAACTAGGAAGCGAAGACGAAAAGCATACCAAACACCCGAAAACAATGAACAAAATAGAAGTAGATACAGAAAATGCACTGGTATTGTAAAGTATGTACGTTCATACTAAATAAATACGAACCTTTACTTTCCCTTCTTCGGCCTAAAGTAAGACGGAAATATCAGCCGTTAGCACCGGAAGAGAGATGAATGACTCTGTGCCATGTATTTGAATCCATCTTTACGATTGTCTGACTCTTCAGTGACGTCGCGTACACAGATATGTCCCAAACATCTGACAACTCTTAAGTTTTGACTGAATCTTAATGCATGTTCTGTCTGTACAAACATGTGTTCCTCTAGTCGTGCTGCTTTAGTTTATTTATCATCCTTCCTTTCCACCATACAATAACGCTTTTATGGCTTCCGTAGTTACAGAGGAGAATGATGACATGTGGATTATGGACACACTTGTTCGTGCATGGGGTTATGCAGGAAGTTGAGCCGTGACAGATACAACAAGCAGCAAGTGTCGCTGGAGTGATAGCACAGGAATCTGGAATGTGGGAGAATGTATGGAGTTAAGCGACCTCTGCCCCCCCCCTTCCTCCCAAATCCCACCACCAGTCTGCTCGTTCCAATCTGGAACAGTAACGTCCCTCCCACCCCAGCCAGTTTTTATAACTATCGTAGCAGACGGTTTCCCGCCTATTATTCAGCCATCCATATTCATCAGAACAAGAGACGGCCCACGTTAGCTTGAGTAAATTGGTAATTTTGTAGTTATCAGAAAGGGATTTTTTCTTCCACATTTCAGTCCATCACTTGCTGCCCCCTCTCTTTGTGATGCGTTCTATAACGGGAGTAATTGATAAACCACCAGCTGGGAGATCTCTTCATGACCGTGGGAAGCTTTCATCGCTAGTAAACACCAATCAAGCGAATCTTAGAAAACTGTTTCTCCTTATGTACACTCTAGTTATTCTCAGTTTATCCCTTTTTTAAAATTACTTTCACCCAGAATGAGTCCTAGAGATGGGCAGATAAAAATAATTGTTTGTGTACGGTTTATAACACGCTGGTGCTTCCAATTAAGCAACTAACTTGACTTTATGGATTGCTTTGACGTAATTAAAATATCCAAAATTACTGAAATCATAACCGTAGAAAGTACTATGTAAAAATCGTGTCCAAATACTTAAATCAAAATAGTTAATATGCAGTATTCGTTTAATAAATGAATGGAATTACAAAAGTGAAAATATTATTTTATTTGAAACAATGTAAATTCATTAGGCGCAATACGAGATGGCAAGTAAACGAGAGAGAACTATGATAGAGAATGTTATTGCATATGATTCAAAATTGCCACTTTGATGGGTTAAATAATGGTTTGATATTGAACACACCCTGTTTTGTAATTAAATATAATGAACGTCGCACCACTGACACATAGGGAATGAAAAGAGACAATAGAAACTTTTATTAGCCTTCTGTAGTTCTTGGACCGTTCAACATTTCCTCCTTATTGCTGTTATGTTATTGTACGCAATATATAAATTAAATGTTTATTAGTTGTAATAGTTTATATTGTGATTATATGGGACACCTGTGCTCCAGACTAAGGAACAAAAATCTCTGATTTTTTCCAAATCTGCAAAAAACTTTTGTTATAGGCCCCGCGTGTATTGTATGCCTAACCTAGCGCCGGTTTTGCTTGCACCATTACTTCTCGTCTTTCAGGAGTAGTTTCTTGTTGACTTCATGTTCTCTTTGGTCTAATCCCCTTTTCGTCAAAGCCATAGTGGGAAAATAGCAATTTGGACTCGGCAGGAGACCAATTTAGCGAGTGTAACTTAACCTGGTAGCTTGTCCAACCGTTTACTTCTCAATTTATCTTGCTGAAAGCAACGTTCTGGATTCCTATTTGCTGAAAAGTGGGCATACCTAAGGTCGGCTCAATTTTGTCGCATTCCCAGTCTAAAAAAAGTGAGGTTGAAAAGAAAAGAAAACAGCTATTAAAATGTTGTTGAGCGTTGTGCTTTTCATGAATGTGACACAAAGTGTGTGGGCAAGTTCCATTCATCGTGCAGGGCAGGTGGCGCTGGGGGTTGAACGTTTCTGGGAAGAAAAATGTTCTTTACAGCCTAGTTTTGTTTCCAAACACTTGCATTTGGCAACGTGACAACTATTCCGACGACTTTTTCCTTTGCACTGTGCTAGTAGATTTAAAGCTTTAGTCTTTTTTCCCGTCTGTAACGTGAAAAAGGAGAGAAGAGAAGTTACTAACGCGCGTGTTTTTCATCTTTGTTCTTACTGTGTTCATAAGCATGCAAGTTATCGTTCTCAAAGATTGGGAAAAGAAACTTGCCAGCTTTTCGCCGTCTACCTGCCTGATGCTTTTGTTTCAGAAATGAAAGTTGAGACAGGTGCAACAGTTCAATAAAAATGTTAATGTTCGCAATTTAGCCTTTTGCGAAACTTGAGTCATATTTGCTCTGCCTCTGAGTTCAGTTTTCTTCTTTGTCCAGCATAGAAGCAATCTTGTGCATACAAATTAGCCAATTTAGCTCACACACCTTTCTCGGCCGCTATTTCGCTGTCAAGGTGTGATTCTTTTTTTTGTAAAAAAAGAAGTCAAGTACAAAGACAACAATTGATCTCTTGTTAATCGCTAGCTGAGATTGTTCAGTGAAAGTCTCGACCACAAATTCTGGTGTTGTACTTTACCAAAAAAGACATTTTCAGTCAACCCCAGTCGATTCATCTGAAATGTAAGAACAAATCCGTACATAGGCTCTCCCGACCTTCGAGACGAGGTGTTCGTGTTCGAGACACAGCGCTCTACGATGCCAGATGTCCTGGTTTCGAATCTAGGCTTGTCAAGGCCGCCCGCAGAATTTTTCTCGGGGGAGTGGGGGTGGGGGGCAGCAGTGCTTAAAGTGGGGAAAGGTGGGGTGATGCTTTCTCCCAATTAAGAGAATTCTCATAAATCATCCCCAGCTCTAGGATAATTTGCACAGGCACTTAATCTGCTGTCTTTCACGACACCCCTCGTCCATGACTTCACGCTTCAATTTCAAAATTTGAATTTAATGTCTTTCCATATATCCCAGGCGGGGCAGGTGCCCCCTCTCCCCCTCTGCGAGCGCCCTTGAGGCATGGGTGTTCTTTGTGAGTGTCTTTTCATGAAACTTATCATATCCTCCAGTCATCCTCATCTTCGCCAAAACCCAAAAGTGCCAGAAAAGCGAAGTAAAATAAACCAAATCAATCAATCTCTACAATTATGATAGGGTCGTTTGCCAGGCAGGAGTCGCATCGAACGTTCAGAAAGGGTTCATCTGCAGGACGAAAGCACCTTATTCCGTGTTCCAGCACCTAAATCCCGCATCCTTTACGTTGCTTTTTGGATTTTTTTTATGTGGTGCGATGCGATGACACTTTCTGGAGAACAGCGAAGCATTGCATTTGTCCTTCACACTGAGTCTGCTGTTGCAATGAACGAATCAATTGCGTTAGGGAACAGAAGGAAATTGCCGTGACCAGACTGTCAAGCAGCGTTCTGATTGGACATTTTCGCCCTGCGATTTTTTTTTCTTCTGAAGAGGGAAGAGAAGCCGTTTCTAGCACATGAAGAGAATGACACCGGATTTAGGTCGTACAAAGCAAAGCAAGTGCTAAGGAGCAAAGAGGGTTGGGGGAGCGGGGGGCGTTAGGAACACAGGAAGTGGCTGTCCGTGCAATCAGAGCTAATCCCATTACCAGTGATGGAATTTGGTTTGAAACGAAGCTCGCATCTGCAGCTGTGATCTTATGAGAGTCGTTATGGTGAATTGGCCTTTGTTAGCCAATCCTCGGAGCTCGGACATAACTGTGAGAGCGTATTACGGACCTCGTAAGGAAAAAAAAGGAAGAAAGTGTCCACTTTGATTTCAGTCCCATGGCTTTTAGATAGTCGTGATACCAAGGCGAGGCTGTGATTTCCCATTTGTGTCTCGAGTCCCTATCCTACCTTCATCACTGTCTCGAACGGGTTTTCTCATATTTCTACTCTCTCTCGGTAATGGGAAATGAGGAAAAATTCTATTGTACACCAGACCCACATGATCAAGGGGTTGTAGATGCCTCTCCAAAACCAAAGATCCAGGTTTCGAATCTTCAAAGGATTCTCACCATATTCATCTTCACTCTGTCCGGGAAGCGTATTTACAAACCCCAGAGTGCTGCAGGACCACACGTACACAACGCTGTCTTATTGGCTGTGCACACCGGAAGAGTTTATGTTCCTTTTCCGTCGTTCCTTGTTTGTCTGTTTGCAGGATCAGTATGGAAAGATCAGACTCGTGATTATTTATAAATAAAATTTGTAATCAAATTATCGAAATTATATTAAGAAATATATATTTGTATGAAAAAAAATGTTAAAAATGTTTTTGAATAGTTTTCAGGTGACTAAAATCAATATGAAGCCATCGTGAATAATAATGTTGATATCTCTGAAAGCGCTTGTATATTATACCAAGTGATTACTGCATTAAAGGAGAAATTTCATATCTTGGAATATACTAAATAAATCCATTTCTGTATAATCAACCATACTATAAACATTTTTCGAGCAGGCCTCATCTCCAGGAAGCTATCAACTCGGGGCAAGCCAGGGCACCTAGCGACCTGTTGGGTGAGATGAGTCAAGGCAAGGATACTATAAACCTTTTCCTGTTCCCCTAAAAATAGGCAATAGTTAGGCTGGATCGTTCGATGAACTAACCGATCTCTAACTACGCACAACTATGGACGTGACATAGAAAGTATATGCAATGTTTGCACTGGTTTGACTTTAAATAAGAAAACCATTAACTTTTAGAAGAGTTCTGATTTTCTGTCTTTCAAAACCTTAATTTTTAAAAAAAATGTTCTCATAATTAATCTCAGTTTGAAGGGCTTTCTTATCTTATTGGGATGGATCTCTTAAATCAACATTGTCAATCTCAACCCTGTCATCTAGCCTTACCTTGAGGGAACACTGGATTAACTTCCGGAATGAGAGCCAATCAGAAGTCGCATATCGCTGGAGGTTCTGCAGCACTACAGGGTTTGTAAATACGCGTCCGGGAAACCATGAAGCAAGTGATGTAAAGACTCGAGAAACCTCGACCTATGATCGCCTGAGAGGGGAAGTGAGTGCATGGAGGTAAAACGCGGTTACCAGTCGTTTTAAGCAGTGCGCACTGCTTTACTCCGCCCACTCGCTTTCTCACCATCTAAACTTTAGGGAAGCATGGAGACGAGCCCGTTCTCGAGTTAAAATTTCTAACCATTTCTCATCCTTTCGAGTCCAGAGTAGCGTCATTTCGTTGCCATGCCCAATTTACTTGCAGCTGGGTCTGTGTGCAAGGGTTTGGAAAAGTGATCAGACCGCCAGACCTGTAATCGAACTGTTGGCCGATTTATGACTGTTTTTGCGCGTCCAATATGCTGCTGGTTTCTAATAGAAATCACAACTCTCGACTCCAGGCCGAAGTTGACTTCGGTGAGGGTCGGTCAATCACAATTTGTTGGTGCGACTGAAGCAAGATTCTGCAGTGTATATAGTGAGCATTAGTGCATTGAAGCTAACATTAGCTTGGAAACGATATGAATATTTGTAAAAACAAATATTTTCCCATATATTCTCGTATGAGATGTAGCAATGAAGAGGACATGCGTTTTACCTTAATCCAACTCTCTCAGAGCTTTGTACCGGAAACTACATAACAAACTAATTTATACGAACTGACAAGTAGTTATTATTATAGAACCATTCGCTTGAAACCTATTTATTGGCAAAAAACTGAATTTTAGAGATAAATAAAGACACGTTAATCACATCTATCGTTCATGAACTAGCTACTTCCATTATAGGACAATAAACTGCATAACCTTGTAATAACTAGACGTAGGTTGTGAAAGTTGATGAAGTGTGAGATGGGTAAACAATGCACTTTTATTTTTTCGGTCATCGTGCGTCGCTTTTTACTCCTTGGGCTAGTCGCGACGATAAATATGAAAGCTGAATTGATGGAATGGATGATGGGACAATCACGATGGTACATCAGCACCTAACCAAGGATTCGAATCTGGGACCTGTAGCTTTGTAACGTCTTACGCATAGCACTTCGCTATATCATTTTAAGCATCTTTATGTAACACACATGCTCGATGGCCGTGCCAGTTAAGTGGTTGACTTTTCTTCTCGCCACCGAAGTTCCCGGGTTCAAATCCCGGTGTGGGCATGGGTGTTCGTTCATCAGTTTAACATAATCATCTGCAGCGTCGCGATTACCCAAACGTGTAAGAAAAACGACGCTGCTAACAACATTAAAAATGCTGCACTAAAAGTTGACTGGGGAAAACCGTCATTTCTCGCTGCCATCCAACTTATGTAAAACTGACAGTGGCCGTTTTGAAAGTTATTACATAGATACCGTAATTAATGTAATTTTAAGGTTTCAGTTTTTAAAATATGGTACAGGCAACTGTAATTTATAATTCTTCACTTATAATGAAGTATTTATATTTAAGTAAAAAAGAAAGGTTGGTCGCGTTTTTGTAAAATAACAGGCAAACTGCTAACTTTTAACCGTAGAACATTTTAAACTACGAAGAATTTTTCGTGTAGTATAGTATAGAATCTCATCAGAACCTCAGCACATAGCTCAAGGTAACACAATACCATGCACGTTTACCCATCAAAAGGCTGGATTTGAAATGTTGCAGGCAAGTTAAGGCGGGGCGGATGCTATTCAGTGCTTTTTAACTTCCTGACTGTGAGAAAGCCACACTGGGTTGAAATTAATAGCTCTGCTGGTTAGCCGATACTGTAAGGTTGCTTTCATCGTTACAGGTTCGTAGCGTTGAGTGTTCCTTTGTCGTTGGGCTTGAAATAAAATTCCTTAACCCTAAAAAGGCCGGTTTCGTCCACCATCTGCTTGTTCCGTGGAAGAATAGTGGGAAATTCCGTTTTTCTCGTCCAAATGGTACTTGTAATTCAATACAAATATCCAGTTACCTTACACGTCATTAAAAAAAAAAATGTTGTCTCGGGTTTCTTTGAAGGAATCGGGGGGGGGGGGGGGGAAGAATTGTGTAGAAATTCGGTTGCATTGTATTCCGACTTTCCTATCCATTTTCGGAAACATGTACCCAAATAGTGGTGTGTGCATAGATATCTGGTTAAATATTTATTAAGTAAAATGAAAGGCCATTGTTCTTTAATCTTTTGCAATGAGTACACGAATACTTAGTAGTGTCAATTTATAATGTTGAATAATTTGGACGAAAATTTCGGTTGAAATTGCCCTTGTACACATTTTTGTTTGTCATTTATAAGCTTTAAATGCAAGTTTCTAAATTTGATGATTTAAGAATTGAAGTTGATACCTTCATATTAACATAATAAACATTAAACTCGATGCTGTTAAACAGGTTTTTCCAGGATTTTCAATTTGTGGGGTGTGAAAGTTTGTTTTAGTGGCGATGTAAGGGTAAATTTGGCACCAAGATGACTATTAATTTGACTTTCCTGAAAAAATGTTAGGGTTGTATTAGAGGGGTTAGATGTGTGTGGATAAATGACTGCGTGTTTAACTCACAGATATTTACTGTCAAACGGGCAAAGGCAATAAATAATCTCACTACAAGTTAACCTGTTTCTGGAATATGGGCGAAAGTACTTTTCTGTCAACCAAGTTTTATAATGATTTAGATCACCGTTTTAGACAAAGAATAAGAAAATGAAAGTAGGATTGGCAATGTTAAAGAAACTTCACAGCCCACCAAACTTGAAGTTTGTAATGGAAACTTAGGAAAAGAAGAAGATAAATTCTGTTCACGATTAGTAGAATTCTGCCTGTGCAAATAGTATGTAAAAGTATATAATGATTGATAACTGCTGGATGACGCATTGATCCACAGATAAATAGCAGGTCTTAAAAAAGAAATATAAACGAGGAAATCTTGTAAAGAGACCAAACCAATTCGTCTTGGTATAGAGCTGTGTGCGACAAAATGTCGATGTAACGCTGCGATAAGCGTGTATACCAGGTCCTGTTTTCATTTACAGATTGTTAAGCTTTCACAAAGGCAGAAGTAACGAACAAAAGAGGACTGGAATTCCATGTAAAGGAATAATAACATCTAAAAAAGAAGAAAGCTTGACTTCTGGAACCTTGTTCGGGAGAGATTTCTGATAATCACGAATCAAGCCCTTCAGTTTCAACCCAATTAACTTCAAATTCGAGCCCAGACTGGGAGATGATAAATATGTAATGTTGAGGAAGAACTCTGGATTTTGAATTCCTAAACTATCAATCATTAACGACAGTGGAGCGACCACTCCTAATCTTCCTTTCAACGTGGTAGGCTTGTCTCGTTCTTTTCTTCTAGTCTGTTGGCAGACCCCTGCATGTCCAATCGGGGCTGATGTCCCGGAACCAACACCTGTTGCGTCTAATCGACAAGGCTTGTTGCGTTGGAACATACAAACACAAGTCCTTGCATTTAACAGTTTTGCTCAAAATAAAAAGGAACGGACCCTGAACTGTGTTCATCGCTTTGAAGTGCACTCGCCTGTGTCTTCATTATCATTTATTTGAGAACGCAGGAGGGAAGGCTTTGTGAAACAGCTGCGTTGGATATAAGTGTTTATTGGATGAAAAATTCCTTACTGCTTGGTGAAATATCTCCAGCAGTGAATACGTTCTTTTGAAGTTCATAAAGCGCCCAGTCGTTGTTAATTTTCAGGTCTCCCGGTCATCGTCTTTTGGCATTATAACTCTTATAGCGAGTCTTGTGACTGTGCATTAAGTTAGACGAACAGGCCACACTATGTTAACTTTGGATCGTAGTCACCTCTAAGTAATAACTATTTCCGCAAAAAAATATTTTAAGATCATACATAAACTTTATTATATTTTATTTTTAAAAATATCACATTACGAGCTCTACACATAACATTAAAAATGTTATTCAAAATATAAGATGAATGACAAATATAGAAAATGACATTAAGAAATAGAAATAGTGCAATAGAACAAATATTGGAAAACTCATCAATAGTTTTCATTTGTTTCAGTTTTCACCTTTTTTTAGAGTATGTTTGATTTTCAGTTTTGAATTTCTGAATGATTTGCAATACATACATGATATTGTAATTTTGTTAACTTGCAGTTAGAGTATTGCTCTTATTCTATATTTTTCTCTTTTTAGTCCGTGTAAACGCACTATTGTTATTCATTTCCCAGTGATTTTGGAGGAATATTAAAAATTTCAGTTCTCGTTAAAATTTAATTTATTAGTGTTTGTATTTATACGCGCATCTTAACCCAGAGTTCTCACTGAACAGAAATTGAAGAGAACCTGAAGTCAAGGAATCAAGCTATGACCGAAAAGAGATTTCAACTGAAGGCAATGATCTCATATTTCCGCTGTAAATATCTGTTTTAAACAGGTGAAACATTACAGAGTTGTCTGGAAATCATTTATTGTCTGTCCACAGTAAGAACGAAGTTATTGTACACAAACGTGGCTTGTGAGAAATTCTATTGGTTGTCCGAATGGTAGCTGCCCCGGAATCTTGTGCGGAGGAATATAGTGCACGTGATAAAGTCATATTATTCCGCGTAGCTGCTGTATTGAGGTTGTGGGTAAGGGGGGGGGGGGGCTTTTATTATGAACTGAACATCTACGACCAATATATTCATGGGCAAGATAATACCACAGTTAACACAGAGGAATGGAACCATTTCTCACGTAGTTTTGTTTATGTTAAATTAGTTCTTGCAGCGGACTGAGAATAAAAATAATTGGTAACTCTGTGAGCTTGTTTTGGTAAATTAGTGCCATGTGTTTGAGAGTATGTACTGATATTCTGGTTCGAACAGATCGAAGGTATAAAAGGGGAACGCAACGTATATGATAATGGTGCCGTAATACGAAATATGTTCTCAGGTTTCAGCTGTAGGTCCCCTTGCCCTTCCTCTGACCTCTTTTTTTTAAATCAAAAGGTTAACGGTCTTCCTATTTCAAACCTTTCCCAATTCCTGGCATCGAAGGGTAAACATGGAGAAGAAAGAGACTATCAAGTATGAAATCCTACTCCACGTCAAACATCCCTGCATACAAGCAGGGCACAGAAAGGGGGAAAAAGGAACGACCGGAGGGGTGGTTGCAGGAAATCGGCTCACCCTTCCGAAGAAGCTATTGTGCGCCATAAAGCCTGAGCGCTGGGGTTTTTAACAGAAACGTCTGTATTCTTTTTGAGAGATCTTTAAGAGATTGCCCTATGGGGATTGGTTAAAGGAGGAATGGAATTGTGCAACCCTTTTATTCTCGGTATTTTTGTTCCTGGTTCTCAGAAATCCCGTACTTCTCTTTTTATATATATATGAAACCTACCCCTTTCTACCGTGGCCTGGAAATTCTCATCCACCGCTTGTATTTTCTTTCCTTTTTTTTTACCCTTCGCGGGGTTTTCTCCACTTCCTAATGGAACACTGGAGAAGTATTGTGTTGCGTTCCCACATAATTTTAGGAAACCTCCCCTTGCTACCATACGGTTCTTACCTTTGGCCCCAGACTACCCCCTCCTTTTATTTTCGTATCATTCACCCTCAAACCCCTGGCAGATTCTGCCTAACCCCTTCTCTGCTTGCATCTGCACGGGAGACTTCCGATGTTTATCCCCGCATTGCTTGAAAATGGAAATTTAATTCTTCGAAAGGGGTTCGATTTTAACCGGGGGGTAATTTTCATATAAATTGCTACGGCTGGGGTTGGGAGGGGGCCTCAAGCTTGCAACCAGAAAGTTGAAAGGGTAAAAAGCACGGGAAGAGATTCGGGGGAGTGTGAAACGAGTGTCTCATAGAAGACAGGCTTTTCCGATTCACACACAAAAAAAAAGCGGCAGGAAAGGATTATAACCCCCCACCATTTACGTCTACCGATCCTTCGATACGTTGGGCATTGTCTGTCTGTCATATTTAGACCAGAGGAGAGAATAGGACCTCGAAATGAGTATGGTCGCATTGTCGGAACACCTGAATCGACAGTGTTGCAAAAGGATTGGAGCGTCTGAACGACCCAACAGAAATCTTTGTACGGATAGGAACAAGACCACTTCTTCTTTCTTCCGATTTTTTTTTATATCCCTTTTCAACTTTGACAAAATTTCTTCTTTTTCGTCCTTAAAATGATCCTGAACCAAAGGATTAAGTTGGCGAAGGCTTTCAAGAAAGGTAAAAAAATCGGAAAAGAAATAGTTCTGTTACGTTATCGCCCCCCCTTTTTATATCATCGGTTGTGGGATTCTTTCTTTTCTCAAGCGACATCATTCTTCCGTAGCATCATATTGCATTAGAGAACCCCACGATGAAAATATAAATTTCTATCCATATTAAAGCTCCCATAGAACTTTTTTTTTTTTTTTTAAAAAAAAAAAAAGACCCTCGAAGCGACGAAAAGAATCTTCTTTTATTTCCTCTCCCACCCCTTCCTCTTTAGATAATGGTTTCAACTCTTCCAGACTCGACCTACCGCGTATCTGGTCCCTTGTCTCTTGTGAAAGTATCTTCTTTTCTGCCCTTAAGATTCTTATCGTTCGTAGCATCAGTCTCGAAAATAAAGAACAGAGAGCTGCGTCCTTTTGGTTCAAAGGTTGTTCTGGAACCCTCCTTACTAAACCGGATGCCAACGTGCTTTTTAATTATTGTTTTGCGAACAACAGAGCTTTTTTCCATTTCCTTCTTTCTGTCTTGAAGTGAGAAAACGTTTCGTATTCATTTTTTCTTCAAGTCGCTTCTCTGAACTGACAAACAAAAGGTGCATGATTTCTGTCTTTGCCATTGTACAGCGTTTGTGCTCTCTAAGCACTTTTGAAGAATCGCTTGGAAGAAAAAAATGAATGTCAAGTTTCATGTGAGCCAATGTTGAATTGCGTTTAATTTGTTCATGTTCTATTCTGTAAAGAAGAGCTATATTATGCGGGTTTTGCGCCATTGGTTCTGAAATAATGCATTGAGATGGCACCCTGAATGTTTATGAACTCCGTGAAGGTACAAGAGTTGAACTTGACTGGATTGCTTTTTTAACTTGTGTGAGAGCTGAATCTATCATTAGAGCCGGGAGAAATTACTCCAAACCAAATACTTTAGTACTGTAGCATGTAAGAAAAGACACAAGATTTACTGCAATGTTTGTAAAGGTTGGGTGAAGCTAGTTTAAGGGGAAGTCAAAATCGCTGGGACACACTACTTGTATATGACAACTGGAATACCTGGCATTAGCCAGTAGCCTCTACTCTACACTATCAGGAAGTTCTACAAAATTTACTGGTGATTGTACTTATTTAGTAAGAATTGTATACACGTCATTGTCTACACATTTTGCATTTTGTTACGATAGTATCGAATTAAAAGTAAATTAATTTTCTGTTTTTTATGTGTGCGGATTTAGGAAATCGAGATATACAGTTGCAACAAATTTCCTGCTTGCAACCAATAAGGTGGGTTTTGCCCTTGCACAGTTACGAATTATCCAAACGAATTTTCACAACGTATTTGGATCTTTTGTTTCTTTGAGTATATTTCACCAAAATGATTAATATTGCATTCGTGTGTCGTGTGTGTAGTATATGTGCACGCACACAAACACATCCTCATCATCAGGCCAGCGATGTACCTTCATGTGAGGATTCCACTGCTTATAATATTGTAGCCCCTAATTTCTTCACATATTCAACTTTTTATTTACAAAGAACTGGATAGATCGACACTAGTTGTTATTCACCTATCTTTTGTGAAAATGAAGGTTTGAAATATTTTACATGGCATACGTGTAACCATGGACGTCCGCAGGGTTTTATCCAGGGAGGGGCAAGTAAGGTAGTAAATAGTGTTCTCCCCTCAAAAACCATTGCTTTAATTTGAAGTTATCATATTCATGCAATAATTAACATATATCATTGTGGCTGAAATGAAATTATATGTTTGAAATAATTTTTAAGAGACTTTCATTTTCTAGGGTGTTGCCGTGCCCCCCCCCCCCCATTGCCCCCCATTCCGGAAGTCCATGCATGTAACAAGTGTGGGTTTGGGGGTTTCGCCTCCCCCCTGACTGACCAGTTGACTCCCTCGCGGGATCAGTTTTTAATTGACAGATTTTGGAACTTTTTCACATGAGAGTAATAATCACAAATAATTTGTAACTACATAAGGATCTATCAAATTGGATCCTACCTGAAAAGAAATAATTACACATTATCATGGAATACTGTATTGTTTGAAATCTTCCAGTTTGAAATTTCATGTAGTGTACCCATCAGTTGACAAGGCATGACACAATTAAAATTAATTACAGTTCGAGTTCGTAAGATAAGGAGAAGATACAGAAAAACTTGATAGAAAATTGAAAAACTTGTTACAAGGGTTTGTAATTCTTAACAAATGTTATCGCTCTCCATAGCTTCACTATGAGGTACTGTATGTGAAAAGTCAATCATTAGGTTGTTTTTCAACTCAGTTGTGCCGTCTGTTTTTTCTAATTAGTTTCTGAAATGACAGGCATTTTTTATTTATATACAAGGGAAAATCTTGTGAAAGAAAGGAGGTCACATAAAGCCTAAGGTCTTGAAATCCATGTGCCGGGTTATCAGTGTGTGCAGTTTTAATGAATATGCATTAAAAAGACAAGAGTGTGAGAAGGGAATGATTTTTTACTCTTTGTTTTCTGTTTTATTTTGCGTCTAGTCTTGCTGGTTTCTTGTACTTTGTTCGGTAGAATGTTTTGCATAAAGATTGACGTGTAATAATTAAGGAGTTATGATGCCTTCTTCTCTGGTGTACAAGTGTGTGTGTACATGTCGTATATATAAATGCACAAAATGTAACGTATGTAGGGAAAAAGCCAATCTGAAATAGTGGTTAAAGGTTTAGGTGTTTATTCCGACTCATCATTTTACATGTATCGACTGTAACAAAATTCTTGACTCTAGTGATGTACAACCATCTTGGGCTTGCTATTATTATTATTTTTTCGCAGTTTGAAATAATGAGACACGTTAACGAATTGACATGTTCGTCATTTTCAGAGCGCTAACTTGGTGGTTAGCCGAATAACTGGGGGGATGATTAGGTTTACGTCATCGAATGATCATTCCATGTCCAAACCCATGCAAGGCCAACACTACACTGGACGAAAAAAGCGGCGTTGTGGATTTAGTCGGGAGCTATATTTTCCACAAGTTGAACGCAAAGAGAATTGCTTTCTATGCAGCGTACAGGGAACTAGACTGAAGTTGTAGCGTTGTGTTTCCCATGATGACTGCTGACACGAAAACTGACCACAGGAAGGACCAGATACGTCCATATCGAGGGAGAAAAAGAGAGGAAAATAAAGAAGGAACTAAGAAAAAAGCTGGTGGCAGTAACAAGCTCAGGTTAATTTTATGTGAGCTGTGTTTGTGCACGTCATGTTTTACACCCTTGTTTATTACATCATCCTTATTTCAATTTTTGAAACTGTCCAACTGCTTATGTGCACAGTCGCATGTGACAAGCTGTCACGAAACGATACACTTCTTCTTTTTTTTTTTGGTCGGGTGAACTTTGTTATATATCTATTGATGTTAGAAGTAGCTGCATGGTTGCAAGAAGACAATCCGTTGTAGAACGTCTGGAAAAAAAGATGAAAACGGAAATGCCATAAAGGTAGTTTATCTTTGGCTTGCTGCATAGCTTAATTATGTACTGGTTTTCTCTTGTTCTAACACAAGTCTACTGGAACTACGAATCACCTTCGAACCAAAATTGCATTTTTATGGCGACTGTCCACGCTCAGTAAACAAGCTCGGTGCTTTACACACACGCCTCGGATTGCCATATGTACACATGAGCAGAGTAAAACAAACCTTGTTCCTTGGGCTTTTTTTTTTTATTATTCTTATATTCATGCAACAACTGTTCGTCATGGATCTTCTGAACTAGCACAATCAAAAAACCACTAATTGTTACGACCTCTTGTAATTTTCTGTCCTGACACAATTCGTATTCGTCTTCATTTGTCTCAGGTGCAAATATATAACACTTTTGTAGAGCTACGTGACCATTCGCATTGGTTTATGTCACATAATAATATTCCTTCAGCGAGAATATCCCGCTTTTGCCATTTATTAACCTATAGACTTGACTTTTACTTTCAACATGAAGGATATTAAGCTCGAGGAAAATATAGACCTTTATATAAGAATTAATAGCGGAAAAACTATAATGCTCGCATTATATATATTCCTTTTATTCAATCACTTTTAAAACAGCTTGCTGTATCGCATAAAACATAACGTTCTGCTGTATTTTAACCATCTCGCGTGTCGTTCAACTTTACTACTTAGTGCAAATACTTGACAATAAAGTTTGTTATGAAAAAGAAGAAAAGAAATACAGTTGTTAATTATTAATGTGTTTTTTCAAGTGCAGCTTAGCAATTAAAGCATTCAGTAATCATTTAATGGAATTTGCCTACCTTTCACGAGACTGAAATATGGCTGAAATTGTAACAATTAAATTTACAGAAGCTTAAATGATCAATCGCTGCATATTTTCTTACATGTAGCCTGCATAGCATGTACCTGCTCATACTTTGAAGTAAAATTTGGTAATTTTAATTGTCCATGAAGATAATTTTTAAAAATACATTACCTGAATTACTGATGACACATGCGTATTCGTATTTCACTTGTTTACCTGAATTACTGATGACACATGCGTATTCGTATTTCACTTGTTTCTTCTTGTAGATTTTTTTCTTTCATGACAAATTAATTCGTTTACACAAGCAATATGCTGCGTTTGGCTATTAAAACTTCTGCCAAAGTCGTAGCGCGAGTCAACGATATCGATTGCATTCAGGCTATTAATGGAAATTAATGAATGTTTCATAACAATTGATACTACTTTAATCTTTCATCGGAATCGGAAACCGCTCAAGCTACAAATGTGAAATTTGATGTACCGAAAGAGCGCTAAAATGCCAATTTGACTCGACAGTAAATATCTCGATTAGCATATTGGCTTTCCTAATCCAGGCACCATCAATATGTATCGATTACTCGGTAACCATTTAAGATAGCAACTCAAAATTTGGCGAAATCAAAGACCTAAATGATCTCGACCGGTGGGACCCACTAGACTGTGGGAGTCGAGAAATAAAATGTCAACAATTGACATCTATTTGACCTTGGAGGCAAATAAAGTCATAAATAGATAAATTGGAGCATCGAAAGGCCCATGAATTGCGAACTTCAAACTTCATGTGACATAAGCATTCTATTTTGGCTCGTTCGTTTGGTTGCTGAGGTCAATAATCGGACCACTCTATATCTATTGATTACTCACGAACTAGTTCTGATACAAGAATATAATTTGATGAACTGGGTAATTCATCCAGTACCACTTCATTTCAATGTAAAGAGTCCATAACTACATGAACTATCATGATTGCACGTTCTGATAGCACCTTTGGACAGTTAAAGTCGTATTTCAAACTTGTTTTTAGCTTCTATTTACGTATTATTGCACGTGGAAGGATAATATGGAAATTGGCGCAAATTAAAGATAAAAAATAAAACAAAATAGTTCAAAGTTTGCTAAAAATGATAGTAAATGCCCCAGATGCACTCGGAGCGATTACAGTCAGGTCAAGGAACATTATCTTTACCGGCACGTGGAGGTGATAAAAAGCTGCAAAAAAACCAAGAAAAAGTTAATTTTGAAATGTTTTCCTTTGTCAATTATGTAAGTTATTTTCAGATCTGGGGATCCGTGACAGTGTGATCTTTGTTGCCGCGGTCATGCGAAGAACGATTGTGACGTCACCGTGTTGCTTGTGACGTAAACCATATCCGTGAGCAACCCTACACTCGGAGACCCGAAATTGGGCGGCCGACAGAATTTGCTCTGGCCAAATATATGCTGCTCAGTGCTCACAACTGGATTACGGCAATGTATATTCACCTTTTGCAATTTGTCTTCACAATTCACGTGATGGAAAACTGACTTCAATATTTATTTAGGAGTTCAAGGATGACGACAATGTTCTTCCCCTTGAAAGGAGAGTTAACAATTGAATTTGGCAACACTGAACGACGAACGTTGACACTTCGTGTGCGGGAACTAGCTTATGTCCAACCGGGGTAGGTTTGAATCCAGAGTAAGGCATGTACAGTCATTGACACTTCTGGGTAGTAACAACCACATTGATTTTCAAGGGAATAGTTATAATACACAAGTGTTTGTGACTGTACAATCAGCGGAAAGATAACTGTAAGCAAATTGTCCATGGCATTTTCAGCTCCCCCTGGCTTCTTCACTTCTTCCTGGTCTATTCAGTGTCCCTGTTTTGGTGCGCAGGTCGTTTGGGTGTCCTGGTCTTTTAGTTTCCCGGAAAGTATGTAAAAATTTAAAGCTGGTGCACTTTTTCTTTTTCAAAGAGCGGAAAATCCTTAACTGGATTTTCTTAGGGGTATTTTGGAAGGTGTCCTTTTCCGCTTCCTCCCCTCCCCGTACCTTTTGTTTTTATAAATGCCTAGGTATGTCCACTTTCGCCCAATTTGACTGGACTATTTTTAGTTTTCTTTCATATTATGCCGAACACATTCCAGTTTATCGGAAATGAGACCATTCAAGAACTTATGCTCATGGTGCTCTTATCTTAAGCCTGAATCACACGGAACTGGATTTCCAGTAGGAATGTCCTAGTTTGCGGTGGACTGGCTACCCATTTGCTAGTTTTCGTCTCACACGTTACTTGTTACCGTAGTTGTCGATAGACTTTTGTTCCCATAAGGCATTGCGCAGAGCAGACAATCTGGACAAGATGGACGAGCAATTTGAAGAATGCTGTAGGAGAATTACTGCTTTGTGTTTTTATGAAAAATTAAAAGAGAAAAGTATGGACTAGAAATTGGCTCGAAAAAGTATGGTAATCAATGCCTACCGAACAAACTTTTTAATGAACTCTGGTATGCAATTGTAATAATAAGGATTTTCATATTCGGCTAATCATATTTGTCACGTACGCATGTCATAGCTTTGCATAAATACCTAAATTAACTGAACACGAATACACTGTACGTCATCTCTTTACTTTTTTTTTTTTATCGAGAAACAAAAACAGCCAACACTCGGAAACCACAGACAAAAATCTCTCCTTTGCAAACTCACAGATTATCTTCA
Source organism: Lepisma saccharinum (assembly GCF_977018435.1). Classification (NCBI taxonomy): domain Eukaryota; kingdom Metazoa; phylum Arthropoda; class Insecta; order Zygentoma; family Lepismatidae; genus Lepisma; species Lepisma saccharinum. Next base: position 18,433,965 of record NC_139242.1, on the reverse strand, counting down.
CATGGTCAAACTTTGCTCTGATTGGCTCTTCCACAGAATCCAGTCGAGGAAAGCCAGCAGCAATTAGAACATAGCCTATTCCTCAAATCCAGTCAAACAGCCAGCCAGGCAGCCATCACTTCCGGTCAAATAGCCAGTTCTGCGCCAACTAACTGGATATCCAGTTCCGTGTGATTCTGCCTTTCTTGTACTGTTGATTAAGTTTTGAAATTTTCAACTAACAGTCAGAAGTAGACTATTTTACAATCTACGTTTACGGACGTAACACATGCTGCCATATTGTCCGGCCATTGGAACTCTTTACATGGGCCTTACCAGTGTGATCTTTTTCACGGGTCGCTGAAAGTTGATTGGGCGCGTAAGCGAAAATATCTCCTCTCAAATTCTATCCACTTGTGTTTCTTGCTCCGTCTCGTTCTTAGCCTGAATACCATAGTGTCTCCTACCGCGTAAATAACGAATAAAAATGAGCTAGCTGTTATGAAAGCAGCCGCTTTCATGACAGTTGAATATCGCATTGACCTCATTTCGGGACAAAAGACTTGACAGATTCACTCAGTTCTAGTAACAATACATCTTGTTCACTTCTCGCAATTCTACGAAGGCCACGTTTCACGCTCTCGCCTTTCTGTATCCAAATTAGCTCGTGTTTATAAGGAATTTTTCTCTCTCGCAAGTTACGCAACTGTCAATTACTGCAACCGAAAATATTCTACATTGTACGCAGATTTGGAAGCGAATTCTTTCCATAATTCACAGCTTCACCAAACCTTGGCCTGATTGTTTTAAAAATGTAGTATTGTATCATCGAAGTGTTTCTGTGTGTTGGCACGGGTACCAGTGGCGTGTCGAGAAATTTTCTAAGGGGAGGCAAGACTTGTTATTTTTAATTTCACCATCTCTTCACGGATCAGTTGTTCTTTTTCGTTCGAAAATCTGGATCAAATGTACACAAGCCCAGATTTAGAGGGGCTTCAACTCTTATAGCATCACACCTCAATATAGTGTATCAATACACCCCAATCACACTCCGAAATTTTTTGAACACCCCCTAAAAGTTTTCCCAAAAGCCCAATTTATGGTCATTTTTGGTCTAGATTTACCACTCTCTCTCCCTTAAATACAAACTCATCCCCCCCTCCCTCATTTACATGGAACATTCTAGATACAATCCTGCCTCTATATGCAAGGGGCCCTTGACTTGGAGGACAATTGATTTGAAAAAGGCCACATAATGAAAAAAATAAGAAAGAAATTGATATGTGGTAAAACATATCTAAACATTTCACGTAACTTGACTTAAAAAATATAACTGAAAATATGTATAGAGGCGGGGGTGAGTCTTCTCTGAAAGTTCAACTTATTCAACACGTTCTGGTGAGTTTCAAAGTACAACTTCCTATTTAAAATTAATTTACTTGATTTTGTATGTCTGTTCAAATTATGTTGTATTTACCGAACTGGTGCAGTTTGAAGCCACCTTGGACACATATTGTCTGCAAGTAGCAGACGATTTTCACGGAACAAACCAGTCTCCTAGCCCATGTGTGTCGTGCGAGAACGAAAGTCGCGCATCACACGAAATCGAATTGAGGCACGCCGTAACGAACTTTACAATCTTCACGCAAATACTTGATGAATGGGCAATGTTCATAACCACTGGCGTACGCAGAGGGGGCACTGAAAGGGCTACAGCCCCCCCGAAATTGTCAGATAATAAAAAACAATCAAATGAAGTTAGTAAAAATGTCAGGAAAACCCAAAGTGGTAAGTGCAAACCTACTTAAAATGACCCCCGATAACCATTTTTTTCTTTTTAATAACTTTTAGAACGAAGATTCAAAATGGCAATTGCATCTCATATCTCATGAAAAAGAACAACAAGAACGGGGTATCCACGAAATTGATTTACGGGGATCTAAAGGTTAGGTTCATGACACTGAACCCGCGTTCACAATCAGCTGTAGATAGATAGATATTGGTACAATTTCGTTTGAATTTTCCTTCTGCATGAGAAAACTTTTACATTAAAGTTCACCTGACACGTTAACAATTTTCTAAATGCCATCATGTATGTGAATTTATAGGGCTACATACGAAAGGAAACCCATGGTTTCAAATCGGCTATTCATATTCCACCAAAGATTGAAAAAAATGCTTTCGAACGTATGGTTTTCCTGTTAACTACGGTCTTACCTATACGGTGAATCAATAGTTTTTAATTTTTCAAGAGTAGCCATGTCTTATTTCTTGCTTTGCTCTAAGAACTAAATGATTTCGGTTTTGCGTACAATGATAGTACTTCCAGTACTTGTAGAGTCTTAAAATATAGCAAATTACATTATAAATAACTACCTTGTCAAATATTTTACCAATCATTCAAACTTGGATCTCTCACAAATCGATTGGGGACCACCACCTCGACTTATTTTTTTTATATAAATACAAATGTATACTTAATAATACTATATCAATACGCGACAAATTATTGGGTTGGCCCGAGCCCCACGGCCCCATATAAGTTAACGCCAATGCACACAGCCGCCATAAATTGCGTAACGAAATTTGTGTATGTAGCTACGGGGTTGTTAATTGAACTGGAACAGTATGATATATTTCATAATATGGTTTGCATATCTAGTGGGTTGGAAATAATGATCCCAAATTAAAAACTTTCCTGCCACTGAACGCAGCTATGCACCATCCAATTCTAAAAGTCCAGCCCCCCCCCCCCCCTGAAAAAAATCATGCGTACGCCAGTGGTCATAACTCGTTTAACGGCGATAAACTCGTGTGACTTCGGAACGCACCCCACCAAGATTCTTAGCTTATTCCCTCCCTATCTTCGTATTAAATAAACAACCAACCACAAATAACAAGATGCACACAGCATTCACAGTTTACCTCTACAAAGCAGAACAATTAATAGAAACACGAGGACATGAGAATAATTTATTGTCTGTTTATTGTTCTAACAAAATTTCCAACATAAGTCTCGCCAAACCTGCTGAGCTATGTAAACTGCCGCCAAGTTTTTGAGATAAGGTTTTTCAACGACTTGGGTGGTAAAGGAAACGCTTCTTGCGGCCATGGGACAGGGTTAAACCTGATATACAGCCTTTACATTAATCGTACAACAAACAATAAAATAGACTGTAGCACACAATGTGTATGTAAACAAAAGCATCTTGAAGCACAAAATAAGAGATTGGTTTGCAGAATTACAGTTCTTGTGGCCTTTGTTATTGGATATATTTTGTAGGTCTTATCACTTAAACCAACGATTTTGCCCTCCCCCTGCACATAGCCGCCCTTAATTTAGAAACAAGAATGCAGAATATTATGTAACAGCAACAGCATATATGTTTCATATTCCAACTATTTCCTTATTGTGTGCCTCCCCGATGGCGCAGTGGTAGCGTCCTGGCCTTGTAATCAAGGGGTTCCAGGTACGATACCCGGTGGAGGCAAATAGTGGTTCGGATTCCACTTGAAACTGTAGGTCCAGTCCCGATTAGCCTTACTGTGCGTAAAGTGAAATTAAAACACCAAATTAATCAATCAATCAATTTCTTTATTGTGGATCAGCTGATCCACCACCTGCCTATCATGACGATGTTAATTTTCCAGGCCTATGGAATTAGATACATGAAAATGATTCTATACTAGGCCCGTAATTGTACATTATGACAACATAGTGTTGATTATTTTTATTTCGAATGGAGTTGGTTAATTATACTTTGTTTAAAGCCAGCTTCATTTTGCCACCTTTCCCTCCTTTCTTTAAAAGGAATGCTGGGCCAAAGGGGAGTTATAACCCCCACCAAGACACCAAGATCCCCTGGGCACACCACTTTGCATGTCCATATGTCTGTAGTTCCGTACCCATGTAACAATGTAGGTCCATGGATAATTAAAAATTATACATTTAGTCTAAGAACTTGGATGTGTATCAACCTGTCTAATTTATTTTCTTATCATTCCAGGTGTAGTTCCAAGTGGCGCCCTTTTTGGAAGTCCTCGTGTCACCCCACTGGGAGTTCCACTTGGTAAAGAACCACCAAAAGCTGTTCCCATTGACTATTCACGTTATGTCAAGCGGTTTGGAAGTGCAGCGGAATGTGGCAGCAATTACTGCAAAGACCTTAATTACAGGTGAAATTTCTTTCTTACAAAATATGTTTGAAGTTATCTGTGAAAACCTTAGTAAAAGATACAGAAACTTACAAATAACATTAGAAACAAGTAGATTTAAATAGCTCACACAAAACTTGTTTTGTACGTGACTTCAACCATTTTTGATAAATAGTATACTTCTGCATGTTGCAATAATACTATCCACTTTGGAAAAAAAATTTCATCTCATGTGTAATTTTCTTCCACCATTCAACTCCTCTCTTACAATTCATTGCACACAAATAATTCTCGATTCTTTTGAGAGCTTTGGATATATCTTAAGGATCCATATTGGACATTTTTGTGGCATCTAAAGTAACCTCTAGATATTCACTGAAGTGGAATTGTATAATTTTTTTTTCGTAATTTTAAAAGCATTACTGTGCTAGTTCTGGTCTTTAATATTGCATAATGCACAGTTGAACATTTATTTAGTTTGTTCATAAAAACTTAAGTAGTCTGAGCATAAAGAAAGAGAGAGAATGAGGGATATTTGTAGACAAAGCGACTTTGGACCAAATTTATACTTATGCATTTATTATTATGTCACAAAAGAATTTGTAATAACTAGAAAAAATGCAGTAATATAGTATAGCAATGACAAATGTCAATGGTTCTTCTGCATGAGATAAGTTAATAAGAGAATTAGTTACATTCTTTCTAATTAGAATGTCAATTGCTGTAGAGACAGTATATTTAGTAGGTAATACACATAATTTAATATTATCTGAGGGACGGGAAATATTGAAATTCAGTATGTGTACATTGAGTGACTATTTATGTGAGAGGTACAGTAAAAACAATAAAAATATGAACTTTTTTTTAAATGATACGTTACATGCAACTTAAAATTTCACATCACTTCCTGATACCACGTTGTAAAGAATATAGAAGGTTTGGATCAGGAATGTAAAGAAAAACTTGTATGGTATGCATCATACAAGGATCTCAAAAGTAACACCTCAGGAATGTAAGTCTCCACTTTTGCTTAGGTGCTGAGTAAAGTATCATAAGATATAATTCTTGGACTTTTACTTGTGTGTTTCAAGTGCTGAATAACTAACATGTTCGATCATATGTAATATAGATGTTTCCTTCACATATGTGTGCACTCCTTTCATCAAAATTTCAAAATATATCTATTTATTTGCCGCTAAATGTGTCGAGAGGGTAGTGCTCATTGATATCCCTCAATGGATTGAAAACTACATATTTAACATGAACAATAGACACATGTGCATGAGTGTTTTCCTTGTGAGAGGGCGAGGGATGAAAAACTGTACACAGTTTGCGGCGAATGTATGTATTTGGCCATTGTTGTGTGTTGCCTAAGTTCATTGTGGTTTGTATTGCTGTGCAATTGAAATGCAAAAATTTTCATTTTTCGGTTCATCTCTCAACATTTGCAACACTGAAGTTTCAGCACGGATTCAGGACAATTATTCAGTTCAGTTCCCATGAATCAGTTCTCGCAGATGCAACAAGAAATGTGCGTACAGTTCAATTCTTTCTTAGGGTTAGATAATCTGTCAGACTCCTGTGTGAAAATGCCATATTGAAATATGGCCATAGAACAGAAGTGTACAAGAATATGAAACTAAAGTGAATGTATATGAAATTCTAAATTTGTTACTTGTCAGCGCATATAAACCAGACTGACCAAATACTGTGTGGAAATTTTCAGGCACTGCAGCTTTGTTATTTGCGAACATCTAGAAATGTCAATGATTTCATAGAAGTTACAAACACAATGTGTAGTTAGTTCTATTTCTGGGTCTTGTTGTAAAGAAGGGAAATTCCAACAACAAACCCTAGCATTGGCAGAAGTTGATATAAGTGTACATGCAATATAGAAATATTGTCTCTTGAAAATAATATTAATTTATAATGGCAGTGCCACAACTATTATCCTATAAAAAGTTGAACTTAACTCATCCTTAGGTACTCTTTGATTTTATGTTCATAATGCTCGGAAGGTTTAAGGATACATGAGTGATTGAATGGCATTGAAAGGTTTGACTTTGAAACATTTTTCCCAAAATTTTCTTCAGCCCTTACAGGCATATTTCATCTTTGAGATATAAGAAATATTTGAAGCTATATACCCATTTTGTCAAAGAGAAGGAAGTAGTGACCCATTCTTCAGACCTTGCCTTTCATCCATCCGTAGAAACATTTTATCGATATCAAACACAGTGAAATAGATTTCTCTGTTATTATTCTGGTTTTCTTGAGATTTTGCAATGAGAAGTCAGAGAATTGGTGCATTTGATGGTTTTTATATTTGTCGTTTGATTTTTGGTAGTTCTCTTTCCTTTGAAACAGAATTTATTTTTAAAGCACAGTAATTATGTATTTTCCCCTTATTTTACAAATCATTGTGAACATGATTCTATAAATTCATTTTCTTAGTTTCTCCTTATATATTCTATTTACATTGGGAGGGGGTTGGAGAGCATGCTAACTGCTAAAGAAGCACAAATATTCATGTTGCAGGACTTTAGACACAGTCAGATATTCATAAACATGAAAAGTATGAATGTATCCGCCACGTACCTGCTTGTTTTGCTCAATAAATTTCGGTGACTGCTGTCACCACCCACATCAGAACATGTAGTTATCAAGCAAAATAAACAGGTATGTGGATACGTTTGCATGTTTCGCATGATTATGAAGCACAAATATGTTTGAGAGAATGTTGCTTTCAAAACCCGTCCTTTAATCAAAGTAAATTTGCCATGTACTATAGTTCCAACATATTTTCTTCTCCGGTTATATTTATTCTGCTGAGTCATATTTTTTTTTACTTGGGATCATTATTTTGCTATTATAATTTTTCATGTTTTCTCATTAAGAATGTGAATGTGGTTTCTTTGTTGTATGTTGTACTTTCTTTATTGTACTTTATTTCATTGCATGTTAGTGTAAATAAAAATCTGACAAACATTTAATGTTGCATGCCTTGGTCATTCTTATATTTTTTTTTTTTTTTTGAATATCTTTTATTTTTGTACTTTATGAAGATATTTTCAGTTGCAATAAAATTAGTTAAAATTTAAAGTAGAAATATTTTTTTCATTTTGTTTTTCTTCTATTTTAGGGAGCATTTCCACTGTTTGGATTGCAATTCTCGTGTCTTTGTGAAGAAGGAGGAAATGATACGTCATTTCAAATGGCACAAGAAGAGAGACGAATCCTTGCAGCATGGCTTTATGAGATACTCTCCGATGGACGATTGTTCAGATCGCTTTGTCAACTGCAGCCACAACAGGAAACAAACGCATTATCACTGTCTCAAGGTATGTGGAACCTGCATACATGTCGCAATCTGTAGATCCTAGAACCAGACTTGTCCCTCTTTTTATTTCATTGGAAGTGCCTCCACATACGTAGATTAAGAATAGGAGGGGTTCAACTTTCAATATCTCAGTGGTAATAATATATTATTATTAACCTGATTACATTTAAGCAATAAGTATTTAGTTAAAAGCACTATGAATGTAAAGATTGACTTTACATGTATGTACATTAATCCTATTTTATGTAACAATGTGTTAAATTAGGCTTTCAGATTACGAATGTCCACAAAATTCGAATAACAGACATCCGGATTTCAAATTATCCAATCCATTACAGATGCAATGAATAATTTGGATATGTGGATAATCTGAATATTCAAATAACTTGGATACAAGGATAATCTGAATATGCAGAGAATTCAGATATCTGGGGTAGAACAGATTTGATGAAGAATTTGTAGAAAATCTGTACAGTTAAATACAAAAATGACAAATAACAGTATATGTGTATATATAGCCCATAAAACATAAGTGATAAAACTGTCTGGCTAATGCACACATATGGATATCTAGATAATTTAGATAATAGGGATATCAGATATCTGGATAATACATATATCCGGATATCAGAATATCCAATATCTAGATATGTGGAATGCAGGTAGAAAATTATCCGATATCGGGATAAAATTGTAGCCAGATTTTGCCATCCCTACTTCAGATTTAGCAATACAGCTCTTCTATCTTAAGCCTCAGCTGGATGTTTGGCAGACTCCAGCAAAATCATTTTCGAAATTTTCTCTCAGTTCGAAAAACCACTATGATATTCCAAAATCAGAAAAATTACATGTGTTTAGATTCTTCTCTAGAGCATTCACATGAATCTCTTGTGTTTTACTTTCACTGTTGTCTATATATTTGCAATAGTTCAATAGGCATACATAGCCACAAAACTATTCCAAATATCTAAACAGTGAAATCAAACTACATGCAGATTCATGTGAATGCTCTAGAAGGAATTCTAAGCAGATGTAATTTTTCAGAATCTGGGATATCATGTGTTTTTGGAAATGAGGAAATTTCGAAAATTATTTCATTCGAGTTATGCTGAAACAGATATGCTGGGATTTTCACATGACTCACTACAGAGAAACTAAAGATGTTTATTTTAATAAAGAATTTTATTCTGCAATGTAAATTTAGCACAAAAATAATTATGCAAAATTGTACAAAGATGTCAAAAAATGAGCTAAGGGTGAAGGAGGCAGTGGGAAGGCATGGATAAATAAAATAAATATCAGGAATAAAGTATAACATTTTCACAATATTTAATAATAATAATGTAATGTTCAATTCTGCAATTTTGCTCTTTTGATGTAAATTAAGGCAATATATTTACTAAACAAATCAGGGGGAACTGAACTTCTTAAATAAGCACTCTTTAAGCCTCTTAAGGCCTCTTTATAACTGAAATACTACAAAATAAAGGACAAAAATCAAATTTGAAACTTGATAAAAAGGACTGATTTTGGAATTTTTTTTGTGATAGGGCATATTTTTTTTTTTAATTGTTTCTTTAAGTATTTCCTAATTTTCCATTGCAGGAAAGCTGTGATAAAGTGTACATTAGCACCTCAGATGTTCAAATGCATGCAAACTACCACCGGAAAGACTCAGCTATCATTCAAGAGGGCTTCCAGAGGTTTCGTGCCACAGAAGACTGTGGAGCCAGCTACTGCTCTTTCTTTGGACAAAGGACAACCCACTTTCATTGCCGCCGCTCCAACTGCAGATACACATTCAAAAACAAAGCAGATATGGGTAAGTGTGAAATTTGCTGTCATAGTTTTGCGGATCTCTCCCTTATTAAAATGGTTAGTCCTTTAGTCAGTAGCGGATCCAGAAGTTATGCTTCGGAGGGGTGAATCTAGCTGAGAATCAGTTCAAACCTACACTTGCCCTGTTTTGTTATAGTACTGTAAATGGGAGTCGTGCTGACTTCCATGTTTGAGAGATTAGAGTAGTAGATGGTTATTATTCTATGTTATTATCATATTGTCAGGGTAAACTGAACAAATATGAAGAATAAAGTGTATAAAGAAATGAAAGCAGAAACCTATTATCTTAAATGGTTTGGGTAGATACAGTTCTGATTAGCCTACCATGAGCCTAAAGTGAGCAAAGTGGAGTTTAGTTTAAGTTCTGTAAAGAAATGTCTGCATGCATAATTGGCAGCTCATTATTATTGAATTTGTTAAACAAAATATGCATACAGCAGGATGGAAAGCAGAGTGTCTCACTATTTTAATTATCCAGGCACCATCTTGGATTGGGAATCATTTTCCAGGAATCAGTTTCACTGGATACAATTTATATTCTCTCTTTAATTTTTTATGAGTTAAACACCATTCTTGCTTGTTCTGTTCTGTCTCCTAATGAAATATACTGAGAATGTTAAAATTTGAAGACTGAAAATGTGTTAAAAATTAGTGTTTGGAAGTAATAAGAAAATAATGCTTTCAATTCATGCACAACACATGTGCGAGTTATCAATAAGTCAGCTCTGTGACAGAGTGTGTTAAGTGGTCAACTTTTGATCTTGCCATTAAAGTTCCTAGGTTCAAGTCCCAGTCTGGGCATGGGTGTTTTTTGTGAATGTCTCTTCATCAATTTCATGATTAATCATCACTCATCAAATACAAATAAACTGAAAATATGAGTTACAAACTGTAAGTAAGAGAGTTACTTTTTCAAACAAGTAACTACGACACACTTAACAATCGCTGTAAAAAATAAAACATCAATATTCACCTAGAAATAGAGCTAGCTAATTATCTGTCATCTTGTGAATACTTCTTGGTTTCATACAAACAAACAAATAATAGTAAATATTTTGTTTTCTTTTACAGAGAAACATAAAACATATCACATCAAAGACGAACAGTTGAATAAAGATGGATTTAAGAAATTCATGAAGCACGAGCACTGTATGTTCGAGAATTGTCGATTCTCCAGAGTAGTCAACCACATTCATTGTATACGACCAGGCTGTTGCTATGTCCTCCATTCAAGCGGGCAGTTGTATTCTCACAAGAGAAAACACGAAAGGAAAGATAATGAAATGGCCTACAGGAAATTCAAGTTAGCTCAAAGCATGATGAAGACTTTCGGAGAGGGACAGCAGCTGAATCCAAACATCCTTCGAGCATTTAACGACCAGGTAAGTTGGCTGTTTTAAAGATATTTTGAAGTATTGTAAGCAAAGTGATTTCAATATTGTGAAAGATATTGATGAGGCGTAAATCAGGCACGTAGCTAGAAATGTGTTTCGGGTTTTAGGGGGGGGGGGGGGTCCGAACCAAGTGTCTCAAAAGATGATTATTATTAATTATAATAAGGTTTAAACAAAAATGTTTATTAAATTAAATTAATTAAAATAGTATTAATTAAAATATTCCAATAAATTAATATTATATTTTATTACATGAATAGGAAAAATACTGTATAAGAATAGTGATATAACAGCACATATTCATTATCTAGCTTACGTGTAGTTTAGGTCGACAAAATTTGTAAAAAAAAGCCTGCCCTGGCAAGGAAATTAATGTCAAATAGATGAAGAATTGAATATTTATTAAATATAAAAAAAGGATTGTTAGATGCAGTTGAAGAAAAGTAAAGTTCCTGGTGATATTTTATGAATGTTACGTTGTAAATAGTAATAAATTTTGCGTAAATCCACTTTGCCACTGTCATTCAAAGTAGTATAATTACAATGTAATCCTTGCCTTCCAATAGGTTTGGCAGAAATAAATAAACCTCGATTAAAGAACAAGTATATTTTAATTATTTAATTTTAGTAATTTTATTATTTCATTATTTAATTTTTGAAATTAGTAAGTCTTCAGGGGGAGAGGAGATCTGGACCTCCTGGACCCTCCCCTAAATACGTCCTTGGTGTGAATAGCATGGTACTAGTCATTTCATACAGTGGCAATAGTAAACACATGGAGCTGGGCAAAAATGTCATCAAGTTTTTATATTTTTGCTTTGTTATTGTTAAGAATTTTCAGTGTGATTTCATTGCCTGACCATTAGTTGCTAGTCCCAAAACATCTTCATAGGTGTTTTTTTATATTTTATGTATTATTGATAAGCATAAAATTCATCATAGTGACTTGTTTGTGCTAATCAATTCAGTGATAAAATGTCTTTTGAAATATGATCAACTACAAAAACATTGATATTGCTGAATAAAGGAAGAATCAGAAGATAATTTTATTATATTTATGAGAAATTTGTCTCTGTTATAGCTTTTTAAATCCATGATTTAGCACCATGTATACAATAAACTGAAGTTTGAAAATTTTATATCGAATGATAAGTTATTGTAATAACCTTATAATCGTTGTTGTATCAAGGGAATACAGACTTTGCCAAGTTATAACATCCTTCGTTTCCCCAATTGGAGAGAAATCCACAGCCATAAATCTAGGGGTGTAGTGCACACCGACAAAGGATGGCTAGTTTGGAGTTTCCAAGCATCTTGCCACTCCCACGCCACCCCTAAAATAGGACAGGAGAGAGTGCCATAGGTGGATGTTCTTTCATTGCTGCCTTGAGCATTTTTCGAGAGACACAAAAAAATCAGTTTAGTTCCCTTTTCTTTTTAATGTAAATGTCTTCATCCCTCCATCATATACATGCCACTAGGCAATGCAGTAACCATACCCAGAGGACTGGCTGCTCATAGACGAGAAGTAAGAGAAGATGTGGCAATGCTTTCGACTGTCGACCGTGGCACGCATTGTGGTTTCGGCAAGAAGGGGGATGGAGTTAGGATACTATAACATGGCGAGTTCTTTAGGTTCAATATCTGGCGGAGGCATATTGCGCAAAAAAGTGCACTTAAAAAACCAACAATTCAATTCAAGGGAAAAAGCCAACAATTCAATTCAAGGAAAAAAGGGGGTGTAATGATACAGATGGATGAGAGAGGATGTTTGTAATTTATAAAATTATTTAGTATTTCAAGAAACCTGCATATGCCACGTAATACAAATTTAGATGTTGTGTCCAATTTATTATTATTTTTGTACATAGAAGACTCCATTTGATATAATCGTTTACCTTCTACTTAAACATAACAATAAACTTGCCATACATTGTTCCAGATGTCGCAACAACCAGATGCCATTCAACCACCAATGCCTGCCGCCATCCAGACTTCCGTGATCCAGGGACCTGTTCCTGGACCATCGCTAACAAATTCCATTCCACAGTTTAGTGAACCACCCAGAGAACCGATGAGTGTCAATGGTGGAATTCCCACAAGCTCCTCGGATGTGATGAATTGTGGTATACCCGGAGGGCTAACAATAAAGAAAGAGCCTCCAACAACTCCAACATTTCCAAAATACCCTGTACTTCCAGGTAGGCTTGCAATTAAGGAATGTTTCCAAATATCTAATCATTATTAACATCTTCTCGTCTGTGAATCTGTTATAAAGAGTGCATGGATGTTGATTTATGCTTTTAAAGCTTTTTTGATTCTTTTGGGTATTTATGACAATTATAACTGGAAAAGTCTCAAGGTAAATTAGTCTTGATTGAATTTTCTCATAAAAAATAATACATGATTATTTTAAGTGTTTCTTTATTTTATTTTCTTGCAATGTTTCATTCTGGTTTCCCAGAATTGAACAACTGCTAAACTGCAAGAAATTAAAAGAAAAGCAGAATCCTTGTTCTTTAATTAATATTTATAGCTTATCGGTGCTTTCATCTCTGCATGATTTTGGTGTTACAAAATCCATGAGAAAATTGCATAGTTTCATGCAAATATTCTGATTTCTCTGAGAAGGAATTTTGAATATTTTTTATTTCAAATATGTTTTCATTGTGTTTCTGTGAGTGGTGTAGCCTAATGTGTAGTGCTCTTGCCTTTGGTGCAAATGATCGTAGGTATGATTCCTGGTGGGAACACCAAAATTTTGGTGTTGACCCAGCATTGTAAGAAAAATTGGGGAGCTAGTCGAAAAGAATAGTAGCAGACTTTGGTCTTGAAAGCCAGAAAAGTAGCAACGATGGGACATGATGCACCAACTATGTGTCCTCCAACAAAAAGCAATTTTTGACCTTGGTAAAAGTAGACCTTCACCCTCGGTGGGTTTTTTGCACCACGGTTGTTTAGCTCTTGAGTTGGAAACCATGAAGCTTCTTAGCGTTGCGATTAGAAACTTATTGATCATGCATTTTTGTCTTCTCAGCGGGAATGGAAGCTACAAGTCCACAGTCCTACATGCCACAAGGAGCTGGAATTCCTCCAGGAATGTTGACTCCAGAGAACATAGCTGTCATGGATGACTTGAAAGTACGGGGCGATGAACTATGGAAGAAGTATCTGGCAAGATATAGTCCCAACGAGAGCTGCAAGCCGGAATGTGAATATGTCTTTAAGGAGCACTATCACTGCACAGCAGAAGGATGTGACATGACATTTAGGTAAGTTAGAATCTGTGAGAACCTACCTTCAGTAATTGAGATGTCTTTGCATTTTCTCCTTGTCTATTTCAAGCAGCTTTTAATCCTCTTTTTAGTTCCCATGTATTAGGTACGTTCAAACGTTCTACCCGTTTTTGGTGTGCAGATAGAAGTGCGAACAACACAGATTGTAAGTCATCTAGGACTGTGCATAATTGCTATTGCAATCGATGACTTCTTGTCATCTTGTTTGTAGGAGATGAATCCCGCATTGATAAAAGTCCTGAGGTTTGGAGTCGAAGAACTGTTGTAAGGCAATTTTCACATCCTCCACATCATCAAAGATTTTCTGAGCGAAGGAGTTCTGCAATGCACAAAACAGGTGGTAGTCTGTAGAATCAAGTCAGGAGATTCGGGCAGGTGGGGCAAAACCTCCCAATCAAAGTCCATTCATTTTTAACGTGTGATGACAGCAGTATGTGGCCTGGTGTTATCATGGTAGATGATCACTCTTTGGCGATGAACGAGGCCTGGCCGCTTTGGTCACAATGCTGCTTGCAGTGTGTCCAACTGTTCACAGTAGAAGGTGGCATTACTGGTTTGATTAGGTTGCAGAGCCTCCTTTGATATCCCACCACACACTACACAACACCTTCTTGGGAGGAAGTTCTGGTTTCGATGTCAATGGCGTGGTTTGGATGTCAATCGTGGTGGTTCAGAAGCATGACACACAGTCCTGCGATGCTTTAGGTCTGGTAACTAACTAATCCACTTCTCATCGCCCATGACAATGCAAGAACTGGTGATTTTTGTACCGGGAAAGCAAGGAAACCCTCTTGTTGGTTTGCTTGCAGCTGATGTGGGACCCAACCATCAAACTTTGTGGTGAAACTCATCTTTAGACTGTTATCCTGTGTTCCTTGAAGGTGTCTGCTAATTCCACTATGGTTTGTTTCTTATGGCTTGGTCAAGATCCTCTTCGGAAAACACTGTTGGACGTCCAGATCGTGGTTGATCTTGACAGCTTCTGTCTCTTTCCTGAAATTTCAAAACCAGCGAGGACATGTGCTACGTATGCCCCATACACTTCCCGAATGTTCCAGCAGGCTGTGGCTGCAGTACTGCCTTCATTGAACTCAAAAAGTAAAGGGTGACTGATGTGTTCCTTATCGGTCTCACCCACACACTACGCTGTCCACTAATAGCTCCTCGTCCACATGCCTGTTGCTGTTCTAAGGTTCCGCCGAATACATGACCACACGTTCACGCATTTGCAGCACCATGTGTGAGGTCGTACTACAGTAAATGGTGACCTGTCAAAAATGGCTAGAACTTTTGCACGTACCTAATAGTTCAATAACAAAAATACAAATTAGCTAATCTCCAATAGGCGTAACTTGATGGAGGCAAGGAGGCACTTGTCTCCCCAAAATTTATTAAAATTTATAGTTTAATGGTACTTTTGTTAACCTTGTCGGACTTGAGAAGCAAAGTAATAAGTAATTTTTATGATTTTGTAAATTTAACGGTTATTAGGAAAATTGTCCTGGATACTATTTTTGTGGGATAGAGAACTTTTTGACCCCCCCCCCCCCCCAGGTTAATCCCAAGTTCGCTTCTGACCCTCAAAGTTATGTCCCAACTAACTCCCATGAGATACATTTTTTATTGAAGCAATATGGGGAAAACAATAATATATATATATTTTTTCAGATCTAAGGATGGTGTTCGTGAACATGCAAGGAACCATGAAAACCAGGAGCAAGCAACGGAGGCATTTTACACCACCGTAGACATCTCTGAAGATCCTTGTCCTTGTCCACAAGATTGTCCTTATCAGAACAAAGAAAAACATTACCACTGTGGCTGGGTAAGTCAAACATCCTAATGGGATGCTTCAATATACAGAGTAATTATAAATGGTTCATCAGGTTTGAAAGGACTGCATTAAAAAATATATAACACATACAAAAAAGAATGATACATTATAATAAACAGAAACTGTCCAAGTTTCAGACATACTTTTACAAATGTTCAATGTGGTTTCCTTTTATCACATGACACACATCTATGCGATAGTCTAGTTTGCCCCATATGCTCTCTAGCAAGTCCCTACTAATGGTCATAAATGCAGGTGTAATGCGATCCTGCAGCTCAACCAAAGTTGTTGGTAGTGGTGGCACATACACTGTGTCTTTCACATGCCCCAAAAGGAAAAAAATATTACAAACCGTTAGGTCAGGAGATCTAGGAGGCCATGCGAAAAGTGCTGAGTCATCTTCAGCACATCGCCCAACCCAATGGCGTGGGAGTTCTTCGTTCAGGTAGCAACGCACCTAGTGTGCCAATGCAACGGTGCCCCATCAAGTTGTAATACAAAGTTATTGGACTCTTTCACTTGTGGAAAGAACCACAACTGCAGCATATCAAGGAATGGCATACCCATCACTAAGGTTAGGATTTTGATGCAAATGCATCTTTTTTTTATGTAATACCCAGGCCAGGATTCGAACCTAGGACCCCTGGCATTGTAGCGTGAAGTGCTAACCGGCGCCTCTGCCACGGTGTCCGGTGCCTCGATTATGTATAGAAACAAACACACAACCTTACATGGCTAGTCATACACTATAATTGTTATTGTATTACTTGCCGGCCTCAGTGGCAGAGTGGTTAGCACATTGTGCTATGATGCCAGGGGTCCCGGGTTCGAATCCTGACCTGGGCATGGATGTTTGTTAGTGTCCATTCATCAATTTCATCATATCATCACTCATCCCCATCTTCACAAATTAGCCAAAAGTGGCACAAAAGGCAAAGTAAAATAAATCTAATTACAAATTATTGTATTATTTTATAATAGTTGGATATAATATATTGGATTGGTTCAATATTGGTTATCAGTATCTAAATTTGACAGTGGTTCATTATTGGTATCTGTAGCCGACCTCTGTGGCAGAGTGGTTAGCACAGCATTTGATATGATGCGAGAAAACACAGGTTCGAATCCCAGCCTGGGCATGGATATTCTTTGTGAGTGTTCCTTAAAAAATTTTATCATGTCATAACTCATTCTCGCAATAAGCCGGAAGTGAGTAATAAACCAAGTATTGGTATCTGCAAAAATGTTCATATTGGTCCATCTCTAAATTTCTGTATCTCTTACCTGCAGGAGAACTGCCGTGAAATAATTCTTCCCACGGACAAACCATTTCGTAGGTTGGATCATTACAAGATGCACGAGTACTCACGGAAACTGAGTATGACAAAAGATCCAATGACCATGACATGGACAACGTCAATGGATGGGATGTTCAAGAGGAAGAGAGGAAGGCCACCTAAAAATCGTGTCATCGAGGTGAGTGTATTTTGTAAACACGTTAGCTGTTGTAAATTTCTTACTTGGAAAACATCAATCATCAAGATCTGATGATGAGCTTGATCAAATATAAGGCAAACGTATGACAATCTATGAACTGATGGACTTGTTTTGTCTGCTATTATTAGATGAAGGAAGGAATTTCTTGTAAATGGTACTTGTAAAAACTTTGCTTTGGTTGCCAGACTGGTGGGTAAACTCTTATATTTGTAATTTTGTTTGAAATTTTGCAGCTATGTGGGATTTTTTCTCTGTAGATGATTTTCTTCCATTCCCCAGGAAATGTTTTGATGTAGTCTGAGTCTCTTCAGTTCAAGATTGAAATAAATATTGATGGGTGGTCCTAAAAAGGGAAATATGTAAATAATTTAAAAGTAATTACTTGGAACCTGTAGTTGTGTTCTATGCTATTTTAATGGTTTGTAATAGTATAAGAAAACTACTTCTAATTACTGTCTCAAATAAAAAGAAAGAAATGCTTTGCTGAATTCTAGACTACCTTTTGTTCTAATTTATGTCATGATGTGAAATGTTGGAAATATCCATGGAGAAATAAATACAACAGTTGTCAATTTTCCTCCATGAATTCAAGGTCCCACAAATATATTTCCGATACTATGCTGTTTTTATATTTGTATATTGTTACTCCGTGGCCATGTGCAATGAGTGGTAGACTTGCAGTCCAAACTTGAATCCTGGCCTGAACATCGGTGTTTTTTTGTTAGGTCCTTCATAAATTACACCTCATCATCATTCATCCTCATTGTCACAGCCTACTGAGGCAGAAATATGTTGTCCCTGCACAACACACACACCTTTGGAGAAAATCTTGTGGATGCCAGGTATGATGGCTGATGAATCATGAATACATGATTTTCCGCAACCAATCTGAGCCCTTTTTACACAAGCTCCTTCAAGCAAAAGCCAGCCTTGATGGCAGTGGTTAGCACAGTGCACTACAATGCCAATAGTTCCATGTTCGAATCCCTGTCTGGGCAGGGGTATTCTTTGTGAGTGTCACTTCATCAATATAATCAGTCATCCTCATCTTCGCGATTAGCCAAAAGTGGTAGAAAAGTGAAGTATATACCAAATCAAATTTAAAAAATCAAAATCCTTCATGGCCACCAGAAATTTCTGACAGCCTCATGGGCCTATCCCTACAGTGTTTGTTTGTTCTGCCTCCGTGGTCATTGGCCATCATATGTTGCGAGCTACATAATTGATGTTAAAGTTGAACAATCTAAATCTATTTCCCTAATAAGTTCAAAACGGAATAGGGTTGTAGGAAATTTAGTGTTGGTATTAGTCTGAGAAGTCTTGGACAGCCATCACTATGTATGATTTTGTTAAGAGTTATTTCTTACGACACCAGACTGAGCATGAAGTTATATGAATTCAGCAAAGGCAGTTAGAAATAAATGTGTATAGTCTTAAATATGTTAATTTCGGTATAAGAGAAAGAAAACTCTCGTGCACTGTACTTTTGGGCTTCCAATTTGATTTTAAAAGAATTTTACTGTAGAACAAGTTGTTGAACTGTAATGTACCTTACTTCATGACACTGTAGAATACTTCGTAGTAAAACATGTATTTGTCTGTTTCCTTTCAGGTTTGGAATGACTATGTAAGTCACTTATCTGACATTATTTATTTACTTGGTGTTGGTTTTATGGTGCCGTTATTTTTTACTAAAAATTATAAAAAAATCTAATCTGCATGAGAATGTGATGTTTATTTTGAGTAACTCTTTTTTTGTTTGTGGTATTTAACAATTTTACTTTAAGGTTTCTGTTGTATTGTAGATACTTCTTTTAGAATGTGCCTTATATTTTTTCTTTAATGAACACTTATTTGAACAAGATTGTGTGTTCTTGTTGGGGAATTGAACAAATTGAAGAACTGAATCCCCAACCCTTTGAAGTGTGTGTGACTGTTATTGTATTCTTATTATAATCTATAACATATTGATTTTGATAACTTTGCAATTCTGTTTGACATGTATTTTGCTGTGTTCCAAAGGCTAATACATTCTCTAGTATTGTTATTGTTTATTCTAAACCTTTTTTATGAATATTTATTGTCAAAAGATTAGACAGAAAAGTTCATTTTGAGAAGAGTGGAATAGTGGGGAGAGGGGGCAGAGAGTTCATTGCCTTCCCTCAGATTCAACACCTGTGTGTTTTATCAACTATTTTTAAGTGTTTATAGTATTTTTCAGTTCTCTCTCTATTATGTCAAGAATGTAACAAGTTATTTCGAAACATGAAATATTTTATTTAGAATTCAAATAGTGTTAATAATTGTCTGGTTTAAATCCGTTCCACCCCAAAACATGTACAAAAGAAATTTAATATTTTTTTTTATCCAATTCACAGTAGTGAACGTAACAGTAGTTTTGGAAGATAAGAGTTATTACCTTTTCTTTACATGAAAATCATTTTATAATATTACCTTGAAAATAGTTTTATTTAGATTATTTCATACGGGAAAAAAAAATTACTAGCAAATAAAATATCCAAGTGATTTTCCCAAATAATGTCACGGGTTTCACTTGTCATTATTCAATGTAATGTACAACCTTTGTCAGAAAAGTTCCAGGACTGAGCTCGTAAAAAATAATTTATTCAACTTAGGAACTAATGGTCCTAGGTTTTGTCAAAATAGTCCCCTCGGCTATCTATACACAGCTGCCACCGTTTCTGGAGGTCAGGGAAGCAAGCAGGGAAAGCTTCATCTAGGATGCTTCTCAGCACATCTGTCACAAAACCGTTTGGATTGCTACCAATATCTTCATGACGCTTCCCTTTCAGCGGTGTTTGCACACGGGGGACAAGAAATAATCACACGGTAACTGGTCAGGTAAATATGGGGAATGTGGTAGAGCAGAGATACGATGCTTGGCCAGATATTCCTGGACTGATAAAGCAGTATGTAGCCTTGCATTGTCGTGGAATAAGAACCACTGCCCAGATGCCGACAAATCAGGATTGTGCCGCTGAATTGCTTGACACAAATGTTTCAGGACGTCAATATAAAGGTTTTTGTTTATAGTTTGTCCTTCAGGCAGATTTTCATGCACCAAACCTTTAGCATGAAAAAGTTGGATCAAGATTGTCTTTGGATCATCTTGCACTGAATCTCTGCCCTCTTGTGCCATTTGAAGATATGGCTTCTTGATAATGCCGTGTCACCAAATGCTTGCTGTACCATATTCCATGTTTCACTAAGGGTTTCCCAGCTTAACACAAAACTTTATGTTAACTCTCTGCTCGGAATGCACGTCCATCATGACACTTGTGTAACTTCCAACTAAATGCACCAACAAGCCAAACAGTGGGCTGCTAAGCACAGCCCTGCCACCTGGTGTGTTTACATGGAAATACTTCCAAGGCCATTTCTATTCAGAACACATATCAACAGGTGACTGAATAACAACCATTTCTTGTGTTTGAATATCACAGGTAAAGAATAAAAAAAATAGTCCTGAAATTTTTCTGACAAAGGTTGTAATTACAGTAAACCCTCGTTAACATGAATCCCAAGGGACCGAAAAACCAAGTGTTCATGTTAAAAAAAATTCGTGCTAACCAGGGACTCAAATTTTATTGTTGCAATACAGTTCATTACACATTAACCATTTTATGTATGTCATCATAGAAAACACTACTACAGTACTACAGTAATTAACCTTTTAAAAAAATGTACTCACAGATCATTTTCTGGTGAAAAATTCCTGTGTATTGTGCTGTCGCAGACGGGAACGCAAATGCCTGGTAACTTCACAGCCAACTGTACTCATAGCCTCCATAAAACTAGCAGTCAATTCGGATCAAACTTGTACTGGCTATGTTTTAAAGAATGCAAAAACACATTTGAACACATTGTTGATCTGAATCTGTTGGTATAAGTTGATTGTGTTAACCGATAAAACGTTCTATAAGATTAATACATCCCTGCCGGGACCAACATTTTGTTCATGTTAATAGAGTGTTCGTCTTAGGCATGTTTGGGTTAACAAGGGTTTACTGTATTTATAATTTTCCCCCAAAGTTAGTACTATTTTCCAACAGAGGTAAGATATAAGTAATATTTGATATAGTCAAAGATAAATGTGTACAGAAAAATGGTTCTTGTTCTGAGTGTATTAGGATATTAAATGCCACTGGGACATTTTGATATTTACGTTTAGAAGTATTTCTTAAATTCCTTGTTTAATCATATGAAATTTTTGTTGATATATCTTTGCAGTTATTTTTATTTGTACTAACATTACAAACCTAAAGAACATCCAGGTTGCAAAATGTGTATATGGAATTTCACATTTGTTCAATTGAAGAAATTATAAGATTGAAGTTTTGTAGTTTAGTTGCTAACATAACAAACAAGTTCCCCACAAAGATACACGGGAGTATCACCAAACTAACATGAAGTTATAGCTGTATACCGTTTTAACTATTTGGAAATTCTGAATTTTACTGTATTCTGTTACAAACTAATTTTTCTTCTTGTATTCTCTCATTGCAGCTGCCAACTTCTTCTGGTCAAGGGGTGATGGATGTTCCACAAGCCATATTCACATGCTTTAAACTTCCAAAGCCGACGACACCTGTTCCACCATATGGAGTGCAACCTCTTCAGTCAGAACAACAGTCACCTCCTCCCATTCCAAGTCCTACTGGAAGTACGAGTGCAAGGCCCACAAATCCTGTAAGTGCCTTCACATGTTGTACCAATGGAAACATTGTATGCAAAAAATAATGAAGACCTGTGCTGTTTAAGGAGAATGACGATCTTTAGAATAGATGTGTAAAAACAGCATGTGCATTTTCAAAATGAATTCAGTTATTGTGAGAACTAGGAAGTAATATTTGATATTAATTGGTCCATTTTTTATCTGTTTGATTTGAAAAGATAGTGGCGATTAACCTGTATAACCTCAGTATATTGGTATAGGAACAAGTGTTATCAGCCAGGTTAAGTCAATGTTGGATGCTAACCGAGAACACTTGTTCGAATCACATCGCCAGGAAAGCTACAAATATATTACAATTTAATTTGATTGTATCATCTCCTTGTTTCCAGTGCCATATTCTCCCATTGGTAAATCAACTTTTTTATATGCATAGATATTGCCGGAAAATTTGAAATTATCTGACTTTTGTTTTGTTTTGTTTTACTTTCATGCCTGCATTGGTGTTTTATTTCTATTATATCTAATTAATATAGAATAAATATATACAATAAATAAGAAATGGGCTAAACCAGTCATATTTTCAGAATATGCCACTGCTCGTTACATTCATACCTTAAGCAGTGTAGAAAAGATAATATACAACTTGCTTGCCTTTCTAATAGCACTTTCTACCACATTTGAAATTTAATCCTTCAGAAGAAATCAAGAATCCCAGTAGATAGGAGGAGAACTTTGAATTATCTGTGAAATTTGGGATCCATAATTAAAATTTCACAACTCCGTCATTAAAATAATAATAATAATAATAAATTACTTGTTTCAAGGTTCACTGAAAAACTGCTACTTTATGCTATTGTTAAATTCATTCCGTTGTTATAACTGTAACATTATTCAAACTTAAAATTGGGATGGGTCGATATGAAATTTTGGCCAATACTGATAAAGTACCGAAATAAAATTTACCGATACCAATAACCGATTATAGTATTCCAAATTGTCCTTGAAGAACGTGAATGGTTCATTGACCTCCTTAACAAATGCATGTTTCCAGATGACAGCTATGCTAAAGAAGCTTCATATTTAGACATTTACGTTTTAGAAATAGGGAATGGGTTTATAATGCCCATAAAAATTATAACAAAATGGCAGAATATTGCACTAAATATAAGATATTTATAGATATACCAGATTCTTAAAAATTATCGGTAATTTTACCATTGAACTGATACACACGTAAGTAAATGCTTGTAAGATGTAAGCTGCAAGATAAATAATTCAAAAGTATATGTACCGTGATAATAAAAAGATTTACTGCCCATACTTGGTAAGGTCCTGTGTGTGTAACAGCTCAATGCCAAGGTAGTAGCATTCTGTAGTCTTTCTTTTATTACAGGTTAAAATTTCACAAACTTTTTAGGCAAGAGTGTACACTATACTAACACAGTGCATTGATGCTTGTTAATGGCTGATCTGATAAAGCCTGTCTCTATTGCAGATGGAAGTGATGGAAGGATTCTACGTATTCCCTGAAAACAACCCCTGCCCTGATCAGCTGTGCCCGTACAATGGAAAGTATCACTACCACTGTACGCAACCCCGGTGCTTCTACATCACAGACAGAGAGGATCTCCTTATCATGCATTCAAAAGATTTCCATGACAACATTGACATCATGGAAGGTTTTGTGTTCTTTGACCGAACAATAGACTGTCGCATGCCTGCGTGTCATAGGTAAGCCTACCACTCCATTTACAAACTTTGGTGGATGGTTGCATATCAAAGATTCTGTTGTTATTGTTGTTTGTGATGATGACAATGACGATTATTAGTATTATATAGTTGAGCATTGGGCATTGTGGTAGACTAGTATGCATGGACGTCCGAAATGGGGGGGGGGGGGGGGGCAAGGGAGCCATGCTTCCCCTGGAAAATGAATGTCCACCTGAAAATTATATATTTCACACATCATTTCATTTCAGTGACAGTAATTTATGTTAATTATTATAAATACATTGAAAGAACATGATAATTTCAGACTGAAATACTGTTTTTTGAGGGTCCATCACTATTATGGGGAAAATACACCTCATTCGCACCCCCCTTCCCCCGGGGAACAAATTACCTTGCTTGCCCTCCCTGAAACAAATCCTGCAGACGTCCATGATGTTAGGCACGCTATAATTTCAGTCAGCACTGATGTTCTGATATTTATCATTCCTGTAGTTCTTTCACATAGCTCACTTGTTTATCAGTAATAGTCAAGTTTTGCTTACAATAGTGAGCGGAGATGAAGAAAAAACATAATTTGAAGATATCGAGTCTCTTCTGTGAAGTCGCACTTCATGGTAGAAAGTCCAAAAGAATCAAGAACCAGAATCATTGTCACTATACATTCACTGATTTATCCACACCCCCCAAAAACTTACTCGACAACACCCAACATTTTTCACAAAGGCCAAAATTTTGGTCATTTTTGGCTCAAGATTTAGCCTTACACCCCCCAAAATGGAAACTTCTGGGTAAACCCCTGATGACAATGATTCTGGTTATTGACAAAGAAGATGTGAGAATTTTGAAATGTTGTTTTTTCTTTCATTTCAGCTCACTAACGTAAGTAAAACTTGGCTATTACCAATAACATTTATTATCACAAAACTTACAAAGCAATAATTTCTTGCTTCCTTGGGGTGTGTGATGAAGATTAAAATGTATTCTATCCTAGTTAGATTAGATAAGTTATTTGTTGAAAGTAGACTTACATATTTTTTTATATTTGAAATGCAGTAAATTGATTATAAATTCAGTGATAAAGCTTTTTCCTGTCATGGTTCTTATCTTTATTCTTAACAGCAATAAAGTCAATCGCCACTTCCACTGTACAAGACCAAATTGTGGCTATTCCTTTGTTCGGTACTCCACCATGGCTGTCCACGAACAGAAACACAGGGATGAATCAGCGTCCTGTGCCAGTTCACCAAATTCACTCGGAAAGAAGCCACCAAAGCCAGAGCCGGAGAGTCCACAGTCGAGCCAATCGTCACCGATGATGCCAGACTCTGTTTCGC
Source organism: Lepisma saccharinum (assembly GCF_977018435.1). Taxonomy (NCBI): domain Eukaryota; kingdom Metazoa; phylum Arthropoda; class Insecta; order Zygentoma; family Lepismatidae; genus Lepisma; species Lepisma saccharinum. The sequence continues at coordinate 18,408,870 of NC_139242.1, read as the reverse complement.
AACAGAAGACCACAGGTGAGGATAATTGAAGAAAATGCAGTTTGTTCATTTAGATCAAGACATTTATTGGTGGAGAAAGATCCATAAGCAATCACTAAGAATACATTTATTTAGATTCCATTCTTCGGTTAATTTTAAATACAGGTTTCCAATTATTTCTGTGTTAGGCAAGAGTGAGACATGATCTGCTATTTGTATAAATGTATTAAGAAATAAGGACTTGAGGACTTGTTGCTTCAGTTTCGAAATACACATCAAGCCGATGCCTTTTCTCAGTATTTATATAATTAGATTCTTTCTAATTATAGTTTAACTTAATATAATTAATTTTATGTAATAAATTGTACCTATCTTTTTAATTTAGATCAAATACTTTTACAAGTAAAAAGTGACCATTTTTTAAAAAAAGAAACAAATGTTTTCCTCTGCCTTTTTACATCTGTAAGTTGAACATAAAATATGACAAAGATATATGTAAAAATCCAACTTTAAATATTTTGATCTAAATGAAGTTTGCACACTTTTATTTTAAATCTTGTGTGACTGGTTCAAATGATAAATGGTTCATACTATAGTGTAGCATTCTGTAACATTTAAATCTATCAATTCTTGTTACTTTCAACATGCAAATGAAAAAAAAAGTGATTTTATAAGATATATGCATTACTGTTGATGATATGTATATTATTTTACATTCCTGCATAATTTCCGTAACCTTTCTAGTGACAATGAACATTTTCATATTGTAAGCTTTTTAACACCAGGTATATTATTTATAATGAAGTTTTCATTGTGTCTGTGCATATATATATATATATATGTATATATTTATATTTTATTAAGTAATTAGAAAGTTGATTTGATAGGATTTTATTTGTTATGCAGTGTCTTGAATTGTGGGGGTATGAACTCGAAAATAGATTAAAACCTAGTGAGAAGAAATTATTCAAAAAAGGAAAAAGAAACTTTTCAGCTTTATTGGTGAGACAATAAAATCACAAGTTCTTCAATGTCTGTTTTGTATTTACTACACGTGGCTATTTTTTTTAACCTTTGTAAATATTTTAGGCAAAATAGAAGTTGAGGTGCACTGTTTCTCTGAGTGTGTGAATATTTTTTCTTTCCTGTTTATGATTTAGCATGGTGATGGGATACTTTGGAGCCTTTCACAAGAAATAGTGTGTATGTTGGGAGCAGTGCATCTCTATTTATGGGAATTAGAAGGTGTATAGTTCTTAACCAGATTGGACCCTATTTCATGTGTGGGTGAGGGGAAGTGTTTGTATGTCATGTGGATAATTGTAGTACTTCAACTTTCTGTCATTCATATTTAGCCTATTTAGCCTGTAGTCTCTTGTTTTATTCTTTTGTTTATAAATATATGCCAATACTAGCATTTGTGTAACATTAATATCGGAGAATAAAATTTAAAAAAAATATCTACATCTTTGGGCAAAGTTTGTCATTCAGGTCCATCAATCTGTTTTGATGCCAAAAATCTGTGCCAGAATAAACGTAATTGCCTAACTGCAGCAAATTTCTGATATGCTGTTGAGGAAAGTACACGAAGGAATCCAGGTTTAAAAGTTTTGTGTACCGGCCTTCCTATGGTTCCGAACTGGACAAGTCAAAGCTGTAATACAGAATGAAAATCAAGTTTCTCTGGTTACAATTGAGGCTATGCATACAAAAACCCTCACTTTGGTAAAAATGAAGTGATTTCATCCATCTGCCATATGAAGGGCTCGGAGATAAAACATGGTGACATTTTGGTTATTATTGAGTTACAAAGTAAAGAGCCTATTGAGTTACAGTAAAACGCCATCCTTCAGTGTTCTCATGTAATTGCCATGTCATGCAATGTGCATTGGACTTATTGAATCCTTCTGAAATTGGTAAACACAACAAGAAAACAATTTTATCTACAGTATAGTTTCTAATAACATTTCTGCTTAAGAAACTCAATAATGACCAAAATATCACCATTTTTTATACCCGAGCCCTTTATATGGGTTATGAATTACAACCTTGGCCAACTATAAGACTTCTCTTGTGTCCTTGCTGCATTGGAATACTGCCCAGCTGAGCCAAAACTGAGCCAATCCAATTTCCATTACAACTTCCTCTCCAGCAAGTATTAACAATATCAATTTTGTATAATTTGATATGGAAGTATGGAGTGGTTTTCATATATGTAGGTCATCCATTTTTCCTACAGCGAGGCTTGGCCGAAACAAATAATTAAGTTACTAAGTTTTACCAAAACAGAGGGTTTGCCTGTTTTTGAGCACAGAGCTTCCATTGACATACACAAGTTGTAGATAGCATCCAAGAATTTTGCAGGCCTATAGTTGTGGAATATATATATATGAATAGTGGATGATTCATGATTGATTCTGGATCACACTTTAAACTGTAGATCCAGTGCCAATTAACATTTGTGTGCATAAAAGAGAACTTGAAAAGTAAACTCAAATTATTGATCCTGATTGCAAAATTTCCAACCAATCACCAAATTGTGATAACTAGCTATGAAGATTTGAGTGTAGTAAGATTATTGTTTCACTGAAGTTCTTTGTGTGAAGTTCACACAAAGAAGTTATACTCTTCAAATGAAATGTTACGAGGAGATACATTGTTATGTAGTAATCAATCTGAATATTCAAAGCTTAATCTCAATCAAAGTGTTGAATGCCGTAGATTCTCAATTGGAATCTGATACTACACTTCTAAAAATACACTAGTATTGGCATCTTTCCTGATTAGAAATATGTAGAAAAAGCTTGCCAGCAAAAAAGGCTTGTTACTTCGTTGCTAGCAAGCCTTCCCGTTTGTCAATAACTAATTTTCCTTTGCCTGACAGTGGTAAAAGCTGCGGGGACGTACTACCCCCTGTCAGCTTTTTCAACCAGCCAGCCTCAGGGGAAGGTGGTGAAATCCGAGCCACCCACCACAACCACAGCAACATCTCCAATGTCCTCCCCCCACCCTTCTCCTTCGCATCTGCTGGACCAGGCGGTGGACCACTTGGAGATCAGTGAGGAGGAGAGTAAGTCAGGTAGGTGCACAAAACGAACACCGGAGGTTACACAAGGCTTAGCCAGGCCATTAAAATACTGTAAATAATTTTCACGTGGACTGGCTTTGAACTTGTGACCCTCGGAATGTTGTGATATCAGCACTTCATTAAGACAAACGTGATGTACGTGTGATTTTTTTTAAATGTTACATCTGCCAAATATCACACTAACATTCATACTGAGACAGTTTCTTAACCCTGCAAGTGAATGCAGACTAACATTTACGTTAATTTGCTTGCCGCACTAAAGACACCAAAAGTACACAATGCACGCATCCCCCTGCTTCTCGATACTAAACTGGAAAATTGCACCCACTGCGTCTTTCTTCCTGCATGTTTGTCTTAATAAGACTGTGCTGTTATGCCTATTTTATAAATTTTTAAATATTATTATTATCCCTAATTCATTAATGATGTCAGTATACTCGTGCAAGACGACAATACGCTAGAGCTTATGTAATCTTTTTGCTTTGTTCCAGAAAACGTGTCCTCTTCAGAAGGGAGCTACGCAGTTCAGTCAGACAGCAAACAGTCTCTAGCCAAATTACTACAGCAGCCGTGTTCTGATATTCCTCGTCCAGAGTGGATGAACGTGGAAAAGCACGAGAAGTATGGCCCGGAGCAGTCGTGCAGCCGTCCTTTCTGCAAGTTGAAAAGAAAGGAGCATTACCATTGTAATGCTTGCAATCAGGTATGGAGTGTGCAGTATTCATTATCTTTTGTTCACTGAATCGCATGCCAACCTCTGTGCTGGAGTGGTTAGCACCACAGTTTCATCACTCATCCTCATCGTCATGATTAGCCAAAAGTGGCAGAAAAGCAACGCTAAATATTAAACTGAGTCTTGCCATCAAAGAATTGATGCCACTTTTGCCTAACTGCGATGATGAGTGATGATATGATGAAATTGATGAAGGTACACTTGCAAAGAATACCCAGGTGACACACAATAGAATCACAAGGAAAAATATTGAATTTGTAACAATCAAATTCAAGGTGCATAAAAATACTCGATATGGAAACTGAAAATATTTACAGTCTATAACCCCAAGTTTCAAATTATTTATTTATTTATTTATGACTTTGTTTACATGACGAAGTTAAGGCATTAATGCCTTTTCTTCCACTTAACCATTAATTACAGTGATCATTGTTTTTCTTTACAATTAATTATATACAAAAGATAAATGAAAAATAAGGTTATAAAATAAAAATAAAATTAAAATAAAATAAGAATAAAATTAAAGTAATACAGTTTGCATACGAGGAGTTACACCATTAATTACAGTGATCATTATTTTTTACTAATACAGTGAAAAAGATGACTGAAGAGTCAAATTAAAAATAAATGCAATAAAAGCAAATTACATTTTTGACTTGGAAGTATTGTAGTGGTATATAAAGGGATGGCACTTGCAAAACGTTTTTTTAATTTTTTTTATTTTGATTTATATTTATGTTATTAAATAATTCTTGAAACTTCTCCTGGTGGCAAAAGGTGAAGAGATTTTTCCGGGATGTCATCAGTCACATCATTTACAATGGGCACTCAAGAGCTAATGTCATTTGCATCTCTTCAATCAAGAAGATGAGTAACTAGTTCTCAAAAGCTTGGAAGCATATCTGGAATTGACTTGGCTGATATCCCGAAAGAAGCTCTTCATTGATGTACATGAAGTTTTCTTTCAGAGGAGACATCGAATTCTTATCCCCGTCTCTGTTTTCTATTGTGATATTAAATAAACAATGGGAAAACGAATGCAATAGAGGATTCCCCCTCCAAGGCATAATCTTGAGTCCCGGACCTTTTATGTATCAATATCGAATTATAGAACACCAATAGTCAAGTTTCACTTATGTCATCGAGCTGAGTGGAAAAGGAAACAACATTCAAAGGGCATATGTCTTCTTTGTCAAGTTGATTTCTTCTTACTTCAAGGAGAAATTTCAAAAGAATCGGTGTGTATCCTTGCGTATGCCATCTTATGGTTTTTAACACATGTGCAATGATTCTTTTATTGTTTACGATGAGTTTGAAAAGTAATGTCACATGTTTATGACAATGATTCTGGTTACTGGTTATTCACAAATTTTTTTTTAAAAAAATGGGATTTTTGATACATTGTTTTTCCTTTATCTCAAGTTGCAAACATAAGTGAAACTTGGCTATTACTGATAAACAAGTAAGTGATGCACATCTATGCAAGAATTTAAACGACACATCTATGCAAGAATTTAAACGAGTACTTACAATACAAGTCATAAATTTTATGGAGGGCTGTAAGGGATGACCCCTTCCGAAGACACCCAAATGTCAACATCCCTTCCATGTAGTACACCCTGGACTCGCAGCTAAATCATTCAATCAATCAACAAATTAAGTTAATGGCCATGATAGCTGCTGTAAATTTACGTTTCAGCTGAAAATTTCATAGCACCTAGATACCTTCAAGGACTGGCATGATTTTCCATTTGAGTGAAATTGGTAAACATACATAAAGATGGCAGACTTTAAATCTATCATTGATAAACTGTGAAAAATATATTTTGTGTGGTTGATGTTTAATTTTCTGTCCCTCTGCAGGCTTTCTCGGAATTAGAGAGACTGCGTCCACATATTCAAAAGCATAGCAGTGGTGCCATCAGCCCAGGGTCATCAATAAAGAGGGAGCTGTGCGAAGAAGAGAGCGAGAAGTCGCCAGAATCGGAACCAGCCAATGAAGAAAGCAACGATTCATCAACCAACTGGGGTACACCAGGTATGTTAGGAAACGTGTTTTATTTTTAATCACACATGCTTTTTACTTAATTGCCATATATAATTATGGCTTGGATGGATGGAAATGTATTTGCACTATATTTTTTCTCTTGTCAGAGTTATACTCTACCATGTTTCATCCTTTCAGCTATCATAACATCTGGGATTTTTGTGAGCATTGCAAAATGAACAGAACCAATGTTGAACTTGTTGCATGCTTATAGTTGTTGCATGTCTTGTAATGCAGATGAGTGGTAGGATGGAAAACTCTCTTTCTGGAGACTGACTTGGTATGAAATTCACCTCCTCAAGAAGAGAAGGGTTTTCTGGCAGAAATTGAGTCGTGGAGATATATGTTGTATTATGCTGTTCATATATTATAGAAATATGAACGTTAAATGGAAGCAACATTGAAGTGGTGAATGCAGTCATGGATCATTTTAAACAATAAAATTCTTCATACTTCAGCTTGAAGTGGGAAATGTTAGGTGAGGAGATGTTTGGTGGAGCCTTGTGATTTACCGAAGAGATGTTCCTATGGTTTAACATGGTAACATTAAGACAGCTGGGGGGATGCTTTGTGAAAATTTTTGCTAGCTATTGGGGATACCAACCCCCTTCACTTCGAGCACTTGATTGCGAGTGCTGGTTATCAAGTTTTACTCCAGGGTCACTCAATTGTTTAAATTGTTTCTAATTGAAGTATATTAAATTTTCTGAAAGCTGTGAAGAAATATGGCTCATAAAGTAGTATTTATCATAAATTTATTAATTGACATTGTACATTCACTTGAATGGTATTTCGTTTCAGGAGGGTATGAAAATGCTACTCCAGGTGAACCTCAGACATTCCCACCACACAGCAGTAGCTTCCCCGGAGCCATGCCCAGCCCATTTCTGATTACATCACAAGGGATACCATTTATGCAGCCAGGAATGCCGGCGATTTACACTTCACCAGCAGGTGAGCATGAATAAATAAACATTCTGTATTTTAAATTACTTTGTAGGTTGTACGGTCAGAAGAAAATTACAACTGTGAGGGACTCGAAAAACATGCTGAAGTTCCTAAAACTTGTCCTTTATCGCGAAAAAAAACAAAAAAAAAAAACAACCTTGCATTGTCTATTGCCCTTTGGATTTTTACCATTACGTGTAACACCATTAAGCCTTGTTTCCATGATATGAAAAACTCAATATGCTGACCAAGACAGAAATTTATTTTATTATAAAACATAAACTAAACGTAACGTTTCAACCTTCTAGCAAGGTCTTCTTCAGACTATGTACCAAGTACAAATGTAACAAGGTACAAGAACAGGACGATATATATACACAAAAATACTCCTCTCCAGACTATTAGAAAGTAGTTCTGGAACATTCTAGCAGGTGGCTTTCCCTTGTCAACTGTACTTTCACCTGAAAGAGAATGTGGTTGGACTTTATCTCGTGCTCTATTTCCTTCATTCTTCTTCCTTCTTCTCTCCTCTTTCTCTCTTGTCCTTTCCACTCTTTCTAACATTCTTTGTTTATCGTCAGTCCCCCATTCCAGTTCATTGTGTCTTCTTCACCTTTCTTCTCTATTTCCTTAGCCTCTTTCCATTTTCTCACTAGCATTCTCTTCTCCCTTCCTATCTGCTTAGCTTCATCTCACTCTATGCCATGTCCTGTTTCTCTCGTGTGTTTAAAATAAATTTCTGCCTTGGTCAGCATATTGAGTTTTCCATTACGTGGCTTGCTTCCAAGAAATCCAGGGGAGGTGGACAAACGAGGGATGTTTCCCCCCATAATTTAGTTGCCCCCTCAAAAAACTCCTTAAATTTGAAGTTATTATGTTCCTGCAACATTCTTAAAATAATTATCATAAATTACTGTGACTTGAAATGAAATTATATGTGTGACATACGTTTTTATAATGACATTCATTCTCCAGGGGGAACCATGGCCCATCCCTAGCTGCTCCTATTTCTCAACAGTGGTGCCAATGGCCAATGGCACTTCCCTCCAGATATTGTCATAATCCCCTGAAAATATTTAATTAGAACAGAGTGTCTATTACTGTCCTATTACTGAAAGTCACTTTCTTTAACTTTACTGAACATTTTACTTGATCTGCCCCCCCCTTAAAGTATTCCTTTTCTTCATCTAATTGGTTAAAATTGGTGCACCTTTTAGCAAAAGTGACTTGGAACCAGCTAAAGTAAATGAATTACTAATAAAATATATTCTGATTCGCTCCCTCCCATATCATCACATATATTGCAGGATGGTGCCAAGGTGTAAACTTGTTTTAATGCTATTTTTAAGGAACCCCTCCCCTCTGGCCCCCTGGTAGGCATCCACGTTTCTGCACATCTGTGTGGAGGCACATTGCACAATGGTTCAGAGATTCCACTTTAAACTGTATTGTACAGTCCCAATTAACCTATCTGAACACAAGCTTGACTTATACTGTTTATTGCACCTTGTACACGAGAATTTCAGAATTTGATTTCATGTTTTTAGAAATCCAGAAGAGAGATAAAATGTTGTTCTCTTCCTGCAGTGTTTTTATTCTGTTGTTCCCATAAATATTTGCAAAATGATAATTTTCTTCCCTTTTTTCCAAAGGTCTAATGTTTGCTCCACTGCCACACCCTGGAACAAATGGATTTGAGACTCCTCATCATCCTGCCTCCATGGGAGGCGAAGAGTCTGCATGGTCGTTGCTTGGGAAGAGGTCGCCCACTGCGCACATAGCAGCGGTTCAAGAGCTAAGCCCAGAAGCAAAGAAGGCTCGGATTCAGAACAGCATGCGTATACTAAAGGATGAACCAGTCCCGGATGGATATATTAGATTTAGGTACGTTTTTTCATTATTAAGTTCATAGTTGTCCTGCACTGTGGCCATGATGGGACATGAGCAGGTCCGAGTCTCCTGGGGAAAAGCATTACAACTTTGAGATTTTGGCCTGCGTATGGGACTGGTGGCCACCCACCATTGCGAGGAAATTGGGTAGCTATGAATGAGTAGTAAAACCTGGTCATGGAAACTTACAACAACTACTGAGGGCTCCTCGTGCTGACCACACGTCACCCTGTAACTGGTTGGACGATCTCCCACATCGGCAGATGGGAGGGAGGCCAGCAGTCATAGGTAGGCCTTGGCCCTCATGGCTGTTGTGCCATGGGTTAAAAGTTCATAGTTGTAGGAGAATAATTCATTATATCAGCAATTATATGCACATTATTGTGTAACTGTATTTTAAAACTTTGTATTATTGTTTATATCTTAATGTTATCATGACAAAGGCCAGTTATAGATGTGGAACTAGAGACTGTAATGTTGCTGCGCAGTGAATTTAATGTAATCTGGTTTGGCAGAGACAAAGCACTTCTTCGTCTAGTGTTGTTTTATGATGTTACATTTAGTTTTAGTCTCTCTGGGGGTGATTACTTAATTTTATATGTCAAAGGGAGTATGGGGGTCACTAATTACTCTGTATTAATGGATGATTTTGAGCTGAAAATGTGATAATTATTAAATAGTAAGTGTAACCAAGCTCATTTTGTCCTTGGCAATTAAAATTCTAAAAAGATTCTAACAAGTTTCTAAACAAGCACTGTGCTAAGATTTTTTGTTAATGTCACTACTATAGTAAATAACTAGAGACCAGTTAGTTATTGTTAAGAATAATGTGAGCAAATTAAAGAATGAAATTCAGTTAAAAATATTTTTGTGTTTCATTCCGTGGTCTTATTTTACATATGCAAAAATATGTAATCAGGGACATGAGGTTTCTTTGCACATGCTTGTCCAAGTTTCAATAAAGCATAAACATTTGTATTTCAGGTTTAATGAAGACTGCAAATATCCCCATTGTGGTTATCGTGAACACCAGACGCACTTTCATTGTGTTCGGAAAGACTGTGGATACAGCTTCTGTGACAAGACAAGATTCGTCCAGCACACGGCACGACATGAACGTCTTGACACTTTGATGGGAGGAGATTTTCAGCAGTTTCGTGCCAACGTACCATGCGGACGCAAGGATTGTATTTACACATCAATATCAGGTACTTGCTTCAAGTTAATTGTATTGATTAATTAACTATTTTTCTAGATATGCATGCGAAAGAAAGAAAAATTGTTTGCGAAATTTAGATCAATGGGAAAATAATGTTTTGGGCTTGATTCGGTTCCCATGTTGCAAGAAAAGGAAACTTTAACAATTAGAATTTCTCACTGCAACTGTACACATCACACAAGTTATAATTTCTTTTCCAGTAGCCTTTTTCAGAGATCTTGAAGGAAACTTGAAAGAGCTCCCTCAGTGGCAGTGGTAGACTCACCCAGGCGTAGGCATGGATGTTTCTTTGTGTCTCCCCTTCATCAGTTTTATCTAATCATAATTCACTCTCATCATCCCTGTTATCCTAAGCAAGGGCAGATTAAAAAGGGGGAGGCGGGAGGTGGGTGACTTCCACCGAGGACCTATTTCATTTTTTCATATATTGATAAATAATTTACAAAGTTGGAATGAAATATACCACATATAATGTAAATTAAGAAACATATAAGAGTGGAATAAAGGGGGCTAGAGAGGTCACCTCACTACTCGAGGACTTTCAAAGGGGGAGGGAAGACGACAGACCCTGAAGGGCCTTCTTTTATTACTTCAATAAATGCAATAAAGCAAATACTGTTCCATTTTAGAAGAACTATAGTTATGGGGGAGTAGGAAGCTTAACGATGTATGCAACAAGTGACTGAAATATGGCCGATGAAATATATGGGGGGGGGGGATGAAAGATAGGAGATGACGAATGTTAAGGGGGCGACAAAACATAAGAGCGATGAGTGAAAAATGGCAATGGAGAAGACGAAAGTTAATGGAACTCTGGAAGATGGAGGCTAGGCGAGACCCGGGGGGGGGGGGGGGCAGACAAAGATAAGGATGATGAAGAATGGGGGCGATGAAAGATAGGAGGCAAGGAGAGAAAGGGGCAAACAAAAATAAGGATGACGAAGGATGGGGGAGACAAATTATTAGAGGACGACGAAAGATAGGGGCGAACAAAGATGAGATGAAGAAGGATGGTGCAAGCAGTGCTTCAAGCTCTTGTGTGAGCAGGCCCCCATCCAGCTTTTTTTTAAAACTTAGAATTAATACTCAATTCTATTTGTGCCACAGTCAACTAAAGATGAAATTGGAGAAAACGATAATGTCACTTATCACCTATTAAGTAAAACTGGCTTGAACTAAAAGTGCATATCTAGGTATGTAGCAGGAAGCTGTAAGATAGAATCAGAGGCGTGGCGTGCATGTAGCCGCTGTTACCGCAGGTAACACCAAAATATAAAGAATTGAAGAACCCGTCTTAAAATATTATTACGTACATAAACTGGTAATATTGTCGTAAAGTAAACATTGCAAACTGCCATTTTTTCTGACACCGGCAAAAGCGAATAGGAGGACTGATCCGGTACCCTCCACAGGCAACATGAGGAAAGGACCCTGAGCCCACGCAAGGAAGACTTCGCGTAGCGGTAAAGACTGTTATGGCAGGAGGAGGAGGCGGGCTGTTTAGCCGGCGCAGTTGCCGGTGATGCTTACAGGAAACATACCAGTGTTGCCATATTCAATTGACAGAAAAGAGCTAAGTCGCCTAATCGGGTCTATCTTACTCTGAAGGTGTCCAGTCACACTGGGGAACGATGGCGCAGTGTTAGTAGCGTCGCCGCCTTATAATCAAGGGATTCCGGGTTCGATACCCGGTGGAGGCACAAGTGGTGCGGATCCAACTTTAAACTGTCCCGATTAGCATTACTGTTCATGAAGTGGACTTAAATCGCCAAATAAAAATTTAAAAAAATCAAATCACACTGGGGCAAAAGCAAACTACCAAGTGATATTTTGTATTTACACTAAATATCAGCGATTATGAAAGTCCTCTTTGTCCTTCTTCGACATCATGGGCGAGAAGGAGAGGAGAGGGATGGGTATGGTCAAGGGGTCCGCTGTCCTTCTAAAAATGTCAACCTAAAATTCTATATTTCACACATATAATATTATTTCGGTTACGGGAATTTGTGATAATTGTTGAAAATACTGATTGACATTGACATACGTTGTCGCAGGAATGCAATAATTTGGGATTGAAGCAATGTTTTTGAGGTAGTAGAACTGTTTTTGGGTGAAAACAATACTTACAAGCATAATTTCCCGATTGTTATCTTAGCACGCTCTTAAGTGTCAGGTGTCGCAGGTTCGAATCCTCAGCAAGAAATGGTTATTTCAATGTTCGTTGTTATTATTTTACTTACATAATTATAAAAATTAATAATTACATACACAAAGAAATAATAATTTTATTTCAATAATTCACCACGCATTGTCATCGTCACGATTATCCTATAAAGCGAAAGCCTTAAAGGTAGCAAAGGACGTAAAATATACGAAATGGTAGTGGTGTCAGAAATGAGATTTCAGTGGATTTAGCGAAACATGGGAGTGGGAGTAGTTAGGAAACAGATGAAGACTACATCTACTCTACATACGTCTTATTTGAAACGAAAATGTTTCGCGATTTGGGCAAATCTGGTTTCAAAAGAACTAAGATGGCAACATTAGTAGAACTGGACTTCTTGCAGGTTCCGAAGGAAATATTGGGGAAGGGCCGATGCTGAGAGGGGAGGGGGCAAGGAGGGTGCTTCACGTGTTACAAAAGTAAACAACGGTTTGTGGGAGGGACTGTGCAGTGGGAGTTTTGTGACTGGTGTCTTTCGTCTTTATGTTGTTTTCGGGCATTGTCAATTAATTTATGAAGCTTGCTCCGAGTTCCGAGGTGGCGGGTTCATCCTATCTGGACAGTGTGTGTAATCGTGCGATAGAAGATATTTTGAAGCAATCTTTCGGTTCGTTATTTTGCAGAAAAAATCGAAATTGTGGCGAAAGGGAGACCAAAGCCTATTTTGAACGATTTAAAAACCAAGTCGTCTGCTGGATATGACCGACATTTCAATGTTTCGTGGTATAACGACTATCCGTGGTTATGTGGATGTTTGGAGTTGTCTAAACATTTTTGTTGGCCATGTACTCTATTTTCGGGTGAAAAAAAAACGTGTCGAATTCAGATGTGGATAACATGGACCATGACGCACCCAAAAATTCAAATTCAAATGAAAAACTTCTCTTTATGACAGCATCATAGAAGTTTTTTGATTTGATTTGATTGATTTTGCTTCGCTTGTGCCACTTTTGACTAATTTGCGAAGGTGGGGATGAGTGATGATATGATTAAATTGATGAATAGACATCACAAACGCCCATGCCCAAGCTAGGTTTCGAACCCGGGATCCCAGCATCATATAACTATTTTCAAAGTCGGATTGATCTGCTCTATAAGTAGCCTTCGATGTTTCTGTAAGTATCAAATTACGTATTATTGTGTCAACAACCAATGTTTGCGATTTCACTTTAGTCCTTATGTCAACATTTTTTTTTCTGATTAATAACTTTACCAAAATCTAGTATTGAATTGCATACGTACCAGATTAATATTATATGAACTACTTGGAAGACATTGGGGGGGGGGGGGGGGGGGCATGAGGTGGGGAGGTGCCCAAGTCTTCCTTAAATGTCCTACTGATAACCGGTAACACTTTTAAAAATCCACGCCACGCCACTGGATAGAATAGAAAGGCTTTGTGGGCCTTTAACAAAATCGTTAAAGGGGGGAAAATAATGACACGTACCTGGCCTTCCCAACGTTTTAGTTACAACAGTTATTTTATGACGTACATGGTAGGACCATAGTTTGGAAGGAAAGTGTACTGGGTACCGATAGTTCAGAGTGGGGGCACCTCAAAATTTATCCACCCTCTCCGAGAGAACATCTTTAATCCCCCACTGATCCTTAGGAGGTTCTCAGATTGACATGACAAGTGACACACATCGGGTTTCAGATGGAAGTAACATGCAATGCTTCACCACAAACTGCATCCACCATAATAATAATTCTCTGATTCAAACTAAAAAACTTATGAAACATGCATGACCAACAGACTGTAATAATAATAATAACCCATGATGTGATAGCCCTTGAGGGCCAACGACTACTAACCGACATGCCTGTTTGATTTTGTTTACAGTCCAAACAATTATTTGAATGTGCAAACTTGTCATGTTTAAAGTGTGCTATTTCTTCTCTCTACTTGGCATTGTAGTCTGATTACAGGGTTCAGCATTCAGCCTTTAAGACCTAAATCCAACTCAGCGTGGTATTCAAGCGCGCGCTTTTCAAATTTTCCATGATGTACAAAAAACATCATAGCTCGAGGCCTAATTCTTGTAAGAGATGAGATTGTTTTTTTAATTTCCTTCCTTTGGAATGTAAGAGTTTTTAGCAGAGTTGAAATTTATATGTTGTAACTCCCAATAATGAAAGTTAAAGGAAGAAGAAGAAGAAAATCGATTTAAAAAAAAATTGGTATATTCGGTACACTCCTGTGGTCACCACAATAGACCAAAGTAAATGAAAACAATGAAAAAATAATCTAAAAATATCAAACACACTAATAACACATGTGTTATTTTATCATTGCAGGTACTATGCAGAACAAGGCATCGCATTTCCATTGCTTAAAGTGTGAATTCGTTTGTACGGATACGAATAAAGTGGTAGCTCACAGACGCCAACATCAGAAGCTAGATTCCATTATGGCAGCTGGTTTTGAAAAATTCACCCCTTCGCAGACATGTCACACTGAGGGCTGTGCTCACAATCAGAAACAGACACACTATCATTGCCTTAGTTGTCATTATGCTGTTCTAGGATTGTCTCAAATGTCAGCACACAAGTATCGCCATCTCGAATGATTTGTGCCTGAAAGTAGGTGGTGTTATTTCTACATGGATGGAAACCACTGGAAACCATCGGACTTGTACCCACTCGGAGTGGAAAGGAAGAAAGCTTCGACCAAGATGGTGGAAATGTGATTTCTCTATATTGTGATGATGTCTAGTGCATGGCATGCTAGCATTTGCAATAATAATGTAATTTTTACTGGACAAAGTGACGTCAGTGCACAGATTGACAGGAAAATGGTGACTGTGTCTTTTTTAAAGAATAAAATAAGTTATTGTTCAACATCTTTAAGTCAGCAAATCGAATGCAGATAAATACATGCGAAAGACAGCTCAGTATTGCATTTTATTCATTTTAAAGTCTCGTCTACCTGGAGTAGACAATTCAGCATTGCTGTATGTTATATTGCCTCATCTTTCATGGTGTTAAAAACACTGCTCAATGAGTCTGAACAAACGTCATGCTTACAAGTATCATTTTTTTTTTTTAAAAAAAGAAAAGGAATATATCATCTCACTCTCATTTCTTAGAAAGGTTTCCAGACAACACTGAAAAGAAAAAGAACAGGTGGTATCTAAAGAATGTCCATGATAATTTGTACATGACGCATCTTCAAGAGAGTGTGTTTAAACTCAGTCTAAAAGTAAAAATGGAAAAAATGTCCTTCCTTCAGGTGACTGTGTGTGTGAATTACGTAACAAGACTTAACCAAAAGATTTTCTAGTGTGATAATTTGAGTTTCTAACTCATTAAAAGTAATAGGGAACAAGTGTTAATATATTGTGTTGCATACGTAGTACGAGTTTGTGGTATGATATCACTCGATAGTTAAGAAGTTTTGGCCTTCTTTTACCGAAGGTAGTTTTATCACTGTAAATAGAGTGCCTTTAGCGCTGTTATTTCTTGTCCACATAGATAGTATATTTTTTGTAGTATGCAGTTGTGCCTTACAGGTGAAAATAAAAAGCTTTGCTTATGTTACAATGTTCTGCTATAATTTGAAACATATACTGTAAACTTATATGTTGGATAGTCAACGTAAAGTTTTCTGCCATAAATATTCTGCTCTTGGGATGGACGTGCACAGACTATGTCATATGAATAGTGGGGGTGCTTGTAGAACATACACATCGTGATAATATTTTGCTGGCAAAGAAAAAAAAGAATTAGTGAATGAAACAATTGTTAGATACATTGAAGAGTGAAATATTGTGAAAAATGTATATGTGTTTGTTAATATATATGTAAATGTGAAGTATCTACATAAATCAATGATACAATTAAGAATAATATTAAAGGGGCCTCAAATAAAAGTGAATTATTGTGCATTATGCAAATTAGAAAGTGAATTAAAGCCAATTCATATACAGTACAAAATTTGCATAGGTGATTTCAAAATTGTAGTGTTTTTTAATAATATTTGATATTTATGTATAGAATTGGTGCTATTTTGGATTGTAGAATTTTACAAGAAAAATAATTTTTGTGCCTTGACGAGTGACCAGTTGTTTTCTAGGAAATTATAGAAATGAAAGAAAGTTAAGCATAGTTCACACTAAATAGAAAGGTACATTTATACAAATTTTCATTTTTTTTGGTTACATTGAACATACAAAGCAATTAGTATATTATACATATTTTTGTATCTTATTTGTATTTATCACTACATTGAATATGACTTTCTTTTCAAAGATCTGAAAAATTATAGCACAGCAGTTAAACCCATGAAATGTTATTGAAATATGCCAGCAATATTGAAGGTTAATATAAAACATTCAGTTCAGTATTTTAAGAAAGCTTGTTTCTTTAAAAAGTAATTATATATATATATAAATATTTAAAAATATTATACTGGAGCTATTTGAAAGAAAGCTCTCCTTCATATTAACATGAAAGTGATGTACTGGATTGCCATGTGATCGTATGTTAGCTAGTCACTGTCTGTAAGTAGAAAAACTGTTAACATGAACAATTATTTCTTGCTGGTAATAAGTGAAATTTAAAAGATAAGAAAGAAGCATGACAGTATTGATTGATTGATTTAAACGATGCATAGATTGCAGAAATAACGCAATTCAAGTTGCAGATACGATTTGATAAAATGTGACATCTTCAAGTGCCTTGTACTATGCTGTTGGAAAAGTACCTGCTAAAACATTCTCATACGTGAATAAAAGAAAAGTACCTATTTGGTTGTTGTTTTTTGTGAACACAGAAGCACATATTAACAAGTTATTCCATCCACGGAAAAGAACAACAACAATTCCGGTGAAAGTTACTGGTGCTCTAACTGTTTTTTCTCTATCACAAGTAAAGTATGATCTCAAAAGCATCAATCGGATATACACTTTCACATTTCCCAGCTGCAAGAGAATCAGCTACCTGTGGCGATAAAAAAAATAGCCTTACTGTCATGCTGCTGTATTATAGCAATGAAGAACAATTGGAAAAAGCTCTTTCACATATACAAGTAATAACCGAAGTATATGTGTATATATGTATATACACACACACACACAAATGCCTTAGCTATTTATAGTGGAATAAGTTTCAAGTTCCCTGTCTAAATTAATTGGTATTAATATTCGCCAGCAAGATACAACAGCGAATTTTTTAAACTCATTTACGGTCTTCTGTAATTTAATTGAAATAAAATGGCTTGTATTATTGATTAGGACAGTTCTTGTACATAGATCATTCCATTCTGTAACCAACCCAGTGCAGGTTGCCATGTAGTTAGCATTGTGAAATAAAGCATTCGATATGTGCCATAACAAATAAACTTTACTGTGCAGAAGTATATAATCGTCTGCATTTAAGGATAAAGCATGTAGTGACATTTACATGCGATAAAAATTGTACAAAGAGTACCCTGTTGTTATTAAAATTCCCTGTAAGGGATGATATACATATAAATATATATATATATATCTATATACCAGAAACAAATTAAGAAAATATTTCTTTTTAGTTTCCACTTCCTCTTCTACCAAGTTTTTAAAGTTTGCTTGTAAAGCAATATAACTTACAGTAGGTATAGACCATCTCAGAAATAAGTTGTATGAAACTATTATTATTATTATTATTTTGTATGTTTGAGAGTGGTGTGATTCAATACAAGAATAAAATATCTGCTCATTGTTTTTATTAGAGTAAGCATCAGGGGTACCCAAGGGCCAGTATTGTTCACAATTTTCATATCAGAATATTACATGATATAATGCAAGGGGGGAAAAACATATTTTGAAGATTTCCATCAAAACCAAGGTGTCTTAGATACAAACGCTGGCCCCCCCAGAAAGCTTTACAGGGTAGATCCATGCAAAGAATACAACAATGGTGTATAAACAAAGGCGCAGTGTTAATACAAATAAACAATGCTGAAACACTGATCAAAGTTTTTATGAAATCACTTGTGATATGCAGGTGTAAAAAGATCACAAAATAATGTAAAAATAATATATATACATTATATCTCCACATACAAAAGTCTGTGAATATTTTTAACTTAATAACTGTATTTTTTAGTAACAGTCTTTTTAGCAAATGTAGTGTGGTTGAAATATGCTGTACCCCTACTGGGCATCTGTGATTTTCTGTGAAGAATTTTTATTTAATTTATAGAAGATTGTGAAAAAAGATACGCAATTGAAATTTTGTTGAAATTACTGTATGTAATGAACAAACCTCCTGCAGTTAAATTCAGAGTGTCGTGTTTGGTTGTAGTAACTTATTTAGTACATTTAAATGATTTTGTTAAATGGGGAAAAATCAGTAACAATAACCATATGCAGTCACTTACCCAATTTTCTTAATGTGCAAATAGCATGCCAGAGATGTAGACTTATAAACTGCAGGATGGTGTTTGTGCAAGATGACATGCACCTTTCCTTGTATTTTAATTCAGCAGAACTACACCAGAGGGCAGATGATACCTGAAAAGAACCAAAGTTTTCAGTGGGTTGTCTGGTTACAGGGCTTGCTAAGGCAACTGTTAGATTAATGCAGAAATATACCTTCAGTCTCTAACAAGTTGCTTGAACCACACCTTGTGTTCTGGACAAAAAAGAGGCGAGGCGTGATATCTACCCACTAGTTTCCACATTTGTTGATTTTTTTGTAGAGTATTAGATTGGAGCAGAGTATAGTCTGTTTATGGGCTTTTCTCAAATAACTAAGGAAGTGATCGTAAAAGGTTGATGCAGGCGAAAGCAAATTATTCAGTCAGCCATGTAGCATTCCACAAAATAACAACTTTTTAATGAAAATGCCAAACATTTGTGCAAAGGAGATGCTCAAGCATGGATCTGAATAGATCCATAATAAACACAGAATAAAACATTCCTTCTAAAAACGAGAAGAAAAAGACAGAATACTAATAATTTTTAAATTTGAACAGACTATATTGTGTTCCAGTTTGTTTATATTGATAAGTAAAAAACCTTGTACAATGTGTAATGTAATTAAGGATCATGAAGTAAAGACACCCTTTTGATAGATGAGAGGATTTTATTTTATTCCCATTTTATCTCATGTGAGGGTACAAGTGAGAAAATACGTTGCATCCAAGTTTAAAAATTTGTGTTGAGGATCAATAAGAATTGTGATCTTGATGGTTGTTTATTACCAAATGGATGATATTCA
The DNA here is from genome assembly GCF_977018435.1 of Lepisma saccharinum. NCBI lineage: Eukaryota > Metazoa > Arthropoda > Insecta > Zygentoma > Lepismatidae > Lepisma > Lepisma saccharinum. The sequence continues at coordinate 18,389,539 of NC_139242.1, read as the reverse complement.
TCGAACAACTTGCCCCATAATTCATTGCGCAAAATTATGTCCGTCGCCACATTTCCAGCAAACAGACCAGATCCTGCATTGAAAGCATACCGGGTGAGCATTGTAGATGTGGTCTTTGCTGAAGTGATTCAAGGTAGGATTATCACTTATCATAAGCTGCAACTCTTGTTTGCCATTTTTCGTGCATATCAACTGTTTTTTCCCAAAGTGCACTGTGTCATAACTGACGATGTCAAGCTGAATATCATCCAATAGAAAAAAAGGTTTATTAATAAATGGGGAATAACATTATACATGATCATTTATTTATTTAAGTTTGGGGGAGCAACAGGCATTTAGCTGCCCAATTATAGGTATCTGCTAATTACATTTAAAAGTTACAGCAACAAATATACACGTTACACACACACACACACACACACACACACAAGCAAGCAAATTAGTGGTTGATTACATTATCAGAATTTGACATGCTAATCTAGAATATGCTGTCGAAAAAAATAACAAAAAAGTAAAGCAAAGAATTTTTGGTATGTACAAAGAAAATAAAGAAATAGAAATTCACCACACAAGTATTACAATAAATGATCATTTTTTTCTGACAGGAAAACTCAATTAACCCTAGAACACTATTGTACATAAAATTTACGTATGCTTTGCGCTCAAATCCCTCCCCTACCTCCCACCTCGCACCCACTCACCCCTCTGCCTAGCAGTGCCTCGGGCATTGTCAGATTGGAGGCAGCACTGTGGTAAGGAAGGTGCAAGCATTGAACATCTTTAGTTTGTTTGTTATGTTGGAATCTGTACTTCAATTTTTCGTAGTAAAACTAGAAAAATCTTTCACGTAATTTTCACATTCATAAATTCGATTTTGATAGTTAGATTTTGAAAAACAAAATTTTAGAAGCATGCACTATTTCTTGTAAGACTTTAAAATTACATTCGTTCCTTATTTACAGTATTATAAATATTATTATTGTTTGCTTTCATTGTTTGAACTTTTCGCCTTCATTCTTAATGTACGTACAGGCTTGTCAATCAAGACATTCTCTTAAAATATTCTACGTTTAATTAGAGTTGCAAAAAAGGAGGCTTTTTTGAAGAGTTTTCTTCTGATAAAAAGCAGACTTTTTTGGAAAAACCCCAGAAATTTTGGCTTTTTTTCAACTTTTTACCAATTACAGCTAACCTATTTCAGAAGTTACTGTTATGAGTGTGTAGGTTTGTAGTGACATATTTTACAACTAGCTAAAATAAATTTACATGATGTATCAATCAAGAGACAGATATTGACCAATCCCAGTGGACACATATTGCATAGTGGTTCAGATACAATTTTAACCCTAGCTTACCACGGAGGGCCTTGCAGGCCCAAAACCTCTATTACAGTCGGGACGCGATAAGAAGCGGCGTGCAAACAGAATGCAGAACGTGACCAAATTCTGTCTCCTCGTTGGCTGCCATTTGGCTGGGGGTTTTCTACGTTGCTACGTTCACACAAACAGACGGACAGGCTAATCAGCTGTTGGCAAGCTCGGGAAAAAAATTAAGCGTCATGCGAAATTAAACACGTACGTATCAGTATACTAATATATGTTATTTCCGTCGTAAAGTGATAATTTAACGAATCTAGAAGTTTGAATCTGAAGTTTCTTGTAGGTTAACGTTAACTTCTTGTGTGAATTTTACATTCTGGCAAGCATGAAACATTTTATCTTCCTGCTCTACACAGCAACCGAAACTTCACTGAAAGAACCTCTGTTGTGTTTTTATTATGGTACATTGCAAGCATTAGTTACAGGCATCTTTTTACTTGTGTTGTATCGTATCATAATTACCTACAAAAGAAAATGCATCTTGTGTTATGAACAACTGTGGCAAATTGTTCTCCTTTGATTTCATGCCGCCTCTCTTTGCCTTCTTTGTCACACCGCGACATTCTCTTTTTCGCAACTCAATACCGATCGCAGCTATGCCCGTCTATTGTTTTTGTATACGAAACTTGCCCTTTGTTTTGTAACAACATGGAATTTATACTTCTGCGACATAGTTGAAGCTTCAGAACGTACAAATGAAATGTATTTCTTGAAAATTAGGGTGAATAACGTATAAACAAATTACATACAACTTGGTTTCGTTAACACGTTTTTTAAATTATATTTTGTGAAACGTACAAAAATTTACCTTTTATACAGAATTTCACAGAACTGAGTTACTGTATTACAGAGAAGAATTTATCAAGAACAAATCAATTGTGTGTGAATTGATTGATTGAGTTGGTGTTTTAAAGTCCACTTTATGCACACTATGGCTTATCTGGAATGGACCTACAATTGGAAGTGGGATCCGAACCACTATGTGCCTCGACAGGGTATCAAACCCAGCACTACTTGATTACAAGGCGATGACGCTTACCCTACCACTGTACCATCGGGGAGGCACATGTGGGTGTGTGAAGTGAGATAATTTGGGAAGCTACAGGATAATACAGGCTCTGGCAATAGAGTTCAATTAATTACAACGAAACGCTTGGCAATTGCTCAGATTTCCTAAACATTAATGATACATTTGGTAAATGTGTAATTAATGCTTCGATCTACCTGTATGTAAAAACATAAAAAATGAATGAAAGAACAGAAGTAGTAGTTAAAGAATCAGTTGTTTTTGCTGAGAATGAGAACAATGGAAGTGTCCCGTTGTTGACTGTTTAACCAGATGTTTAATCCTACACGTGTTTCTGTGGACTCCTGAAGTAGGTCAATCCGGCAACTGCACGTCGCTACCAGAGCGGGTGGTTCCACGTCGCTTGCTAACGCGTCCCGACTTTATCTTATCTTATCTTATCTTAAAAGCTGGATGAAGAAACTTACAATTACAAACTCTTTCATCATAACCATAGTAACAATATTCCATAAATGGTTTGTTTTTAAAACCTTTATTTTAGCTCTGATATGTATTCAAAGTATTCAGCCCATTTTGTTCAAAAAGTGGAATCTTTCCCTTCTTGGTCTCACCGGTTCAAATAAATTACATTTGTTTCCTAGGATGTTCCCAATATTTCTTTATTACTTTTGTTTATAAAAACATAAATGTAATGTAATTAGGAGGCAAAATGCACTCTGTGGGAAAATCAGGTGCCATCTTTGAATGTCTCATTCGAGACACTCATGCCGGTGACATTTACAATTGGTTGGTTATGATGGTAATTATTGTAATTATCATATTTAATAAACAACTGCAGTTCTGCAAACTAAAAAAAACTAATACAAATTATGGATTTTTTTAGTGAATTATAAAATATATGACACACACATGAAATAATTAGTTATTATTTTTTATTAATGATAGTAATTTTTGTAATTATTATAATTAATAAATAACTGCACATATATAATCAGCAAAAGAAGCAGTGATTCAATTATAAAATGGTTTCTTGAAATTTAGTGATAAAAAAAAAGTGCGGCCTGTGAGCCACAGACAATGCAGACCCAACCTCAGAGTAACACATAATCCATCACAGGTTGCACTTAGCCTTAATCCAAATGAACACCCTGCACGTCCACACAAAACTCCCAGCGAGACACCGCTGCACGAAACACCTTTTCTAGCAATGTACATTAATGTTAACTAATGTTTTCACAGAAATGGATCGAAACTTTATAATCACCCTGTATTAATATTAATTAAGGTTGCATATTAATTTCCATATAAACTTTAAAGATCAGAAATGTATTTATGAGTGAAATTGTTGGGATCAGGGCATCGACTTGTAAGATATAAATTCACTGCGCTGTGGTCTTGAAAAGGTCGAGAACCACTGCAACAAACACCCAAAATACATCACTAGTTGCTCCGTGACCAGATTTATCGGCCATTTAACCAAATTACACATGATGTGCTGGAAAACCAGAATACAAATATAAATTACTGAACACAAAGAAAATCATATCATATACTATTAGGTTCTATTAAAAACACACACAAAACTACTCTAGTTATGTGAATATGTTTATACAACATAGATATATTTAATAAGTCTACCAAAATATGAAGATAACACTCGGAAAGAACCGCCCATTCAAAAAAGCCAGCCTTCTTGAAAACACTGTTTTTGTCTAGCTACGAATTTCATATTGTAAACTGTATTTTATATTTAGAAATTAGTGTCTATTTTACAGTAGGGAGATAAACTAAAACCATGGAACAGGTAACTCCTGTATTTTCATTGATTTGAGACACGTTTGTGAAAAAAGCCAAAAAAAAGCCCAACCAAAAAAGCAGCGGGAAAAACTCCGGTTTTTTGCCAAAAAAGCCATTTTTTCCGACCACTTCCAACTCTATGTTTAATAAAACCATGTTTACACATCTTTAAATGAAGAATAAAACCCCAATATAATGGAAATAAACAAAATAATGTTAAAAAAGAATAGTCATTTTGTTTTCTTGATGTAGAGGTTCTGTTGGAAATCAATTTCTTCATGTACATAAAATTTACATAGTGCTAGTTACAATGTAATATGGGGACATGCTAGTGTTCTAGGGTTAATGGTTGTTATATGTACATATATATATTCACACACATATCATGTATATGGATATGAATATTGAAGTATATTGGAGGATATTTTGGATGCAATATTATCAGTGTAAATTGATGTGTCAATAAAAATAACTTGATGCCAGATGTATGTACAGTCATGGACACTTCTGGGTTGTAGCAACCCCATTGACTTTCAATGGGATCACTAAAACCCAGAAGTGTCCGTGACTGTACAACGTAAGTTAAATGAATCTATACTCTTGAGTACACAGCATGGAAAGAGAAAACAGAAGGGAACCAAACACCACAATACTTTGTGCCTATCTACTGTCCTAAATTGTTATGAGGGATCAGAAACCCCCTTCTGGAATTAATGTTTTGAAGAAAATTGTTCAAAATTAAAATTCACTTAGTTCGGTGCGAATCAGGCTGAATCCTTAGGCTAACTTCATGTTCATTCAAAATTATTGGTGGTGTTAGCAGGGATACAGAAGGAGCACATTCATCATTAATCCATTTGAAAAAAGGTCTGTATGGAAGATATTCCTGTATTATACATCAATCATTCCCCCACAAATAATTTTTAACTAAGTGTGCTGAACCCCCACTCCCATAAAATGTTTCTGGTTGCACTTATAACAGAATGTCTGGGTACCACTGAGTTTTAGATTATCTATAAACAAACAAATGTTGCAACATGGCTGCTGAGTGTGGTGCTACAGTATAAATATAGAGGAATGTAATAAATGTGCACTTGTCACACGTTACACTTCACCAATAATGCAGATTTGGATGGTAATGGAGTGAACATTCGTCAGGCTTTGGACTTCTGCTACAGAACACATGCTGGTTCCAGTCTCTGTGGTGTGAGAAAGCACTTTTCTCCAGAGGTTTCAGCCAGTGTATGGGACTGGTAGCCACCCACCATTTGGAATTTGAGGAGCTACGAATGAGTAAGGGGGGGGGGGGGAGTGAATTATACAATTTGGGTCCCTAGGCTATACTTTGTTTTGAGTCCTGCTGACATTATTATTATTATTAATAACAGTTTTCTTATCATGGTACTTCCACTAATTCCCAAGTAACCAAAAGTGGTTGGCCTAATGTTGGGTCAACAATACTAAAAATGGTTGACCAAACGTAAGAACACCATTGGACATACAGTAATTTTGTGTTTGGTTCCAACGTTGGGTTTTTACATTGGACCAACGTACAGAAAACTACAGATAGGTTTTTGTGTTGAATTTATTGTGAGGCCAAACATAAACTTTAGTACAAATTATTTGTGTAAAATATAAAAATACACAGCACGTTGTCATTCATATGGTATCATTTTTTCAAGGCACCTTCAAGTGGTAACATAAAACACTTTCTAGGGTTTACATCAAGGCAAAAGCATTTGATGTTAGAAGCTGCTGAAAATGAAATTTTCTATCTCACATGTATGCAACCCCATTTAATAGCTTCTTGATATAGTGTAGATCATGAACCAACCACCTTCACAAGAATACCAGTATTTATTTTCTTAGTCCTGCTACAGCTAAACAGGCAAACCATAAGCAATTCCCAAAACAGAAATATCTTTCATCCAGGCCCGTAGCCAAGGGGGGTGTGGGGGCCATGGACCCCGTCCCTCCTCTAGCTATGAAAATTTTAAATTTGAACCCATAAAATAATGTTTATTTTTTTAAAAAAAAAATCCAGAATTTCGATATTGTCCATGCACAAATGAATGGTTTGTTTCTGGAGAGAGACAGGCTCCAGAAGTCTGAAGTCAGCAATACTTGGCAATTTTAATTTTATAACGATTGATGCAAGACTATTAGACGTCAAGATTTAGTCAGAACAATCCATTTCTTTTAATTTATGTCCCGACTTTTTTTGTCTGCTCGGACACTACTTGCTATAAAGGAAGACTCTTGCACCGTTTATGTAGGACATTCCTGAGAATACTGTGTACATTTTTAATATTGTCTGATTTCTTTATGAGTTAGACACTTGACAAGCAGAAACCCTTTGATTATTGAAAATTTTCATCAATTAAAGTACGGACACGATAAGAAGCGGCATGCAATCAGAACGCAGAACATGACCAAATTCTGTCTCCTCGTTGGCTGCCATGTGGCCAGGGGGGGGGGGGGGTTGCCACGTTCGCACAAACACACGGACAGGCTAGTCAGCTGTTGGTAAGCTCGGGAAAAAAGCGTCACGCGAAATTAAGAACGTACGTATCAGTATGCTAATATATGTTATTTCAATCGTAATTTAACGAATCTAGAAGTTTGAATCTGAAGTTTCTTGTAGGTTGACGTTATCTTCCAGTGTGAATTTTACATTCTGGCAAGCATGAAACATTTTATCTTCCCGCTCTGCACAGCAACCGAAAATCTTCAATGAAAGAACCTTTGTCGTGTTTTTATTATGGTACATTGCAAGCATCAGCTACCGGCATCTTTTTACTTAATGTTGTATCGTATCACAATTACCAACAAAAGAAAATGCGTCTTGTGTTATGAACAACACTGTGGCAAATCGTTCTCCTTTGATTTCATGCCGCCTCTCTTTGCCTTCTTTGTCACGCCGCGATTCTTGAACCTTCAGAACGTACAAATGAAATGTATTTCTTGAAAATTAGGGCAAATTACATATAAACAAATAGGATCTACTTATTAATCATAAAAATAAAAGTAAAATAAATAATTTTCTTAACTCACTGCTATACAAATTACGTACAACTTCGTTTCGTTAACACGTTTTTAAATTATATTTTGAGGAACCTACAGAAATTCACCTCTAAAACAGAATTTTACAGAACTGAGTTACTGTATTACGGAGAAGAATTTATCAAGAACAAATCAATTGTGTGTGAATTGATTGATTGAGTTGGTGTTTTAAAGTCCACTTTAAGCACACTACGGCTAATCTGGAATGGACCTACAGTTGGAAGTGGGATCCGATCCACTATGTGCCTCGACAGGGTATCAAACCCAGGACTACTTGATTACAAGGCGACAACACTTACCCTACCACTGTGCCATCGGGGAGGCACATGTGGGTGTGTGAAGTGAGATAATTTGGGAAGCTATATGAGAATACAGGCTCTGGCAATACAGAGTTCAATAAATTACAACGAAACGCTTGTTAATTGCTCGATTTCCTTAACATTAATGATACATTTGGTACACGTGTTATCAGGCGCGGAGCGTCCATGTAAGCCGTGTAAGCCGGGCTTACACTTTATTAATTCTAGTAAAATGTATGTAATTATATGGCAAAATTCGTAAAAACTTCAAAGTTCATCTCGGCCCGATACCAGTCTTCGAGATCCTGTTTGTTAGACTGCAACACTTCACACCAGATGGCACATGAGAACTCCCGCCTTTTGCTTGGGGAAAGTTGTAAGCCGTCTGAATGTTGCCTTACAAATTTCTGACCGCGAAGGAGCAGTACCTACCTTCTCCCACCGTACCTGGAAAGAGAACAGCAAGGAATATAGGGAGAAGAGCGCGTCAAAAATAGGTGTGTAAACCTACGGGCAGAGGCTTACAGCAGCGTTGCAAACCTCATGTTTAGAAAAAGTGTTGTTCCTGGACGTCCGCAGTATTTCTTTCCACCAGGGAAGATTAAGCAAAGTATTTTTTTTTTTTTCAGGGGTTGGGGTAAACTAGGTATATTTCCCTTCTCAAAATATACTAATTCAATTTGAAGTTAACATTTTTCTGCAACGCCCTTACAATAATTAACAATTTGATGTGACTGAAATGAGATTATATGTGTGAAAATGGTTGACATTCATTTTTCAGGAAGTGTCTCCTCCCCTTGCCCCTTCTGGACATCCATGGTGTCGTTTAAACTCCGAAATTATGCTACATACTACTAAATTGTTCTGGGATTTTCATATTATAAATATTAATTTATAACAAAAACAAATATAAATTCGAATGGTTCAACCAACGGCATGGGTTCCACGTTATGTGAAAAGTTTGAGAAAATTCAACCGCAACGAAAAGCGGCCCTGTTGTTTTATTTATATCTCCAACTTACAAACGACTTTTTAAACTTGTGCGAGATTTAGCACCATTATGCTTGGGTTGGCTTCACTGAATACGCGCCAGCGAGACACAGGTCCTGCAAGAGGAGGGGCTCCAGCGTTGTCGGGTATGAATGGTTGACTGCAAAGGAAATTTGAGCTGGTGGTGCTTCAAGGAGGTTTTTTTTTTTCCAGGAAAAGGGAATTCTGAAGCAAAAAACTAACAGGAAGGGGAAAAAGGAGAAACCTAGAAATGAGCGGGATAAGGGAAAACTAGATACACATTGATGTGCTAAATTCTTGTTGTTTCTGTTTTTCGCTTGTAGGAGAGCATAAACATTAGACATATTAAGACTCTGTTTTCCGTTTATGTATGAACTCAGCTGGTAATAATTGAGCTAAAAAGTGAAATAAATAAGTAAATAAATAAATAAATAAATGTTAATGAAAACTGAAGATTGGACCAATTTTACAAATTTCATGTCAAATGTGAACCAAATATTATTAATTACATAGTCCGTGATTCAAACACTCTTCGAACAACGTACGAAAAGCCTGTTTATGATCTTTTAGGTGCTAGATTTGCTTTTACACTATCCTAAGAAAACACTTATATGTCCTTTGATAGAAATTTCTGGATATATCCCTACAATTTGTGAGCATTTCTTTTATATTTTATATTGTATTTTTTTTTTTACTATTTATAAATATAGGGAATTTTAAGGCAAGAGAGGGAATTTATTTATATCCGAAAGGGATATTCCCCTCACAGTCCGAAAGATCACTGCTTTGAGCAGTGACCGATTTTGGATCTGGTTTCTTTTTGTTTTCCCCTTCTTGCTGTGTGTTTGTTAAAGTCTCGAGGTATTGCTTTTGCGAATTCCATCTATTGAAAAGCGGAATGTCGTCCCTGTGCTGTGGTGTGATACAGTAGTGAAGTGCATTATGGAATAAAATGAGTGTGATTGTGCGGTGGGGTGGATAACTTGTTGAAGACGCCGTTGTCCAGCAAGGATTTTGCTGCCAAGAAGAAACTTGTGGATATAGGTAGGCCCACCCCTTCCTTCTCTAGCAGACACTGTAACAGAAACAAAAAATAAAGTGCACCGATTTTGCGATTCATGATACGGAGCTGATACTTCGTTATGCGGTTGTAAAAAGTATTCAGCACTTTTCTGTTTCCTTCTGTTTTTGTTTGTTTATTAGTATTATTATTATTCATTTTATCTAACTTTGCATATTTTTTATCGATACGTTACTCATTGTGATAGGAATAACACTGACTTAATTACCAGATATCCAGAATTTTTAATTTGGTGAAAAATTCCAGGGAAGCGTTCTGAAAAAATTGGGGGGGGGGGGTCGATGTGCGTGGATAAATCACTAACCATGTCAGCCCAAAAATAAGCACAACGGGAAATAGCCTTCGTCATGCTAGGCTTACACTGTTGGAAAGGTCACGCTCCGCCACTGTGTGTTATTAATGCTTTGAGCTACCTGTATGTAAAAACATAAAAAAATGAATGAAAGAACAGAAGTAGTAGTTAAAGCATCAGTTGTTTTTGCTTACCGGCTACCATTGCAGTGGCGCTATCCCAAGATCATCTTCATTGTTGGTTGGTAAAGGAACATCTTCATCTGAGCTACTACTGTCACTGCTGTCTTCCCGCCCAAGTGAAATTACAAAATCCTCCATTTCCTGCTCTTCAACTCCCTCCTTTTCCCATGCTTCGGGAATAATCTTCCTTCCGTGTTCTATAGCCGAACGCCACCTATCTGCTGTCACATCCCCGATAGCATGTTCTGTCAATTGCAAAATTTTAGACGGTGTAAAATGTGGCAAAGTGTTCCTCTGTGCTACTAGCTCTTTGATCTGTGCCCAAATAAGTTTGATTGCATTGTACATACAATGATAAGGCGGGAGACGGACCACCGTATGTCCCGATTCTTCTATTCGATATATGGGGAACTGGGGTTTGTGTAACATAAGGAGCTGCAGTAGTTCAGCCTTCCTCATGCTCATATCACATGCTACGTTACGGCGTTCCAGCCAGGTTATGATATCAGCTTTGCGGGATGACATCGTGGGGGGCTTGTCGACTTGTGTTGAATGGTATGGTGCATTGTCAATGATTATTGTCTGACCGGGAGGAATATTTGGCAGCAGTTTGTCTACAAACCAAGAAATGTAACCCTCAGCATCCATTTCTTCGTGGTAGTCACCGCTTTTCCTGGATTGAAATGCCCACAAAGCTCCTTCCACAAACCCGTGAACCGAGCCAGCATGATACACAATAATACGGCCCTCTTTATCGAGAGGTTGTTTCACGGAAGACGAAGCACTGCCATCAGTCCATATTCGTGGAATGCCATGATTTGTGTTCACTCAGGTTTCGTCTGTGAATATGACATTGTTAAAGTCGACATTAATCATTTTACGAAGAAACCGGCAGCGCCAAATAACAATGTCTTGTCGCTCCATCAGTATTTTCCTCCCATTGAATTTTTTATACTTAAAATTAAGTGCGCGAAGAACAATTGAAAGCGATGTCTTCTCTCCACTGAACAATCCTGCTTCTTTTAACGAATTCACTAATTTTTTCCTATTTGGGATTTCACCGCGAGCGTAATACTGGTAAATGTGTGCACGAATTGCGTCAAAGTCAAACGTGTCTAGATTTGTCACTGGTTTCGGCCTTTCTCGGTGTTTTCCTGGAGTTTGAAGTTCATTTTCCTCCTTGCGAGACTTCCCAAACTTCTCTGATGTTATCCTAGAAACAGTGCACTTATTAACCCCGGTAGCATTTGCTGTTCTTTTAACAACCTGTGCAACAGGTAATAGAGGTCCATTGTTTTCACATTCCCTTTCAAAATACTCCCGTACGTTCAAAATCATTTCTCTTCCCTGTGTACCAATTACTTTCTTTCTTCTTTCCGACATTGCAGTACAATTTATCCAAACAACTCTTACTTACAAACACACACACGAACGCCCGCTCACGCACAGAAGTTAACGTTGTTCCTTCAAATACGAACAGAGTCGGAATGAGAACAATGGAAGTGTCCCGTTGTTTACTGTTTAACCAGATGTTTAATACTACACGTGTTTCTGTGGGCTCGCGAAAATCCTGAAGTAGGTCAATCCGGCAACAGCGCGTCGCTATCAGAGTGGGTGGTTCCACGCCGCTTGCTAGCACGTCCCGACACTAGTGTGTCACTAATTTTTCTCATTAATTTGCATAAAGGGAATTTTGGGTACATTTTACATTATGAAACAAAGGTTCCTCAATGTCTGCAATATAAAACCAACCATATAAAGGATGGGGGGGCACAATGTCTGATCCCTTTTTGCCACCACTGAGGAGAAGGATAAAAGCTTTGATTTCTTTCTCCAACATCATGCAACTGACATCGATTGTCGATTCTGCCAGTCAATGGCTTAGGGTTAATGTATATAACATAAATAGGAGAATCCAGTACATAGCAGAATCGTTGCTACATTCTTTTTGGTAAATAATTGCCTGAAGTACTTTTAACAGATAATGTTATTTTTCCAAAACACTCAAGAAATTAAGTACACTATTCTTTAGAAGATTCTGCCAATTGGAATTTATTTTGCTGAAACTTTTCTTTTCTACTTGTAATTATCTTGAGCATAAATACACAGTGGTGTGATCGTACAACACAGACAATTTTCACAATATATAGCAGGCATGAAGGCAAAAACATTTGATGTTACAAGATGCTAATGGACAACTGGAGAAGTTAGGAAAACCAGAATTTTATAGCCAAAAACACATTTCATTTTCTTTTGCTTCCCAACAATCATCCTTTTTTTTTTTTGGGGAGGGGGGTTTCTCCCAGGCACCCATGTTATTCGATGCTGGGTGGGCACCGGGGCCGCTTCCAACGTTAGAATAGTTCCCGGATTCAGCAAGTTAAATTATACAGTAGTCTGGAAAGTTGTGTAATCTTCATCTATCACCCGTACACACATACTATGTTGCTTATCGTAGGCTATTGGTCTTGTTTGCATTAAAAAAGATCGTAAATGTTGTAAGAGATATTTACAAACCACAGGATTTGTGTAGTCTATTCGTATCATACTAAATTTTTTCGCTCTGACAGAAATAATTTCAACTGCAAATATTTGTCATGTGGTTCCATACACATAGGTTATAAATGTCATTCTTCAAGGATCTCTAGCATCGAAATGAGCAAATTTCTCTACACACCCTCTCCCAGTGTACAATATGTATGCAGCATTAATGCACATCCAGCGACTCTCCAAAGAAAATTTATAAAATCTGCTCCTCCCCCAAAATCCTGGGTAAGGGCCTGCTTTCATCCATTGCAGCTGACAAAGGACTGGCGAGTGACTACAAGTTATGAATAGCTTCTACTTTCATTAACAAAATATTATGTTTTCAGTATGTCCTGTGACTGATAAGATTTATTTCATCCATGAATCACTTATTTGCATTTACATGCTGTGATATCGCACATGTCAGTTTGTGTTTACAATATCATACAATCAATACAATATAAAACAAGCAATGAAATACAATTTATGGTTACAGTGATATATAGTAAAATTATAATACAATAATACCGTACAATGCCAATACAATGCATGGTTACTGTGGAATTTAACAAAATATCATTGAGTACGACATAATGTAATGAAATGCTGCAATGGAAATGTTACCTTACCAGTTACCACACCATGTTTGAAGAATCTGATGCACATTGAGATGCCTCAATATCAGTATAGTATAATATGGTTTATGTTTTACAACACCTATTTAATTTTTAAAACATCTGAATTAGCGAAAGTTGTGAAGAAAAAATACACACATACAAAAATATATATATTATTACATGCTTAGATATTCATCAATTGAGTAAAAGCAATGTTCCAGTAAGTATTTGTACAGTTCTTTCTTAAAAGCTTTGCAGGTTTCAATGTTTTTATGTGGTTTGGAAGGTTGTTGTACAAGAGTACTTAGGTCCTTTTTGATATACAGGTAGAGTGACCAGACATCCTCTTTTATCCGGACATGTCCTCCTTTTTAGGTGTCTGTTCGGCGTCCGGGCAGATTTTTTAGAAATCGGTAAATGTCCTCCTTTTTTAGAAAGAGTATAGCATCGACCGTAGCAAATGTGCTGCATAGTGAATGCTTCCGCACATAACGATCTTCATATCACTTGGGGTGCGTTAAGTATTCGAGCAATGCTCACCTCTGGGAGCCGAACACGATCGCTTTCCCGACTGAGTCATTAGCAGGGTGCGGATTTATAGACACTAAACACCTTTCAAATAGGCACAAAAATGATTTCACTTAAAAAGGTACTATATACTAGAAAATGCACGAAAACATACACTAAAATTTAATTTAAAAAAATATTAAAATGGGTAATGAATGTGAACTTATTTCAATTTTCTCTTTACAATATACAGTTATACTGTATTAGCACTTCAGTTTATATTCAGGCTCTGGCAACTGGTCCCATTGCCAGTATAATTCTGTGTCGTCCTGTGTTTTGTCCTTATTTGTGCTGAGCGCCCTTTTTAGCCTCAGATTTTAACCAAGGTAAGGAAATTTTAGTTTTCAGACACGCTTTTATTATTGTTTGATCGAAATTCACAATCATCAGTTAAAGTAATTCCCACAAAAAAGAGCTTGTGCTAACGACTGTGTGGATTTGAACAAACGATGAAAAAAAACAATTTGCATCTGTGACAAGAAAATGTAAACAGTGTTCCAATTGAGAGCCTCAAATCTGGCGAATACCAGATAACATCAACAAAGCCTTCTTCAATGTAGGGAAAGCCAAAGGCACGTAATAAAAACCTGAAGTATGCAAAAATTGCAGAATAGCAATTTTTTGGCACGATTAAGCAAAATAGGTACTAACCCTCGAAATAGGCATTTATAGGCACTATAAGAATGCATTTTCAGACTAGAAACACCATAAAACGAACTTTAAACATTAAAGCCTGTGTTTTACTACAAATAAATAAAATATGCAAAATTCCACACCTTAGTCATTAGTATTATTCTAACTCATTGCATCACCCTTTGAGACTGCAGGAATGCATGTAGTATGTAAAAGTAAAGTGCTCCCCTGTGCTTTGCACCACACCATGAAGATGTATAGGGGGTGTGGAGTTAGGGCTCCACACTTTCTTGATCGTGGCCAGTAGTATAAAAGTATATAATACTATCTCGATAAATGATGAACCCCCCTCAGGCAGATTTGGCTACACTTAAAACTAGCTCAAGATGTGCATATGAGCTTATTGCTCAAGTGTGGTACTCTGTCTAATCCAAGATTTTTGTGAAAATGCCCTCGGGAATTTCCCGTGAAATGATGAGCCCCCTCAGATTGATTTGCCTACACTTATAAAAGGCACTTCTGTGAGATTGTTGTCCATAAGCTTGTCAAAAATATGCCCCTCTTGATATTTTTTTTGGCTACACCTAAAACTAAGCCACCCTCACCCACACCCACCCACACACACACCCACACCTACACCCAAATACACATACACCCACACCCACCCACACCCACATACACACACACCCACATACACACACACACACACATATTTACTTCCGGTTTAAGTTCAATTGGGCACCAGGCTCAACTTGTATATCTAGTATGAAGATAATGTAATTCTTCTAGAATTGTTCTGTGACTCTCTCATTTCTTACATCATATACATATGATTTTTCACCTATGAGAATAACACTACATATGGTGTCATCAGGGAGTGTTTCGTGGAATTCACAGATAATTTTAATGTTTGTCCTGTCATTAACCACAACTTGTTTTCTTTTTGAAGTGTTGATGACAAACATGGGTCTCTGTGCTTTGAATTCATCTGGTGTGTAATACATGTCCGTATTGCCAGTAGTGACCCTTTTGTATGCTGTAAATGCCTCATATAATTTCAGAAAATCATCCTTGGACATGTCTAAATTATAATTTTCTCTAGGGAATACCTCATTTCTGCCATTTTTAAGATAAATGTTCTTGATGTTGCAGCTATCAAATTTACTTGAATTTTTTTCCTGATTATTGTGTCTTCCAGTCTGAAACAATACCACCACAAAATCTGGCATGTCATATTGTATACTGGAGAATGAATTTGTAGCATCAAACTCATAATAGGTACCAGTGGCGGGTTTCTGTACACATTGATATGTATAAAATTGTAAAGGTACCTGTGGATTTTTTATTATATCAGCTTTGTATTTAAGAGCATAACTGGCTTCATATTCAACAACTGGAATTCTTAGCTCCATAGTCTGAATAATGCATTTGCCCTCATCAGGTAGGGTATTAGGCAGAGCTTCCCCTGTAGAGTTTAATGTACTGTACCTCATCAAAGCATTATTATCATTGGCAGCTCTTCTAAATGTGATTCTTAAACCACCCTTCCACATAATATCTTTGTAATCTGAGAAGAATCCTGGCAACAGGCGCATGGGGAACAGCACTGTGTGGCTCTTGGATAATATCTTATCACCAGCCTCAAATCCACCTATTTTGTAGTAAGAAGCCTCGGTTTTGGATAATTTTAATGTGGCCAAAGCTGTGGAGGTAATGCCGGGATAATCTACTCTGTTTATAACAACACCATGCTTTCTGATCTCAATTTCAGAGAACAGATGCGGCACAAAATTGTCTACCAATCTTATATTTGAATTTGCCGGATAATCTGTACCATCGAGCTTTACAACATCAAATTTGATGTATAGATCTGCTCTGTGGGGGTGTATAAAGCCATCCCCTACATCAAGATCAACCTCAATCTCTGTGTTGGGTTGATTTAAATTTGCAAATGTCCTCCTGTTTGGAGGGAATGATTGTAGCTCATAACTCTCAATATTTTCCATTTTTTTCTTGTATGTATTTTTATTTAAATATTAATCTCTATGATTGCAGTTGTTGTGGCTCCAGCAAAATCAACTAATTCTTCTTTTTCATTAGTGACCATCAACTCAATGTAATCTATTCTATTATGGCACACAGGAAAATATAACGTTGGTGATGGAGTGTAGATGATTGGCTCCATAAATTCAGAATTAGGTTTGAATGTTGCAATGATGCCAGTTTGTTTGTGAGTGCCTATGCCATTTGATTTGGTGATCATACCCTCGGCCACATTACAGTGAATATTCAGAGTCTCTATGGCTAAGAATTTAGGTATATTAATAGCAGTGTGTTTGATGGCCGCTTCAAGTTTTGTGTTGTTCTCAAAGCCTAACAGCTCTCCTATAGTACCCAGATCCACTGTTTCTGTAGCAGATACAATCTCTACTCTGTGAGTGACAGAATTTTGAGTTAATACTATACCTCTGGGTAATTGAGCATTTAAAGTAGACAGATTATACTGCCCTGGAGTGATGACAATTTTTTGATCCCCTACTGCAATTGTGTTGTTGTGGTGTGTAATATTGGGGATCAAGTACATGCCATAAAATGCTCTGAGAGCTATTGTTTTGGGATACACTATATCATCATGTAATCTAAGTTTCAATATTGAATTTTGGCTGGTGAGATGGAATACCCCCATGATGTTTTAAATACCACAAGGCTTTTTGAAAATTTTCAATTGATGGTTTATTTATTTGAGACATATATCTAAGAACAGATAAACACAAATGTCCACAATTAACATCTTTGAAGTTTTGAACACGGGCATTATTGTAATAAAGATTAGCTGATTTTAGATATTTTACTAAATTTTCAGGTGGAACACCTCCAAATGAATCAAACACAAATGCCTCATGTTTTAAATATTTAAGATAACAAATCCAGTGAGTGCCCTGATTTTTGTACTTATCCAAATTAACAATGCCACACTCTTTGTTGAGTGGTTGCTCTGGCAAAGAATCAGACATGTACACACCTCTAATCAAGCCACTGGGCATCAAAAATTTTAAAGCTTCAATATCTTGGTTTGTAAGCGGCTCTTGTTTTTTTTAAACTTATTCATGGCTCTCTTAACACCTTTGCCTTGTTTCTCTATGGCCAGGTTATGGCGCTTCAATTCATCTAATTCTGCCCTATTCTTCTTGGCATCTATTACTGTTTTTGCTATGGCAGCTGATCCCCCAGCCAAGCTCCCAACAGCCCCAAGTGCTGCTAAGATGGCCGGGATAGTAAATATGAAACCCCCTACATGTGATTTTTTTCTAGATTGTTGTAATTTTTTTAATTGGGGGGTACTAAGTAACAATTTCATACCATGGCCCCTGGCAAGACAAGAGCTTTTTTTCTTGCGCTGCTTTTTGGTTAAAAGACTATCAATAGTTTTAAGAGATTTAAGACCTGCATAAGGTATCTGATACATAACACCCTTGGCCTTCATTGTAGGTTTATTATATACATATTCACAACCCCCACCCCAGTTTTTGTTTGGTGTTCATAGCTATGGTAGTTCCCAATGCTGCTATTTTTTCACTTAAAGAAGCATCTTTGCTTACAAATCTACCAAATGCAGCCTCTTCTAATTTCTTGTCTGCAACATGTCTCTTGTCAAGATCAGAATGTGTGTTGTATGCTATGTCATGGTCTCTACAAGCAGCATCTAGGGGATTAACACCAGGATCACCTCTGTTTAATCTATGGTCCAGTTTTGTCCCTGGACCACAATACTGATAGCCTGGAATGTGTAGTTCAAATGGCAGCTTGTTTATAATGTCATTAACCAACCCCCGACCCTCAGAGATATTCCAAAATTTAGGTGGTAGAGTATTAATAATTTTTATAAGATATCCAATCCCCTTAGTGTCATTCACTATAAAATTAGACAATTTTGTGCTTATCATGTCCATAACTCCAACTTTTTCATTGTAAAAATTGTGGTTGCCAGCATTTTCCTCCCCAGCTATCACCAATAACCTATCTACAAGTTTCCTGACATCATCAACCCACACAAATTCTTTAGGCAGGGTGTTGTATTGTTTGATTCCACTGCCAGTCTTCATCTGTGACCATATGGGCTTGATTAAATTATTGTATTTTGCTCCACTGCTAGACTTGACTCTTTTTTGTGTGGGATCATTGTTCTGGTATAGAGCATCTGATTTTATTAATATTTCTTTGTAATGCTCATAATCTTGATCTGTATAGCTGCCAGGCCTTTTCCTAGTCATCAGTTCCCACAATCCAGGTGTTCCAGGATATTTAACAAAACCACCTTTTTCTCCAAGATGAGATTCTGAATATACAATTATATCATCTCCCATAAATGTTACTCTGAAATTGCCAATTCTATGTATGATGCTACCATCATGCTCTGTGTCAGCATATAAGCCAAAAACCTCATCTTTGTTGTCTTTAGGTGTGCTTAAATATTTTTGAGCAAGAAGACCCAATTCAATAGGATCCTGAGTAGCTTCAATTCTTCTAGGAGCAACAGGACTAGGTGTATGAATACTAGAAAGTGGGGTGAATGGATAATCTAATATGTTCCTAGCAGCTACAGGTACAAGCTCTGTGATCAAATTTTGATTTTGCTCTGTAACAGTTTTGATATTTTTACCTAATTCACTAATAGCATCAATAATAGGCTGTTCTGTTTGCTTGTGTTTTTCATAAATTCCTCGGTTCTCTGATTTCCATCCCTTAAATCTTTTTACAAGATAATCTTTTAATTTAAGATCATCAATGATTGGCCTTTTCATGGTTATTTATATATGTTTCAATGTCTAGAAAATTGTTGATTTTATTTCTGTATTTCCCACTATTGGGTTTTCTTGTCATATCAATTGTGACAAACCCATAACTGTCCTGCTTCCAGCACCCACTGCAAATCTTAGAAAAATCATTGTAGCTCAAGTCCCCACCTACATATTCATCATGTATGTGTTTGAGGTTGGTATGGTCTTGATGAAACACACATATAAAATTGCTGTTGTCTCGGATCAGCTGCTTGGGTATTTTTGAAAAAGTCTGTGCCAGGTAGAAGCAATCAATGTTTTTGTGTCTGCCCTGTGTAAAGAAATTTCTAACCTTGTTTTGATTATCCAGTATAATGTCATCAAACACAACAACAGAGTTATCAAGACATTCATGGAGTGGCTTAACATCTGATTCAAAAGTGGCAATATCCAGTCCATCATAAAGCTTCATCAGCTGCTGATATTTTAATTGTTCCAAGCTCTTAGAGAAGACATACAAGTGCCTGTTTTTCCAGTCTAACCAGTTGGGTGCCAATAAAAAATTATCAATCATTAGTGTAGTTTTACCACAAGCCGATGGCCCAACAATAAGACATCTAATGTTATCAGGTAGCAACTTCCCATTTCTCTTAATCTGCTGTTCAGGTTCTGGCAGCCTCTTTATAACATCCCAGGTGCTCATATTATCACTTTGTTTGCATCGATCCAGCTGTGTTCTGGGAGTCCCAGCCATTTGACAAATAACTTGTTGCCTTTTCTGCGGATGATTTTTTCTATGAGATATGTATCAGGCTGTTTAGTTTTGTTGAGTTCTTCTTCATAGAACCTGCCTTTGAGAATTTCTCCTCGGTGGTCTTTTATTATATATGTGTTAAGGGTCCCAGGTTTAACTTGAACCACTGTAAATAATTCAGTGCTCCAGTTTCTTGTAAAACCTCTTTTGAATAAGTGCTTATATTTGCTGATTCTTACTTGATCACCAATCTTGTATTTGGCTTTTCTTGTTGTTGGCTGGTATCTAGGATAATAAACAGTGCTGATCAATTTTTGCTCATCAGATGAAGTTACTTCAGAGGGTTTCATGTTGATTGTGGAATGGACCGAGTTGTTATATTTTTGTAGAAGTTCTGGAAGAATATTAATCCATTTATAATTACCTTGAAGTGTAAATTGTTTATACATATGATTTTTTAGGGTTCTGTTCAATCTCTCTACAATTGAGGCCTTGAGATCACTGTAACTCGAGTAATGTTGTATTGCCTGGCTTTTAATAAATTGTTGGAACACTGAATTATAAAATTCTTTGCCATTATCTGTTTGCAAATAGCGCGGTGATCTTCCACTCTGATTGATGATTGTCCTGAAGGCTTCTGTAACACATTTTCCAGTCTTGGATTTGAGTGGCACAGCCCAGGCAAATTTTGAAAATGTATCTATGACAGTGAGTAGATACTTGTAGCCCTTGTTGATTTTGTCTAAGTTTTTCAGCTGTCCACTTGCCATCTCAATCAAGTCGCTCTGCCATAAATCATCTATGCCTTTTGTAACTACTGGCAGTCTCTTAAAATTATGTCTGGCTTGTCTGTGTAATTCATCAACAATAATTTGTCTAGACATAATATGTAAACAAGAATATTGCAACTATAGGGTGTTCAGCAGCTGATACTGCAGGATTTTCTAAATACAGTTTGTCTCCTATTTGTATATTAAATTCCAGAGAGCTATCATCTTCAGCATAAGATGTTTCTAATGTATTGGGATCCTCTAACTCTATACTGGTGATTTTTGGTTTGTTGTCAGCATTTGTTATTGATAAGGTAGGATAGTGGTGTGCCTGTGGTTGTAGCCAATATTTGATCTTGATTGGTCTAAGTGTGCCCCCAACAAAAAACTGGTAATACAATTGTGCAGGGGACAGCATATATATTTTGCCACCTGGTGTAAATGGTGAATCATATTCTTTGTTGGGGATGCTGTACAATTCAAGAATTACTGTATGTTTAGGATTCTCGATTATGCCTGTTATTTCTTTTTCTGCTGTAAGCAATCTACTTGTTACAGATTCAAGGTGCTCATTGATAGTCCTAACAATCTCATCGTGCCCCGGCTTGATTCTTATGTCCACAGCAAGTTTCTTGTATTGTTGCACAATTTCTTGTAGCTGGGTGGCAAAAACAGACAAAGCATTTGCTTGATTGGATTCCATGGTCCCTAGCTGTTGCTTGATATTAGCTACAATTTGCTGTAAATTTTCAACAACTGCCAATTTTGAATTTTGAGCAGTAAGATCATGGACTTGTCTTCTGATATCCTCAAACAGGGCATGCAGTTCATTAATATGTTGATTAGTTGGTAGAGTGGCCACTGTCTGAGTAAGTTGTTTGATCTCTGTCTGGATATTCTTGATATCTTCTGATTTCAATATGCGATTCACTGCTCTCTTAATATTTTTAAGTTCCTGTGATGTAGGCAGATTTCATACAGTATTTTGCAAAGATTCAAGTGCCAATTTCACATCATTTAATTCAGAAGCATCAACCACACCACGCATAGCATCTTGGAGCAGGGCTATATCTGCCTGAGTAGGTGTTGATTGTTGTAAAATTTCAAGCTTTGTTTGGATATCATCGATCAAGTGATGAAAATGAGATAGCTCAGATTCAGTGTTGAGGTTTTCAAGTTTTGTGATCTGTTGCTGGACACTGGCAAGGGTATCTACAATACCAGGCAGGCGGGATTCTAGAGATTCTTGTACATTTGTCAAATCACTTTGCACTGCTGCTATTGTACCCTCAAGATGGGTTATGGTACTTTGAATTTTTCCAAAATCTTCATGTTTCAAGTTGCAGCTTGATGTTGGCAACACTCCGAGTTATAGCACTCAAAGCATCAGAAGATGGCAAGTTGTTCATAAAATTTTCAAGTGTCTCAATTTTTTCTTTAACCTCGGCTATGGCATTGTTCAATGGGTCCAGATTAGGTATTTGGAGTGATTGAATCTGTTCTTTTAGAGTGGAAATCACTAGATCAAAATCTTCTTGTGATTTTATGCTTTTGACAATTGTTTGGAGCTGTGTCTGGACATTATTTATCTGCTCTTCCAATTGTTGTTTCAATTGCTCAGAGTTGGTGGCCTGGGTCTTAAATTTGGCTTGAAGAGCTGCCACAGCTTCTTCTAAACTTTGAAAATTATCTAATGTAGCCAAATCAGTATATTTCTGAAGCAATAATTTGAGTTCAGAATCAATTTTAAGAAGAGGGTCCATGCATTGTGATTGTAAATTTGTAATTTCTAGTTGAAGACTGGCATTGAGTGTGGTTTGTAAAGGTTGTAAATCACTTCTTAATTTTTTGACTCTGACATCAAGCATCAGAATCTCATCACTGTGATCTTCATGCCTTGTATTGCCAAATATATCATTAGGCATTTTGTTTTATTGGGTATTTATTATTGAATATCTAATTCTTAATTCTATAAAAAAAGGTATAAGCTTGTCATAGGATCCAGGGACCTCAATATATAAGCAGTCACCAGCAGAAACAGTATAAACAGTGCCAGAAATCATGTTTGAGTGCTTAATTCTATAAATATTTCTCCCTACTGAAATCTTGACATCACCCTCAGGGGTTGTAATAAATTGTAATTGACCACCTACAGGTAATTGGTAATGATTTAAATTATTGTTAAATATGTACAATATTTTACCTGTTTCATCATCAACATCTGTAAGTATGCTGTTCAGATGAATAATTAACAAAGCACTTAGTTTAGATATTATATCAGAAGAGGCTTGTGGTGTTGGCAGGTCCATAATAGCCTGTTTTTTGAACCCAAATAAGTTCATAGGCATGTTTATTTATTTCAAATCATGCTCTGTAATTGGGCATTGATTGCCATTTTTCAAATCACAATGACCCCATGGTAAAGTATGTATGCCACATGATAAAATGCATCTCTTATCATCATGTGGGTCCAGAGCCACTTTTCTTACAATATTGCTAGTCAACAAGTGATCCACACTCTGAATTCTGGATTCTGTTGTTCTGATTGTGCTACATGATTTGAGGCAATTTTTGTAATCTTCAAATTCAAGCTCTTTGTCTACAGTCACTCTGCCAATGCCCTTGGCCTTTTTGGCAACAGCACCACTACATGTTTCAAAACTGTACATCTTGGCCCTTAACCCAGCAAATACCACAATAACATCACCAAGTGTCTCATCTTTTAACTTGCCAGGCACCTTTTTGTTGTGGGGTTGAATTTTTGAATGTTCACTGGTATCAAAATATTCAAGCAATGCAGGCTGTGTTATATCTTGATAAACATCTTCTGTTTGAATATCAAGAACAAAACTATCTGTGTCCATGTACATCAGTTTTACACGATCCTTATAAAAAGGCTTCAACACATTATAAAACAATTTTAACATGTGTAATTTGGCAATTCCAATATCACAGCCCCTACATAAATAGGCTTATCAAACTTAATCTTTGTTTTTTTCATGTTGAAAAGTGCCATATTCTCATCATAAATTCTTCTGTAATTGAAGTTGGGCTTTGCTATCAATTTTTTGCTCCGGCTGGGGTCAGTAATTATTTTAACATCAGTATATTTTCTGACATTTTCTATTGTTTTGCCATACACTGAATTGATCATCAATTTAAACAAGGTCTTATCAAATTGGCTCATTGCAGATGTTCGAAGCTCTGTGTTTGTATCAATATATGGCTTCAACCATCTTGAGTGCCTGAACCTCAAAACTTTTCCAACTTTGGTCACTTGAACACCATGATGCATCAGGAACTGGAGGTTTTTGTAATATATGACATAACCCTGTTTTGGCTCCAGAGTCATCATCAATTTCTTCTGTTTAGAGCCAGGTGAGCACTCAACCTCAGGAATTGGGGGCAGATCAGAAAATGTGTTGTGTAAATTATCTGGAATTGTCAGATCAACCTCTAAGAAGAGGCCATAGTCACTGTCATCAAAATCCCTAAGATCTTCAATATTGAAATCTTCAAACCACTCAAGCCCTGCATATGGCAGTTTATCCATCATAGCATAACCATACAGGCTGTTGGCATCCACATACAGTATATAATTTGATGGCAGTGCTGGATCATAATCAGGAATATATTTGTTATTTGCTCTGGCATATCTCTGAGAACATTGCACCATGCCTCCTCTTATACATTGCTCCATAAACAGATACATGTCTTGATCTTGGATCAGATCCAATTGCATTTTAGTGTTCAAAAACATTGCAGACCATGCTAGGCCTGGAGCACTGTAAAAATACATTGGATCCAGCTTATAATTTTGCATGGAAGTTTTTCTAAATGCCTGCAGTATATCAGCTAAGAGGGTCACATCAAGTTTTAAATATGCATTGTGATAATCACCAAATGTCTGGCATTTTAAATTGTTCCACATCAACTGGGCATGGTGATAATCATCATCAGTGATTCCAGATGCTCTGATTTTGCTGTAAAACTCTTGTTGTGGTGGCAGAGAACACTTATCAAATTTAGAAAAATCTGTAACATAGTCATATGGATATACACCCTTCCGCCTAATTAATTTCAGGTCCTGATTTGGAAACAAAGCACATGTGATTTTGAATTGATCATCAGATAATTGATTGGCCAGTGTAGCCAGGCTAGCCGATAAAATTCTGTATGAATCAAGCAATCTTAAGTGAATAGGAACACCATTAACTTTAATTATTTTGCTAATAGCAATATATTTTTCATCATTTTCTGCTAAAATATTTAAATTCTGCTTGTCAAACCCCTCGTATCTGATCAGATGATGGAAATCATAATTGGATGCTCCATGGCAAAATATGGGAACAAATTTTGGTCTCTGGATCTTAATATTACAGCTATTACACAGGGCCATTAAGAATTTACCATCTGTATGGGAATGGTGATGTACCTTGATATTTGTATCTGAAAATTCAGAATCACATACCGGGCATTTTTCTGCATTGTTGAAATCTTCAATCTGTTTCTCTGTTAAAGGCAACATAGGTTTTGATTTTAATAAGACATTAGATGCTATGTTATGGCACTCATTTTCTATTCTATGTGCAAATTCTTTGATGGCATCTGGTCCCATGTATAAGTGTGGTTCACTAGCTACACCATCCCGTATAATTATATAACAAAAGCTAGAAGGTTCATGTAACTGGTATGGTGTAATTGAAGATTCATCAGGATCTGGGCTACATAATGCAAGGGGTTTGAGGTTTGATTCAAAATCACAGACTATATATGCTGGGTGTTCCAACAAGGCTTCAAATTTTTTGAATTTGGCATTTTCACTTGGATTAGGCATAAGCATATGAACAGGGTTATGGTTGCCACAGTATTTCAGATGCTCAATTAACTTGTTTTTAGCAATTTCTGTATTCACTTCCCGAACCCCATTTATTATTTTTTGACCATCAAATACAGTCAAACATCTTCTGCACAACTTGAATATTGTCTTAGATTTGTCTAATTGTTTTCTGACTAAAGCTTCAAGATTATGTATCAGAGTGTAATGCTGTGTGTCATACCCTTCAATTAAGAGCAGATCAATCGGAACAGCAGAATCATCATCAAATATACTGATTCTGAGAGGTGCTATCAAGCAATTGCCATGGCCAGTAGAACAAATAAATACATTAATAGATAATTGTTTACCATTGATATCCCGGGCCTTTTTTTCAAATTTATCAATATTCTGAACAGACATTGGATATTCTAAACCCTCCATTGCTTCATCAAAATTCTGTTCATATTGTTTATAATAACTTATTCTCTGAGGAATCCTTGAAACTGGAAACAAAGCAGCTAAAATACACCACAAAAAGCATTTCTCATCATTATTTTCTATATTAACCACGGCTCTTTTGTTTTTAATATTGGCAGGTAATGGCAGATATGTAGATCCTTGTAATGGGCTGAATTCAGAAATATTAACATAGAGCTTGTGTGGAGAACCGCATAGGCTCCATCCAGACTCTTTTCCAGCAAATTCAGAGTGTTTAATATTCAATTGATCTATCAAACTGCTTATTATTTTGTCTGAATTTGTATTTGAATATACAGGTACAGTTTCTGTTATGTGGGGCTGTGTAAATTTTGTGCCATTTGGCTTCTTATATTGTGTAAACAATTTGAGGGACAGCTTATAAGAGCCATTTTGTGCATTTAGAATTGCCTGCACATCAGAATTTATACTGTTCAAAAAATTCTTAATGCCACATCTTGGCTCTGATACAAACCGGTAATCCCTTAATTGGCCATTAAAACTGCTATGGATAGGTGGTGCATAGCGTGGCTGCTTTGCTGCTCTAGCATTAACAGGTGCTTCATGCTTCCTTTTCAGACCAGATGTAGATGGTTGTGAGGGCAATATTGATGACTGTACATAACAAGTACATTTATGCCTTTTGTAATATGCCTTGCTTAATATTTTATGACATCTTGGGCACAATTTAGTAGCTTTTCTGTATTTCTTAGGCTCACAAATATGCCGGTGCCTAGACCAATTAGAACTAGATATATTTTTTTTGCATTGATTGCAATATTTTTGATTTGGCATTTTTATTGTTTATTTATATAAAATTTCCTGGTCCAAAAAAACAGAACTATGGACAATATACCAAAACAATTATAACAGCAGTTAGTGGCTGAGCTGATGCTTTTATACCCAGACAACAGCAATAACTAGGCTCTGGTGATCCCCAATATAAAATAATTTTGCTCTTTTATGCTGTTGTATAACACTCTTTACCAGGTTTCAGATCTGGGAGCTATCAGTTGTATATCAACTAGCAGTGAATATTCTCAAAATCTCACGTGTGGAGATATTATTTTGCCACATGTATTTCAATCTTACAAATTTTATCAGGACTCAAACCCAGAGTTCTTGTTTACAAGGCAACAATATTAACATTTTGCAATCAGGGGAGGCCTCACATTTTACCAGGATTCAAACCCAGAGCTCTTGTTTACAAGGCAACAATATTAACACTTTGCCATCAGGGGAGGCCTCACATTTTACCAGGATTCAAACCCAGAGCTCTTGTTTACATGGCAATAAGCCATGGGACTATGTCCACATTTTATTGAGTATGAGAACCCAGAGCTCTTGTTTACAAGGCAATAAGCCATGGGACTATGTCCACATTCTATTAAGCATCAGAACCCAGAACTATATCAGCTAAATACAATTCAAAGTTGGACTTTGAAATGTGCAATGAATATTCTGTAAGTCTCACTCGGGTATATATTATCAGGGCAAGACAAAACCTGAATTGGATTCAGACATATATGACAACACGCAAGAGGCCAATGTTCTGACATGATGGCATGTATAGAGAATTTTCCCTGAAAGAGCACAGTGTAGATTTTATCTCTTGCATGCAAGCATATAAAATCTCCCAGGCGTGGATGATTTATTGCTGGCCGGGACATGAAACTGATCAAAGATTAGAAAGAACATGCATGCCTGCTCTTGTCCTATTGTATTGATTTGTAAGTTGTAGAGGAAGAGAATATAAGCATTTTGCCCTAGTTTTAAGTATAGTCAAAACAATATCAAAAGGGGCATATTTTTGACAAGTTTATGGACAACAAACTGAGAGATGTAGCTTTTACACACATGGGCAAATCTGTCTGAGGGGGATTCTTCATTTTCTACACTAGAATTCAAAATTCTTGGGATTTAAATATGTACACACATGGCCGATTGGGGCATAATCCCCCCTTAACATTATTTTGAGTGTAGGCAAATCTGTCTGAGGGGGGTTCTTCATTTCTACACTTAAAACTATGCCAAGATGCTCATATTCCCTATTTCTTCAAGTGTACACACATGGCCGATTGGGGCATAAGCCCCTCTTGACATTGTTTTGAGTGTAGGCAAATCTGTCTGAGGGGGTTCTTCATTTGTACACTTAAAATTATGCCTAGATGCTCATATTCCCTATTTCTTCAAGTGTGATATGCTCCAAGATGCTCATATTCCCTATTTCCTCAAGTGTGATATGCTCTTAATCATAGGAGCTCTTCTTTTCTACAATTTTTGTGCTTATATTATTGTATTTTATACTACTGTGGCCGAAGGTGGGGGTGATGTGATCAGCACCAAGCCTCTGGCCACCTTTACCCCCCCCCCCCCAGAGTTTCTTCCAGGTATCCACTTTATACAATGCTGGGTGAGCGTCGGAGCCCTTTGAACAGGTAGGAAAAAATCCCGGATCTCCGCCGCCGGGGATCGAACCTCTCTCTTGCATGGTAGTCAGATGCCCTAACAACTGAGTCTGTGCAGTTCCTTTTCGATTCATTGATTTGGTTTATTTTACTTCACTTTTCTGCCACTTTTGGCTAATCGCGAAGATGGTATGAACGATGATATGACGATTTTGATGAAGGGACACTCACAAAGAACACCCATACCAGGCCCGGGATTAGAATCCGGGACCCCTGGCATTGTGGCACAGTGTGTTAACCACTCCGCCACGGAGATCGGCCAATTCCTTTTCGAGTTATACATAGGCGATACAGAAATGCGTAGTGAGAACTTTGATTATAGGTAATATTTACTTTCATGAAATAACGAAGTGAAAGTGTAAATTCAACAATGATCTTGCAAGAAAATATCCGGATTTTAAATGGATGGAAGAAACGAATGGTGGCTGTTACATTCCCCTGCTGTTGAAAGAGTGCTAGAATTGTTCCTGGCATTAAAATCATATTTCTTGAAACTACCTAAAATTTTAATTCGGTTTTTGGAAATACGTTAAAATAAATCTTACTTGTTACATTTGCATTCACTTGTGGGGATATTTCATTCTAATATCCAAGAATTAGAAAAGGAGTAAAATTATGTGCTTCAAATTGTAGATATTCTTTGTCATTTGTTAAATAACACATTAGGAGGTTGCTTTCTTTGCTTTGGTAAGAGGAAGTTATTGAAAGAGATCACTTGAAAAGTATCTGTGAGCAAGGAAAGTATGTGTCTGGTCACCCTATATACAGGGTGGGGCATGAACAGTTGACACATTTAATCTTTGAACAGCACTTTTATTGTAGAAGGGAAGTGAATAACACCTGATATACAGGTAACTTGGTCCTTGCAAAATACACTGCATTACATCACATGTTCAATGTGTACCCCATGGCGGCGTACAACTTCTTCCAGGCAAGTAGACATGTTTGTGACTACTTTCCTGCACAGATCTTCATGAATTTCACCACACAAGTACACCATCCGGGCACGTATGTCCATAGGAGTTTGAGGCCGTAAAGGGAACAGTCTCTCTTTCAAATAGCCCCACAGAAAAAAATCGCAAGGATTAAAATCTGGGCTTAAGGGTGCCCAAAGGAATCCATCACATCATGATGGCTCTGTGGGTACCTGTGGGACATCCCGCGTACACCGAATATTCTCCACAGATAATCCAGTACATTGTTCACGGTATGAGGTGTGGCCCCATCTTGCATAACCCACTGGGTGTTTATTGGCAGATTAGTGGCAAGAAGATGAGGCACAAATTCATTCTCCAACATACCCATCGTGCCATCATGATGGATTCCTTTGACCACCTTTAAATCCTTGCGCTGGGGGATACTTGAAAGAGATACTGTTCCCTTTATGGCCTCAAACTCTTATGGACATGTGTGCCCGGATTGTGCAGTTGTGTGGTGAAATTCATGAAGATTTGTGCAGGAAAGTTGTCAGGAACATGTCTACTCGCCTGGAAGAGGTTGTATGCCGCCATGGAGAACACATTGAAAATGTGATGTAGTGCATTGTATTTTACAAGGACCAAGTTACCTGTGTATCAGGTTATTCATTTCCCTTCTACAATAAAGGTGCTGTTCAAAGATTAAATGTGTCAACTGTTCGTGCTGCACCCTGTAGAACTGTATTGTGTACAGGTATTAGTAAGTTAGTTTTATTTCATGTGTTGTAATTGTGTATGTCATTGTGGCACTTAAATAAATTGAATATTCGAAAAGACACATTGTTACATGTCACTTATTTTTACACTCTAGAATTTACAGCATACTCTTAAAAGTTGTCTTAACAGGAGAAAGTAGTTTTTAAAAATTATTTTGACTCACTTTTCCATGGTTTTAGCAAGCGTTTGCCCAACGTTAGACCAATTTGAATTTGCCAACCAACATAAACCCAATCTTCTCCATGTAAAAACTGAAGTTGGTTGGCCCAACGGTTCTGGTTACTTCGTTTGCACACTCTGTATTAATAACACTAGACATACCAGATTAAAAAATATTGTGTTCACTTTTCACTTTCTTTTGTAAGCACCACTTGCACTATGTATTTCACCACAACACTAATACCGCACAGGCATGAAAGGAAAAGAGACCAGCACTACATTATGGTAGCCAAGAACATACTACTTCTAAAGGTGAATAAAAGTATCTATCTCTAAAGGTGAATAAAACTATCTGTCTCTAAAGGTGAATAAAACTATCTATCTATCTACCCATGCTGGCTGCAAACTGAGAAACAAGGATGCTGATTTCAACTGTCAATATCCTCCACTTGAATTTCAATGGGGCTCTTCATTGCCAAACTTTTCTGCTAGAGGCACCTGTTGTGTCCGTAAACAATTTTGTTTGTCATCTGGTTGCCCTAAGCTTTACATTGGAGCACAATAGGATGGCTATTCAAACGTTATTTTCAACGAAGGTAAGAATTTCTTGTGTAAATCTATAACAAAAATGTGTTTAGCAAACCTTTAAGACTACGTAGCAAGTCAAAAGTTTCTGAAAATTACGTTCACCTGAACGTTAAAATCAATATATTTAAGTGCCACGACAGGGTAGCTCAGAAGGGCTAAACATAGTATGATTATGCACAAAGAGCACTAAACTTGACGTAATTTTTGTCGTCCCTAGCTGCCATGGGTCTATAATACAAAAATTTGGATTTTTACACTAGGCTTTTATGTTTCCTCTTGTTGCGACTTGCGAGTATGTGTAATTCAATGGCAGGAGTAGGAATCGGTTGGTTGGTTGGTTGATTTGGTGTTTTAAGTCCACTTTATGCACAGTAAGG
The DNA here is from genome assembly GCF_977018435.1 of Lepisma saccharinum. Classification (NCBI taxonomy): domain Eukaryota; kingdom Metazoa; phylum Arthropoda; class Insecta; order Zygentoma; family Lepismatidae; genus Lepisma; species Lepisma saccharinum. Next base: position 18,358,181 of record NC_139242.1, on the reverse strand, counting down.
CTAATTGGGACTGGACCTACAGTTTAAAGTGGGATCCGAACCACTATGTGCCTCCACCGGGTATCAAACCTGGGACCCCTTGATTACAAGGCAACAACGCTACTAGTAGGAATCGGAGAAACTTACTAGATTACAATGAAAAAATGTATTAAGTGAGTAAGCGCATGATACACTATGCCCTATCTGATAACTTAATATTAACATATGTTTTCTTCTTTGTATTAAGCAGACATTTTCCCCTCGTATTTTCGTCCCTTTTGTTTTGGGTTACAACAGTTTTAAAATTTTGATTCCTGTAAATAAGAAAGCCCTAGAGGTTGCGAGACATGACACAGAATATAAAATATTTTTTTGTAATAACTATTATTCTCAATAAATGTGTATGTACAAAATATAGAACCATATTTACTAGCCATGAAGAAAAGTATGATATCACATAATAAAAGGAGTCAGTTATTAATAACCACTATAAAATAAATGTACAGTCACGTGGAATTATTATATACCAGATTAACAAGAATAAAGCTCTAAAATTGTGAAAATTGCAAGTGACGTAAACAAGTGCTGTGCAAATTTTAAGGCTTTTTGGAGTTCCGATATCTTTTCTGTTGTTGACGATCGTCTTTTTAAAATTCTTAGTTTCACAGCACCGATTATTTATCTATCATGTTCCAACATAATTTCCGAGGTTAAGATAAAATTAAACTTGCAATTTAATGTAACAGCAGCAAGTTCAGCATCAAATTCCCCATGTATTTAAATGGGAGAATAATTGCCCATCAAAAGCGTGGGGACACAACAGGGGTGCTGCAAACAATAGTGCACTCCCATTGGATCAACATTTTCTATTGAACAGAATAGTTTGCTTTGGCCAGGCCCATTGTTGCCATTCAAAATGTTTACATTAGTTTCTTCGAAGAACAATAGTTTATTTTCTTATTTACTTTAAATAGTAATTATAGTGCGGTATACAGAAAATTCCAAGGTACAGCACTTTTTATCCATACCCATTTTATGTAAAGAGTAAAGATTAAAAAAAAAAAGATAAAGCACATAGCACCATACCATGAAGACACATTTATGGAATGTAGGTTAGGACTTAGGGCCCACACAATCTCGATCGTGGCCATTTTGTGGTGATGTGATCAGTACCACACTCTGGCCACCTTTACCCCCCTCCCAGATACACATTGATTTGAGGCTGGGTAAGCATGAGCCCCAGAGCTGCTTTATGTAGGGTCAAGTCTGGTATAATTCTGACCTTAGATTGCCCCCTTCCAGGAATCGAACCCAGGTCTCCCATGTGGCAGTCAGATGCCCTACTGACTACACCTCCATGTTTATTATATTTGAGCACTGTTACCTGCAGGCCCATACCCAGAACCTAGGATAGCCTTGTTGCACCCCCCTCCCCCCAAACCCTGTGAATGAATAGCATATCCTGGTCATGAAACCTACAAGAACAACTGGGAATTTGTCATACTGAACAAACATCACCCCGTGCTTGGGAAATCCCCCACCTCTGCTGACGCATGTGGGAGTGAGGCCTGCCAGTCGGTATATAGACCTTCACCCTCAAGGGCTGTTGCGCCACAGGTAATTATTATTATTCCTACAGCTGTCTCATTGTCACCATGTTAAACCTCAACGGTCAACCAAACAACCCCCCCCCCCCAGCCAACATTTTCCAATTCAAGCACTGCAGCAAGGTCTATCAAATATGATAATACTTGTGTTGTGGACTGTGCAAGATTCGAAGTTAGGACAATCGAAACATTTTTTGAATATAAATATGTTCATTCATCATTAATGCAATATATGTCACCAGTGGATTTAATCCAAGATGTCGTTTTTAATTTATATTAATAGGGTTTTAATTGATTTTAATTAAGTATCAAGGGGGATGCTATTGTTAATTAATTAAGAGGAGAGTGTAGGGGAGGGGGCAGGATATGAGTCATGGATGACTCATGCAGTGGCGGTACTTGGAGTTATTGATTTTCAATTAAGTGTACAATAGTTACTAATATGGAACCCGTTTTTGGCCTATTGAAACCCAATTTATGGATTTTACATACGCAAGGATGAGTCACGGATGACTCATGCAGTCGTGGGTGCTTGAAGTTAATAGGATTTCAATTTGAATTAGTGAACAATATTTACCAACGAGGAGTCAGTTTTGGCTATTCTAAACCAATTTATGGCATTATGCAAGGCTTGCAGTCGGCGATGACGTAATGAGGCACCATTTTGTGTCGGTGGTCTCATACTGCAAATACAATTTGTATAATTGAGGATCTGGATTTATCCAGAAAATGTTACATGATGAGACCTGGGTAGAGGCTAGGAAATATTAACCAATGAGAGAAGGTTTTATTAAATAAATCAACGTATCAGAGAAGAGCAATGAAAAATAATATTCATACCGAGGGGCTTTTTGTCTAAGAATCTATAAATAATGAGCGGAAGGCGAACCAGACCAATAGTGTTCTCAAGTGTCTGTCTTGGAAGATATACTGATTTTAGTGTGATTGAGTTGTTGCAGTGCAACTAAGGGTTTTCAACTTGGCAAGTATTTTTGTGTACTATATTTTATTTTAATTTTGGGTTCATGACAGTGGAAGAGGCTTGAAATGTAACATTTTAAGAGTTTTTTACTGCCATGGAAACAAAGTTTAAGTGTTTTACATTATTTTTTTGAAAATATTATACAAAGAATAGTAGAAAATAACACTAACAATATGTATTGTTATTGTTCCAGGTTCTCTCAGGACATAAAATCAGGGAGAAGCTATTCGAGAAGCAGATGTGAAGAACTCTGCAAAGAACTGAAGTGACGATAATTATTTGATTGGAAGAAACTAATAGCGAAAACTGGCATTATCGAGCTTGTCACCAAGGAAATGAGTGATTTGGTGCTCCTATGTCCACGTTTCTTCGAATATATCGATAAGGATTGTGTGCTGGAGACTTTGAAAAAGTATATTCCTTACAAGTACATTATATGCTGGGGATGTTTCAAATCAAGGCAACCAACTAGCCTATGATTGTGTTGTTAAACATTTTTACGAGTGCAAGGACGTGTGCTGTAAAGATGAAGTTCAACTCTCCGATTGTTTCTTAATTTGCCAAGAGGACCACGGTGTGAATGAATGCCAGAATTGTGTTGAGTGGATGTGCGAAAGAATCCAGTGTTATTTGCAGGATCAGGATAATACAAAGCATATTTTTGATTTTTGTCTTGCTAACCATGAAGATGTTGCTGATGCTTTGAAGACACAGGAGGAATCGACGGGATACAGAGACTTCTACAGTGTGTTGTGTGAAATTTCAAATTATTTTGAACTAGCAAAGACTCTTATAGATCCTATACATAAGGCAGAGTTTGCCCATGGTTAACAAACAATATTTGTAAATATCTAAAGTGAAAATAGTAGAATATATTATTGATGTGCAAGGTTTAATATACAATAATTAATTTATATTGTGTGAGATGTGTGTCAGTTCTACAAATTTGGATACTGTGTATTATGCTCTTGTAAGTGTTCCAGAAAATTTCAAAGACAATAATGAATCCCACTGGGTGAAAGAAAATATCCATGCATTATCGTACGATACACCCCTGGGATGTGAAGTGTATTATATTGGGAGTGTAATTAGAAATTTGAACTGTCAAGGTGCAACTTTCTATTGCAAAGGAGAAGAAAAATCCAAATTTCCCAAAGATTTGTTCAATATTTATAATATTGTAGATTTGCAAAGTGCAAACTGGAGGATTGTACAAGTATCATTCTGATACCTCTCCCCCATCTGATCAAGGTTGTGCATTCAGAAATGTTCAAAGACATATCTTGGTACAATAATACCAATGTGTAATTAGTGCAAATAATAAAAGATTTGCGGAAAAATAATTGTTTTCTATGTTGATATTTAGCCTTATAGTCATTCTTTTTTCAAAGTGATTTTCAAGTATTAATGGTTTTCTGATTATATGTATCTGTTATACTAAGTTATTTTTTACTACAATCACTATATGTTTCTAAGGGCTAAAATCCACTGATTGAAGCTAAAAGCTTAGGCTGTAAAGGGTTCACTTAGCATTTTTATTGATTAATCACAAGACAATACGAACCTTACAGAGGATTGTAGATTGCCTAGGTCCACATGCCAGAGCCTTATTAGCCTGCAAGAAGCATTTATATGGGGAAATAATATTGACTTGTGACTGTTTTGCAATAATATTTAAAAAGTTGAAATAATTTTCATTAGATTACATATACAGGGTGATTCAGAATTCCTATTACACACTTCTAGGGGTTGTAGAGGGGACTTAGTAGATCAACTTTTGATAAGGAACATATGTCCGGAAATGTACAGTTTTGGTACTACACAGATGACAAGATCACATAATTTCACATCTATCGCTTCATTGTAGGACACCCACATTGACGGAGGGCGACGTCTTCAGTCACCTGATATCATGTGTGCTGCTTCCAACGTCCTCTGTTTACAATCCTTCACGTTAGTTGCTATTCAGTCATGGCTGCAGACAGTTTGCTGTTTACAATCCGGTGTGCTTCAACCTTCACGTCAGTTGCTATTCAGTTGTCGACGAGTACTCGCACCATTGCACGTCACATGAATGTGTCTCAGAGCAGCATCTGGCGTATTCTTCATGACCAGCAGCTTAACCCGTATCACCCCCAGAGGGTACGGCAATGGGTTCGCCAGATTTTGTACCACATGTCAATTACTGTGCATGGTTTCCACACCATTGTGTGGAAGTTTCCGAATTTCCTCAGCTTGTTCTTTTTACAGATGAAGCGCATTTCACCAGGGAAGGTGTTTTCAACAGTCGGAACAGCCACAATTGGGATTACGAAAATCCTCGTGACATACATTTTTATGGATTTCAGTAACGGTTTGGCGTCAATGTATAGGCTGGTATCTTCGATGGTCGTCTGATTGGACCGTACCTTCTTCCGGGCTGCCTAACGAGTCCGAGGTACTTGACCTTCCTGCAAGAAGTATTGGCGCAGTTCTTGGACGATGTGCCGCTGCACATGTGGTCCCAACTCACTTTTCCCATGACGTCCGACAACATCTCAATCAAACATACGGGGACAGGTCGCGGTGGACCAACTCCTTGGCCACCACGATAGCCAGATCTAACTGCTCTTCACTTTTTCGAATGGGGCCACATGAAAAGTCTTGTTTATGAGACTCCTGTAATGTCCGAGGAAGACCTGGTTGCACGAGTTCTGGCTGCAGCAGACACAATTCAACACACACCAGGTATTTTTGAGTGTGTGTACGCAAACATCCTTCGGAGGTACACTGTTTGCAATGAACTTCAGCGTCGCGACATCGAGCAGCTCTTGTAGTGACGCAGGTAAAGTGATAGGTGTGAAATTATGTTATGTTGTCATCTGTGCAGTACCAAAACGGTACGTTTCCAAACATGGGCTCCTTATCAAAACTCAATCTACGAAGTCCCCTCTACAACCTCTAGAAGTGTGTAATAGGAATTCTGAATCGCCCTGTATATATGGGATTCAAATCAAACAATTGATGTTCTTTTTTAAAAAAAGTTTATTTTTATTTTATGCAAATATAGAATATAACAGTTATATACATGAAAAGTAGTCTACCAAAGAGCGAAAGTCACATAGTCATTACGATTTAACTGCTGCTGGAATTCTTCCATGAGGGATTCGTGGTAAGAGAGAAATATTCGCCACTGTTCAAAGTTGCAGGTTACACCTCCTATTATGTTGCTGATTTCTACTTTTATGTATTTTCTGCACCCCTTGAAAATACGAGGGCCACTATTTATATTTTGAGCCTTGGCAACACTGATTGAAGTTAGGCACGATTTGACGTTTGCACGGAATCGTCTGGCATTATTGACCATAACGTACTTCAAATGTTTTGTCAATAGCTTGATTTGTGTTGTTTATGTTGCCTTGGAGATTGCGCGACAACAATAAAATGGAATTAACTCGTGAACATTTTCGTGCGATGATTTTTTACGATTTTCGACGTGGATTATCAAGACAAGAGTGCATCGATCAACTTACTTCCACATTTGGCGATGAAGCCCCATCCTTTGCCACTGTGAAATGCTGGTATAACGAATTTAATCGTGGCCGCCATTCGCTCACCGACGAGATTCGCGAAGGTCGTCCAAAATCAGTTGTTGTTCAAGAAAACATTGATGCTGTGCAAAACCTAATACTGCAAGATCGTCATGTGACATACTGTGAGATTGAGGCAACCATAGGCATTAGTTCCACCAGCATATATAAAATATTACATGATCATTTAGCTGTGAGAAAGGTATGTTCTCGTTGGATCCCACACAATTTGACAAAAACTCAAAAAGACGCTCGCTCGCGTCAATTGGTGCAAACAAATGCTCAATAAATACAATCGTGGTGCTTCAAAAGACGTATATAAGATTGTAACAGGTGACAAATCATGGATATATGCATATGAGCCGGAATGTAAACAGCAGTCGACTGTATGGGTGTTTCAAGATGAACCCAATCCAACAAAAGTTGTTCGCGCTCGAAGCACATCGAAACAAATGGTTGCCTGTTTTTACGGGAAAACTGGTCATGTGGCAACTGTGCCTTTAGAGGAACGTAGAACGGTCAACTCTGAATGGTACACAACAATTTGTTTGCCAGAGGTCTTCGGTCAAATACGGAAAACAAACAAACGCCGTCGGATCATTCTTCATCAAGACAATGCCAGCTGTCACACATCTCGTCTAACAACCGACTTTATGAACAGTCAAAAAATCGAATTGATGGGTCATCCACCATACAGTCCTGACTTGGCACCCAAGGACTACTTCTTGTTCCCAAATGTCAAGAATAAATTGCGTGGACAACGATTTTCGTCGGTGGAAGATGCCGTTGATGCGTTCAAAAACCATATTATGGAGGTGTCTCAAGAAGATTGGAAAAACTGCTTGGACAAATGGTTCGAACGAATACAAAAGTGTATTGACCATAAAGGAGAATACCTCGAAAAACAATAAAGCAGTTTTCAATGCCAAATTCCTGTTTTTTCATTGTTAGGCTCAAAATATAAATAGTGACCCTCGTAATGGAAAGTTCTCCGAATATGCAAATGGTTTTCGACCTGTACATTTTTGCGTGTGGGGTGTGTTTCCACGTAAGTTTCATAGATCTCATCTGATCTGTAGATGCATAACAGGTTCTCGTCATTATTTAAGATAACGTAATTTTCTTCATGGTTCAAAATCATTTTTTTTTTTGGTGAAAGTACTTCAAATAACGACATCCATGTTGAATCTGCTTTCTGCCTCCATGTTATTCTTTTGATGAGTGTCTCTGGTAGACTGCAATGCTTACAGTGATTTTGTTGTGCTTAAATACAATTTTTTTAAAAATATGCACAAAGTACTACAAAAGCAACAGAAATCATCGACAATACTTGATTCCTACGAAAAAATCAGTTTGCCTTTTATATATCCATCATTTGCTTTTCCAAGTAACTATATGTATCATAAGCACTTACAGTCCAACAATTCAAACTATATCAGGTGCTAAATGCAGCAAGAACTTTGTCTACATTTTTTTGGGGAATCCAAGTATATTTTAAACTTACAAAAGCAGATTATTCTATGTAAGTAGCCTTTTGCAGAAGACTGATGACAAAATTAAAAAAAAGATAACAGCCCAAACAGGGACTCGAACCCTGGACCAATAGGTTAAAAGCCTAACACTATACCAACTAAGCTAAGCGGGCACATGGTCTTATTTTCTTGAAAATTTGGTTATGTTAAGAAATATCCAAGCAATCAATAGTATACAAGTTTGATGTGTATGAAAGGAAAACATAAGGTTTATATTAATAATAATTATTCCAAAAGCATAGAAGACACTGTTCAAGTGTGTAACAAACTTTTTGCGGGAGAGAAAAAAAAGACTGATACACACCCTTACCCAGGGGAAAATTATTCCACCAGTCGCCCATGGGGAGAGCACCCATTGTTAGTTGCCGTGGTCAATGCTAAAGGGATTTTTTTCTCTAAAGGCTTTTACTCCCTGACTCTATTATGATATTGAAAGGTACTATAATTTGTAATGATTTGCACGTGTCACCAATATTTTATCTTGGAAAATTACATGCGCAGAGTGACAGTCGAGACAGGGTTAATAATTCTTTACCAATTATAGTTAGTTTCACTGGTAGGAGACATGCCACATACCTCACAATCTATAAATAGCAAGGAATTAAGTTATGTATCCAGGAGGGCTATGATGGGACTGTATGACTGAATAGCAAAATTAGCAGGTAAAATGAAAAACTAGAATTTTTAATAAGGTACTTTATGTTGTTTGTGGTATAAAGAGGGATATATATATATATATATATCTGCGAGAGTACAAAGATGTCATCTTTGCCTATATTTTTAAAACTGTATTTATGGTGGTTTAGATGGTTTATTTACTTTTCAAGTACCCTTTTTTTAGTAAATCAATTCTATTTTTTTTACATTTTTTAAACAAAACAATTGGTTTGTACACACAAAATGTTTATTTTCACAAACTAATCTACTACAAAGTAACATTATAATAATGCAAAGCATATAATACATATAATATTTTTTTCATTTGTTACATATCAGAGCATACTATTCTACTACAAAGTAGTGTTATTACTAACGCTTTTTTATCTCAAATATACATTTGTAAAGATTACGTTATTGATTGAAAAAAAAAAGCTTCTCCTTTTTGTTACTTTTTGGAGTTCTCGTTGCAAATAGCTTCCCAGAATCATCCACTAAAGAACGATCATGTATGTTAACAGGGTGTGAGACTAAAGAACAAATATAATCTGGTATATAGATCGGTCCCTGCCCACAAAAGTGAAACTTTTTTGCTGGGACTTCATTAAATTTAAACAAACAGTGACATACGGGATTACCGTACAACTCCCTTGTGTGTAATGTCTGTATTGACGCACCAGAAAAGTACACTTTATTATTATTTGTGACAAATTCATTTATATGCATTACTCCTTTTTGTCAGTCCTACATTTGTTTCCTCGCCATGGATCGTTGCATGTACAATGCAAAGCTGTGTTGAAGACCAGATAGCATTTTGGTGTATAATTGCATCTCAAGTGTGATATCCAGACTGTCTATTTTTGTTTCTAATGCTTGTTTGTTTCTCACAAATATTCTGTTGTGATTGGTTTGAAATAGGCCACAGACATATCCTTTGTATTTGTTGATCAACTGCTTAATTGTTTCTTTCTTTATGCACTCGAGATTTAGACACCTATGATTGTTTTATTCCTTTTCTCCATGTTCACATTCTGCACAAGTAGGGTGAGGATAATAAGCCACTATTGTTTGGGCCACAGCTTCTACGAGGCACTGCTCCCTGATTAGGCTCTCACAGCATCCACACTGAGAAAAAGTCAAGAAAACACACTTGTAAATTTTTTCTCACTATACGCCCATTCATTTGCAAATCTTTCCCAAAGAAACATATAAAGTATGTCATAGTTTGGTTCCTGCTTGCATAATACAGGAATATAATACAGTACAATCCACAACACACACACACACATTGGACAAGGAATATTGAATAACTGTTCTGTTTATACATCAGGAAATACAGTTCCGTTTAAAAAACTCTGTTACCGAAGCACTTGGGTTTTCACTAAAACTGTCCAAGTATGTGCTGTGGCAAGTCGGGTCAATGTACAGTCCAGTCAAATATATTCAAGGCCCAGAATCACAGTCTGTATTGATAATCAGGGAAGCTGGAAACTTCATATTTTTTGGTAACGTATTGTCTGTAATCACTCTAACAAAATTTTCACATAGAACACTCACTTGATGTACTATCATGGCCATGCTTATGGTATACATTTTGCAGCTGAATCAATGAATATAGGTTCTCGGCTGACGACGAGATGCTGCCTTCTTTGTAGTCTGATGTAGAGTTGTTCTCACCTTGGGTTGATGCACAAGCAGGCACAACATGCTGAATGAAACAGTAGAAACTTCCCGTACGGGTGAATGTTTCTCAGGGCGCAAGAGATTTTAATCAGTCAGTGGTTTTTCTCACAGCAGGTATATGCTGGAAAACTCATTAGAGCTGCATTAGAGCTGATTTAGGGCATCCAAGCTGCTCCAAGTTAATCACAGTACAGTGAAGTAAGGTAGAAAGGAAATGGCATTTTTCTGCATCAAAGGAATAAATGTCTGAGGCATTCTTGGTACAGCAGGGTAAAATAGTGGAAATATTGGGAAAAAATCACTTCCCCAGCATGCCAAGAGAGACTATGCACATTTTGAGTTTCCCAAGAATTTTTATTTTGTGCTTGGATAGCAAGATCTTCCCAAGTATATGGTGGTTTTATCACCCACGATCGCAAGCAATTAGAATCTGGATCCACAACAGCTATTTCTTTTAGAATATATTTCCCATGATTATCTCAAAATCGATAACTGCTCTCATATTGTGCTCTGACTTTGTGGCTGACAGTCACTCAACTGAAGGCATATTTGCTAAATCAAAATATATGCCACGGTTATTGTCAATTTGAATCAACAAATCAAATTACCGTAAATAACTCAAGTGACTGCAAAGGGGGAGTGGCGAAACAAGAGATTTTTAATGTTACATTACTGTCACGAATTAAGCCCCCCCCACCCCGTTGGATCAGTTTCGATGGTTGGTAAAAAATAAAGATATACAGAACAGATTATGCTTGATACATAGGAAAAGTTGTTAATTTTTGAGCTTGGTGAGTATTTTCTTACTATTAGGGTAGGTAAAGTTTCTCAATATATATGAGGTAGGGTATTCTTGTTCTGGCATATTTTGGAGATGTGATCAGCACCATGCTCCAACTGCCTTTTACCCCATGTACCCATTTTATTGAGGCTTAGTGATTCCTAGAGCTACTTTATGCATGAGAGTAGGCTTGAAAATTTCGATGTCAGATAACCCACAACCTTCTGTCAGAGTAAAATATTTCAGTGTTTGAAGTATGTAATGCTAATACCAACTAGATAAAGTAAACGTTTTTTTCTTGATTTCCTTTTAAGTACTTTAAAGATCTAACTACATCTCGAACTAGACTTTACAGAAACTAATCGTAGCAAGAAATCTGATTTTCTGTAATGTTGAATTTGGTGGCCATTAAGTTCATATCTAAACTTATTCAGCCAGAGTGCCCAGAGGAAGCACTTTATTATTTTAATTATTATTATTATTGAATTGGATTATGCTCATTCCTTTTCTCAATTACTTCAAACATATATTAGTTTAGTGAACCAGTCACTAGATACAAAACCTACACTTTTTTCCATATAGCAGTACAACACTACAACAGAAAACTAATGGGAACTTTTTCCTATGATATTAATATAAATTATTATTATAAAAAAATGAAATATTACAAATATTATTAAACTAAAAAAAAGGAATTAGTATCAATAACTGAAAGTTGGTATAAACAAAATTGTGATTAACTCTGTTGATCAGAATCTTACCAATATAATATGTGATGATGGGTGTCTTCCTTGTTACAATTTCTCTTACTTGACTTTAATATTATTTGGATCATGTTTCCTTTCTATCTGATGTTTACTAAGTACATAGAATGTTCAAGTAGCTGCCCTAGTCAATCGGTTCATTTACGATCCATACCATGGCACACAATAACATGTAAAATTGATAAATAATATTCTATCACTTAATTCATGGTTCACAGAAACATGAAAGTGTAATAATCTGGATAAAAGATATTGGAAACAATGATTTAAGTTACACAAAAGTGACTACAATAATCTTTATAGTGAATGTAAAATATTTGATATGTCTTTAATTGATACTGATAAATTTTTCAAGAGCTTATTAGATGTTAATTTGATCATAATTAACGAATTAGCGAAATATGTTCAATCAGCCTCTAGTACTGGAACAAAATATGACTAGTTCATGTATTTTCTCTGTTCTAAAAGATTGATTTGTTGCTTAAAGTCCACTTTATGCACAGGAAGGCTAATTGGGACTTGGCCTACAGTTTAAAGTGGGATCCGAACCACTGTGCCATGTGCCTCCACGAGGTATTTGTTCTAAAAGAATTCTTCTGTTCTAAAAGAATTCTTTACTAAGTAAAATAATTCTTCACTAAGACCCGTGTTTAACTCTAGCTTGAACAGTGAACACAAAATGCCTGACCTGTGTGTAGGAGTCAGTATAGGTGCCAATATTTTCTCTGTTGACTCGATTCGGTGCTTAAAATGCCTTTCGTCTACAAAATATGTATCCTTCCGACATTCACATTCCAGGGGAACATGTAATATACTTGCTGTTTTTAGCAAAACGTACTTTTGACTTGTTCATTTTTTTATTTTAAAAATCAAACTAATTCTTGTTACATAAATGTGGTACATTTTATCTTTACATCCATACGGTAAGGAGACATAGTAGGTAAAAGGGTTTCACCTTGCTTTTCAACATAGAATACAGAGTCAGTGTCCACATAATGGATTCTGTCTATTACTTTATCCATAAAGGAATATAAATGCATTCTTCCATAAGCAGTGATAAATGCAGATACAAGCTCATTGGAGAGTGCTAGTGGCGAATTAGCAGTTTCCAAGTCTACATAGTTTACTAGCAAGCATTTTTCAGAAATAGGGACAACATTTTTAATCTCAAATTGTGGATTGAATAAGTATCATGGAATTTCTTTTCTGTATTGACAAAAACTGACTTAGTTTTTAAGACGGATTCAGGGAACTTACCGTAGATGCTGTTAAGGAGTATTTGGATATGTAACGAAGCCCTGCATTGTATCAAATTTCTTCCTTGAGAAGCTGAAATTAATCTCGAATATACTAGTCTTTGTCATGTTCTGTACTGCAAGTGGAAGGATATCCTGAGGACTGTTGTTTCAGTCTAAGAAAAGTATCTATGTATTCTCTGAACACATTACCCGTTTCTTGTGCAGAAAGAAAATCCCATACTTCATAAATTTTGAGTATTTTGTATCCTTTCTCTACAGCCAACTCAGCCAACTTGAGTTCTTCTGGAACTCAAGTACAATGCAAGTATCTTTGTTTTTCAGTGTGAGGGCACTCTTCCTGATTCTCACTTTGTGCACATGCACGGCAGAGAGCAAACATTAATTTGCTATTGTACGATATGGCCAGCACAGGTAAGTATACGTCTTTAGGTGGGAGAACATCACACTTTACTACCCCGAATATGTTCTCCAATGGGAGAAACTCGAAGGTGTAAATCACCGGTTTACCCGTAGGCATCTTTCGCTGTTTCATCATGGCTGGGTAAAGGGAAACAACATCTAAACGTTTCATACGTGAATTCTCGCCATCTTGGCATTCGTATACTGCCCTGAAAAGTTCTGTGCGACTGCCATTGAAGGCATGTTTTGGGATAAGAGGGATGTCAAGGAGTAGCATTTCTCACCAATAAATTTGCGTAGTTCTGCATTGGATTTGATTTTGTTATGGAACTCAAATTCCCATTTTTTGATTACCCTGCATCCCATTTGCTCCATCAACTCCTTTCTTGTTACTGTGCGTTCATATCTCTGATTTTATGTTTCTTCTGTTTCATTAAGGGGCTGATTCCAATTTTCAGGGGCTCATGACTTGCAGCCACGAAAGTAGCAGCTCAGGAAACTACACATGCTTTTACTCTCTTCATAGAGCCCGGCCAGTTTATAACGGCCTACTTTCACTTCCCGAGTTTGCCAGCATGCCTCAATGTGTTATTGTTGGTATACTCTAACAATTTCGGTGGAACCTTAATAGTAGTGTTTTGTTTTAGAAATTTAGCCCTGAGTATCAATGAGGCTAAAGATGCAAGTGTGGAACATCTCAGAAAGCACTGAATTCCTGATAATTGTTCAATTACATTTGAAAATTTAATGCATGCAACCGCAAGGATTTCCATGTCTGTTAAGTACTGTAATATAATTATAATGAAAAAATGATCTTAGAGTTGCTCGCTAGATGGCAGATGGCAGTGTGGAACTGCCACGTGAAGTATGCGTCATATGCGTAAGACTGAACTTAGTGTCTTCGTGTGTCTGTGAGCGAGCATGGAGCGACCACAAGTGGTGGTACTTTGTCGCTGTATAACTTGTGTTTTTTATGTACAATATCCATTATTATAATACATGTTTGTGTTCAAGAGCTATGAGAGACTTCATTCTTTCACCCAATACAAGATCAACGCACTCCAGGACTTGGGAGAGTTACGCCAAGTGTTTTAATGGTGTAACGCTGCTTCAAAGTCACTAATACAGTTTTGCCGCAATTCTTTTTGGAAATCAAATATTTTCTCAGCCTGAACAGTTTCTTCATGCCACTTGAGCATTTCTTCACGTTCTTTAGTGGACTTGAAATCCACATCATAAAAAGAAATATCAGGGTATGTCCCCCACATAATAATAGTTCTCAGGCATTGAAAAAAGATGGGGAAAGTCACCTTTATGCAGTTCATCCGTGAGACCCAGACTTGGAGGCAAGTCTTTTAAGTTCATTAACATGAAATTCAATGAATCTCGGAAATGTCTTTTTTGCCCACACTCATTTCAATAATATTACACCCTTTCATAATTACTGAAGGCATAATATTATTTTTAGTGATCAAATAATTCAGCACAAAATGGGAATCACAGCATCCAGCATTATGTGCAATGCACACAATTTTGTCAAACCCTTCCTTTGGTGTTTGAATGTAATGCATAAATTTCGCAATGTTGGGGAAATATGCATACGGAGGCTACACGTTTCGCAGAAATCTGCATCAGTGTCTTTGCATGCGTAACAAGCCTGTTTGGCAACCGCCAGATTCACTTTGTGTTTCTGTGCATCTTCATCCTGTACTAACATACACTCAAAATCGTAAAAAATATACAGGAATTTAGTGATTGGATCCACTTTGACAGGAAGAATATAACACTTATGTGCAGGGTCGACAAAAGCATTACAGCTTCTTCAAAAAAAATCTCCACATTTATGTTTAGATTTATGCTTTCTCTTGTTCACTACTTTGCAACAGATAGTGCACTGGTAAATGGATTGGCACACACTGGATTTGCTGCCTTCTGTACGTAAATGATTCTGGAAACATTTTCCGGACAGAAACATACAGTTACATGCAGAGCATTTTTGCGGTACAGAGTTAGTGTTTTCCTCTAAATGACTACCCTCACATTTAGAACAAAAAAATGTACAATCGGTATGCTGGTACTTGTTATTATACCCTTCTTGGCATTTGACGCAATAATATTTTTTCACTATAAGTGAGGGAACAGAATTTAGAATATCAAAGTGTTCATTGTGGTACGGTAAATTGACTTGATTAGGGGCGAACGGGGTAGCCCGAATCACCTCGTAGTCCCTTTCCCTGTCTTTCATTGCAATAAGAATAATCTAGTACTCTGGCCCACGATAATTTTGGAACTTAATAATGTCTTCCACTGTACAGCCATTGGATGGATTGACACTTGCTTCATGGCACAAGCGCATAGCGGCTTCCTTCAATTTATTATCAAACCTTCGAAAGGATTGGATTCTGTTAGTATCCTTGTCGATTTTGGCTTGTGCATACGCGATAGCTCTAGGGAGACAAAGATTATCATCATTATTGATTACAGTAATAGCTACCTGAATCTGATTAGCATAATTCACTGTCAATAAGGGAGCATACTTTCTATAAAGAGCTTTCTATAAAGCATACTTTCTTTTCCCTCTACTGCGTCTTGGCTCCACAATATGTGCCGTGCATTTAATAGTATCCCCCCCCCCAAAAAAAAAGACTCATTGCTATTGAGCACATTGGAGACATAATGCTGGATAATATCAGCATTTAGCGCTGAAAGGCGATGCCAAGGGATATATATATATCCCTGTCTTTACCTCCCACGGAGATAATAACTCCAACTTGACTTTCGGGTACCACATCATAAAAAACCCTTCCCATCAGGAACAGGAACATCGAACTGACATAAGATTGTGGGTCCCCGACAACCTGTGTTGGGATATCCATGGAAACCTCTTCCCCTAACATTGCAGCACCTGAAATACCTCTCCGTTTCACCAACCACCGAAAAATTAGGTTTCCCTGCCCCAATTTGGTTCAGTATGTTGTGAGCCATCTCACAAAACAAGGTCGTATCAGAATATCGATAATCATCGTAAAAAACTACCCTCTTACAAAAATTATAATAGGCATTAATAATTTCAGCTGGAGAAATGTATAATCCCAGGGTGAAATTGGATAAAATGGATTCGCCAGTACTCACTGCACTGTTGTTGGTGGAACTGGAAGCCATTCTTTGATAGTTGAAATCAGAGAGAGAACCTGGAACAATAACAATACATTTTGTTAGTGTTATTTTCAAGTAGCAGTAGAAGCTTGAAATGTAACGTTGTTAAGCGTTATTTACTGCCATGGAAACAAAGTTTAAGCATTTTACATTATTTTTTAAAATATTATACAAAATGTACTTAAGAGTCCCTCTCGATACTTAATTAAAATCAATTTAAAAACCTTAATGTCAATAAAAACCTATTAATATCAATTAAAAACGACGTCATCTTGGATTAAATCTACTGTCGCCATCAGTACAAATATAAAACATAATACAGGAATCACTGGCATAACTTGGTGGGGGCAAGGGGGCAATTGCCCCCAACTTTTCAGATTTTTACAAAATTTACAAGGGTACTTTGGTTAACCTCCTGGAACTTAAGGAGTAAAGTAATACAGAGTAATTTATATGATTTTGCAAATTTGTTATTTATCAAAATAGTCCTTTATGGAATGGAAACCTAGTTAGCCCCCAAGTTCGATTCTGCCCCCCCTCCCCCCCCCCAACAACCCCAAGTTAGTCTCAAAGTTACGCCCATGACGAGAATAGCATAAACATACAAATAAGATCTCATATAAGGAGTCCCAGGTTCGATACCCGGTGGGAGCACATGGTGATTCGAATCACACTTTAATTATACAGATAGCTGCTGTCCAGTTTGCACGTGTTTGTGAAGTGTTCAGTGTGGTATTTGTAGTGGGGGGTGAATTCCCCCTATGGATACTTGTGTTTTCCTCTCTGCTTGATAAATTTTATTCCTGGGGGAAACAAAAAATTATTGGCAATTTAGTTACTTTTCCCCACTTCTTTCTCCATTCAATTGCAACATTTTCTGTCAGACAACTGAAGGCTCCATTTAGCGAACAAAGATGTAGCCTCAAGCGCTGCTCTATTCCTGGAACTGTCAAACAAGTGGAAAGGGTTCAAGACCACCTCCCCTCTTTCCTTTTTTTGTCCACGGAATTTGGCAGGAAAATACACATGAAAGTTACAAATAACTTGTCACGTGACTCAAACAAAAAATAAATATAGCTCTGATATTATATTACTTCCCTACTAAAATATTTGTAAACTTTGACTTTTGTTCAAAATTGAACATCAGTTTTGGCCTTAAATTTTAGCCATTTTCATTAGAGATTGCAAAAAAAGGCACAGGACATAAAATAAAGCTTGCAATGTACTGAAAACAATGTTATTTACCACAGCTTTCTATCATTTTTCTTAGCCGAGTTATCATCATTATCGCAACTGTCTGCAAAGATCAAAAATACCCATGAAACAAAAAAAAATGGCCACCATTCTTAAACAAAGTCAAGTTTTAGAAAAATAATGCCAGCCTTGAGTCCTCCTCAATGGCCGTGTGGTCTAAGGTGCTGTGCTTTGGACTCAGAGTGCGGGATGGCATAAGTTCGATTCCGCCTAAGTTCTCGGCCTGTGTGTAGGACCGATGGCAACCCAACATCGTGAGGAAATTGGGGAGCTTCTAGTGAGTAGTGTAACCCAATACGTATAACGGCTGGGGATTCGTCGTGCTGACCTCATGTCACTCCAATACCGGTTGAAGATCTCCACACCTCTACGTAGGATTGTGTGAGGACGAGTGGCAGTCGGAAGATCGGCCTAGGCCCTTCAAGGGCTGTCGAGCCACGGGTTATTAATGCCTGCCTTGCATAGGTGTTCAAACAACAATAATGTTTCAAAAATTTTAAAAGTGGTCGAGCATCCAGTGCTGGACCATTCGGTATGGACAAAAACTCTGCTCTTAGTACAATATCTGTGAACTAAAAGTGGATGAACATCATAGTATAGCTTACTCAACATTTGTAACAATATTATGTGTCCTCTTATTAGTGGTAATTGGAGTGTGTTTTGGGGCCATTTGTCAAAAATATAGCTGTAGGCCAGTGGAAAATTGGTTCATACGCCCTATACTGAAACCTGTGATATTCTTACTATGAAAAATATTACCTTTCTGATTTTTTAATATTATGTTTGACATGTATTGATTATGGTGTGTAACAATTTTCATTGTGGTAAAGCCTAGGATTCCCTATCAAACAATTACCCGAAGTTGATTGTCTTTTTCATAGCAGGCTTTTCTGAAAGGATGGTTTGTTTTCGACAAAAAGCCAGCTCTATTTAAAAGAAAACAAAAAAAACTGAAATTTTGGCTTTTTTGGCTTCTTACCAATTACAGCTAACCTATTTAATTTGAAGTTACTGTTTTGAATTTACAGGTTTGAGGTGACATATTGAACAACTAGCTGAAAAAAAATTGCATGAACACATATTGCATAGTGGTTCAGATACAATTTTAACCCTAGCTTACCGAGGGAGGGTGGTGGAGGCTTGCAGGTTCACCACCTCTATTTTTTAGTTTTTTTTGGTTTGAAAATAAATTACATTGTTCCCAAGGATGTTTCCAATATTTCTGTATTACATTTGTCCATAATAACATAAATGTAATGTAACGAGGAGACAAAATGCACTTGGTGGGGATATCAGGAGCCCTCTTTTTGAATGAGTCTCATTTGAGACACTCATGCCAGTGACAGTGTACAATTGGTTGGTAATGATGGTGATATTTGTAATTATTGTATTTAATAATAAACAACTACACTTCTACAGACAAAAATGCATTAATAAAAATATATTATGGATTTTGTGAGTTTTAGTGAATGATAAAATATATGAGACACCCTCATGCAATAATTGGTTATTATCTTTAATTAATGATAGTAATTTTTGTAATTATTATAATTAATAAATAACTGCACATATATAATCAGCAAAGGAAGCAGTGATTCAATAATAAAATGGTTTTATTGAATTTGTGATATAAAAAAAGGTGTGGGCCTGTGAGCCTCCCCCCTGTATGTAAGTTTCTTGTACGGCATGGGTAAGCTAGGGTTAAAACTAAACGTTTAGTTTTGATGAGCACATCTGACCATGAAATGAACTTAAAACAAGCTTTTACATGTTTGTATCTTAATTTAAATGTTGATGTCATAAAATATGAAACAAATGTTAATAAAATACATATACGATGTTGCGGGACAATTAAAAATATTTACTGTTGCACAAGTATACGTATTACATGAATGTGTGTATATATCCTGTTTAACGGAGCTTTGAGACGGAAGCAAAACATGGCTCTTGTAAACCAACACATAGAAGTAAATGCAACCTTTCAAACAGAAGCAACATGAGCTGCAAGTGTCGCTTGTCACTTGGCTTGTACCATTTTCTCAGGGAACTTTCAGACCAAAGCAACAAGTGACATGTGTCACTTGGAAGCAGACCTTTCGAACCAAAGTGCGACAATGAGCTAAACATGTCACTTGCATGTTGCTCGGACAATACTGTTTTCTCAATGGTGCATCGTGCCGCTTTGGTCTGTTGTTCTTGCATGCACAATGAATGTTTTACTTTATACTGAAGGAGACTGTGTCGCTTCTCAACTGTGACTTCAGTCTGAAAGCTCCTTCAGCGGCACGAATCATGTCGCCTAAGTTTTGTTTCCACATGCATGTTGGATGCTTGCTTACAGACTGAAGGGGCCCAAGCCACTTCATTCAATGTAACACCCATTCCCCACTGTCATGTGTTGCTTCAGTCTCAGTGTTCTCTATACTTAACAAGATTGTTTGCTACTTCATCAGAGATTAAGATTTAATTCTGCCTGTAAGTCACAGAGAACAAATTGCAAGTACTGTTGTTGGAAAAAGGCCAGCTTTTTATAGAAGGTTCCTTTCATAATCATGAATGGGCCTCTGGAGTGGAATACAGTAATGCTGTTGCCTTGTAATAAGAAGAAATGTATTTATGAGTGAAATTGTTTGGATCAGAGCATCGACTTGTAAGAAATAAATTTACTGGTCTGTGGTGACACAAAGGTTGAAAATCACTGCAACAAGTAGCCAAAATACATCACTAGTTACTCCGTGACCAGGTTTAGCAGGCATTTAACCAAATTATACATGTTGTAATGGAAAGCCAGAACACAAATATATTTTACTGAACACAAAATTTAATGTAAAGAGATACTATTAGATTCTATTAAAAACACACACAAAACTATTCTAGTTATGTGAATATGTTTGTACAACATAGATATATATAATAAGCCTACCAAAATATGAAGATAACACTCGGAAAGAACCGACCATTAAAAATTGCCAGCTTTTTTTAAAGCACTGTTTATGTCTAGCTACGAATTTCATATTGCAAATTGTATTTTATATTTAGAAATGAGTGTCTATTTTACAGTAGGGAGATAAACGAAAACCATGGACCACTTCCAACTCTACTTTCTCATCACAACATATTACTTTATTTATAGATTTTTCTACTTTCTGAGTGGGTAAGAGTGGTAACACAGTTATTTTCTGTTAGGACTGTCCTTCTCCTCTCCAACAATAACTAAATAATCACAACACTCCACACAGTTTCCGAGATGTGACATGTTTTGTATCACATGGTGCATTCGTTCATCCACCCAAGTTCTGGAAATATTCAAATTTTCAAAAATTTGTAACTTTCAAAACATTTGTTGGACAAGTCTAATAATACATATTTTTCATATTGGACCAAGTATCTATCAATAAAAAAAAAATGAAGCAAATCCATGACTATGAAGCAACTCTTGTCTTTCAATTGGGTGATTTCATGTGGAATGACTCTATAGACAAAGAAACTGACATACCTCATTGACTGATGAAAATTTTAATTCCCGTGATAAAATCTGTACACTTTCAGTGCAGAAAGGTGACTCACCTGACATTATGTTCAATGTGCATAGTTGGTGGGATCTCAAAAAAGGTTCATCTTTCCTTCCCTTGAGAGGAAGCTCATTCATCCTACAATCTCAATACTGAAGATTCCAGTTTTGAATTCCCAGGTGGGCATGACTATTCCTGTGAATGAAAAGGAACAGTTGACATACATCATAAAACTTCTCTATTATTTGAGATTGACAACAGAACTTACAAAAAAAAAAAAAAAAAATCTCCTTTGAAAATGAATAAATGATGTATCAATATATAACCCTGTTTCCATTAAATCAAAATTTAAATCCTCTGCATGCATAAAGAAATCACAGGTTTATTTTATGGAAATATTACATTTTGGATAAGCGAACTGGGCCAAGTTCCTTTTGTTTTATTGCGATTCCATCATGCTATGAATGCAATTTTAAC
This sequence comes from Lepisma saccharinum, assembly GCF_977018435.1. Taxonomy (NCBI): domain Eukaryota; kingdom Metazoa; phylum Arthropoda; class Insecta; order Zygentoma; family Lepismatidae; genus Lepisma; species Lepisma saccharinum. The sequence goes on along the minus strand of NC_139242.1, from coordinate 18,336,570 downwards.
ATGGTTCGATTTACTTCTGTTAATACGTACTGCGGAGTTTTAGTGATTGCTTAAGATTTTGTTCAATAGCCTATATGCTTTCATAGTTAGGTTAGGCAGAACAGGTTTAGCATTAAAGTAAAGTTCCTAAATGCATTCTACTAAGGTTCCGATTTACATCTACATTAATTCCCACTAGTCTACGATACAGTCGCTTGTCAACGGAAAATACATTGTCCATGGGAAGCGCACATGTTTGCGTAAGGTAATTTTTAAGTTGTTTTTTTCGACATCAATAATTTTTTTCGAAATTCAAATAGTGCTCATTACTTTAAGCAAGGTTCAAATTTCGCGTGACAATGATTGCCAAAATTCTACAATAATTAGTCTTCCTGACAGAAGAATTTGAAAAAAAAAATCATAAAACAATCGGAACCGTTACCGAGAACTTGAAGCCTTTCATTATTTACAATGTTCAATTTGAATGTCAACGATGTGCCTAGAAATTCCAGGCTCCACTCATGACACATTTGAATTAATGTGAATACAATAACACAGAGAAATTTTTGACAAGAATAGATCCACATGTGTTGGAAATATAAAACAATTGCATATTTTATCCGGTTCAACATTTACATATGACTTAAATTATTTCAAGCAATTGATCAATTGATGCATGAAACAATAAAACAAGAAAATATATCTTAGTGCATTACCTACATGTCAGCATTGCTGTAAGTGGAATTTCCAAGAAAACCTCAGTTTCTCGCTGCTAAATAATTTTACATGGTGTAGCAGCCCAGCAGCCATTACTTCTAGCTACTAATTTGTTTTTGCAGTATGTAAACTGCATTTGGAATAACCTGTCATTGTTCCCACACTAGCAGACCGTTGACATTTCTAGCAGAAAATAACATGGCGTTGTCATTATCTACTGTCACTTCCCTTCTGTTTGAAGAAGTTTGGATTAAAGTAGGATGTTTCAACAACATGCTTCTCTGCTTCCCATTTGCTCCTCGCTGGCTAGGAGACATTTTCCTCATTTATGATTGGCACAGAAGCTGTCGAGCATCACAATTGCAGGAAGGGTTACAAGTTGAAACAAGCACGGTTCATATATGTGTATGCCTATGCAAAGGCATTGTGGTAACATTGTCTTGTAATCAAGGGGTTCCAGGTTTGATCCTCAACGGATGTATATTGGTTTGAATTCAATCTTAAAAACTGTAGGTCTAGTCCTCATTAGTCTATCCGAGCATAAAATGGACTTCAACTTTCACATGTTTGTGTCTCTTATGTCAAATTTAAAGGGCGATGTCACAAAATACGAAGCAAATGTTAATATCGAACTATTAGATGTTCCATGACATCTTACTATTCATAATTCACATGCAGAAGTACACCCACACCCTGTTTCATACTAAGACCAGTGCATTATTACAAGGAAGATTAATATTTAATTTTAGCAGCCTTCAGCTACTCATGAAAAATATTGTTGGAAAATGGCCAGCTTCTAAAGAGAATGTTATGTACTCCCTCATGGCATAGAGTAATGATGTTACCTTGTAATCAAGGGGTTACAGATTCAATTCCCAATAGTCACAGTGGTTTGTATCCCATTTTAAACTGTAGGTCCAGTACATGTTAGCATGTCTGAGCATAAAGTGGATTTACAAAATATTTTGAGAGGAAGCCAGATTTTCGCAAAAGCATGGACCCTTTGTTTTTTTTTGTCATCGTCAATCTATTTTAGTTCCTGCCTCGATTTTAGTACCACCATGCACTAGGACAATGTTTCTCAACCGTGAAGCTATGGCCTGGTACCGGGTGCTGGCATCAATCACACTGGACACTGAGAGGTTCATGAAATCCAGTGCTTGCCAACTAATTTAAAACCAATTTTATATTTACCACTTTATGCCATGACTTATTTATTAATATTTCATTTCAAGGGTTCATTTGAATGTATACAGTTTAAGAAAATAGAAAGGGGTAAATTTTTGGGCAGGGCATTGACTGTTGTCTCACAACACCACAGTGCTTCTGCACGAGGTGGCCAAAATACATCATGAGTTGCTCCATGACCAGGTTTAGCAGCCATTAAGTCAAATTAAGCATGATATATTTGAAAGCCAGAATACAAATATTTTATGTTAAATGTAAAGGGATTTTGATACTTGATCAATATAGTTCAAGAAAAAAATAGTATAATTGCGGGTACATTTAATAAGTGTGTTAAAAGATGTAGCAATATTTCTTCTTTCACTTTTTTGGCTTTAATTGCATGTTCATACATCAAATTCAAACATTGAAAATTATGAAATAATTCTTAAAGCTCATCTTCAGGGATTGGATTATTATAACTTTATTAGGAGCGAATGCAGAATATAGAGAATATCTCAAATTTAGTTAATATTTGGTATAACAACTAAATGTAGCCATCTAATCACGAATCTGTTGTTAAAATGCGGGAGTCACATCTGAAAATCGTGAAAAAAGCTGATGTAAGTTGAGAATTTCTTTTTTTAAAACTGTATCACATTGTTTTGTGAACAAAATTTTAACTAAGCTTGCCTAACCAGTACCAATGTCGTATGGGTACAACACCTCACACTCGTTTATTTCGTTATTTTTAACATTCGTATTTACGTATTCTGCATTGCAAAAGATTCTTCAAGGTGGAATTATGCTTTTTTCACGAAAATAATTTCAATTTTTCGAATTATGAGTAATTATTGTTCTTCCTATTTTTGCTTCTGTAACACACAATATGGCGGGCACAGCTTGACTAGTGTTGTGGATCAGTGTTTCCAACCTTCTTGACCAAAAAATGCCCCACAAACATTCACGGTTAGGCAAACATAGTTTAAATTTGGGGTCGTAGTAATATCAGGAATGTATATTACATTTTTTCATCTTCTTGCAAAACAACAGCGTGGTTGAAACACTGACGGGGGGGGGGGGGGGTTATGTCATCAAACGTATGCAACATCTGGTTCACATAGAGGAAGGAAATGAAAGCAACAGCAATTGTGCGTCGGAGAGATATTTCTCTTGACAAATACATGAATTCCCGGTGAAAAAGATTCCAAGATGAAAGAAAATACCTGCACGAACTTTGAAAATGCTACAGAAACTGATTTCCATAAGTAATGGTTCGTGGGGCTACCCGTGCATGGTTTGTGGCGTAAGACATAGACGTAAGTGTACAATTTTTTCACATGACCACATTTTAACAACAGATTCATGATTAGAAGGCCAAATTTAGTTAGTATACAAAAAATTAACGAAATTGGAGACAATCTCTATACTGTGCAAATCATACCCTTTATTATTAGTCTGCTGGTTTAGAATAATACTTATTCACTTACACTGGTTTCAGAACCGCAGTTGTAATCCAATCAGACAAACAAGATTACTCCAAAGCACATGGTCAATCACTGTAGCTTGAAATAGTGTTCCAATATGTACTATTAGTCTAAAGAAAAATAATATCCCTGTCTTCCAAAAATTAAAATTTGGCCATGCTGATAACATAGGATCTACGGGAAAACTTTTATGGTATAATTTAACAAAACAGGGAATTTCTCCAATTTGTTTGAAATTTCGGATACTTACTAATTTGGGTCTCCTAATCACGAATCTGCACTTAAAATTTGGCGCTCAAGCAAAATCCCACGTTCAAATATGTTCTGCTATGCATAACAGGTAAGTGCAAATGTAAATAATTAGGAAATAAACGAGTGAAATGTGTTTTCACTATACCATACTGTTACTTACATTTCTCATCTCTTATTGAACATTTTTCATTACAATTGTTGTGCCATAAAGGATAGTATACCTATAATATGGGAAATTTTAAGAACTACTCCATAAACTTAACATGTGTCCATCCATATATGTACTTTGGTGAAAATCCAATCTCATTTTGGAACTAAATACAACAGTCACGATCAGGCCCGTAGCCAGAATTGATCTCCAGGGGGGGCTCACGGGTTATCAGGGGGGCTTTGTAAATCAAGTCCATTTTTCAAAAGTTTAACAATGTTAAATGAAGGTAAATTAGGTGTGTGGGGGGAGGGGGTCAATAAGAAACATAAAGTTTAGAAATATCACACAAATACTACATCTTTCTATATCATTTAAAATATCACTTAGTGTTAATTGGCTGCTACTGAAATCATCCCTTACTACACATTCCATACTACGTTTGATGATACAGATATTTATATTACAGGGTTGGATAAAAAGTAATGGCAACACTGGTATAATTGGTACTTGACTGTATTGGCAGAGGAGCATGCGCGCCGACTACGTGGGTGCTCCGGGGCTCAAGCACCCACATAAATAATCTTGTGGGTGCGCCGCACCCACAAGATTTTTAGTTTGATAAAAACAAAATAAAATAAATATTTCTCACTTGCCATTATCAAAAAATAATAAGCAATTAAAACATTGAGATGGGACAGACTTTGATAAAGACAAGCTAACATTTCACAGGGACATGTTTCTAGATGCGTGCAGAACGAACAAAGAAAAATTGGCCAACTTGTCAGACATTACAAATATTTTAAGTAGAGAAAACAGTGGTCCCATGCGTGAAATGCTCACAGAATTTGTGAAGTTTGTACGGGTGATTTTAACTATACCTGTTACTTCTTGTACCTCTGAGCGGTCATTTTCAGCACTTAGACGATTGAAAACGTTTTTGCTGTCAACAATGACCCAAAAAAGATTGAATGATTTGGCAATTTTGCATGTTCATAAAGAAATGACTAAAAATATTGCCATTACCAAAATTGCAAACAAATTCATAAGTGCAAATGACGTAAGAAGGAATGTGTTTTATATTAACATGTCATGATTATTATTATTATTATTTAGTACATAACCTTAGTCATTTTGTAGTTTCTGTTCACAACAAAATCCTTGCATAGTTCTTTCTGCAATACAATTAAAATTATTTGCTTTTATGAAGATTTTTTCATTTTAATTTGTATCAATGTGGTATTTTCTTTTAGTAACGTGTTGATAATATCATTCATTGCTTCTTGCAATCATTATGCATGTAAGGTGTTTAAAGTATACAATATTTGATAATTACAGATCTAACCGCCATTGATGTGCACCCACAGAAATTTTGGAAAGTCGGCGCCCTTGCAGAGGAGCACGTGTTACATTCCTTCAAAGAAATCGCCCCTCATCTCTACGACCTTCTGTCACACGTATGGAAGGCGTCGTACACTGTCAGCACGTCCATCTCTGTCGATGTCCCGCAGTGACCGCCCTATAGCACGTATGATGGCTTCGCGCGTGTCGTAGTGCTTCCCGCCCAGTGGTTCCTTCATTTTGGCAAAAAGGTCGTAATCACACGGTCTCATACCGGTGAATACGGAGGATGTTCCAGTACCTCCCACTACCAGTTATGCAGGAGCGCCGTCACATTGTTCGCAGTGTCAAGCAGGATGATGGGACACCGTGCCGTCGCTTCCTTCTTAATGCGAGACGAAGGTGGTGTTGCAAGAAGGTGCAGAAGTAGGCTGCGTTGACCGTCTGCCTGAGAGACGTTGTTCTTCTTGCCTAAACATATTGTTAGGGCGCTTGCACTCTCGTCCTCTGCTTCAGAGCACTGCTGTTTTTGACTGAATAACATACAATTGCTCCCACTCACTATACTTCCTCGTCTGACATTCCTTTATCAGCCACGAAACGCTTGTGGCGCTGTGACTCACCCCTTTCACGGGACAGCAGGTTGCCATTACTTTTTATCCAACCCTTGTACACAGAAAAAGATGTACAATATTCAATCATAGGGTCTACTGTACATTCCACTCCCCGGCCGAAACAATAGAACTCCCCTTCATTCCTAAAACTTCTAGCTGTTAACCTTTTACGCAGATGCGGGGGGAATTTGCATAATGACATCAAAGTCACAGAATTCTGTATAACTGGGAGGTTGCAACAGGGGCAACGAAGGTACAAATAAAGAAGCTCCCCTGTGAAGAAACTTTCTGAAGTCTAGAGAAGAGAAATCTTCTAAATACTTGCCGCTACTTAAGACTTCTTCTTATAAATAAGATGAACGAATGTAATAGCTGCTGTTCATGCTCCCTGAATTTATCCTTTATCTAAGTTGTGAGGAAAATAATATCTGCTGTCTACATTTGCATTTTTCACTGCAAACAAATTACACAAAATAGTTTTACCTAATGTCAAGGGGGCTGACCTCAGTGCCAGGGGGGGCTGACGGTAGTTCCAGGGTGGGGGGGGGGGGGCTCAGCCCCCCCTCACCCCTGCCTGGCTACGGGCCTGGTCACGATTATTATGATTCATAGTTAAACAGTTCTGTATATCGAAAAACACATTAAAATCTGATATTTTGTGTTTCGCATGGTTCGTACTTACAAATTGTGGGTAAATGTCTGTTATATCGGAGACACATTTCTATCGGATATTTTCAGTTTCAAATGGTTCATACTTACCAATTGTGTATTGCGGAACATAGTTGAAGGTTCCATTATGGTTTTTACATGAAAATATCTTCGATTTTTCACATTACGAGTAATTATTTTGGGCCCTTTCTTCCGTTGCGGAACATACAATATGGCATGCACAGCTGTGTATCATCGCACGTTGTGCTTATGTTTTGTCGATTTGGAGTGGGTATGCAGTGTTTCAACCTTCTTAACCGAAAAATACCTAATTTCGTGTCTCATTATGTAATCACAAACCATTGATGGATAGCCCCAAAAACCATTCACGATAGCCCCACGGACCATTTCCGGCAAGGTTAGGTTAGGTTAGGTAAGCAGTTAAAAAAAATTCTACTAAAAAAAAGGCACGTTTGGAAACACTGGCGAGACCCCGTGACTTTCGACGCTCGCGCCATCTGCAGGTACATAATGGAAACAATGGTATAATGTTGTCACTTTGCACAAAATGCAAGTTTATTATATCAAAAGTGCTTATTTCTTGTTGTGCAGCATTCTACGGTGAGAAAATACCTCCACGAACTTTCAAAATGCTACAGAAACTCATTTCCGTAAGTAGTTTCTTCTGTAAAAATGAAGATATGTGTCTCCGATATAACAGACATTTACCCCAATTGTGTATTGCGGAACATAGTTCAAGGTGCCATTATACTTTTTACACAAAAACACACACAATTTTTCACGGTACTACTTTACTATACATGAGACACCTATCAATGATTTATTTTGCAATTTTTTACATTGCTAACGTACTATTCTGCATTGCAGAACATTTCCTTAGCTGAAATAATGAATTTCTAACGAAAATAATGTCTATTTCTTACATTAACGAGTACTTACTGTTGTTCCTTATTTCCACACACAATATGGCAATAGCTCACCTGTTCATCGCGCGTTGTGCCAGTGTTTTGTCGATTTGGAGTGTGCATGCAGTGTTGCAACCTTGTTCACAAAAAAATACCTAAATTAAGAAAAAATTAAAAAAAATAATTGAATTTTTGACATAAAGAGTAATTATTAAACCATTGACGTTAGCCCCAAAAACCATTGACGTCAGCCCCACAAACCATCCACGGGTAGCCCCAAAAACCATTGACGTTAGCCCCACGAACCATCACGGGGATGAGGTATGCCTACTAGGTTAGGTTCCATTAGCACTCCTTTCGTTCAATTTAGTATATACGGACAACATCGGTTTTTCTTGATGAAAGAAAATACATAGAATTCTTTTAATTTTAACCTTCCACGTCCTGCATTCCACTTCTTTCTTCAAGATTCCGTGTTGAATTACAAATTCCACGGCATCTTCCACCCCCGGCAACAACTTCACGACACATCCCCGACACGTGATCTTCTAGCGATAACACGGCGTGGTTTGAAACACTGACTGCGGGGTTCACGCATTGTGCTCTCGTGCAGAAATCAAATGGCGGCAACAGCAATAGCGCGTCGGAAATAGATTTTCGTAGAAAACCACATGCATTCGAATTAAAATGGATCATAACTACATTCCCGAACATCAACAACGCTACAGAACATGATTTGCGTAAGTACTTTCTCCTGTAAATTTGAAGAAATCCGTCTCCGGTATAGTAAAGTCTTACTTTTTCACATACAGTGATTTTTTTTATTCCTTTCTTCGCTTCCGTAACACACAATATGGCGGCCACATCTTGACTCAAGTTGTGGGTATGCAGTGTTTCCAACCTTCTTCACCGAAAAATATCTACTACCGTGTTCGTCACGAGTGCAAATTGTACATTATGCTCGGGTAGCTGACCGATAGCACCACGAATCATTATGCACGGTAGCTGACGGATAGAGCCCCCGAACCATTCACGGATAGCCCCAAGAACCATTTCCGATAAGGTTAGGTTAGGCAAGCAGTGAAAAAAAGGGGGTTTGGAAACACTGACAGGGGCTTACGTCGGTAACGCGTCTGACTACCATGCTAAAGGTCCCGGGTTCGATCCCCGGCCGGTTTAAATGCTTGAACTTATCTAACGTTGGAAGCGGCCCCGGCGCCAACCCAGCGTCGAATGACATGGGTACCTGGGGGAAACCCGGGGGGGGGGGGGGTAAAGGCGATCAGGGGCGTGATGCTGATCACATCACCCAGACTCACATTGGAAAATTTGCCAAACCGGGAGTTCTTTCCCCGCCATCAATAATCGAATTGTCTGATCGATCATTTTTTGTTTACTTAGGAATAAACCTTTTGTCCTATTTATGGAAGTTGGATTTTGTACCCCTTCCCAAATGAAAAGGCCGAGTCTCCTGCCACGCACGTGTCAGCAGTAAGAATAAGCGTCAAATTTGCTGCTGCCACGTAATTCGTCTGCTAGGAGGATGTTACAAATCTTAAGAACAGATAAAGACGAGAGAAATGCAAGTTTATGATTAGTGGGAATGAATGTACAGGTAATTTAGAACCTTTTTCTTTAGAAAGCATTTAGCGATATTATTTTAATGCTAACAGAACTTAACCTAACTACGAGAGCATTTAGGTTTATTATTAGAAGAATGCTGAGGGACATAATCTTAAAACATTTTTGTGAAAGTAATCGCTACAACTTCACAGTATGTGTTACAGACGTAATTGCATACATAGCATGATGAAATCACGATAAAACAAAGACCGAGTCTGCTGCCACGCGCATCTTTTTTGAGGTCCCAGCAGAAAAAGAACGTGGCAGCAGACACTGCCTTTCTTTTAAAGGTTCGGAAACAAAATGGATCACTTGAAATTTTTGAGTGATATAGAGAAACAAAATTACATAGAAAAGATTGGCAATTTCCCGGATCCTTTGGATGCAGACAATACTAATATTTTCCAAGGCAATGTTGATGGAAAATTTCTTCCGGAAAAGGTGCTTATCAACAGTGAAGTCTTGGTAGTCAAACCCCGTGTCAGGGCAGTGCTGCAGTGTTCCGTTTGTATGAGATACTCGCACGGCAGGGCCCAATGCAGGTCAAAACCTATCTGCAGTAATTGCGGATCTGAAAGCCATGATACCCCTTGTAACAAGCCCCCCTTTTGTATTAACTGTAAGCAAGGTCATGGTGCCCTTGATCGCACCTGTGAAATTTGGCGCCAGGAATCACAAATCCAAAATAAAATGGCCATGGAAAATTTATCCTACCATGACGCAAGACAAAAAATCTTGGGAACATATTCGGCCCCTCCTTCCAGGGAAGCGATCCTAAACCCGATTTATAATAAACGGGACTTTCCACCCCTCAAACCTAGCAAACTCAATACGACTCCTAGTCAACTTGGGCCACTCAGTAGCGCTTGGGAAAATCCTTTCACAGCGTTGACAACAGAAGAACCTAGTCTTTTACACCCGGAAGCAGGCCCCAGTGTCACCCACACCTCGGTGGGTCTCGCCAACCACAACAACTTTTCCAGACCCCGCCATCGGCCACACAGAAGTTTGATAACAAAGGTTAGGCGTCCGGGTGCTGAATACTTGGATTGTCGGCATGCCTCCAGTTCTAGTTCGGACACTGATAACGACATAACTGTGGTAGCACATCCCTCTCAATCGATAGGAAAGGATGAAATTTGTCCTTCCTTACCCGTAGGAAAACGGGCAATTCCCCCGGTATCTCCACGGCCGCGGAACCTTCAGCTTCCGCTAAAAAACGCTATGCCAGGAACAAGTCTCCAGTCTCAAGACGTCCATCGCAGTCGTTCTGACTATCAGACATTATCTAGCGACCACCAATCTCTATATCACTCTCTCCTGGACCTTATCCCGCACCTTTGGAATTCGGCTATTAAACTTCACGACTTCACAGAACAAGAACAATTAATTCGCAAAATTCAAGATCTTACGACACATTTACTTTCTATTATATCGGGCCGTTAGAATCTCCCGGTATAGACCGCCTTCATGTGTTCTTTTTGTTCTCTCTCTCTCTCTCTCTTTCCTCCCCCCATGTTATTTCCTGTCATTTTTCAATGGAACGTCCGCAGTTTTTCGGCCAGAAAATGTGAATTACAGCGACTTATGGCGGATTATAAACCCCACATTCTTAGCCTACAAGAGGTGAAAGGCACACGATATGAGAACTACAGATTACCACATTTTCTTTCCTACGGTCCTCCTTTCCCCCCAACAAAACGAGGTGTTGCTATCTACGTACATGAAAATATTCCACACTCTCTTCTTTCTCTCCCCCCTTCTCTCCCTTTGGTTCAATATTATAACGTAGAAATTGTTGCTGTCCGCATTCAATTCCATCATCACTTATTCACACTCATATCCCTTTATATTCCTCCCCACCACTTTTCACAGACCATCCCGTTATCCACCCTCAATGAACTTCTTACTTTCCTCCCAGGACCCTATTTAATAACCGGTGATTTTAACAGCCATCACCAGCTGTGGGGCAATGTCCTGACAGATCGATTAGGTTACACCATTGAAAACTGGATCATTGAGAATGATTTTATTATCATGAATGACGGTACCCCCACCCACTATCCACACAATGGTTCCCGCCCGACCAGTATCGATCTCACATTAGCATCCCCTAACCTTTTCTCTCATATCAATTGGATCAATGATTTTGACTTACGAGGGAGTGATCACACTCCGATCTTTCTTTGTTTACCGAATAATTTCTCGAATACAGGCGTGACTGACATTCCTGTCCGTCGATGGACACGTAACTCTATTAACTGGACCACCTTCCGATCTTATTTTCTTAAATTATATTATACGGATACTATACCCTCCCAACGGACTATGACATATACCAAATTCCTCCACATGATTACGTTAGCTCTTGATCGGAGCGGCACTCGCCAAAAATTTTTTACCATCGATCGATTTCCCAAGATTCATTGGTGGAACACTCAATGTGCCGCCATCAAAAACAGAAAAAAAGCACTCACAAAACTTTATGCCAAACACCCCACGCCCGAAACCTGGCTAGTACTACACAACATTCAGACTATCGCAAAAAATACATATACCAAAGCAAAACGACAGGCATGGAAACTCTTCTGTCAGTCCCTTGATGTGAATCTCCCAATCGGAGTCATTTGGCGCAAATTCAACTCTTTACGACATCCCCATGTTCCTCGTCCCCGACCGATTAATACTGCCTGGGAAGTTGAATTTATGGATCTCCTCACACCTCCTACAGTCACCTTACCTCCCCCCTTTATAGACCAGACAAACATTACATTCACAGCAGATTTCCCTGCTGTTACAATACCGGAACTTCAACATATTCTAGAGAACATTCCATCTACTGCCCCAGGATATGATGGTATCACTTATGACATCCTCAAACATTTACCAGAACAAGGACTTATTATTCTCACTGCGATTTTTAACTCTGTTTATCGTAGGGGTAAAATCCCGCGAGGTTGGACCCAACATGTTGTTATTCCGATATTAAAACCAAATAAACCAGCTATACATGCTACGTCTTACCGCCCTATTGTTCTCATACCAGTTATGGCTAAACTATTTGAAAGAACTTTACAACACCGAATATCTTGGAATTTAGAGAAACGCAATTTTTTTCCTCCCTCCCAAATGGGTTTTCGCACCGGGCTTGGCAGTCAAGATGCTATATGTACCCTTACAGTGGCACTTCAGAATAGCCAAATATTGCGACAATATTGCTTTAGTTTATTCATAGATGTTGCTCATGCCTACGATTCGGTTCAAATTCCAATATTATACCAAATTCTTGATACTCTTCATATTCATCCGGTGGTAGCACAATTAATATGGCATTTATATCAAGAACGCATACTGGTTTTTTGGTTTCCCCATAATGTCACGGGACCACGATTAATCCGGAGTGGTGTCCCACAAGGCTCCCCACTCAGTCCAATTCTTTTTAATATATATACACAATACTTACATCAAACACTAAATTCTAATCATCATATCCTTCAATATGCTGACGATTTTTGTTTCTATAATAGTACATCAGATGCCACTCGAGGCATCTTAGACTTACGCAACTTTATCATTCAATTACGAGATCAATTATCGCTACGCGGTTTATCATTTTCCCCGGAGAAATCTCAGATCATTATTTTCAATCAGTATATGCTTACTCCTTATCCTAACAATTTAACTCATTTACATCAAATTCCGGTGGTTCAAACCTGTAAATACTTAGGGATTCATTTTGACCGTAAATTAACTTGGCAACCACATCTTACATATTTGCTCACAAGAGGGAAAAAATTGTTAAACATTTTGAAAGGGCTTGCCACTACCAAATGGGGGGGCCACCCCTCCATTATGTTATTGTTTTATAAGAATTGTTTTCGTTCACTTTTTGATTATTCGGCTCCCGTATTGGGCGGGATGTCTGATCGCTGGCTACAAAAAATGGATATTTTACAACGTCAGGCACTCCGCCTTTGCCTCGGCTTAATGGCCTCTAGTCCTAATGTTAGCGTTTATGAAGAGAGTACTGAACCGCCTCTCTCCTTCAGATACCAATACTCTACCATGAAATACATATTGAAAACATGGGAACGACACCCTCACCCCTTCAATACCGTATTCGCTATTCAACGACAACTGAACGAAACTTTAACCCTCGATCGCTTTCGCCCTCGGCTTTTCTTTTTGTCTTGTTATAATATTGATCGAGACGCCTACCATCTCAGCTTCACATTTACATCTCCTTTGATTTACACTTTACCGATACTCACCGCCCCTCTCCCTAATATTAATTATACCGATTTCGGTCGACACGAATACTACAAAGAATTATGGCCCGACTACACTTTTATTTACACAGACGGTTCCATAGATGCCGACCGCGTTGGATGTGCCTTTTATGTCCCTCGATACAATGTTGTACGTCAATTTTCCTTATCGTCAGAAGCGTCTATTTACTCGGCAGAGTGCTATGCCATTTATCAGGCTTTGCTCCACGCTCGTGAAGCACACTACACGCAAACTTTAATTCTCACAGATGCCCTCAGTGTATTATTTACGATCGCTCGTTGTGGTAAGGCAGCTTATCGTTTGCAACTCTTTCCCACCTTAATTTTACAGGAGTACTTTCACCTCCACCACAACGACCAACGAGTACAGTTCACTTATGTCAAAGCGCATAGCAATCTTAATCCTTATCAAGACCTAGTGGATCTTTATGCCAAAACAGCTGTGGACGTTCCTTCCCCCTCTCCTATCCGACTTGCCTATACTGATCTTTTACCTCGGGTCAAAAAAAAAAATCATTCCCAGTGGGAAAATTGGGCTCATGCCGCAGTGGCAAAAACCACTACTTATAAATGGTTCAACGATAAACTCCTTATTCGACCCTGGTTTCATCACCTAAAAATGCCTCGTGAAGTGATCACTTGTATCCTACGCCTTAGAACGGGACACGTGACCACAAACGATCATCTGGCAAGAATTCACCAAACTCCCTCTCCCAATTGTACCTGTGGAGAACATAAACAAACCCCCACCCATTTATTTTTTCAATGCCCGCTATGGAATACACAACGTCAGGCACTCTTTCACAGACTCCTTCGAAAAAAGGTTCCATTTCCTCTCTCCTTGCCCTCTTTACTTTCATCACCTTCCCCCTCTATTATGTGGATTCTCTATGGATTTGCTCGACAGTGTGAACTTCGCTTTTGATATCATGCCTCATCATTGCAGTGTTATAGTGACAGTGAAGTGAAGTGGAACAAAATATTGTGCTGTTTATATTATTGCGCGAATTTCCAGCCCTCAATGTTTTCAGACCGTTGCCCAAGACTGCTACCATACAAGCGGTGAGGGGCATGAAGAAGAAGAAGAAGAAGAAGATCTTCTATAGCTCGACGACAAGGAAAAAAAACCTTCCGTCAGCGTCAAATGCTTTCGCGCATCTTCCCCAGGGGGTGCTCATTCGGCGGCGCAGATTGTATGTGCAGTTGTCCGTGGATGCATGACGTCATCGTCGAAACTCTCGGCACGGAAGAGGCTGGTTCCTTATGCAAATATTGAGATATTTGACAACGAATATCTTCTAAAATATACTAGCAGGGGAAAAGTTACAACTTTTACTGTTACGATTCATCCTTTCTAATTCATTTATCACAAAGTTGATTCAAATGTGTAAAATGGTTTTCAAGAAATAGTGTTACGAAGGAACCCCTGTTTTGTTCTCTCCAGGCTTCCAATGTAAGGGAGTTTTAACTTAAGCGCGTTCGATTTATTTTTGCTCTATGTTTTGAAATAAGATTATTTTGTTCTTGTCAACTGAAATCATGCCTAAATGCTATGGAAAGCTGTGAAAACTATTATCAGAAAACTAACGGAAGAAATCTAAAATATCACAGCTTAATTGATATAAAAAATGCGGGATTGCCCATTTTTGTGAAAAAGGCATTGTGCGAGATCTAAAAGCAGAACTTTTTTATATTGTATGTAAATGTAAGGGTGTATAAACGTGACTGCTTCCCGTAAAATATCACTGCACTCTCCACGTTTCTCTTCTGTCTTTTCTTTGGCGCCGTGAATAGCTTCAACACGTTGTTTTTTTATATATATTTGTCACATATTTGTTTAAATTAGTATTCTGCTCGTTCCGCCACCTGAACGCAGCAGCTAGAGCTCAAAGTGCAGTGCAGTTCCACCGGAAGAAGGCTCGGAAATGGCAGGCTTCAGAAGTTAACTCATCTAAATTAAATTAAACAGGTATGTGCTCTCTCTAAATTTAAATCATAGTTCACAAATAATTTGATTAAAAGTTTTAAAAGTATCTGTTTTATTTAATAGCGTATTAATTGGTGCATTCTTCTCCAGCATAGCTATAGGCAGTGACCACACTACAGGGGGGAGGGGGCAGGAACGCCCCCTATTCTCGTTCGACAATTTCTCTCTCTCTCTCTCTCTCTTATCTGCCCCCAGCAAATGACAGAAATAAATAAATGAATGAATGCTCTTTTAGCCAAAATATGCATTTTTGTGTCGTATGTAACGGAATAATAAACATGATTGCCCCTGGAAAATATGATTTACCCCTCCATCTTCACCATTGCGCCGTCAATAGCTACAGCATATTTTGATTTCTATTGTTCCCACATATTTATTTTAATTTAATTGTGAATCATATTCCACTGTGTTACCTCACGTAGCCACACCCCCCCCCCCATACACACACGTACGATTTCAGTTGTATGTTTTAGACTAAGCTTGTCAAATGTCCACTTATATCTTTGTATTCTTGAGCCATTTAAAAAAAAAATTATTTCGCCCCTTCTTCTGGGCTACTTCATAGCAATGTTCTCCGACTGGAAGCCCCTTTGCAGATCAAGATCCGGGGCTATAGCCTGCCCAAGCCACCGTCCCCTCCAAATACTCTCTTGGCCTCATGAAAGAAAAATATATGTATTTCTACGAAATATTAATTTGACTTGGCAGGTTCTTTTTTCGAACAGGAATAAGTTTTAAATTTAACTAGCAATTTTGAGTAACGGTTTTGCGTAACCCTAAAAGTACATTTATAGACTGCAAGGTCAACTCTCGATATTTCAGATATATTAATAATTTTCATCACAACGTCTTGTAATAATTATTTGTTTCTTCAATAACCTCCTCGCAAATGTTTCTCACATATTAAAACATAGATGCCATTTTCTGTTTATTTCCTTGTAATGCTGACCTCCGTGGCGAAGTGGTTAGCACAACGCTTTACGATGCCAAGGGCCCCCAGGTTCGAATCCCCGCCCGGGCATGGGTCAACTTTCCTTTCTTCAATTTCATCATATCATCACGCATCCTCATCTTTGCGATTAGCCATATGTGACAGATAAGCGAAGTAAAATAAACTAAGTCTATTAATCAATTATTTTTTTAAACTCTTTAATTCTTCTATAGCATGCCACGTTTTTGTTAAATTTATATTAGGATTCGTAAAATGACGAAATTCTAAAAGAGAACACGCAACTTTCTTTGTAGCGCATCGGTCAGAAAGTTTCAGGAAATGGATTTTCAAAATACATTTTTTCACGTCGCGGTGGCTCAGTCGGTAACGCGTCTGACTACCATGCTCAAGGTCCCGGGTTCGATCCCCGGCCGGTTCAAATCCGGGAACTTTTCTAACGTTGGAAGCGGCCCCGGCGCCCACCCAGCGTCGAATAACATGGGTACCTGGGGGAAACCCTGGGGGGTAAAGGCGGTCAGAGGCGTTGTGCTGATCACATCACCCCCACTCACGACCGGATCAAGAAAGTGTGGGGCGTTATCCCCACACCCCCTGTACGCCTCCATGGCGTGGTGCTAAGCACAGGGGAACACTTTACCTTTTTACCTTTACCTTTCACATGTACTTTGCCCACCTTTTAAAAGTAGCGCGTTTTCAATTATGTTACTAATCATAAAAAGGATGCCTCAATACCATCTTGGAGGATGACAATTATTATTTTCCCCCTCCTAAAAGTAATAATACACTTTCGTTCTCTGAATCTCCCATATAAATGCTAGGGGCCGTCTGCTTCAGCCGAACTCACTGCTTCTCGGGTGACGTCATGCGTTCGTGCAAGATCGGCAATTTTCGGATGGCTTTACCTAATCTCTATGTACCTTGCATCTTCCCTGCCGTTGTCGGTGCTCGGGACAGTGTTGCCAGGTCAGACTTGAAAAAATCGGGAGATTGTTCCTTGGGAAACCAGAAGATCTGCTACAAAATCCGATGATCTAATAGTAGCAGATGAACGACGTTCTCGGGGGCGGGGCCGGCATAGGCGTGCGCACTGGGGGGGGGGGGCTAGGGGGCGTCCACAGATTTTTTCCAGCGAAGGGTAAACAATGTATTTTTATCAGGCGGGTAAACGAGGCATATTACCCCGTAATAATATTGCCCTCTCAGAAAACGCCACTTGAGTTTGAAATTATCACGTTCATACATTCGTATTATAATAATGGATGTAAATTACTGTGACTGAAATTAACTAATACGTCTGAAATAATAGGTACTTTTATGTCAGCATTCATTTTCCAGAAGGGGAGGGGGTGGCGACCATCCTTACTCTTCCTTCTGGACTTCCATGCCGCTATATAATTTTCAGTGGCGAAGCTAAGGCGTAAATACTGGGTAGGCTGAAAAATCTGCTTATATTTTTTATACAGCAGGTCCATGCGTCGATTTTTGTTGGTCGCAAAAGTATCAATTACTCTTTCCTTGAAGCCTTGGTCAATAGAAAGTTCTTTAACCAGTTTTTTTTCAATGGCTATTGTACTGAGAGAACTTAATCTTTCATTTTTCATTGAATTACGGAGATAATTTTTTACTCTCTTGAGGGTGCTCATACTTCTTTCGGAGGAAGCTGTTGTAACAGGGAATGTCAAGACCAACTTGATAAGTTGTGTTACTTCTTTGTAGATTGTTTGAAGATCATTGCTAACTATGAATGTTAGAAGTTCTGCATGAGGTAAATGCTTTTCTTCATCAGCATAGATATTCTTTAATTCATTTTCTAATCGTTCTTTGTTGAAAAATGGATATGTGGACAGAAGGTTATTTAATTTCATCACAGCAAAATGTAGTTTATATCCCCCAAAGCTATTTTGGTCTAGCAATTCAACAAATTTTATCTTTTCAAGATCTCCAAAACGTATTTCCATTTGTACAGTCAGTCTGTCCAAGATTTCGTAGGTTAAATAAACATCTGAGAGCCACGAAGTCTTGATCACTTACATGTATTTCACTGCAAATCCTCTTAGAGTCTTCAACATATAATTTCACAGTATTATATTTTTATAACATAAATACACTATGTGACACACACACACACGCACGCGCGCGCGCATGCACTTGAAGTAAATTAACATTCAACAATGCAGCGCGTGAACGACGCACTTTGCACAAGAAGACTAGAAGCACAAGAGGTTGGTTCTGAGGCTAGCCGCTTTCACCCAGTGTATCGGCAGTCCCCTCCCCTTACCCTCCCCTCCCACCTACAGAGAGCTCACGCTGTAGCTGCCTTTTAAATGCGAGGCTTTTCGTCAAAAGCCTCACAGTTCGGACCGAACGCGCTCTTCTTTTTCTGGCCTGACTGACGAGATATCTGCAAGAATCGGGCGGAACCAAACGTTCGGATTACATAGTTTAATTCGTTTTAACGAACTTTGATTGTTACAGGGTACAAGAACATTTTAATTTCAACATTTTTCGGGTAGGCTAAGCCTCAAAAGCCTCATAGGAGCTTCGCCACTGATAATTTTGTAGAAAATTAAGTATTTAAGTATAGAATAGTATATTAAGGATAGAAAATTAAGTATTTTCAAGCCGATGAAAGTTGGAAGCAACTATGGGGGAGGGGTGCATTATTTCCTTTGTAATTGAACTATGCTGCTTCGTTCTCTAGCAAATTTCTTGTTATTAACACTCACATGCTTTATTCGTCAGTTATGCTGCCTCTATGTTGCTGCATTCAATATATATACATTATATAATATATACATACACACGCACACATGTATAAAATAATTTGCGCAAGCTACGAAGTCAGTGTTTCTACCTAGTAAAGCAAGGACGTTTCACTGTGTTTGTGTCACTTCATCCATTTCATCAGTTTTTCATTCATCCATATTGTCGTACTTACCCGTAGAGGCACAAAAGTGACGTAAAATAACTAAAATAGAAATACATTTTCGGGTGGGATAAAATACAACCATCTAAAAATAGTAAAGTAAAAAAAATATTTAAAAAATGTAAAGTGCTCCCCTATGCTTAGCACCACGCCATGAAGGCGTATAGGGGGTGTGGGGTTAACTCCACACACTTTCATGATCCGGTCGTGAGTCTGGGTGATGTGATCAGCATCACGCCCCTGATCGCCTTTACCCCCCCCCCCCCCCCGGGTTTCCCCCAGGTACCCATGTCATTCGACGCTGGGTTGGCGCCGGGGCCGCTTCCAACGTTAGATAAGTTCAAGCATTTAAACCGGCCGGGGATCGAACCCGGGACCTTTAGCATGGTAGTCAGACGCGTTACCGACTTTTTTTTTTAAAAAAAAGGAAAAACCCCTAATGCGGAGCTTCCCCCATCACACTTCATTCACTCATATCATTTCATTCATGTTTCAATTTCAGGACTTTTCAGGACAGACAATCGCAAACATCCATGTCCGAGCCAGGATTCGAACCCGGGACCCCCTGCGTCTTAGCGCGATGTGCTAACCACTCCGCCACGGGGGCCGACAGCTGAGCCTCCGCGGCCACAAATGTAATAGTAATAGAATAATAATAATGTCCTAGCACAATTGAGTATCGTTTGGCATAATTTCACAGTTCAAACAACACTTTTCATGGCTGGGTGGAGTTCCACTCTACCTCTCCCCTCCATGTTGAAGTAAGATGAGCAGGAAACGTGTTTTTGAGCAGGCCGTTGGAGGTGCCATAGCAGTAGTTTATTAAGGAATTCTCCCGAGAAATCAATTGGTCTGGCAACAGTGACATTGGCCAGGCCGAAGCATATCCGAAGGCTTCTCCCCCTTGTGTTTTTCCCCACCCGCCAGCGCGATGAGGTTCTGCGCAGGTTTCTTTCCTTTTGGTTCCACTATACCACAGTTCAGTTTTTGAAAAGACTTCTCCAGGTTGAAATGAAGCTTACATTAATTATAAACATTGAAATACTTCGATCACAACAGTAAAAGAAATAATAATAATTACTACGGTTAAAATTATTGTTATACACTAATAATATATACCTAATTATTTTTTTTATTATTATTGTTGTTATTTATTATTATCATGCTATTCGATCCACAAGCCGAGTGAATATCCGACACAACTATTTTCCATTAATACTTTTACATTTCATAGTTACTGTACTGAAATGCACGCAGTTATTGTATTTTGTTATTAACTTTTGCAAGTGTCGTTCAAGAAAGGACTTAAGAGGTTAGAAAAAATGCTCACAAAGTTTATATTGTGTGACCTCATCTAAAATTATAATTTTTCGAATTCTGAAAACTGTCGAACCATTTATTCTTTGAATTAAATGGTAGAATATGAAAAAATATCCTGGTTCCTGTATTTTTTACTCATTTTTTCGAATTAATGAATATTTTAGATTGATTATTCTGTTCGAATACTAACGAAGTGAACTTTATTTCTGTTATTAACAATAAGAATAACAAACTTCCTGCTTTTTTGCAACTTGAAATGAAGGATGCCAATTTCCAGAGGGGGAAGAAGAGGTCGACTAACCTACCAACGCCCATGGAGAGAGCGCTTATCAACACACAAAAGGCAAATGTGTTATAAAATATGATTAAAAATAGTTCCAACTTTTAAATTTAATCAACACATGTGCATTAGACAATTATAATTTTCAACATGTAAAATATTTTCATTTGATTTGATGAAGTGCCGACTGCAGAGCCTACTCCTTCATGTTTGTGTCCAATATTTTTGCTTTACTGCTTAAATCCACGAATCTTTCCGTATCGGGTCTGTCTGAAAACGATGCATAGATACCCGAGAACCACTGTTGGAAACTTTTTTTGGGGGGTGTAAGTTTTTGGGATGTTAAGTGCATATTTTGGACCATTTTTGAAATATTCGCCCTAATTCAATTTGTTCAGAGATATTTCCAGAGATTAACACCCCCCCCTTTCCCTTCACCTAACATTTCAATAGAAAAAATATGTCAAATGCAGGAAAAGATGGAAGATAGATTTTTGTGATAATGTTAATATTTCAGTCTAACGTTTCGAATATTGCTTTCCGATAATGTTTCAGTACTTGATTTAATCAATCGTTAGATAAAACACAATATATGACATTGAAAAACACAAAATCTAACCATATTCCTACTACCAGGAATCATTTCATGCAATTCTTAAGCTAGTTATAAAGAAATTATTGTATGGTTCTTGTTGTAGGTGTAACTCGGAGTTCATCTTGGGGGGTGCCCAATTCGTCGATGAGATATCAGTGCATGGGTGTGCGCTTGCTTGCTTGTCTGAAGTATAGTAGTAATAACTAGAGATATAATATGACGCTTGAATAAATGACAACACTGCGAGCGAAGAGAGCAAGAAAATTTTTAGAACTCTTTCTTTGCAAACTGATTATGCATATTATTAATTAAAGATAGCGACAGATTCCCACGATGATTACTCTTTACAATCTTGCTTTGCTCCTTTGGCGTCCTCTTTACCAGTAGTGGTATTTACTATAGGATAAACCTGAGAAAGTATGAGGTCTTGCCTGTGCTAAAATTAGGCTAAGATGTCTATAAAAGTTTATTGCTCAAGTGTCCTCCTCTATCAAATTTAAGATTTTTGTACAAGAAAACTTTTTGAGAAAGTATGACCCCCCTCTCAGATTGATTTAACTACACCTGAATCTGCCACCTACCCACCCACACCCACCCACCTACACCCACATATATATTTACCTCCGGTCCATTTCTGGTTTATTAAATTTAGAATATTAATATGTTAACTCAAATATTTTAATTCAGGACCAGGCTCAACTTGTTTATCTAATACTAAACACAATATAATATGCAAAAGTCTTCTAGAACTGCTCTGCCTGGCTTCGCGTGGCTATTCTCAATTTGTCGAGTCCTGCTGCTTGGCTCTGCGTAGGTATTCTCAATTTGCCGAGTTTTGTTGTTTGGGCTTCGCGTGGCTATTCTCAGTTTGTTGAGTGTTGCAGTTTGGTTTTGCGTGGGCAAGTTTTGTTGTTTGATAGATATGGCAATATATAAGATCGAAACATAACACACGCTATTATGGTCACTGCTTTTATGCCCGTAGAAACATGCAATTGCACGAGGTCACTGATTCTGGAGTCGGTACTTCCGTAGATCAATATTTATTCTACCTTCGCCCGACTCTGTGGCTAAGCAGTTAGCATATTGCGCTGCGACGCTAAGAGTCCCGGGTTCGAATCCCAGTCGGGCTTGGTTGTTTGTGAATGTCCATTTATTAATTTCATCCTTTCATCATTCATCCTCATCTTCGCAAATTAGCCAAGAGGCATAAAACGCGAAGTAAAATAAACTAAATCAACCAACCAACCAATCATTCTACCTTCACACAAGTGGCTTTAGTTAGACAATCTGTCATAGTTTTATTAAGTACAGAATTTTGATTTGAACCCCAAAAAATTGTATATAATAAACCTAGGATAAAAAAATACCTACACACTAAATATATACACTAAATATACAAAACATATTGCTAAACTCAATTGATATTATATATTAAATATTGAGTTTTAATTTAAACCCCAAGAAATCTTATATAATAAATTAATAATAAAAATGCCAAATCGAAAATATTGTAATCAATGCAATAAAAATATATCTAGCCCTAATTGGGCTAAGCATCAAAGAAATTGTGATCCAGAAAAATGCAGAACACTAACAAAAATATGCCCAAAATGCCATAGAAAATATAATCTGGAATATTTCTTATATAAACATAAAAATACTTGTTATGTACAACCATCTACATCTTCATCTGGTCTAAAAAGAAAACTTGAAACATCTAATAATACTAGATCAGCAAAAAAGCCATGCTATGTACCTATTCAAAGTAGTTTTAATAACCAACTAAAAGATTACCGTTTTATATCAGAGCCAAAATGTGATATTGAGAATTTTTTAAATAATATAAATTCTGATGTGCAGAATATTCTAAATAAACAAAATAGATCTTATAAATTATCTTTCAAATTATTTACACAATATAAGAAGCCAAATGGAACGAAATTTACACACCCCCACATAACAGAAACTGTAGTTATATATTCAAATACAAATTCAGATGAAATAATAAACAGTTTGATAGATCAATTAATTATTAAACATTCTGAATTTGCAGCAAAAGAATCTGGATGGAGTTTATGTGGAAGTCCACACAAATTATATATTAATATTTCTAAATTTAACCCACTACAAGGTTCTACATATTTGCCATTACCTGCCAATATTAAAAACAAAAGAGCCGTGGTTAACATAGAAAATAATGATGAGAAATGCTTCCTGTGGTGTATTTTAGCTGCTTTATATCCAGTTTTAAGGCATCCTGAGAAAATAACTTATTATAAACAATATGAAAATGATTTTAATAATGCAATGGAGGGCTTAGAATATCCAATGTCTGTTCAAAATATTGATAAATTTGAAGAAAAAAGGCCAGAGATATCAATGGTAAACCATTATCTATTAATGTATTTATTTGTTCTACTGGTGCTGGGAATTGCTTGATAGAACCTCTCAGAATTAGTACACTTGATAATGATTTTGCTGTTCCTATTGATTTGCTTTTAATTGAAGGGGATGGTACATACCATTACACCTTAATACATAATCTTGAAGCTTTAGTAAGAAAACAAATAAATAAATCTAATACAATATTCAAGTTGTGCCGAAGATGTTTAACGGCATTTGATGGTCAAAAAATGATAAATGGGGTTCGTGAACAGAATGCAGAAATTGCTAAAAACAAGTTAATTGAACATTTAAAATACTGTGGCAACCATAAACCTGTTCATATGCTTATGCCTATGCCAAGTGAAAATGCCAAATTTAAAAAATTTGAAGCCTTGTTGGAACACCCAGCATATATAGTTTGTGATTTTGAGTCAAACCTGAAACCTCTTGCATTCTGCAGTGCAGATCCTGATGAATCTTCAATTACATCATACCAGTTACATGAACCTTCTAGTTTTTGTTATATAATTATACAGAATGGTGTAGCTAGTGAACCACAATTATACATGGGACCAAATGCTATCAAAGAATTTGCACATAGAATAGAAAATGAGTGCCATGACATAGCATCTAATATTTTATTAAAATCCAGGCCTATGATGCCTTTAACAGAAGAACAAATGCAAAATTTTAAAAATACAAAAAAATGTCTGGTATGCGATTGTGAATTTTCAGATACAAATATTAAGGTAAAACACCATTCCCATACAAATGGTAAATTTTTAATGGCACTATGTAATAATTGTAATATTAAGATCCAGAGACCAAAATTTGTCCCGATATTTTGCCATGGTGCATCTAATTAAGATTTTCATCATCTGATCAGGTACGAGGGGTTTGACAAGCAGAATTTAAATATTTTAGCAGAAAATGATGAGAAATATATATCTATTAGCAAGATAATTAAAGTTAATAGTGTTTCCATTCACTTAAGATTTCTTGATTCATACAGAATTTTGTCGGCTAGCTTGGTTACTCTGGCCAGTCAATTATCTGATGATCAATTTAAAATTACTTGTAATATGTTTCCAAATCAGGACTTGAAATTAATTAGGCGAAAAGGTGTATACCCATATGACTATGTTACTAATTTTTCTAAATTTGATGAGTGTGCTTTGCCACCAAAAAAAGCATTTTACAGTAAACTCAGGGCATCCGAAATTACTGATGAAGATTATCACCATGCCAAGTTCATGTGGGACAACTTAAAATGCCAGACATTTGGTGATTATCATAATGCATATTTAAAACTTGATGTAACTCTTTTAGCCGATATACTTCAGGCATTTAGAAAATCTTCAATAGAAAATTATAAGCTAGATCCAATTTATTTTTATAGTGCACCAGGTCTAGCATGGTCGGCAATGTTTTTGAACACTAAAATGGAGTTAAATTTAATCCAAGATCAGGATATGTATCTATTTATGGAACAGTGTATAAGAGGGGGCATGGTGCAATGCTCTCAGAGATATGCCAGAGCTAATAATAAATATATTTCTGATTATGATCCAGAATTGCCATCAAATTATATACTTTATGTGGATGCAAATAGCTTGTATGGTTACGCTATGATGGATAAATTGCCATATGCAGGACTTGAGTGGGTTGAAAATTTTAGTATTGGGGATCTTCAGGATTTTGATGACAGTAACTATGGCCTGTTCTTAGAAGTTGATTTGATAATTCCTGAAGATTTACACAACAAATTTTCTGATCTGCCCCCAATTCCTGAGGTTGAGTGTTCACCCGGTTCTAAACAAAAAAAGTTAATGATGACTTTGAAAGCAAAACAGGATTATGTAATATATTACAAAAACCTGCAATTTTTGATGCGTCACGGTGTTAAAGTAACTAAGGTTGGCAAAGTTTTGAGGTTCAGGCACTCAAGATGGTTGAAATCATATATTGATACGAACACCGAGCTTCGAACATCTGCAGTGAGCCAATTTGATAAAACATTGTTTAAATTAATGGTTAATTCAGTATATGGCAAAACTATAGAAAATGTTAGAAAGCATACTGATGTTAAATTAGTTACCGACCCCAGCCGGAGCAAAAAATTAGTGGCAAAGCCGAATTTCAATTATAGAAGAATTTATGATGAGAATATGGCACTTTTTAATATGAAAAAAACAAAGATTAAGTTTGATAAACCTATTTATGTAGGGGCGGTGATATTAGAATTGGCGAAATTACATATGTTAAAAATTTATTATGATGTGTTGAAACCTTTTTATAGTAATAGTATAAAATTAATGTATATGGATACAGATAGTTTTATTCTTGATATTCAAACACAAGATGTTTATAAAGATATATCACATCCTGAATTATTTAAATATTTTGATACAAGTGAACATTCAAAAATTCAACCCCACAACAAAAAGGTGCCTGGCAAGTTAAAAGATGAGACTCTTGGCGATGTTATTGTAGGATTTGCTGGGTTAAGGGCCAAGATGTATAGTTTTAAAACATGTAGTGGTGGTGTTACTAAAAAAGCCAAGGGCGTTGGTAGAGTAATTGTAGATAAAGAGCTTGAATTTAAAGATTATGAAGATTGTCTTAAATCAGATAGGTTAATTAGAACATCCGAATGTAGAATCCAGAGTGTGGATCATTTGTTGACCACAAATATTGTAAGAAAAGTGGCTCTGGACCCACATGACGATAAGAGATGTATTTTATCATATGGCATACATACTCTACCGTGGGGCCATTGTGACCTGAGAAGTGATAAACAATGCCCAATAACAGAGCATGATTTGAAATAAATAAAACATGCCAATGAATTTATTTGGATTTAAAAAACAAGATATTATGGACTTGCCGACACCAGCCCCCTCTCCTGATATACAATCTAAATTAAGTGGTTTGTTAATTATTCATTTGAATAGCATACTTACAGATGTTGATGATAGAACAGGTAAAACATTATACATATTTAATAATCATTTAAATCATTACCAATTACCTATAGGTGGTCAATTACAATTTATTACAACTCCCGAGGGTGATGTCAAAATTTCAGTAGGGAGAAATATTTATAGAATTAAGCACTCAAACATGATTTCTGGCACTGTATATACCGTCTCTGCCGGTAATTGTTTATATATTGAGGTCCCGGGATATTATGACAAACTTATACCTTTTTTTTATAGAATTAAGAATTAGATATTTTATAATAAATAACCCCTAAAACAAAATAAAAACAAAAATGCCTAATGATATATTTGGCCATACAAGACATGAAGATCATAGTGATGAGATTCTGATGCTTGATGTCAGAGTGAAAAAATTAAGAAGTGATTTACAAGTTTTACAAAGCACACACAATGCCAGTCTTCAACTAGAAATTACAAATTTACAATCACAATGCATGGACCCTCTTCTTAAAATTGATTCAGAACTTAAATTATTGCTTCAAAAATATACTGATTTGGCAACATTGGATAATTTTCAAAATTTAGAGGAAGCTGTAGCAACTCTTCAAGCTAAATTAAAAACTCAGAATACCAACTCTGAACAATTGAAACAACAACTAGAAGAGCAGATTAGTAGTGTCCAGGCACAACTCCAAACAATTGTCAAAAGCATAAAATCACAAGAAGATTTTAATCTAGTAATTTCCACTCTAAAAGAACAAATTCAATCACTACAGATACCTAATCTGGACCCCTTGAACAATGCCATAGCCGAGGTTAAAGAAAAAATTGAGACACTTGAAAATTTTATGAACAACTTACCATCTTCTGATGCTCTAAGTGCTATAACTCGCAGTGTTGCCAACATCAAACTGCAACTTGAAACATATGAAGATTTTGGAAAAATTCAGAGTACCATAACCCACTTTGAAGGTACCATAGCAGCAGTACAAAGTGATCTGACAAATGTACAAGAAACACTAGAATCTCGCTTGCCTGGTATTGTAGACACTCTTGTCAGTGTTCAGCAACAAATAACCAAACTTGAAAACCTCAACACCGAATCTGAGCTATCTCATTTTCATCACTTGATCGATGATATCCAAACAAAACTTGAAATTTTACAACAATCGACACCTACTCAGGCAGACATAACTCTGCTCCAAGATGCTATGCGTGGTGTGGTTGATGCTTCTGAATTAAATGATGTGAAATTGGCACTTGAATCTTTGCAGAATACTGTATCCAATTTGCCTACATCACAGGAACTTAAAAATATTAAGAGATCAGTAAATCGCATACTCAAATCAGAAGATATCAAGAATATCCAGACAGAAATCAAACAGATTACTCAGACAGTGGCCACTCTACCAACCAATCAACATATTAATGAACTGCATGCTTTATTTGAGGATATCAGAAGACAAGTCCATGATCTTACTGCCCAAAATTCTAAATTGGCAGTTGTTGAAAATTTACAGCAAATTGTAGAAACATCAAGCAACAACTAGGGACCATGGAATCCAACCAAGCAAATACTCTGTCTGTTTTTGCCACCCAGCTTCAAGAAATTGTGCAACAATACAAAAAACTTGCTGTAGACATAAGAATAAAACCAGGCCACGATGAAATTGTTAGGACTATCAACGAGCATCTTGAATCTGTAATAAATAGATTGCTTACAGCAGAAAAATAAATAACTGGCCTAATCGAGAATCCTAAGCATACAGTAATTCTTGAATTAAACAGTATCCCTAACAATGAATATAATTCACCATTTACACCAGGTGGTAAACTGTATAAGCTGTCCCCTGCACAATTTTATTACCAGTTTCTTTGTTGGGGGCACACTTAGACCAATCAAAATTAAATATTGGCTACAACCACAAGCACACCACTACCCTACTTTATCAATAACTAATGCTGACAACAAACCAAAGGTCACCAATATAGAGTTAGAGGATTTTACAGATCCCAATACATTAGAAACATCTTATGCTGAAGATGATGGATCTCTGGAATTTAAAATACATATAGGAGACAAATTATATTTAGAAAATCCTGTAGTATCTGCTGCTGAACACCCTATAGTTGCAATATTCTTATTTACATACTATGTCTAGACAAATTATTGTTGATGAATTACACAAACCAGTCAGACATAACTATAAGCGACTACCAGTAGTTACAAAAGGCATAGATGATTTATGGCAATCTGACTTGGTGGAAATGGCCCCTCATGGGGGACAGTTGAAAAATTTAGACAAGGTCAACAAAGGATACAAGTATATACTTACTGTCATAGATACATTTTCAAAATTTGCCTGGGCATTGCCGCTCAAATCTAAGACTGGAAAATGTGTTACAGAAGCTTTCAGGACAATTATTAATCAGAGTGGAAGATCACCCCGCTATCTACAAACAGATAATGGCAAAGAATTCTATAATTTGGTGTTCCAACAATTTATTAAAAACCATTCAATAAAACATTACTCGAGTTACAGTGATCTCAAGGCCTCTATTGTAGAAAGATTTAACAGAACTCTAAAAAATCATATGTATAAACAATTTACCCTTCAAGGTAATTATAAATGGCTTACTATCCTACCAGAACTTTTAGATAGATATAATAATTCAGTTCACACTACAATCAACATGAAACCCTCTGAGGTAACTTCATCTGATGAGCAGAAATTGATCAGTACTGTTTACTATCCTAGATACCAACCAACAACAAAAAAAGCTAAATACAAAGTTGGTGATCAAGTAAGAATTAGTAAATATAAGCACTTATTTAAAAGAGGTTTTACAAGAAATTGGAGTACTGAATTATTTACAGTGGATCAAGTTAAACCTGGGGCTCGTAATACATATATAATAAAAGATCACCGAGGAGAAATTCTCAAAGGCAGATTTTATGAAGAAGAACTTAACAAAACTAAACAGAGAGACACATATCTTATAGAAAAAATTATTCGCAAAAAAGGCAACAAAATACTGGTCAAATGGCTAGGTCTCCCAGAACACAATTGGATCGAGGCAGACAAAGTAATATTATGAACACTTGGGATGTTATAAAAAGACTACCAGATCCTGAACAGCAAAATAAAAAAAATGGCAAACTGTTGCCTGATAATATTAGATGTCTTATTGTTGGGCCATCGGCTTGTGGTAAAACTACACTAATGATTGATAATTTTTTATTGGCACCTAACTGGTTAGACTGGAAAAATAGGCACTTGTATGTCTTTTCTAAGAGTTTAGAACAATTAAAATATCAGCAACTGATGAATCTATATGATGGACTGGATATAGCCACTTTTGAATCAGATGTTAAGCCACTTCATGAATGTCTCGATAACTCTGTTGTTGTATTTGATGGTATTATATTGGAAAACCAAAACAAGGTTAGAAATTTTTTACACAGGGCCGACACAAAAATATAGATTGCTTCTACCTGGCACAAACTTTTTCTAAAATACCAAAACAACTGATAAGAGACAACAGCAATTTTATATGTGTGTTTCATCAAGACCATACCAACCTCAAACACATACATGATGAATATGTAGGTGGTGACTTAAGCTACAATAATTTTTCTAAGTTTTGCAGTAGGTGCTGGAACCAGGATAGTTATGGGTTTGTTACAATTGATATGACAAGAAAACCTAATAATGGTAAATATAGAAATAAAATTAACAATTTTCTAGACATTGAAACATATATAAATAACCATGAAAAGACCAATTATTGATGATCTTAAATTAAAAGACTATCTTGTAAAAAGATTTAAGGGATGGAAAGTAGAGAACCGAGGTATCTATGAACAACACAAGCGTACAGAACAGCCGATTATTGATGCTATTAGTGAACTAGGTAAAAATATTAAAACTGTTACAGAGCAGAATCAAAATTTGATCACAGAGCTTGTACCTGTAGCTGCTAGGAACATATTAGATTATCCAATCACCCCACTTTCTAGTATTCATACACCTAGTCCTGTTGCTCCTCGAAGAATTGAAGCTACTCAGGATCCTATTGAATTGGGTCTTCTTGCTCAAAAATATTTAAGCACACCTAAAGACAACAAAGATGAGGTTTTTGGTTTATATGCCGACACAGAGGTTGATGGTAGCATCATACATAGAATTGGCAATTTTAGGGTAACATTTATGGGAGATGATTTGATAGTATATTCAGAATCTCATCTTGGAGAAAGAGGTGGTTTTGTTAAGTATCCTGGAACACCTGGATTGTGGGAACTAATGACACGTAAGAGACCTGGCAACTATACAGATCAAGACTATGAGCACTACAAAGAAATATTAATAAAATCAGATGCTCTATACCAGAACAACGATCCCACACAAAAAAGAGTCAAGTCTAGCAGTGGAGCAAAATACAACAACTTAATCAAGCCCATATGGTCACAGATCAAGACAGGTAGTGGGATCAAACAGTACAACACTCTGCCTAAAGAATTTGTCTGGGTTGACGATGTCAGGAAACTTGTAGATAGATTGCTAGTAATAGCTGGGGAAGAAAATGCCGGTAACCACAATTTTTACAATGAAAAGGTTGGAATTATGGACATGATAAGCACCAAATTGTCTAATTTTATAGTAAATGACACTAAGGGCATTGGATATCTTATAAAAATTATTAATACTCTACCACCTAAATTTTGGAATATATCCGAGGGTCGAGGGCTAGTTAATGACATCATAAACAAGTTGCCATTTGAGCTACATATACCAGGCTATCAGTATTGTGGTCCCGGTACCAAACTAGACCATAGATTAAACAGAGGTGACCCTGGTATTAATCCTCTAGATACTGCTTGCAGAGACCATGACATAGCATACAACACACATACCGACCTTGACAAGCGACATGTGGCAGACAAAAAATTAGAAGAGGCTGCATTTGGTAGATTTGTAAGCAAAAATGCTTCTTTGGGTAAAAAAATAGCAGCGTTGGGGACCACCATAGCTATGAACACTAAACAAAAACGGGGGTGGGGGTTGTAATATATTAAGTAAATTAGTTACAATTTAATTGAACTAGTTAATCCCAGAATATGTATATAATAAACCAAAAAAAAAATGAAGGCCAAAGGTGTTATGTATCAGATACCTTATGCAGGTCTTAAATCTCTTAAAACTATTGATAGTCTTCTAACCAAAAACCAGCGCAAGAAGAAAAGTTCTTGTCTTGCCAAGGGACATGGTATGAAATTATTACTTAGTACCCCACAATTAAAAAAATTACAGCAATCTAGAAAAAAATCACATATAGGTGGATTCATATTTAGTATCCCAGCTATTTTAGCAGCATTGGGGGCCGTGGGGAGCTTGGCTGGGGGATCGGCTGCCATAGCAAAAACAGTAATAGATGCCAAGAAGAATAAGGCAGAATTAGATGAACAAAAGCGCCATAATCTGGCCATAGAAAAACAAGGCAAAGGTGTTAAGAAAGTTATGAATAAGTTAAAAAAAAACAAGAGCCGCTTACAAACCAAGACATTGAAGCTTTAATCAAACCACTGGGCATCAAAAATTTTAGAGGAGTATACATGTCCGATTCTTTACCAGAACAACCACTCAAAAAAGAGTGTGGCATAGTTAATTTGGATAAGTATGAAAATCAGGGCACTCACTGGATTTGTTATCTTAAATATTTAAACAATGAGGCATTTGTGTTTGATTCATTTGGAGGTGTTCCACCTGAGAATTTAGTAAAATATCTAAAATCAACTAATCTTTATTATAATAATACCCGTGTTCAAAATTTCAAAGATATTAATTGTGGACATCTATGTTTATCTATTCTTAGATATCTGTCTCAAATAAATAAACCATCAATTGAAAATTTTCAAAAAGCCTTGTGGTATCTGAAACATCATGGGGGTATTCCAACTTACCAGCCAAAATTCAATATTGAAACTCAGATTACATGATGATATAGTATATCCCAAAACAATAGCTCTCAGAGCATTCTATGGCATGTACTTGATACCTAATATTACACACCACAACAACACAATCACAGTTGGTGACCAAAAAATTGTGATCACTCCAGGCCAGTATAATTTGTCTACTTTAAATGCTCAGTTACCTAGAGGTATATTGTTAATTCAAAATTCTGTTACTCACAGAGTAGAAATTGTGTCTGCTACAGAAAAAGTAGATCTGGGTACTATAGGAGAGTTATTGGGATTCGAGAACAACACAAAACTTGAACCAGCCATTAAACACACTGCTATTAATATACCTAAATTCTTAGCCATAGAGACTCTAAATATTCACTGTAATGTGGCCGAGGGTATGATCACCAAATCAAATGGCATAGGCACTCACAAACAAACCGACATTATTGCAACATTCAAACCTAACTCTGAATTTATGGAACCGATCATCTATACTCCATCACCAACATTATATTTTCCTGTGTGCCATAATAGAATAGATTATATTGAGTTGATGGTCACTAATGAAAAAGAAGAATTAGTTGACTTTGCTGGAGCTACAACAACTGCTATCATAGAAATTAATATTTAAATAAAAATACATACAAAAATAAATAAATAAATAAATAAATAAAATGGAAAATATTGAGAGTTATGAGCTACAATCATTCCCCCCAAACAGGAGGACCTTTGCAAATTTAAATCAAGCCAACACAGAGATTGAGGTTGACCTTGATGTAGGAGATGGATTTATACACCCTCACAGAGCAGACCTATATATTAAATTTGATGTTGTAAAACTCGATGGTACAGATTATCCAGCTAACTCAAATATAAGACTGGTAGACAATTTTGTGCCTCATCTGTTCTCTGAAATCGAGATTAGAAAACATGGTGTTGTTATAAACAGAGTAGACTATCCTGGTATTACATCTACTGCTTTGGCCACACTAAAATTATCCAAGACCGAGGCCTCATACTACAAAATAGGTGGATTTGAAGCTGGTGATAAAATAATATCTGAGGGCCACACAGTATTATTTCCTATGCGCCTGTTACCTGGATTATTCTCCGATTACAAAGATATTATGTGGAAGGGTGGTTTAAGAATTACATTTAGAAGATCTGCCAATGATAATAATGCTTTGATGAGGTATAGTTCATTAAATTCTACTGGGGCAGCTCTGCCTAATACCCTACCTGATGAAGGCAAATGCTTTATTCAGACTATGGAGCTAAGAATTCCAGTAGTTGAATATGAAGCTAGTTATGCTCTTAAATACAAAGCAGATATCCTAAAAAATCCACAGATACCTTTACAATTTTATACATATCAATGTGTGCAGAAGCCTGCCACTGGTAGCTATTATGAATTTGATGCTACAAACTCATTCTCCAGTATACAATATGACATGCCAGATTTTGTGGTGGTACTGTTTCAGACTGGAAGACACAATAACCAAGAAAAAAATTCAAGTAAATTTGATAGCTGCAACATCAAGAACATATATCTTAAAAATGGCAGAAATGAGGTGTTCCCTAGAGAAAGTTATAATTTAAACATGTCCAAGGATGATTTCCTTAAATTATATGAGGCATTTTCAGCTTACAAAAGGGTTACAATTGGGAATACTGACATGTATTACTCACCAGATGAATTCAAAGCACAGAGACCCATGTTTGTTATCAAAACCTCAAAAAGAAAACAAGTTGTAGTTAATGACAGGACAAATATTAAAATTATCTCTGAATTCCATGAAACACTTCCTGATGATACCATATGTAGTGTTATTCTTATAGGTGAAAAATCATATGTTTATGATGTAAGAAATGAAAGAGTCACAGAGCAATTCTAGAAGACTTTTGCATATTATATTGTGTTTAGTATTAGATAAACAAGTTGAGCCTGGTCCTGAATTAAAATATTTGAGTTAACATATTAATATTCTAAATTTAATAAACCAGAAATGGACCGGAGGTAAATATATATGTGGGTGTAGGTGGGTGGGTGTGGGTGGGTAGGTGGCAGATTCAGGTGTATTTAAATCAATCTGAGAGGGGGGTCATACTTTCTCAAAAAGTTTTCTTGTACAAAAATCTTAAATTTGATAGAGGAGGACACTTGAGCAATAAACTTTTATAGACATCTTAGCCTAATTTTAGCACAGGCAAGACCTCATACTTTCTCAGGTTTATCCTATAGTAAATACCACTAGTTTTACCTCAGCACATGCCCCTTCCTGTTCTAGCTTCAGTTAGAAAATATGCATATATATAATTTTAATAATTCTATGTAGCGAGTGAGTTCCAAATTCTGCTGGTGTTTTCAAATCTCTGTTTAAACAATGATTCACAAACTGAAATAAAGTAATGAAACACTATATATTTAGAGCATAGCCATGAAGACTTTAAAATATAGTGGGAAATTGGGATGCACGTTTGATAGATATCTGATATTACTTTTAAACGAAATCGGTCAAGGAAATTCATATTGAAGTCTTATTTATAACCCTTACAAAACTTTGGAAAATACACTTGGCGCTGTTGAAAGTGTATCTTTCAAATACTGAATAAGAGACTCTTGGGAATTAGGAGTCATGTGCCTCTTTACCTTAAAAGAAAACTAAATAACATGTGCAAATGAAGGCATGGCATGTTAACTGCCAAGGGAAGGCAAGGAATTTTCACTTCTAAATTGAGGTAATGCTTTATTTTCAATTATTTATAAATTGAATAGCATTTCTTTCACTTTCCAGCACAAAGAGCACAATGAACCAAACAAAAAATTTCTCTCCACGTTTTCCAGCAGGCAGTGGCAACTGCCCCCACTGGTGCGCCTATGGTCAGATATAAATTTGGGACTTAATGTAAATTAAATTTATTTTTATGGTGAATTCCTTATACTTCCTTTGCTTCTTGTGAAAAGTTGGGAAAAATTAAGTAGATGTCATTATGTCAGGGAAACGACTAGATAAAAAGAAGAAAACAATTTTTACTAAATCTATATCTTTGCAAATTGACAATAACTTTAATTTAATAGGGTGCCAGTTATTACGATGTTAACACTTTTCTATTTTTATCTGTTTTGCCCAACCCAGGCAACCACCTCACCTTACAACTCTCTTTCTAATATATAATTTATTTCACAAAGGTAAGAACTCTTAGAGCCACAAAAATGGTCACATACATCAACTATAGACGTGAATGAATCACTTAGGTTCTTCATGAAATACTTGCCGTTTTATATTGAATACTCAGTCAGTAAATTTTATATTGGTACTTATGAATATCCGTTAGAAGAAATTATACCTACATATAGTGTCACTCAGTGGCGGCTGGCAGCTAGTATGATAGGTAGTGCCAACGTGATCAAGAAATCGAAAAATTTTCGAAAGAGGTAATTTTAATGGAACTTTGTTTACTAAAATTGCAGACAAAAATTCAGACTTCCTAAGATTGGTTTATTTTACTTCGCATTTGTACTACTTTTGGCTAATCGCGAAGATAAGGATGAGTGAACACTCACAAAGAACACCGATGCCCAGGCCGAGATTCGAACCCGCAATCCCTGGCGTCGTAGCATGCTGTGCGGAGGTCGGCCAGAGTTTCTAGGAAATAAATGCGACTATTAAAATTCCGACGCCTGTCTCCTTTACCATGTTTTGATATTTTTAAATAGAATTGATGTTTAAATCTGGCGTGGGACAGCCAAGTTGTTTAACTTTCAATTTAATATCGTATAGTACCTTGGAAAACGGTGTATGTAATAATGCTCTAATCTGACTCATCTTTACTAACTACCCTTCCTTTCACACACCATCGGACAGTTTCACTTCACTAAAAAGAAAAACACTGAACAATTCGAGACACCGAGTCGATCACGATATTCTCGACTTGCTTTGTTTATAATTTGCAACTCCAGCACGGCGGACGGTACATCAGCAGTGGGTGTTACTAACAACTGAAATATGATTATCTGCTAAATGAACTGTAGATCTACAATTTTTAGAATTCAATGCAAGAAATTGAATTATATCTCCAAGTGAAATTCTTATACTGATAGATTTTCCGTGTGATTTTTTACGAATATTAAAGTAAAAAAATCACCTGGTGATGTGAATTCCCTTTGATATTTAGGCAATTCTTTTGTACAGAAAATGTTTCAATGTTATCAACGTCAGTTGCAACACATGAGTGTCTGTGTACGTGAGAGCAAGGGGAAGAAATCGATAACAACAAAGTCTGGATGGCTCTTTAGACACATCTATCTAAATGGTTATATAAATTTGGGGAAGATATTATGTTCGTTTTTGCCAAGTATGCAGGAAAGTATCTTTCTCGCGAATTACTTCTCCAACGAGTATTACAAATCGGTCAGGATTAGTCACTTCTCATGAAGTTTGCAACTATGTAAACACAATGCGAAAGCTCTCGCTTCGTGCCAGCCGAAAAGGGGCACGGCTGGTTGTCTTATGGCTACCAATGGGCTACCACCTCCTCGCTCGTTAACTGCGAAGACTTTTTCATGCCTCCGCGCATGCCTCTGCGCACAGGCCAGACTATGCTGGCCCAGAGCAAGTGAGAGAACAGCTGGGGATGCGGCGCAGGAATTGAGGTGGCCGTAAGCTCGAACGCTTACGAGATTCGAATCTCCTCGTTCGTAAATGTATTAATTTAACTATATTTTGGGAAAGCAAGTGCTTTTTCTTTTTCTGAGGGTAGAGCCATGGCATGGCGGCTCTCCTCTTAGAGTCGCCGCTGGTGTCACTGCTTTTCTGCTCACCACTTTCGGTTTCTTTCTGTCTGGTTTCATTTTCTCAATTTTCTTCAGCCAGTTTTGTAGTAAAGTTTCAGATATTGTTACACTAAACAGAACGACAACATACGAACTGAGATGCTACACTGAGTTAAACCTGCATCTTTCAATTTCTTCCCTTACTTTTATCGTACATTTTTCACATGAAAGAATCGAAAGGAAAATGCAACAAAATATAAATTTCATTGACTCAGGGGTTGAATTTACAAGTCTGTAACGCATTTAAGAAAAATTTATTTAGGTATTCAAGCGCTGAACTGTCAACACTGTGTGCGGTATGTGCTCCTTGTAAAGAGGGCGAGACGTCAGTTTGACACTTCCCAGATGGCAATGTCCCTTCCCTAGAGCTGACCGAAGCCTTGTCAAGGGAGCTAGTGTTTCCAGGATATGGTCATGCTGCACATTCCACCCTCCTTCCTTGACACTTCGGTTTTAGTTGACCGAAAGGTCCATTGGACTACGCTTCTTGTAGAGCTAGCTACAAATAGTTCCTTTCTGTTAATGTTGAAGTATTGTCATTCTATTGTTGATATAGAAATCCATATTTACACCCCCCTTCCAGGGGTGTGTTCCACATTTTTGCTTGAGGGTGTTCGTCAAAATTTGGGAGGGTGTTGGGGGTGTGTGGATAAATCACTGCATGTAATAGTCTTTCTCGTATAATGCTATCTTGCATAAAATGAAAACAAGCTTGTTTCAGACTTGATTGACCGAAGATAATATTTTTAATAGCCTTAATCTAAAAAAACAACTTCGTCCGCCACTTGCCACGGTTACCGACAAAGTTAAAAAATTCGAAGTGTAACACACACATTAGGTGCAAAATCATGACCCTTTAACCGAAAGTACTTTTAGTTCATCTTTTAAATCAGTAGCTATCATGTGTTAACATGCGGGCAAGTTTTGTACACTTTTCAGACAAGAGACCAGATGGCATGTCTTTAAGCTTACTAATATCATTCTATGCTAATATCATTAAAAAATCGAAAAATTCAATATGATGTTTAAGCTGCTCAAATTTTTCTCTTAGAGCTGAAATGATCGTCTAGGATCTGGTAATGAAAATCAACTTCGTACAGTTTTTGTGGATCTTCAACAGTTTCATCATACTGAAACTGCTTCTTTCGATTTCGGCCCTGTACAGTGTTGCCAATCTTTGGATCATCTGTATCTAAATTCGATGCCAATTCTTTCTCATCAACCGGGACTCACAGGTCGCCACCCCCGACGCCTCCACGAGTGAAGGGAGGGAGGCCCTGCCAGGCATTATACTGGGATGTGTCGTCTAAGAAACTTAGAAATTTTACGTTACTCCTGCTGTTTTCAAAGCGCTGATATGTTTGTAAGAAATGTAACACATCGTAGATTGATTAATGTTTTGAAGACATTTGCTCATTACAACGTCGAGTAAAAAGTCATACCAGATAACTTGTGAGCAAACATGGACGTCTGCAGGATTTTTTCCAGGGAGGGCCAAGGAACGTATTTTTCCAGGGGGGTCAAACAAGGCATATTTTCCCGAATAATAGTGTTGTTCCCTCAAAAAACATTGCTTAAATTTGAATTTTTCATACTCATGCAATAATTAACACATATTATTGTGGCTGAAATGAAATTATATGTATGAAATATATAATTTTTGGTTGACTTTCATTTTCCAGGGGGGCCTTAGGCCCACCCCTTGCCCCCCTTCCAAACGCCGATGTGAGCAAATGAATGTAAAGCCTCGAAACTGGTTTGGTTTGTAATACCCTTGAGTGCGACATTCGGAGAGTTTTATTGTCGCCACTTATTTAAAGAAGCACATCATACACCTCTCCCACTTGATATCTCAATGGAGTTAAGACATCGAATCTGATTTCCCACCTTGTGGCACTCAGTGGTTTTAAAGTGAGACTACCGATATGTTTCTTAAGAACGGTGGGTTGACATCTATTAACATCCAATTTATTTATTTAGTAATATAATATAATATTACAACTTCCAAGTTTGCAATAGGCTTATTTTTTCTTCTCTTCCAATTTTGCCACCCTGGGCGGTGGCACGGTCCCCCCCCCCTTCCACCGGCCCTGCTGGCAGTAGATCGTCCGAAATGTTGAATTAGCTTACTTGCTCGCAGATGGCCATCAATAGAAAAAAAGAACCTACATCTGATAACTTTTTGCACAAATTTCTACACAGTTTGTCATAAATTTATTAAGAGTAAATTGTCAGATTTAGATTCAGTTTCTCTGACAGTCTGTCCCCGACACCCTTCGACAATTTTCCAAAACAGTATTTGTTGAATATCTGTGTATGTACACATACAATGTATCAAGCATAAAATACAAAAGCTCATGGACTAAATATTTGGCTACATGAAGCCTCGAGGCTCCTCCCTTTTGATAACATAAATGTGACAGAAGGGTATTTGGGGTTACAATGATATTAAATTGATAACATGGCACTCATAAAGAAACACAAATGGCTAGGCTAGGATTCGAACCTGGAATCTTCGGTGAAAAGACAGAGAATCTACCACTCAAGAGGCTTGGCCAAGGAGGCAGCTAAGGACGACTGATGGTTAAATTAACTTTATTGGGATACTCACAAAGAAACAGTGTGGAGCACTCCATATACCCCAGGCTAGTGAATGCTACCCCTGTCTAGGGAGTTGGGAGCCATGAAGAGTTAGTGTGTCTCATTAATTCTCAATCTCTGCCATACTGGAGGTGATAGAGTGAACACCACACTCTGGATGTCTTTTCACTCTTGCTTCTCAACGTTGTCACTACATACTCACTGTTTAGAGGTTGGTTGAACCCCAGAGGCACTTTATGCAGACACATTGTGCGTTATCTGAGATCACCTGCAATAGGAATAGAACCTAGGTCTTCCTTGCAGCAATCCTTTTTCTGGTAATTATATTTAAAATAAATTCTGTAAAGATTTACATTGCATTTGTCTTATTTATAAAAAAATTATATTTGCAGATTAACCTTTATTCTCTTTTATAACAAGTGCAGTTGGCATTTATTTGGTAGTATAATAGCAAAGAATGATCAGGACATTTATTTCAAAATTGCTGAAAATTTATATAAAGTGAAAATATGAAGTTTCAATATCCAACTATTATCAAGAGGCTGGTAAAAAAAATGGAATTCGTTTTAATTCTCAAATCTGCAAGTACAAAAAACCTTTTCCAAGGTTTCGGGTGTATTTTCAAAATTCTGCACCTCTTACACTGCTAAAACGACATATTAGGAACTTTTTTTTGCTCCTTTCATTGCAGAGTATTACTGCCTATTTTACAAAATTACCTGAAGTACTAAATTTTGTGAGATATTTTTAATAGGTTTTTATTATTCATATGTTTAAAAGTGTTACTTATTATAGTGACTTTCTTGTTTTTTTAGTTCCAATTATGATGCCATTTTTTCCAATAATGTTATCACCTTTTAACCTGTCTTTTGGTGCATTTTAATACCCAGCATCAATTCAATTTTATGCCTCATGTTTAGACAAAATAATGTTCTTAAAGCAAATGATGTTATCTTAATACAAAGCAAATAATTAGCATGGTGATTGTCACTTAGAAAGTGTGAAGTTTGTGAAGGAAATAAGCTTTAAATAAATAACGCAAGGATTTTCTACATGTATGAGTATTATTATATTTATGTAAAAAAAATGAAGATGTTTCCTGTGAGGTTTCCAAAGATTACACTTAGTTAGATGAAAATATTTAACAGCACATATTTTTTTTTTAAAAAAATCAGATTAAAAATGAGGTACCGCTATCATTGTTGTAACAAAGGCGACTTCTGGTATCTTTTACACTGTGTAATAAAAATAAAATGATTCCATGATTACTATTACTATTTTCCATATTCTAATAAAGGAGGGGAATGAAACAAAATAATACAGTTTAATTTGATATTTATTTCAGTTTTTATTTGAACATAATTGTATTAACGCACACATTCAAAAAGCTATTTTCATTAAAAATAACATTTCATATTAATATACAAAATCAAATTTGATAAATACATCTACTTTCACATGACTAGTTTAAAAATTGAATGATCCAGCATAAAACAAAAAAAGAAGACAAAGATTAACATAAAAATCGTTAATTGCAACACA
Organism: Lepisma saccharinum; assembly: GCF_977018435.1. Taxonomy (NCBI): domain Eukaryota; kingdom Metazoa; phylum Arthropoda; class Insecta; order Zygentoma; family Lepismatidae; genus Lepisma; species Lepisma saccharinum. The sequence continues at coordinate 18,295,047 of NC_139242.1, read as the reverse complement.
AATTTGAATGAAATTTGAATTTAAAAAGTTACATTTTCCAATATTTTTATTAGCTGGAATTTTTATTTGTTAATAAATAGTGAGCATTGCAACTATCAGTGTATCAAAAATTTTGTTTTTCAATTTATAGAATGAAAATGTTATCATAGTTAAATTTTTGAGTTGTAGGAGTAGATTTGTACTAATACACTTTTTCTCTAACACAACATTTACAATAAGTGATAATACTTGTAAATTGTAGTTATTTTCTTCTTATTATTAGTGAAATATAAAATTTCATTTATAATCTTCTTATTTGCATCTTACTGTTATCATAAATACCTTGTACACTTGTATTTGTTCATAAATGACTTAGTAGCATGATTAATTAAAAGATTCAAGCAAATTACTACAATGAAAACTTTTCAACACAATGTTCAATAAAACTTTCATTGCATTCAAGGTGATTAATTCAAATAATGAACTTTTCTTTAGTCCATATTGAGTTTGTGTTTTTAAGTCCACTTTATGCACAGATAGGCATATCGGGACTGGACCTACAGTTTAAAGTGGGATCTGAAGCACTCCACCAGGTATCGAACCAAGGACTCTTTGATTATACGGCATCTCCTTAGTTCATATTAAAGTCACACTTTCATAGAATTATACTAATATCTTATACTATTATATTAATCAATGGCGTATTTACAATTTTATTTCAGAATGAGCTACACTTTCAGTCAGCGCTTCAAGTAGAAAATGTTAGCTGGGGGGATGCTCGTATGGTTCAATATTCTATCTCCTCTCACTTCGAAAACTGTTCTCAGTGTAAGTTTGTATGTGTGTAATGTTGTTGACATCTAAGATGAATAGGAGTGAACTTCTTAAAAGCCTGATACCAGTGATAATGATAGATATGGATGATTCTTTTGTGTTTGTATTTTTCTTATATTTACGTTACTTTTCTACCTCGTTAGGCAAGTCACGACGATGAGAATGAATGATTAGTAATTGAAACTGTTCAAATGACACACAAACCAGGAACCTTTGTTACTCAGCCACTGAGGCAGTAAGGGTTTGGAGAAAAGTGTTAGAGCTATGGATTCTAAGTATAGTGCATCTAACGAAACACCTTACATAATTTCAACATTCTAAAATCTCTAAAGCATGAAAAGATAACTTACTAACAAATGAAATAATTTGAAGTGTAAAAATTAAAAGAAAAATGTACATATCTCGTGCATAGTCAGGTGGCTAAAACAAAATAACTATTTAAAAAGTCTGTGTCTACATTTATGAACACTGCAAGTTTTCCTTGCAACTGTAGATTAGAAAATTCAGGAAATGAGGACATTTTGTGTCAGATACTTCTATTAAATACGCCCCTTATAAAAATGACCTCTGAAGTAATTTCAATTAACTAAATGATTTAATATATTTTGGTATTTAACTAGTAACAAAAAATTATTAAATCCTTCAATGTGCAGATGCTAGGGAAAAGGCTACTATGCTTGAATGCAGAAACATTTATACACTCACACACAGACATCTTTGGCAACATATAAGTAAGAATTGTCCCTATCACACTTTTCTTAATCTATGTTAGCTGGTATGGCATTTATTAAATCTAACAATAGTTTGTACTCTTACAAATTTGCACAAATGATTAGTTTGATTACAAAAAACACACTTTCTTTCACTAATTAGAAAAAGTTACATGTATTTATATTTCCTGTCCTGTATGGCAACATCATAAGATTGAATAGAATTATCACGCAATTTCTTGAGAGAATGTGGCATAGGCGTAACTTGGGACCTAACTTCGGGGGGGGGGGGGGGGGGATTTGATCTTGGAGCTTAACTTTGGGAGGCAGAATCAAAATGTTTTGAAGCCAATAAAAATATGCATCATCCAGGACTATATTGATAAATAGGTGTTACATTTGCAAAATCATAAAAAATATTCATTACTTTGTTCCAGGTTAACAAAAATACCATCAACTTGTAATTTTTCATAAACCTGAAAATTTGAGGGGAATGCAAGTGCCCCCCCCCCCCCCCCCCAAAGTTACACCTATGGCACGTGGGATGGACTTTAAGAGAAGAATGCTTGTTCTATATTGATATCATCCACAATGCTGTTGAGAATGTATATACTCTGTGCATGTGTGTAAATCTATGTACATACAAGGAAGATATCTTTACAAATACATTATTGATCACTGCTGAAAGAAAATTCCAAAAGGAAGAATCCTTTTAACAAAGATTAAACCATACCACACGTATCTACATACCTTTTTTGTTATTCTTGTTAAATTTATGACAATTTATTACAATCTATATGTGTGAACAGATACTCTCAAGTTTAAAGCGTATATATATGTATTACACAGCCATTATATTAGACAAAATGCTGCACTAGCACATTTAACAAACTTCAAGACATCGAACTAGGCAAAAGAGACTAAAATGAATAAATAACTCAAAAACCTAACACAATTTTATGTACTGTAGGCAGGTATAGATTTAACCTATTATTCAACAGAAGCGAATTTTGTCTTGAAATGTGAATTTCAACACTTGTTACATGCTGATCAACCAAAATAAGCCAACAATGGACCAAAATAATATTCCCAAAATGACCTCCTGTTTAAGCGGCGACCATATTTGTCGTTCATCAACTTCTCCAGTTGGGCCTGTGGCATTTCAGTCACATATTTAACAATAGGACCTAACCTTTCCTCTATATACTTGTACAGTGCTACACACTGCTGCTGAGATGCAACATCCTTCGAACTGCCCCATATCACGGCCCCATCCAATTTCAGCATTCGAGCCACTGCGATGGAATTGAATGCATCCACCTTAAGAAGAATTATATGTCAGCTTGTTTTCAACAATCAACACATATTTACCAAACAATTTTCTATATTTGAGCATAGGGGAGTATACAACAGTGACACTCAATAGTCCTAATTTACCTAGGTATGTGAAAATCTAACACTTGAATGCACTAATGCACTCTTGTGACAGTTTATTTTAAATGAACTCTCGTTATTGAGATATTTATCAGCAGAGATAGAAAAATATGGGGCACCCAGTCACCATGGTGTCTGAAAATATTCACCTGGTGCCTGAATTTTGAAATTCAGTGGTAAAAAAATATTTCCTTTAATATTTTGAGTTCGCTTATGGAAATTTTCATTACCTTATTTTAAAATAACGAGAACAGTACATGTTTTTAAATCTTTGCACGTTTTCTGCATCACGTGTATCATTAAATCAGAATAATATACAAGCCATTATATTTTTTTTCACTGTTGCTAGCTAAATTTTAAAATCTGTGGTGATACGGTAGAGTTGGCCATGTATTAGAATATATTCCATAGTTATTCATGCTGTTACCAGTTGAGCCTTCATTAGGAATACCACTCTAGCAATAGAATTAATTACTTTTAATCCAATATTATATTAATTAATAAATCAAATGTTTCGAGATCATATTTCAAAATGTGTAGCTTTATCTTAGTTCGATTCATGACTTGCTTGGATCATATTTGCCAAAAAAAAAGCTGGCTCCTGAAATAGTTTTTTCTACCCCTGTTTATCAGCCTTTGCCGAGAATGAAGGAGCCAAAGTTAGGGTTACCAGATCGCTATAAGGGAAATGTAGGAAATGTTCTCCCAAAATGTAGGACATGAAACGTTCGCAATAAATAATACATATTTCTATCTACAGAACACGTTAAAAAGTAATTTCAAAATTACACTTTTTCAGTTTAAAAAAATGAATTCTTAACGAATTCTTAAATGTACTGTAATAGCTATATTAAACAATGCACTTCTACTACATGTTTTAACTGCTACTTCTCAGAAGAGAAAATTTTCTCAAAATATATTGATGAGAGACTGAACATTCAATCTTCGAAATTATAGGGACCAGCACCAAACCTTTTACAGACTTTATGAAAAAAAAATCTCTCGTGAGTCCATTGTGCTGATGGTAGTGAAAGTAGTCTCTCAACATTTGCATTATGACCTGTAATGGCTAACAAATATTCAGCAATTACCGTAGTTTGAAATGGTATTTTTAGTATAATTACAGGATTTCTACCAAAATATCAAATCCAAAATTCTTGTCTCTATCAGGACATTTCTTGACCTTTTTTCATCTTGGTTAACCTTTATTTATTCGATCCCTACTTAGGTAAAGTTGGAAATTAGGAAATAAGAAAATACATATCTATGATATTTAATGAAAAACCCCTACCAAATGGGCAGTTAAGATTAAAACTGAAGCTGTATTTTATGAGAGAATTAGACTTGCTTCATCTATTAATGCATCCTGGACTGCATTTGGCAGACTAGCGAGGTTCTGGCGTCTGGATTCACAGCCAGTACAATCTTATGTGGGACTTGTGTTGTCGTCCCTATGTGCATGTGATTGTTTCTTCATCCATCTTATCTCACCACCATTCATTCTCATCTTCGCGATTAGAAGTGAAGTAAAATAAACTAAATCAACCAGTCAGTAATTGTGATAGCAAAAAAAAATTTGACCACAAGTATAATTTCCTGATTTTTATTGACTTTTTGACCTACTTGTTGATTTCTTTACTTCTTCTTGACTTTCATGACTTTCTTGACTGGTAGACACCCTGAATGACTCTGTTCTCTATGCCCCCTGCTTTACAATGAAAAATATTGAATAAGAATGAGAAACACCTTGTTCCATCAGTATAAACCCCAAGGCAAGAAATTCCGCTCAGGCACTGAAGAGTAACATCAGAATGTAGACCCAAAGTTTGTTCGTTAGTTGCTTCCGTTTTCTTGTTTGTTCTCTAGCAGGACAAACTTTTATTTTCATTTTGGGAAATGGACTTGTAACTTGCATGATTTCCCTTTGTTCAACGAAACACTTACGTGTTTTACTAATTAATATTATGTAACGCCCAAAATGTAGGACATTTGTGATAATTTTCAAATTCCTCCCGGACGCCGGACATAAAGGTAAATGTAGGACATGTCCGGGAAAACCCGGACGTATGGTAACCGTAGCCAATGTTCAATGTTGAGATCCTTTTTCGGCAGAGAAAAGTTGCTTCTGAGGGCCAAATGAAAGATTAGCCCAGACAGAGAGGTATCAACAGTTTTAAACAGAAGCTCCCAAAAGGAAACCTTGACTCCAAATTTGCCGACTTCTCTGGTGGAGTGGTTAGTACAGTTCACTACAATTCCAGGGGTTTCTGGGCATGGGTGTTTTTTGTGAGTGTCCTTTCATCAGTTTCATCATATCACTCATCTTCATCTTCACGATTAACCAAAAGTGGGAGAAAAATGAAGTGAAATTAATCCAATCAATCAACATTATATATTACCTTTTTGCATTTCATATAGGTGGTGGACTATATCAAAGCGTTCAAGGATTAATATGGAACAGGGATGTATATAACACATACTATGTACCAATAATTACATATGGAGCAGAGACTTGGACAATGACAGAGAGAGACAAAAAAGAAAGATGCAGGCAGTGGAGATGAAATTTTGAAGGAGTATATTGGGGAAGACTAGAAGGGATAGAATAAGGAATGAGGAGATCTGACAGACAGTGAGGGTGGTGAAGCTTCAGGACAAGATAGATCAGGCACAGATGAGATGGTTCGGACACATGAAGAGGGTGGATGCAGAAAGACTACCAGTAAGAGCTTACAATGCACAAGGAGTGGGAATAAGGCCAAGAGGGAGACCAAGATGTCGGTGGAAAGAGCAGATCGGAGAGTGTTAGGAGAAGAGGACAAGACTGGAATACAATGGAAAGAGAGGAGTGGTGACCAGGAAAATATGGAGAGGCTTCACTTCTATGCTGACCCAGCCAGAGGCAGGAAACGGCAAACGATGATGATGAATCAACATGACACCAAATTATTTCCATAGGCTTCCACAGCAGCAAAGCCCAGGTGTGAACCATGGATAAGGCATTGATATATCATTCTGTTAGTCCCATCATCTACTTCATGATTCATCTTCATAGCCGAAAATAACCCAAGGCATAGAAGAGCGATGTAAAATAACCAAGATTGTTACTCCAAAGTTTTCATAACAAGACTGCATGTAGCCAAAACCAGGAACTGGAATCAACCAGTGGCGAAGCGTAGAGTTCCTAGCAGGGTAGGCACAAAAGTGTGATAATTTCCATTAGTTGCTTAAATCTGTAAAAAGAAAGGGAGGGGGGGGCTATGTCATGTAGAGTGGTTCAATGTCTCTCCAGGCCGCTTCTTTACTTGACAGTGGCGTGACGTTTTCAAAAATGTTGTTACCAGCCATCAGTACCATAATTATGTCTTAGACGTTCTCCTCCCGCCCACCAGATGTCATCGATCTAGATTTTTGTTCATTTCGGGTTTTTTATTTGTTTGTATTTTTTCAACCCTTGATTTATGCACACACCTCCAGAAAGAACTACTAATCATGAGACATCGTGCAAATCCAACGAATAGTGCTCGAGCCCTGTTGTCAATTCGTCATCACTTTTTTTCTAAATTTATTTATTTTGCAATTGAGGTGAAAAGGGCTAGAAGAACCCCATAATTTTCGGGTCAGTCTGACGTTTGTGCCATGAGCAGACGACAGACTTCTGCACTTTCAGCAACTGTCAGTTTGGTACGTTCTACTGCTGCCAACTTAGCTTTTTTAGCAAGACTTCCTCGCACCGAGAAAAACACCATTGTTATCTGTTGTCTAACTAAAGGAATGGTTGTAGTTAATTCCAGTCTTGGCTTTCTAGCTAAATAAATTTCTGACATCTGTATGTGCAAGTAAACATAATTTAAATTTTGAATATTTTCGTCTCATTTGTTCTGCTGTATGCTAATCGTGACGATGAGAATGTATGGAGATATGTATGGAGAATGAATTAAAGATGATCATGAAACATTGACATGACCACAATTAGGTCACCTGGCTTCATGACGTGTTAGGATGAAGACTACGGGGCTTTCAAGAAAAAACATAAGTAAAGGTAACCTCTCTCATTCAGTGTGCATACTTCGCATCCTAGTTTGTTCTACCCCTTGTGTTAGTAGACACCTTTACGTGATAATAGAACATAGGATCCTTGTTTGGGACCTGGCAACACGACAGGTTACTATGTAACATATAAACAGGTTATAATAAATGTAGTTGCTTGAGAGAATAGAATCCCGATTTTTAGGCACAATTTAGCTCTTTTCTGCCAATCCAATATAACAACACTGGCCTGTTTCGCCAGACCTGGCCCGCGGAATAACCCCATAACACTCTTTGTCCTAAACCCAAAAAAAGTCTTCCCTTGCATTGTACTCTATTTGGCCGCCCTCTTCTCTTGTTATCCCTTCAGGGTAAACTAAACTGCCTACCTCTTCGCTTGTGTCGGCTGCATAAAAAAATATCTGCTTGTAATATATATTCAACGACAGTGGTAACGCATTAAATAACGTTTCAACAACTTTTAATATTTTTTAAAAAATATTTTGCTGTCACTTGCCACTGCTGCTACTTGCAAAGGAAAATAGAGTTGAAAACATTTTAGAAATGATTGTTATAAGAAGGAAACGTGAAAGACCAAAAGTGGGTCCTACCTTACCGATGATTACATCTTCACTCAATTAAGAACTCAATTGTTCTTGTTGTTCTTGCATTTCAGCCCAGCACTTCTTGCATAAATCTGATCGCTACACACTACACGAATCACAAACAAAGCTCTACCACCACGAACTTCACGCTCCGAGACACGCTCCCTTGTAGCGTCCTGAGCAGGAGGCAAGTTTTCACAGAGAGGGAACAAGCGAGGGAATCCCCGTTCACGATAAAAATTAATTATTCTATTTCCAGTGAAAGTAAAACTACTTGTAAATATAAGGCGTAGCTAGCATTTTAATTTACATAATTTGGTATGAAGACTTACTTTACAAATACAAGTTCTTTAGACTTTCTGTTTACGCTACGGTGTTGGGTGAATCGACAAGACCATCAGCACTCTGACCAGAAAACAAAGTCAGAACTAAAGTACTTCATAATTTTCAATTTCAGTTACACTTGTCGATGAAAGGAAGGAAAACCTAAGTTTCGTACAAAATATGGAGAATGTACAATGAAATAGAAATCTCTCTGCACGAACACAGGCTGATGTTTATAAAAAATGCTGGTACACCACAAATTTCTAACCCTGCCGGAAATGCAGTGTTGCTGATATTCTGTTCGTCCTAGTGGGTAACACCGCGAGGCCAGCCTCAGGAGGATATTATAAGCATACGTACAGTACTCGTAATATTAGGCTTCCCGCATATACGACCGTACGATGGAATGTGAAGAGAAGAGGCCCCAGTTAATGTGTCTCACTCCGTGGCAAGTTCGTATACTGGACAGGGTTAGAATTTTTTATAATTATCATAAATGAAAGTTCCAAATTTTCCCATTGCATTACATATGTTTTGACGAAATAAGTAAATACACCTTTAAAAGAGTAATGGCGTGGGTAGGCCTGGCCTCCTGGCCTCATAGGATGTTTCACCACTGGAATCAACCTTTCCCACTTCCAAGGCTAAAAAATAATTTGAAACAGTACAGTTTACCTCAACAGCCGAAGACATGACCAAAATTGCAGTAAATGATATCAAAAGGAATGAAAGTAAGTAAGTTTATTCTCAAGGGAAGAAACAATTTTTCTGTGACAAGCAAATAAGGCAAGGAGTTTTTTACAGCTTCCATTCAACTCTGGAAGTGGAGTCACTTGTAGTCATAACCAAAGAGTTACAAGAATAAAGAATTGCTAACTGTATCTGGAAAAGAGAAGGTTTTGTCGAGACTTATAAAGTGCCACTAGCGAGGTGTGGTAGTAATGAAAGTCTCCTAGGTACTAAGTTTTGATTTTTATCTTAAGCATACTGTATACATGCATGGGAGATGAGACCATTACAATCTCCCCTTTTACAGATAACAGGAAGCTGCAACATTAAAGCACCCAGTTTCATGTGTGTGTCTGACAATAAGCTTAGACAGTTGTGCAAATTCAAGAGGACTCTGCGTGCACAGTGATGAAAGCTTACACGTAGTCTGAAACCCTGGCGTGGGAGCAGTGGCGCTTTTGTCGGTAGTTAAAGTTATGTGGAAGCCTCTGTGTTTTGCATATTTTCCAAGGTTTCAGAAAGCTTGGTGGAACTATACAAGGGTGCAAGGCTGGATTAATATTTACCTTCTTCTCTCCACTCTGCCAGTTCTGTCTCATCCAAATCTCCCTTTCCTTCCTCCCAAACCTTCACTCAATGACCTCTCTATGTCTACACCCTTACCTCTTCTATCTCTGCATATGCTGACACTAATTTAAATCCAAATTTTTTCATGTTTGAAATATTTCTATTGCCTCAACAAGTTTTACTGCATCAGAAATCCCCCATTTGAGAAAGTAATTTTGTACAAAAAGAAAATTTACTTACGGAATTCAGGAACTCAGATGTGTCCGTGTAGCAATATCGCACATAAGAATGAAGTGGTCTCTCCCCTCGCACATTATTTGCCACCCTACGAGCCTCCTTCAGACCATAGTACATGAAATAAAAGCGTTCGTCGTCTGTTTTGCCTTGCTGTTCAACGTAAACTGAAGGGTATATCGAGGTGCTTGCAACCCATAACCAGTTAATCCTGCAAATAATACATCATATGAGTACACAGATTCACATGAATTTCCCACTTAAAATTAGCGCTAAATGAAAGAAGCTGTGATACTGAACTTCCACAAAATGCAGGAACATATCATGTAAATTTTATCCAATGAAATAGAAGAATGTGCTTGTATAAACCTGTTGTGTGCATGTCAAGAAACATATCAATCCTTTGAATTCTAAGTTGATAATATCATAACTTTATATATTCTATCACTCTATGTTACTGTGCAGAAAATGAAATAACATTAGTTGAATTCTACGAAGAATAATATACTGTATAAAGACCTAAAAATGTGCATACTGTAAGTACGATTTCTTAGCCTCACAAAGCAGTTCCTCAGCACTTGCTAGTGAGCAACGAAGTACGATATACCTCAGAATAGTTGTGATTTCGTAAACATGTGAAAATACTCTGATACATATATACTCATATCTTGGAAGTATTTTTGCATTGATGCATTACCATCACTAAAGAATACAAGGTTAAAATCTGAATTCGTAGCAACAGAAGTTCAAAATTTGCTGAAAAATCAGTTGGTTAACTTATCAAACATCAATTAGAATGACCCCATGAAGTTATCATATTTACTTGTTGATCCTTTTAACACTTAATTATAAACTATTACATACTTATCCAACATATACTTACATATTGACACTACATCCAATTCTCAGAGGTACCATACCTTGAAACCCCCATCCACACACATACATATACACAGACATATACTTTTTTGAACCAGAATGGAAGAAACACCTGTGAGGGGGGAATTTCCCTATTGGACTACAAATTGTTTTCTGGATACAACATTGTAACTTAACAAGAGCCAAGGTACTATCAAGTTCAATGATACATGCAGTGGTGCCAACTTACATGAGCATGTGGGACCTAAGCCCATAAAATAATTTTTAACATTATTTTTATTATTATAATAGTTGTTATCGTGAAGTGGCAGGCAGGCATGAATTTTTGTCTGGGGGGCAACTACCAGGATAAACATATCAATAATAATAATAATAATAATAATAATAATAATAATAATAATGCTAATAATAATAATAATAATAATAATGTTAATAATAACATAGTTTATTATAACATTATTATTGTTATTGTTATTATTGATTTGCTATATTTTACTTCGCTTTTGTGCCACTTTGGCTAATTTGCGAAGATGGGAATGAGTGATGATACATAAAATTGATGAATGGACACTCACAAACATCCATGGCCAAGCCGGGATTTGAACCTGGGACCAACATTATTATTATTATTTGTAGTAGTAGTAGTAGTAGTAGAAGAAGAACTATTATCAAAGACATTATTACCCTCATAAATTATGCCAAATGGGGGTAGAAGTTGGTGCTATGGTATTTGTGTTTGAACAATCGATTTGAATCATTTTTTCAACACGTTCAATTTCACATTAATAATAGAAAACAAGCACACAAACTATCTTTGAAAGACAGAAAATGCTTGATAAATGCATTCCAAATATTATTCCTTTTTACATTAACATGTATAACTATGATGCACGATATATGTTTCACACATATGCAACATGCAATGTGGGCACTAGATTGTGTATGTATTCAACTATTCTTTAATACATATTATATACAACATATATGATTTAAATACATTACACAACCAATTTATACATTCCACAATAAACCAACAGCAAAAATTACATCAATTGTCTCTCAAATGTGCACACTCCCTTTCCTCAAAACAATTATTCATGTATTTAAAACAAAATCAATTAAGACAAGTGTTATTTCTCTGTCTGGTAATTTAGAATGCATTACAGAGAAGAGAAAATTTTTGGATCCAATTTTTTTGCAGGCTGAAATCAATGTTGATTTAATAGGGTGCAAATAATTTCACGGGATGCCAATGCATTCTCCCTTTTACAACTTTTGTCCCTCCCCGATGGTGTGTGTAGTGGTAACATCGTTGCCTTGTGATCAAGGGGTCCCGAGTTCACTACCCGATGGAGGCACATGGCACAATGGTTCGGATCCCACTTTAAACTGTAGGTCCAGTCCCAATTAGCCTTTCTCTGCGTAAATCAATCAATCAATTTTACAACTTATTTTCATTTAGATCGTTCGGTGCCCAGGGCCGACTCCCACCATCCCCTAGCTACGGTTATGAATTTGACAAGACATTGCAAGCGAAGTGAGCAAGAAAATTTTACGAAAAGTATTTTTATCTGCATAAAATTTGAAGTTGTGGGTGGTAATTGCTCCCTGCAGGTACACTTGGCCGTCAATGTTTGTCCCCCTTGGCCCCTAAATTTCATTTTTGTCCAATGCTGGGGGGCAATGACCACCTGCCCCCCTGTGGTTGCGCTACTGGTGGCAGGAGGAAGGATTGTAAAATAAAAGCAAGGGTAAGTATATACGAGATTTTTTTGCGATCTTATTTCTCAAGTGTTGGAGCACATAAATTGTTTTTTAAAAGTTGGCATCCCTGAATATGTGTACTCATGTTGTTCATCACCATATTCATCTATTTAATTTAGTGTAATGAGATGTTCGAGAAATTGATACAGAATGAAGGCTACCCTCTCATCACTGGCAGAAATTCGCTCGTGTAAGCTCATAGGATGTGAAATTAAACTTGTGGAAAATGTTAATGGGCGATGTGTGTCCATGCCATGAACTTGAATGTACAATTTCATTTAATGGCGAAAGAAGGACTTGTGTATCCAGATTGTCTAAATTTAGAGTAAATTATCTACGTCTGTTTTCTATTCCTATACTCTATCCTCAGAATCTGTGGTGTAATGCCACACATAATGGCAGAGAAGGGGGGGGGGGATCGAGTGGGCAGAGCGAAGCAGTACACACTGCTGGGAAGGCTGGTTGTAACTGCAGTAGTTTTCAAATCCCGTTCCTCTCATGTGTTCATTGGTGGAGATGTCTCGCGTCACTACTTGCACAGAGACCTGTTTTTATTTTCTTGCTCCTGAGATACCCAGGATAGAGTATACATGCATTCAACATGATCATACCTGTCATTTTCATATTTTATGTCATCTGTGCAATCACTCATGGATTCGTAATTGAAGCAGTAAGGGAAATGGTAGTAGCCCCACTGTGCTCTTGGTCTCATTCTGTATGCCAGCTTCAGCGTCTGCTCCATAAATTTTCTCCCTGCAGATTCGAAACGCTTTGTTGCCTGAAAAAAAAAAAGTACCTTATTGAATATCTGAACAAGCTCTGTGTTTAGTGAGAGCTGGTTTTCATTGTACGAGGTAAAGTTCATAAATAAAAGTACTCTGTGCTGTTTAGAAAGTAGTTGAAAAATGACACTTTTTAGTTTTAAAAAAATGAATTCTTAATGAATTTTTAAACGCAAAATTTCAAAACTTGCAATCATACTAATCAATGCACGTCTTACTACATGATTTAAGTTGTACTTCTCAGAGAAGACAAGTCGGGTTTAGTCAAACTATATTTATGTTAGAGTGGACAGTCAAACTCTCTGAAATTATAGGGACCACTACCAAACATTTTACAGACTTTATGAAAAAATAATTTCTCTCATGAGTCTGTTGTGCTGATGGTAATAAAAGTACTCTCTCATCATTTGAATGATGACCTGTAATGGCAAACAAATATTCAGCAATTACCGTAATTTAAAAGGTTTCAGAAGTTTCATCTTGGGTAGTTTTTAGTTCAATAACAAGGTGTCTAACAAAATAACACATCCAGAATTCTTGACTTTCTCTGGACTTTTCTAGACCTTTTTCCCATTTTACTTAACGTTCATTTATTCGACCCCTACTTAGGTAAAGTTGGAAATTAGTAATTAAGAAAATAAATATTTATTTAATGAAAACCCCCCACCAAAGGGCCAGTTAAGATAAAAACTGAAGCTGAATTTAAGACGAGAATTAGATCTGCTTTCTCGTATTAATGCATCCTGAACAGTGTTTGACAGACAAGCGAGGTTTTGGCGTCTGGACTCACAGCCAGTATAATCTTATGTGGGTTTGTGTCGGTTGTCCCTCTATGTTTGTGACTGTCCCTTCATCCATCTTATCTTACCGCCATGCATCCTCATCTTCGCGATTAGCCAAAGGAACAGAAAAAGTGAAGTAAAATAAACTAAAACAACCAATCGGTCATTATGATAGCAAAAATATTTACCACATGAATAATTTATTGCCTTTTTATTGACGTCTTAACCTACTTGTTGATTTCATTACTTTTTCCTTGACTTCTATGACTTTCTTGACTGGTAGACACCCTGAATAACTTTGTTCTCTATACCCCTGCTTTACAATCAATTTACATTGAATATGGAAAAAGAATGGGCAGCCCCTTGTTCCATCATTATAAACAGTAAGGCAAGAAATTCTGCTCAGGCATTGAACAATGACGTTATCAGAAAGTGGTCCCAAAACTTTGTTCATTAATTGCTTCCATTTTCCCGTCTGTTTAATAGGACAAACTTTTTTTCTTTTTGGACAATGACTGAATCAAAATAAATTTCACTATTGAGTTTGGAAGCGCAGTCCATAGACTTGTAACTTGGGATGATTTTTTCCTGTTACGTATTTTCCTAATTAATATTATACGTGCCGCTCAAAATGTAGGACATTTATGACATTTTTCATATTCCTCCCGGACGCCGGACATAAGGCTAAAATGTAGGACATGTCCGGGAAAAACCGGACGTCTGGTAACCCTAGTAACCTAATGTTACATCAGTATTCTTAAGTGCCACGAAAAAACTCTGGTAGAATATGCCATGTGTAAAGAATATAAAAGAGAATTTAAATAAGCACAAACGAATGCTTTGTAATAATATGAATGCAAGTTATTAGCAATGGAATTTCCCCACACTTTGTATTTTCTAGGGAAATTTTGAAATTTTTAACACTAAAAAAATAACATTTTCCCACAAATTCAGTACTTAAAAATGCACACATTAGTTATTATTCACTCCAACTTAGTATTACCTCAGATTCAATTTGTCTCTCTGTCCAAAAGGGATGCCTCTTCCTCTCAATCTTCCTGGATAATTCTCTGTACGGTGATAATGTTCCCCAATTTTCCTTCCAATTAGGTCGCCATGCTTCGAAATCCAACACAGCCAAACCTGAAAAAATAAAGAGAATTGCTTCAGAAGTATTGTTAGAGGATCCGATTATGCACTACTTTGATTTAGAGTCTAACCAGTCATTCTATAGGTAGCCATTGTATTTGTATCATAGTGCAAACAACAGGGAAAAACTACGGAAATAATGGAAGAGAGCAGTTTTCTCAAGTGACCTTTGTCGAATTATAAAGAATTTCAAGTCATTTTGCAGTAACATATTTCACTTTTGTCTTTACTTTTTGTTAATATGCCCATAGGCGTAACTTAGAGGGACCAAGGGGGTGGGCAAATGCCCCCCCCAAATTTTTCAGGTTTGTTAAAATTTACTAATTGAGGATACTTTTGTTAACATCCTAAGACCCGAGGAGCTAAGTAATAAATAATTTGTGTTTTCGCAAATGTAACAGTAATTTAGCAAATAATCCTGGATACTATTGCTATGGGATGAAAAACTTTTCGACTCTGCTCGAAGTCTGTCAAGTTCGTACCTGCCCTCCAAAGTTAAGTCCAAAGTTACGCCCACAGGATAAGTCAAAATGATGGACCCGATTACAGAAATTTATTCTGTGAAATCTAATAAACATGTGTTATTGTGAGACATGAGCTTCAAAAGGTTAACTTTCAAAGTTTAGTTTCCACGCAGTGTTTCCACTTTCTACCGCTAGGAGTCAGCAGCGATCAGGAAAATGGCGTTGACTGGAGAACAGAGATCTTTCTGTGTGCTTGATTATCACGTGAACAAGTCTGTGATTAGTGTGCAACGGCATTTCCGTACCAAATATCGGGGAGAACCACCTACGGGGAAGGCCATTCGTAAGTGGTATGAACATTTAAGAGATTCGGGCTACATCTGTAAACGGAAATCGACTGGGGAAGAGACAGTGGAACGAGTGCGCACATGTTTCGTGCGGAGTCCACAGAAGTCCACCTACCGGGCAGCGAGAGGACTTCAACTTCCACAGAAAACTGTCTGGCGGGTTCTGCGGAAACGTTTACCAATGAAACCCTACCGCTTGCAACTAGTTCAAGCCTTAAAAGACACTGATTATGCTTTGCGCGCGTCCTTCTGTGCTGATTTCCTCGCATTAATGGAAACGGATGGGTTCTCTGAGAGGTTAATTTACAGTGTGTAACGGTCGGATTGACCATTACTGGTTTTGGTAATATGTTAATTAATTGCTGGCCAGCTACAAGGTGTAGGGTTAAGTAATATGTTTCCATGAGTGTACTTTTATGTTATTATTGCATGTAAGTGTATATGCTTATTGGATTGTGCTTTGCCGGATGTTCGATTCCCCTGTTTTTTTTACCTCCCCGGTTGGGGAAGCTAGCTGTCTTTCAAAAGACCGTTGCAGTGGAATTTTCCAACACTACGGGGTCCACGCCCACGGACGTTTACCCCGACTATAAAAAAGGCCAGTGGGCTTTAGCAGAAAAACAGTGTTTCCCCATTGATCGACGAAAGAGGAACGTCTCCTCAAGTTTAGTCCACTTATGGTGGCTAAACTGGATATAATAATGTAGCATTTATGCTAACTCTGCGGTAAAGGAAGTGCCGATGGTTATGCCATAGGTGCTCAATTATATTAATTTAGAGATTTAGTAATTTGGTCTATGCAGAAACACATGGAAACGCTATGTAAAATATGTATATATATAACTACGTATAATAAACCATTATATCCTACTAGAATGTTATGATTTAAAGAACTACGGTACTGTCCATTTAACAAGTTGTATATTCACTTTCTGTACATGTGTAAAGGAACCAGGGACATAAAAATATAAATTATTGTGTGAACCCCCCCCCCCCCCCTTTGTAATCCCGACGCAAATATAATCTGAACGCTTGGCACACAGGGTGAGGTGAAAGGAGAGATTGAGGGATTAAAGTAGGAAGAAATCCAGAGGGCCGGAGCGAAACGAGGGACTGGTGGCCGACGTTTTCACAAGTGATGAAGCAACTTTTCACCTTTCTGGAAAAGTGAATAGACACAACGTAAGGATTTGGGGAACTGCTAACCCCCATGAATTTGTGGAACACGAACGCGATTCTCCCAAAGTGAATGCCTTTTGTGCCATTTCCCATGAAAAGATTTATGGGCCCTTTTTCTTCCATGAACGTACTGTGACAGGACTTGTTTTCCTTGATATGCTGCAACTATGGCTCGCTTCCACAGCTTGCAGAGGATAGCGCAGATTTCATTCTCCAATTGGATGGTGCCCCTGCGCATTACCATGGCAGCGTTCGGGACCATCTCAATGGGGCATTGGAACAACGTTGGATAGGCCGTGCATCTCCGGAGGATCGACCTCTCCTTCATTGGCCACCTCGTTCCCCCGACTTGACCCATGTGATTTCTTCATGTGGGTTTTTGTCAAGGATCATGTTTACGTACCACCATTTCCAACAACATTGGATGACCTGCGTGCCCGCATCACAGCAGCAATTGCTGATATTGACCGCAACATGCTACACAAGGTATGGCAGGAGATAGACTATCGGCTTGATGTGTGCCATGTTACGCGAGGTGCTCACATAGAACACTTGTGATTTGTTTGAAAAACCTTTCTTAGCACATGTCTCACAATAACATTTGTTTATTATATTTCACAGAATAAATGTCTGAAATCGGGTCCATCATTTTGACTTACCCTGTATAAGTTTTCATTTTTAACCTAGTCACTGTTTCACACCACCTTTCTCTCATCAAAGTAAATTGTAGAGTTAAAAGAAACTGTGCACAATTAGATATTTTCAAAGCAATTTTCATAGTTTTAAAAAATATTTTAGAGCATCATAGTTTAATTATTTTGCTATGTGTGGTAAAATAATGCAATTTTTCCAACCTGTCTATTTACGACCTCTTCTTACCCAATATTAAAACATTACATTGTGGATTTTTCTTCTGGTATACCAACTCGATCTTGTTCCAATTTCTGAACCCCATCTTGGTCTCATTTCAAATATATGTGCAAGGTGTGATTTGAAGGGGGATTGTCTTACACCATCTCTCCCTCTGGTTGGAACGACAATGACATGCACTGAGGTGTAGCGAGTCTAGCAGTGATAGATTAATCTATCTCGTCTCTTGTTTTAATATTTTCAAATGGCAAGATTTTTTGTAACTCTGTCTTTGAAGCGTTCCTCACCCCTGAGTACGATTAGTGGAAGGAGCTACTCAGCGGCTTTTTCGAGCGCCTGATCAGTTTCAGGTAGAGCTAGAGACTACAGCTAAAAGAAACACTTCCCCAACCCCTAGTCTACAACCCGCCGGCGAGTGCTAAGGTTAAAGGGTTTAACTATCAAAATCATAATCTTTATTAATCCGTTGAGCCATTATTCATGAAGTATAAACATCGTCGCTTTCATGCCACTTTCGGCAGTGCTCGAAGTGATAGGGGATGATGTTATCACCCCAGATAGCAAAATTTTCGCAAAACCTTCTTCCATCTAACACATTCTCACCTTATTAAATCATAGGAGCACCTAGGTAACTCCAAGGCTCCACCAAACATCCCCCCAGTTATCACTTTCCATTTTAGGCGCTGATTTTACGATAATCGCGACAACGAGGACGACTTGCGATTAGCTGCAAAACATTTACAGAGGAGTATCCACGACGAGTCCAGAGCATGGAGTCTTGGGCGGCGAAATTTTGGATCTCTTGGGTATGTTTATGCTGTCATCTGACTAATTTCGCAGAAATATGCGAATATTCTGACTATTTTTATTTAGTTCTTCTCTAAAATATTTAAAATGCAATATTTTTATTATTTTGCTTTGTCATCTCCGCATCTCCCGATGATCAGATTATGAACTATACTATGTACGTAATTTTTTTGTTGTTGAATTCAATGCAACTGTTGTGTGATTTGAATAGTTAAGTAGGCATAGCTTAAATACAGTGGCGTCGTGTGGAGTAAATCCTTGGGTGTTCACAGCCAGCCTAGAGAAAATTTACACCCCCTCCCCCAGACCAAGCGGGCTACAAACACACAGAGAAATCAATTATTGATCACCATCGCAGAGAAGAGAACAGTGAACCTAAGTGACATTGGTTAATCGAGCATACAAAAGACGAAATTTCAGCCAAGAATCGAAGCTAAGATTTCTTCTCTTTTTTCTTCGAGTGCCTTTGCCAAATGTCGAAGAAAAGCAATATAAAAATACGAATATAACAGTGCGTGTTTAATCGAGGATATGAACCTGGGACCTTGTATTTGTAGCGCACTGTGTACACACACTGCCAGAGTGCTTAGCGAAAATACATTTACAAAATACAGGCCAATTTTAATTCATTGCGAATTATTGTGTCTGCTTAACGCCCCCCTCCCTTTGTAGCCCGTGAAGACTCCCTCAAAAACATGAAAAAATTACCAAGTTAATGCAATTATTCCTTTTCAAATTTGAATTATTGAAATTCCTTACTTTTCTCCTCACCGAAGTCCGTGGCAGAGTGGTTAGCACAGCATCGTACAATGCTAGGGGTCCAGGGCAAGGATGTTCTTTGTCAATGTCCCTTCATCAATTTCACCATGTCATCACTCATCCTCATCTTGGCGATTAGCCAAAAGTGGCAGAAAAGCGAAGTAAAATAAACCAAACCAATAAACAATTACTTTTCTTTTCATTTTAGATTTGAAAATTCCTTTTCTTGCTCCTAAGAATTAACCCCCGCTCTCATTTTAGCTAATCACGATACCGTCGAATATGTGATTTTTTTAATGAGCTATTTGTAATTTCACAGCAGCTTCCCTAAATTTCATTAGTAAGTCTCTGGAAATGCTCAAATTTCATGATGAGAATTGCAACTCGCGATACTTAAAAATTATTGTTTTAAAGATTATCTGTAGGAGTTTATAACAATTACAATTTATTTTCCAAAATATGTAACTGGTAATTATCCATACTCGTTTTACATGTGTGCCAAGATAAATATTATTTTCTGCTAACAGTGTCTAAAGGTTTAAGCAACACATTTTAACTATCGGTGTAAGTGTAAATCTGCCAATTTTGGTGATATAGTGTTTTAGAACTTAAAACCTTCGCCATGCAAGGTTGTGGGTGCGCGACAACTATTTGCAGTGGAGTTGTTGAGGTTTGCGGCCTTAATTTTTGGTGAAATGTATTGGAAAATAAAGATATTAGGAAGGCGCACATGCTCAGATTTCCAGTCCCCCCCCCCCCCCCTTGGTTTCTTTCGGCTCCTTCGGCAGAGCTACAACACAGGAAGAATACAGCAAAAGGAGTTCATAGCAGCAGATGTGCACCGGGCTCTCGCTGCCTAACCTGGTGAGCTTTTCTTGTCAACAGTCGGAAATTGGGAAATTTCAAGCATTGAAGATTTTATGAACGAAAAGAGCTGCTTTGTAAAATATAAGTTTATTGAAATGTAGTGTTTATTGTGCAGAAATGAAAAGAAATTGAAAAATTTCTGTTTTCGGTTGGGGGTTCGTGTGCTCCGTGAACCCCCTGCAGGCAACGCCTCTGCTTAAATAAGAATTACGAGCATAATTAGATTGATTAATTACTTTATTTTACGTCCCTTTTCTTCCACATTCGGCTAATTACGACGACGAACATCGTCAGAACATGTCGACATCAATAAATCTTTTCACATTCACAAAAAAGGAGGCACTGAAGCAACTTTCTTTCCATTTTCCTAGATGCTACATTGTATTTATTACAGTACAATTCATTTTTATACATTACAGGTTCGGCTCGAATTATAATGATAACTGAGCTTTCGTTTCACTCATATTGAAACACTTCAATGGCTAATATGTCACTTTTGGCACGTGCAGACTTCTACTCTGTGGAAAGTAGAAGGGTGGGTTTCGAGGGGGTCGGGAGAACAACCGCGAAAGTGAAATTTTCGCTGTTGTACTTTTCGTGGGTATTGCTTCGCGCTTAATCTCTTTCGCGGTTATTACACCACACACTTCGAGGAGGGGAAGAAACCAGAGTATTTCTGTTGAGACCAGCGACCCAAAAACAAACCGTGTCTTTCTCGCGACCCTGTCCTTTCGATTCCTCGCATTTTTGCGATTCTGTTAGAGTCTATGTCTCTTCGAGTATAGTGGAACCACAGGCAAAAGAGCCTGCGCAGACCCGCGACTCCTGTGCATCGTACTCCCGCGTGAAGGGGAGGGGCAGAGTGGTGCATGCTTCCTTATGGTCCTGGTTGAGCCGATGGACGGGAAGGTGCGCGGAGATTTTTTGGTCGAAGGTTCATTTCCTTGTGGTCGCTCTATATCAGTCTTTTCTGGTTCTTGTCTTCTAGGGTCGCCGTGTTTTCGAGCCTCCGTCTTTATGCCAGTTAAAGACTGCGAATTATATCAAGGTGATAAAATATGAAACCTTCCATTTTACTAAATTCTAGACCAGCGGTTCTCAATTTTTTTTCTCATTGTACCCCTTTAATCGTAACTAAACGTTTAATGTACGCTCACCATAGGTTTTCTGCTAATAGTGGGATTTGGGGATTTTTTTTGGCTGTCTGATTGGTGGGGCGTTTTTGACAAATAAACATTAGAATCGAACGTTTATTATGCTATTGCGTGTTCCTACGTTTACAGTCTTTATAATTAGTTATAAGAATAGAATTGTGGAACATGTGTATGCAAAGAAGTACAGTAAAACCTCGTTAATCCGGACTAATGGGAGGGGAGATAAGTTGACCGGTTTAACGAAAGTCCGGATTAACTGAAATAACCTAAAAGAACAGTAGAAAGTGCATTAAAACTCCGTTTATAGCAAAAACACGTCTATTATGGTGTATTTAAAGGGCATAGGCCTAAATACACTATACAGTATCGAGCCTCCCCGATGGCGCAGTGGTAGCGTCATCGCCTTGTAATCAATACCCGGTGGAGGCACATACTGGTTCGGATCCCACTTTAAACTGTAGGTCCAGTCCCAACTAGCCTTACTGTGCATAAAGTGGACTTAAAACACCAACTCAACAACTATACAACACAGCAAAATGTAAAGCAATGCTGTATATATAATGCGATTGTTGACTTCTAGCCACATTTAAAACCTCGCATTCTGCTTTTTTTTGTCTTCTGCCTGTCCGGATTAAGCGAAGTCCGGCTTATTGGGGTCCGGATTAACGAGGTTTTACTGTATATTAAAACTTTAATTTTTATATATTTGTTTTCAGAGTTGTTGAAAATAAGTAAAGAACAAAAATAAGTTTGTAATCAAACTGTCAAGCACAATTTTGGAATTTTTGTTGTAAAACCACAGTTTCTTGTGAGGAAGATGTGTCTGCATAGCCTGGCAGTCTGGTTGTGCACTTGGAACTTTCAAGCGGAGATTCGGCTCCAAATTTAGTCTATTATATGTAGATTTCGAACGAGTATTTAGTTTCAAGAAATATGAAACAAAAATAAGAGTGTCAGTAACAAAATCAGCCTTATTTTCCTGTCGAGTGTTAAAAGCTATGAAGTCTGAAACAATGAAGTCTGCTCAACACAACTGCAGCAAAATTGTTGTCGTGTGGACATTCTCGATATTTCTCTTCCGAACTGATCGCGTACCTCCTTCAACTAGTTAATGTACCCCTGGGGGGTACGCGTACTACAGTTTGAGAACCACTGTTCTAGACTATCATGTGTGTAACAACCGAATGTCGTAAAATATTATACAAGTTATCATTGATTGATTGAGTTGGTGTTTTAAGTCCACTTGATGCACAGTAAGGCTAATCGGGGCTGGACCTACAGTTTAAAGTGGGATCCGAACCACTATGTGCCTCCTCCGGGTATCGAACCCGGGACCTCTTAATTACAAGGCGATGATACGACATCGGGGAGGCCCGAAAGTTATCATGATGCAAAAAATTGCTGCGTGCCTGCGCGCGCACGAACGCGTGGTTTCCATGTTATTACTGAGTTTTAGTTGCGCGACTTTTGAAACATGCTGTACTTTAGAACTGTGGAAGAACACTAGGCCCCAGTATTTTCTATCTGCTCATTTGAAACAAATCGATTACACATTAGTGTTTGTGAAGCGTAGTGCTAATTGCGAATCTGGTGCTGTAGCACAACTCCAATTGTTATCTATCTTTCCTTTCTATTTGCATTATGTAAGTTTACTATCTTTTACTTAGCCTTATTGTGAAAGAAAGTAACTTCGTCTCGTAGAAAATACTACTGTGTACAAATCTGGTTTTGTTCTGCTTACAGACATGGGTAGGTCTGCGCAGACCCTCCGATTAAGGGAGGCAAAAGCTTTGATGAAAGTGCAGTCGGAGAAAGAAAATGTCATTCCATCTCACTATTTTATTATATTGATGGTTACTAAACAGGGGCGTATATAGTGTGTGTCCGGACCCACCGAAAATCACTCTATTAGAATTCCAGCTTCATTCGCACAACAGTTTTCTGTTCCCCTTTATTTTCCATCTCTGTGGTTTACACAATTTACATATAAACATGAATTCGTGCAGCAGATTCAAAATCATTTCTAACGTGTGTCCCATATATTCCGCGACCACATAGGTGTAACACAACTGGGCTAAATATAAAATGCGTAAGTCTTAACAACAAGTAATTTGTTGGAGAACGAAGTGACATATTCAAATTACGTAGGAATTAAACCCGCCATAGTTGTTTGGAACTTTCGTCGGCTTGAAAATACTTTATTTTTTAAATAGAATAATGTTGTTTAATAACGGTAATAAAATTTCTCTACACTAAATTTCTAAGTGAGAGGATTAGAAGAGGCAACTGCCCCCTCTCCCCTTGTGCACGCCTATGCTTACAGACCCACTTCCTAGTTTGTTACATCACAGGGAACAAAAGCGAGGCCATTTTTTAACTATAGATTCTCCTATTAGAACATTGCCATCATCCTCAAGTTCACCGAATACTTAGTTGGTCAAGGTCATCAAGTAGCATGCTTGGAGAATGACGTTCAGTTAGTTCAGTGTCAATCCGCTAGAGGCACCACGTATGGATATTTACTGCAAGTATTTCTTTCCGACATGAATACAAAGCAACAAATTCAGTTTTCCTCGCTCCACGGCTGTTTGTGAGAAAACATCATGCAGAGACATCTTTTAATGATGTCAGCTCACGTGCCCTTGAACTGCAAAAGTGAAAGCTGTGAGAAGTACAAGTACGTACGTACTGTGTATGGAAGGAACGTTCAACCTCTAGGTTACACCACAGAATCTGATGTGAAAATGCTGACGCTTAATATTGTGAACTTATTTATTGTCCATAATCGTTACAAGAAAAGAGGAACGAAAATTTGTGATTATTTTCATTGTGAATCCTATCTCTTCTAGCTGTATGCCCAGGATTTTAGAAAGGTGAAGTTACGTATATTATTTAGTAGCAGTTCTCATTTTGCAATCTTTTCCTGTCTTTGACGTTCTTTTCTTTATTTTTTATGGGTTATTGGTCCAAAGGGGGACCAACTTCCTCCCTTGGGCACGCCACTGACTAAGTCCAATATTGGTGGTTTAATGGGAGACAAAATAATGATAAAAATTTACTATCCTTCGGACACCTATAACTTCTTCGTTTCGTCAATTTTTGACATTCGTACTTACCTATCTGCTTCGCGGAACATTCCTTAAGGTGTATTCGCGTTTTTTTATCAAAGTAATTGCAGTTTTTCACATTACGAGCACTTCTTTCTCGTAGTCTTTTCGCTTGCCTGAGACACAATATGACGCGTACACTTCCTACATAATCGCGCGTCGTGCTTGTGTTTTGTCGATTTTCATTCGTTCTGCAGTGCTTCAATCTTCGGAACCCAAGAAATACCCGTGAACAAAGCTCATCTAATCTAATTTTTTTTTTTAAAAAAAACTTTTTCGCATTGTTTTACGAAGAAAATTGTAATGTTTCGTGACGCTATCCGTGAATGGTATTTGGGGCTATCCGTCCCGGAATCGGTGGGAAATTTAAATAAAAAAAATATTTTCGTTTGAAATTTTTGAGTCGACATTTCCCACCGATTCCGGGCTCCGCCCCTGGGGTAATTGACCTACGGCCCCCTACCGCTACCGCGGCCCCGCCTCCGTTCCGCTCCGGCTACCCGGCTTTCTCTATACAGTCCCTGTTACAGGCATGTTAGAAATTGGCCGGAGTCACCTGCCCCCAAATGAGCCCCAAACTTTTAAATTTGAAGAAATCCGTTTCCAGGATAAGGAAAACTTACTGAATTTCACCACGCATCCACGACACGTCATATTAGGCATATACCCACAACCCATTCCTTCTAACGAGTAGCTTACATTCACTGCCACATTTTCGACATTCCTTTCTTCACGATCCCGTGTTCAATCAAATTAAAAAATCCACTGGATCTTCCACACCCGGTACGAATTTCACCACGCATCCACGACACGTCATGTTTCTAACTTTCGTTGCAAACACAGACAGTTCGAAACACTGGATACCCAATGAACATGAACAAAACACAATCACGACGCGTGATGATGTACGAAGGTGTACGCGCCAAAGGCTATTGTCCGTCGGAGAATTAATTTTCAACAAAGAACATGAATTTCCGCTATGAAACATTCCCACATCACACAAAACACCTTCCAGATGTTAAACAATGCTACAGGAAGTTATTATGTAAGTACGGTAGTTTCTTGTGTAAAAATGAAGAAATCTGTCCGATGTATAGTAAATTAGTACTAATAATTTTACCTTAATTCCTTTAAACTGAAGGTCGTCCCGATTAATCTATCTGTGCATAAAGTAGACTTTAAAAAACTATAAAAAATGAGGTTTTTATTTACGGCGATTCTATGTCAAGCAAGGATGTATGTGGTGCAGTCAGTAAAGACTGTTAGAGACTTCTTAAAAAATGCTGAAATTCACACAAGTTACACCATATCCTGAAAAACTATTTTTCATCGTGTGATTTTTACAAATACCTGGCTATGTCAAAGAGCAATATAAATTATAGGAATCTTAGAATGTGTCACTTTTTGTTAACCACGCACCTGATTCCTTAACCGAAGCTCCAACGTCCTTACAAACCTGCAACAATCCCTTGTGTGTGATTAAGCCGTTTTATAATAAGGACACCGTGAGAATCTGACGTTACATCACTTTTACTTGAACAACAATTGTTTTTAATTAACTCCACCCGGTTCCCGGGGTCTCGCCGAAAAGGTTATCAAAAAATTTGCAACTTGTATTCGCTTGCAAACAGACTGCTGGGTTCATATCATTCGAGAGAGAACTCTGCATCTTACGTAATCCGAGCTTCCCCCCCCCCTCTTTCTTCTGTTCACCACGTGCAATTAGTTCCAGCATGAGTTTCTCGTCCTTGTTTTCCCATTCTGGGAGTTGAATACAACCATTCTTTATGGCATTTCAGTTACCATAACACATAATTTGCTATTTTTATTATTCTGCTCGCGTTTCTGCCTCCCTTGGTTTTTCTGCGAGTATGAGGATGAAAGCTGAAGGAAGAAAAGCAATGAAATGTCCATGCCGTATCCAGGATTCGAATTTTTGACCCTTGGTTCCTTAGCGCGCTACGATATGGTTCGACTGGACCCTTGGCAGCCGTCAGGGCGAATTTTTTCAGATTTTCCTCTCCCTTCGAAAAAAGCGATGTGATATTTCAAAATCTGAAAAATTACATCAGCTTAGATTTACTTCTAGAACATTCATAGGAATTTTCGTGTAGTTTGCTTTCACTGTTATCTAGATATTCTCAATAGTTTCGCGATTACGTAAGTCTACTAAACTATTGATAATATCTAGATAACAATGAAAGCAAATTACACTAAAATTCACGTCAATGCTCTACAAAGAATTCTAAGCTGATGTAATTTTTCAGATTTTGGAATATCACAGCGGTTTTTCGAATGGAGAGGAAAATCTGAAAAAAAAAAAAAAATCGCCCTGACGGCTGTCAAAAGGTCCAGTCAAGCCTACGCTACTAAAAGACAAATCTTACTGAGATGAGACAGCTGTAGCATAATATTTTACACCAAACAGCAGCAGTCTAATTCAGAGATGATGTTGGCCAAATTCGGATATGCGCTTCTAATGGCTTCCGTTAACGAAGATTCATATATCGGATCCAAATGGATCGAACAATGAAGATTCGGATATCAGTTCGTTATGGATTTGTAGTTTGACCCAAATGGTTCTGATAATGAATACTCCCTCTGTCCCATAATTATAGTCCGGTATGCCAAAATGGTGACTTTTTATTTATGTTCTTTTGGATACTTGATCGGCAAATTTGTACTGATCCTTGAGTAATAACATTGTATGGTTCATTCCCGTGTTCAATTTTCTTCTTCTGTATACACCAATGTCACAGTTTGCCTATCGGACAATTATTATGGGACAACAAACAAAAGTGTACCGGACAATAATTATGGGACAGAGGGAGTATTTGATATCTGATCCTTATGGGTTTGGAGTTGGATCCAAATGATAACGTAAGTGAGCCAAAGGTAGTGTTTCCAAGGTGGCCCACATTACGAAAATCATATTAGTATTTAACACAGCTTACAAATGGTACTACATTAGAGTGCCACACACGTAAATTTGCCGTTGCGTAGAAACGAATTTTCGTTTCGTCTCCCTCTCTCTTAGCATCACGTGTTCTACCCTGCTCGAAAACCTTCGCTATTGTTGCCATATTGTCATTCCCCATTCCTGGACACACTCGCGCAAACTTCATTGAAAACAATTGAACAGCGCTCCAGCTCGCGGTTCCCACCGGTCAGCAGGGACGGCAATGTGGCAATATAGCACGGCGTAGTCGTTGCTTCTTTTATGCAGTGCATGTTCATTGGCTAGCTAGTAACTAGTGTTGCCAACTGTAATAATGAAGCACTATTTCTGTCACGGAAGGGGAAAGCAGGTAAAGTGGCGGTGAGTTTTGTTGGATTGGAAGCACCATATTTTTATTTTATACTAAGTATTTGACCGGTTTGACGTTGTGTGCGTGTATTGCGTGTGTGTATGTAAAAGTGTGTGTTTGCTAATGAACGTTAAATTCCATAATGCCTCCAGTTCTGTCGAAGTTGAAATCAAAAACCTTGCATAGCCAAGCTCGGGAAATTCTAAGCAATTCAACTCTGGCTCCGGCAGGTGTTCTTGTAGAAATTGCATAGAGGAGACTGTCATTTTTGCTGCTTAATGCGATACATATTGTTTTCTGTGTTAAAATTGCCATGCTTTGATGGGTGACCAAGTTCATAGCAGGGCCGGCGGAAGGGGAGGGCGAACCGAGCGGCAAAATTTGAAGAGAAGAAAAAAATAAGCCTATTGAAAACTGTGATCGAGCGAGATATTATTTTGCGCTGAATAGTATTGAAATAGCATAAGAAGTCTCATTATTTAATTTATATTTTGATGTTTTAGTTAGGAATATATTGATTTTCAATTTTCCGTTGCTGCGTAATGACCGGGGGGGGGGGGGTCGAAATAGAGCGGCATCTGCCGCCACCTCCCAGGGAGGCAAAGTGTCTAGCGCCGGCCCTGGTTCATAACAAAAGAAAAAGCCGCGCAGCTTATCGTCTAGTGGCAGTATATGTACTTGTTATTGTTGTCGAAGCCGGCATCCTTTGTAAATGTACAACAAAGGCAACCGACTGTCGCAGATCTCAGAGAGGAAATAATAATACTGTTTGAGGAGGAGTGTTATGGTGCAATTGTAGCGGTTTAACACGTTGGCATGTTATTATCTGCCGTTGCAGTTCCATACCAGTGTATACGGGTTTTGGGAGTGAAAAGTTAGAACGCCACCAGTGCATTAATGCAATGAAAAATAATATATACGTATATATTTTTTTTATTTTGTTTGAAATCACTCAAATAAGGAATCGTATGAAGAAGTCTTCTTTGCAGCATTTTTGGTAATTGTACTTATGTGTTAGTTCATATTTTGCGAATTTTTAGTCCATATGTATGTAGCTACATACAAAGCCACTTGTTAGTACATATTAATCCTAGTCCTGGTATAATGCATGACGTTTAAAACTCAACGTTAGATAGACCTGAATTCTCTAATTTTATTGTTGTACGTAACAGCTGTGCATCGGAGCACTGCAGCGATTTTTCTATCTGCTCCATTAGCAACACTGCTTCTTTAGTTGTTTCGCGCATCGCACGGCAGAAATAGCTGCGCTGGACTCTAATATACCCAGTTCCCCTCAGGCGCATCGTGCAAAAAACGAACTGTCTTGGACTGACAGCAGCCATTTTATTTAAGTTATTGTGGAACTCCTGGCGTCCTAGGAACTGTACAGACCAATCCTCCACGGAGGTCGGCTATTCGTCGTTACTGCATATAAAGCATGCCAACAATCAGAAGTTTGACACCAACAATTTTCTCTAATAAGATGTAGAAACGTGAATAAACATGTTTTCTGGAGCCAAGCATAATTTCCTAAGCCAACTAACTATATGTAAGTCGTGGGCCACCTTTGGGACCTATGGGCCACCTTGTGAACAGATGCAACAGTATTGTAATTCTTTTTTTAAAAACAAGTTACGTACAAGCAATGTTACAAATTATTCACTTGGTGCACGTTGTTAATTAGTTATAGGAGTTATTTCTTTCAATTTCAGAAATTTATCTCTAATTAGAGATTTGTAAATTGCCCTAGATGCTTAACTAGGGCCACCTTTGGTTCACTACCTTACAGAAAATGAAGATGAGGATAGCAATGGATTCGGATTCAAATGGTTCGGACAATGAAGCTTAGTATAGTAATAGGTTTGCATCCGGATAGAATGGCTCGGACAAATAAAGTTTTCGGCATTCCATGAGAAGTGGTCCTACTCCATGGAAATAATCCAATGAATCAATCTCAAAATTATTAGTCTGTTTCGTAACAGTTTCATACATCGGAGACACATTTCTTCAATTTTATACAAGAAACTACTTACGGAAATGAGTTTCTCCAAGGTTTACAACGTTCGTCGAGGTATTTTCTTTCATCGTGGAATATATTTGACCGGGAAATTATGTATTTTTCAAGAGAAATATCTCACCGACGCACAATTGCCATTGCTTTCATTTGCTTGCACTACGACAACCGGATGCTGCGTACGTTTGATGACGTAAGCCCCTGTCAGAATTTCAAACCCCCCCTTTTTTTTTTACTATGCTTGCCTAACGTAACCAAATCTAACCTAACTTTATCGGAAATGGTTCATGGGGCTATCGGTCAGCTACCGTCCATAATAGTTCGTGGGGCTATCCGTGAATGGTTCGTGGGGCTATCCGTGAATGGTTTGTGGGGCTATCCGTCAGCTACTCGGGCTATACGTCAGCTGCCCGTGCATAATGTATAATTTCCACCGGTGACGAACACGATAGTACGTATTTTTCGGCGAAGAAGATTGAAACACTGCATACCCACAACGTAAGTCAAGATGTGCCCGCCATATTGTGTGTTCCGGAAGCGAAGAAAGGAATAAAAAAAGCACTCAGAATGTGAAAAATTGCGTTTGTTTTCGTGTAAAAAGCATAATGGCACCTTGAACTATGTTCCGCCATACACGATTGGTAAGTACGAACCATGCGAAACACAAAATATCCGATTTTAATGTGTCTCCGATCTAAGGAACTGGTACCGTGTGTTTAATTGCATGTGAATGCATATAATTTGCATATTTTACCAACAAAAACTATTAGCATCTGTAGCATACATGCTTTACAGACAAATGCAGCGAAATTTTGCTACATTTTTAAAGCGTCACACACGCTTTACTGTTGTTGCACACATTTTCGTTAATGTTTTTCATGCATTCCGGCTACGCCATTACTAGATCTCGGATTTTAGGTTTTCAACCTATTTTTTCCTTTGGAGGTAAACAAGAAATAACAAATTATGTCCGCGTTTCATTAAAAAAAACACAACTGGCGAAGTTTTATAGTGCCTAAAATAACCTATTTTGCTGGTTAGAACCTATTTTAGGTTCATGTGCCTAAATTAAACCATTTTTTAGGGTTTTACATATATATTTTTAGGTTTTAAAGGATTTTTATGTCTCTCAGAGGTATTTACTTTGAATGACTGGCGTGTTTGAGACATTTTTTCTGTCGATTTCCCTCCCTCCAAGTTTACGATATTTTTCAAAACTTTAAACAAAACAAAATGTCTGACGCCACTGTTACCTGTACACAGTGGCGGCGATTCAAGGGGGCAGTTCTCCCCTACTTTTTGCCCCCGCCCCCCCTCTCCCAGTTTTAGCACCCAATCGCCTGCACAGTCCAAAGTGCAAACACCTGAACCGTGTCGTGTCGTCTTCCTCACCTTACCGTCAGTTCGGTTCCTTTTTGGCATTTACGCCTTGCGAACATGGGCGTCCGGAAGGGGGGGGGCAAGGAGGGCCCGTGCCCCACCCTGGAAAATGAAAGTCAACCAAAAATTATGTATTTCACACATATAATTTCATTTTAGCCACAATAATATGTGTTAATTATTGCATGAACATCATAAATTCAAATTTAAGCAATATTTTTTTTAGGGAACAACACTTTTGTTGGAGAAAATGTGCCACGTTTGCCCCCTGGAAAAAAAAAATACCTTCCTTGCCCCTCCATGGAAAAATCCTGCGGACGTCCATGCTTGCGAAGTGACGTTTCAGCATTCAAATTTGCACTACTGACTACGTTTCTGTTGAAAGATAATTTTCAGCACATAAAATGATCTTCACAGACAATAGGCAGAGCGTGTGGATAACATGAAAAAAGATTCAGGGTGGTCACTAGGACCCATGATAAAATCCAAGTATAATTCCAGGTTTTCAAGACGAACTTTCCAAAATTCAAGGATACAAGCAGATGTTTTCTCTATTCCAACTTTACGTATTACCCTCTCTCACCACCCACACACACACACATATATATTAACAATATAAAGGGACTATGTGAATCCAAGGTACCCAAAAATTTACCTAATCAACTTCAAGATATCTTATCTTGCAATAATCTTCAGTCGTCAGATAGATTGTTCTGCAAAAGACGCCAACACAGTAAACGGATCGAGACAATTCTGTTATAATTTTGCATGCAGCTATCTTTTTCTTCCTAGATAAAGATAAAAATAAAAGCTAATCTGAGTGAAACTTGCCTTAGGGCATTTAATATGTATAAATATAATGGTATTTGGATACTTAAAAGTTGCAATTTTTCACATCTACGGAGAAAAAATTGTAATGGAGAAAACATCTGCTTGTAGTACCTTTTCTTCATGTTTTAGAAAACTTAAAGAAATGAAAATCTGGTTAGAAAATTAATATTTGGTTGTTATATATACCAATTAAAATTTATTGCGTTTCTTGTGAAATTTTGTTTTTAACGATTGTATGTAATAACTAGGATTTTTATGACTTAGAATATTTTTTCGGTAAGGGTGATGTGTTCTAAATATATAGAAATTCATATTGTGAAGAAACTAATTGAATTTAAGGTGCTTTTTAAGGGCATATTTGACCATTTCTACGCGATAAAGCATATTTTGATGGATTTTCGGTCATTTTCAGCATATTTTTGCTTTTTCAAGAAATATACAGTCATTTTCCAAGTGGACTCGTTCTTCCCATGTTCACTCCAAGTTTGTTTTTTTGAGTGCAGCAAAATCTTTTTCATTTTTAATTGAAAATTTACAGAAAGTATGAATTGTGCATTTCAACTCATCAGGGCCCATAAAGTGAACTAAAAATAGTATGTATATGAAAATATTTCAGGATAGCTATGTTAGATATTGTTGTTAGAAAACAGTTCAGTTATAAGGGCATATTTTTCAAATTATAGTAAAATATTAGGTCATAAGATATTTTGGCGATTTTAAGGTCATAAAAATCCCAGCCCTGGTAATCAGTATTTTCCAGGAATTTTGTACCATTTTAAGTTTTTTGGAACCTACTTCAGGATTTTTAGAACCTATTTTATGATTTTAGAACCTATTTTATGATTTTTAGAACCTATTTTAAAATTTTTAGAGCCTATTTTACGAACCTAAGAGCACACTTTTTAGAACATAAAAATCTGAGGTCTAGTCATTAGTTACACTCAAGTTTTTCATTCATTGTGAATGTTTTAATCCAATCGTTTGTCTAGAACCTTACATTTTGTGTGTGAAATGTCACGCACGTAACGGTGGAATGTCCCAATAGATTTAGATTCGGATTCAAATGGTTCCGACAAAGAACATTCGAATAATGGATTCGGGTGATTCCAATGTCCATTTCTACTTTAGAGAACTACGAGATGAAGGCTTGAACAGAGTTTAACACTGCCACAATAAGTTGCTCGAGATTGACCAGTTTAGGAAATAAAACTCATTGGACAAAATTCTAAATTCATTGAGACACTGGGATATTTATGATTCCTTTTGAGGGGCTAAATTCTAATATTCATTCTTTAGCCTCTCTTTCGTATATATCTGCAGCTTCCAAACTTACGAACCTGGGACCTCTGGTATAGAGCACGTTACCCTGACTACTCCACCACGAATTATAAAGGAAAAAAAAGCATGAGGTCATCATTCTATTAGCAGAGTCATTTGTTACAATCAGATCGAGAGAGATCCCCTTAACTTTATGCCACGAATTTATCTTGACAACTACTTCACAGAATTGTCTTAATCTTGTCTACACTCAATTAGGGATTTCCAGCTCAAGAAGACGAAAACAACAGCGACCTGATAGTTCACATGCAGAGCCACGCACACCACCCTCGCCAATCAGTGAACACAAAGCAAGAACCTGGATATTGTTTCGGACAGTTCAAGGTCAAGTTTTGATGGGATCCAACTGAGGCACTGAATGAAAGGAACAATTAGGTTTTGCAGTGGAGGTGGATTACTTAACGAAGTGCAAAATCTTAACACAAAGGAGCTTTAGTTCTTCAAGTAGCGTAGGACAATGTGAGCATTGAATTTTTCCACCACTCTTCGATCACACAAGTTCCAAGGCTTCGGACTTTGCGAAACAATGCTGCACGAACACAAAGATGTTTTAGAACGTAATTACATTGTGTGTAAGTATGTAGGTTTTACCTTTATAGTTTTATCTACAACTTACGCAGTACCCGTGTGCGAATTAACGGGGGGAGGGAGACCGAGGATTTCCCCTCCACAAAAATTCCCGGCAAATATTTTGACTCAAAAAGGGACATCCCAAGGAGATCAGTTTACCAGCCCCCCCCCCCCCCCCATTCTTCCTGATAGGTTAAACCTAATTATAAAATTATTGTTATTATTAACGTATTATTATTACTTATTAAAGGATGGATCACATAAATCATACATCATAAACAATAAATGAAATATGATCTCCCGTTGTGAAAAGCTATTAATTATTATAATCTCGGTATGACTTACATAGTATTTCTCGCCCTTTCTGATCAATCTTTGATATTAGTCCTAAGCTGAAGTTGAGTAATGCAAGAATTATTTAGCAGAAGAATAAATTTTGAAGTCAGCTTTATTCTTCATCAACCGCGTCCATAAATCTCCCCGAAAACCTTATCCCAGATATCAGACACACCTCTAGACTTTTCTTTTGAGTTTGCGTTAAGACGCAGAAACTTTAAATTGTTGTTGCAATTCCTAAAGAAACTCCATGCTTATTCACTGCTTTACAAATAACGGAACACACACAAAACAATAATATCTTTTTCTTTAGCATGAAATGTCTCTCAAATTTAGACTACGTTTTCAAGATAACTCCTAGACTTTTATAAAACGGGACAAATAGTGGCTTTTTAATAAAATGAACGGAACGACCCTATGGACGTATCGTCGCCCTAACTATGTAACAACTGAATAATCGTTCGCGTCCATTAACAGTCCAGTTTTCAAAGATTTCTTTACGGAAAAGCATGTCGAAAAGGACATCATTCTGCAACTGACAAACCTCACCGAGACAACAGCAGCCTGTTTTCCGCTTAAGTTTCATTGCATAGTGCTGATATTTTACATGTATTAAAGTAGGTAAGTTATATAGACATTAAATTTGAACCTGGCAATAGGAATATAAATTTTGGTCAAGTTTTCGTTGTTATAGTCCGATAGCTGTTTTTGTGTATGAGTTTGGGTGTCCTTAGAATGTAAATATACTGTTTCTAAATTGCGTGTAAATGTTGTGTCCTTAGAATGTAAATATACTGTTTCTAAATTGCGTGTAAATGTTATCATAAGATTTATTGATCTAGGTTATAAAAAGGTACTAAGGTAATTAGAACCTCAAGGCAATAGTACAGTTACTGACTGGTAACATATACAAATGTCCATACCGAAAAAAACCTACATCCCGAAATGAAATTACAAATACGCTACTCAATTATCCCCCTCCCCTTTCCAATCAAAAAGGTTAATTCGCACAGACCGTAACATTCCCCAGTTTATTGACAATAGTAACTCGCTTTTGGTGCAACACCTTCAGCAACGAACGTTCATTTAGTTGTTACACATTATACCAAGCTAGTTTTTGTCTTTGTGTGCACGAAGTTGCGCAAGAACAGACGGGTACATTTTAATCTCCAAATTTTGGGGAGAGAAGGGAGTACAGCAACCCCCTAAATCCTTTGATCCGAACTGTATCCCTTATATGCGCCCTCAGATAGACGGAAAGATATTGTCGTTCACACCATCTAGTTTTTAGTAGCTAAATGCAAAAAGTGTCTTGTGTTCACAGCCAAAAGTATTGAAATCACGTGAACCAATCTACTACATTTTGGAGTAATTACCTAACTTGATCTGTGTTCTCGGAAAGCTTTACAGGGTTTCTATAAATTAGTTATACAAAAGTAACCGTTAATTGTGAAGAAAGTGTATGTGTAACAGAAATGGTTTATACATCAATGAATACAGCATATCTTCAAGTTTATTGCCGCACGTTGTTAGTTTCAGACGCCTCCAGTGGCGGCTCCTGAAACTAACAACGTGCGAAAATAAACTTGAAGATATGCTGTATTCATTGATGTATAAACCATTTCTGTTACACATACACTTTCTTCACAATTAACGGTTACTTTTGTATAACTAATTTATAGAAACCCTGTATAAGGAAGTAAAATATGTTTAAATTTGTGCAAAACTATGGAATCAATCCTAGAGCCTATCTGTTCTGAAGTGTACATGTTTTAAAACTATAATGAATAGCCACAATATTTTTAAAAATCATTATTATTTAGTCAAAATTGTTTTTTTATTGGCAGTACAAGGTGATGCAAGTTTTACCTTAAAAAATGAAGAAGAATGTGACCTGTTCTAAATGAGGGGTGACTTTTGCATTCCTCCACAAAACTAAAACGTTTCTGCGCCACTGTGCTCGTATACCGAATAATGCAATAGTACTGTCTGATATATTAGTCCAGTAAAAGTAGGCAAAATGTCATAAATGAATGGAAAAAATTCCAACAGAGATAAAAATTGGTAGATATCACCAGTATGGCATTTCAAACAACATACTAAAAGTCCCCAACAATCCGAGTTGTGCTCTGTCCGCCATATTGGGAAATGGCGAATGAACGGTGACGTTTGATCATAATTGCTTTATTAACTAAAAATGGTGAAGGTTGAGCCGAAAATGTGTTCAGACATAAATTAAAGAAAATAAAATTTCCAATAACTGTAAGAAGATAAATGTTTGTGATTTAACCAACCTATCTAATAATGTAAAAAATAAATTTAACTCTGTGGAAACTTTTCCCATTATTTTGTAATCAAATTTGCCTGGTGTTGATTGAAGTTTTACACTTTTATTTCGTGACTTGTAACGAATAATATATATTATTGACCAAGCTTCTTCCAATCTGCTTCCCCTCATCATATATCCTATCGCTCCCTGCTTTCCCTCATCATATATCATATCGCTCCCATGTACGACATAAGCATGTGGAATCCACCTAGACGAAGGACAACTGACGACATACGTATCTCCGTTGTCTAGAGAAGCCGCAACAATTTCAGAGGCTTTCAGATATAGAGGTTGGTCGAAAGTAACAATACATGTCTTTGGACTATGTTTCATGCATTCTTCAACTGCGAACATAAGGGATGAGTATATGGCATCTGGACTTGTCGGCAGCAGCTTTATAAATGGTAATATACTTATTTCAGAAATGTGATATTCCTTGCTACCTTCAGTGGCAAGCTCCACACATCTATACAAAATCATGAAGTGATGCAACATGCACTGATGGTGCTACCTGTTTGGTGTATTCAATTTCTTTAATCTTGATTTTCTGCAGGCCACGCACAGCAGGCACAACGTATGTGCGTAATGGAACATTACCAAATTTGGCAAGGTAACATTCTGGTGGTTGCTTCTTCAATCAAACATTTTCTTTTCTGGGATGAACAGATCTTGCAGGAGTAGTGCACATAATGCTCCCCATATTGTGGAAAGTTCCTAGTCCGTCCAATGTCCAAACATTGACGTCTGCATTATCAAAAACAAAGCGATTCAATAATTCCTTGTCAGCAACAATTTCCTCATCACTTAACATTGCAGAACTAAGATACAATATGGCTTCATTGTAGGATGCACGTAAACCCATGCTTGATAACATATCAATAAGATTTCTTAAACCAAAATGTCTATGTAGATGAACTGCAAGTCCAATCTGAATCATTGAATTGAATGACCGTGGTCTTACTGCTGATATAATAGCATGCTCAATACACACATTTTCTTTTGATGGAGTCTTCATTTACTTTTATTCGTTTCATAATCACACCCTCTGTAAAGACCCTTAATGTCTCTGGAACCATATCATCAACTGTTTTCGAGCATTCATGTGGATTTGGATACATATCTTTGGCATATGTTTCAGATCGTATATCTTCCCGAATTATTGCGGCAGCAGTTCTAACAATTCTAAGTCTTTCGTTCTTTGGATCTTCTTCTTTCTGTGTGTACCAACTTTTGGATAATATTTTATATCCTGTATCACGGAAACATACTGTAGCGGTTTGCCCTTTACGTGTTGTTATCATCATGTCTTCTCCATAGTGATCACATAGGCGTTTCCTAAGAGTTTTTTTCTGAGACATCAGTATCTTGTGGAAGATATTCCTTCATCTTCGTCATAAGTTGATTCATCGAGTACTGACACTCGTCGTTATCATTATCAAGGTAGCAACATAACTGCAGAAATGCTATTGAAATACACTCATCTTCAGGCCTACCACGTTTTCCCGATGTAGGTGAGGATGTGTAAAATTTAGTGAAACAAGGATGGTGATACCTAGCCTCAACTGCAACTAGATCAATAACGGTACGAATTCGATCAAGCACTGTCCTTCCCCAATCCTCATTCCTCTTGATGGCAGCTTCAATGATTTGATCCTTGAATGTTAAGGATCGAACTTCAAACATTTAAACTCGTCTGTTCACATTTTTTTTTCGTTTCTGCTTGAAAATCACAAACTTCACTGCAAAACAAGCAATCAGGTTTGAAGTCAAATATATGTACTGCTGATCGAAGGAGTATTGAATTTTGTGGCGAACGATTACTTGCAGCAGTAATACTACTCTCACGAGTATAGTCTTTACGGCACTTAATATGTAACCTCACATTCGTCTCATTTTCCAATTTCTCAAATATTCCATCTTTTCGACGTAAACTGCTGCTCTTTATAGCATTTAAGCCTTTTATCACAACTACAGTGTTACCTTCACTCAATTTGTTCACAAATAATACATTGTTGTTCATTGAGTTGTTGTTTTAAGTCCACTTTATGCACAGTAAGGCTAATCGGGACTGGACCTACAGTTTAAAGTGGGATCCAAACCACTTGTGCCTCCATCGGGTATCGAACCCGGGACCCCTTGATTACAAGGCGACGACGCTACACAAATAATACAATATTGTGCATTGTTGCCTTGCCGAAAAGGTTATTCAGTTTGTTTTCCGATGATCACATACATTACATCCAAGTTCCACAACGGGCAGCATGTAAAGAAATTACATATATTATTAACAGTTAAATGGTTGGTTAAATCACAAAAATTTATCTTCTTACAGTTATTGGCAATTTTCTTTTCTTTAATTTATGTCTGAACACATTTTCGGCTCAGCCTTCA
The DNA here is from genome assembly GCF_977018435.1 of Lepisma saccharinum. Lineage (NCBI taxonomy): Eukaryota > Metazoa > Arthropoda > Insecta > Zygentoma > Lepismatidae > Lepisma > Lepisma saccharinum. The sequence continues at coordinate 18,256,195 of NC_139242.1, read as the reverse complement.
CCATTTGTAGTTAATAAAGCAATTATGATCAAACGTCACCGTTCATCCGCCATTTTCCAATATGGCGGACAGAGCACAACTCGGATTGTCGGGGACTTTTAGTATGTTGTTTGAAATACCATACTGGCGATATCTACCAATTTTTATCTCTGTTGGAATTTTTTCCATTCTTTTTTCTAATTTGCCTGGACTATGCAAGTTTTACCTTAAAAAATAAAGAAGAATGTGACCTGTTCTAAATGAGGGTTGACTCTTGCATTCCTCCACAAAACTAAAACGTTTCTGCGCCACTGTGCTCGTATACCGAATAATGCAATAGTACTGTCTGATATATGATCCATGTCGAATTCTCAGAAACAATCAATATACGTAAAGTTCGATATCTCAGAATTGAGAAAATCTGCATGCATGTAATTTGATGTGCAGGCAAATGCATAAATTATCCATCAATTATAACAAACGTTCTCGACTAGTCCGCCCATTTGCATAGCATACCTATGTATGTCAACAATTGAACTATTCAATATCTGTTGATCGCTCGCAAACTAGTACAGAAACAAATATAACATTTCGTGAAGTGAAAGAAATACCATGTTCTAATGTAATGGGATATTTAATAATTACAATCGATCTGTCCGTCTAAATGTGAATGGAGCACATTTACAACAACCGCTATTATAAAAACCTGTTCGTAATATAAATGAAAGTAGAAATATATTTTGTGGTAAAATGCCGATAAGATAATTGTAAAAACAATAGTTACTTTTATTATCTAATTAGCAAAGCTACAATTTGTGTAATGAAATCGGATTAAAATAAATGGTCGCACCAATGCGAAAAAACACGAATGTGCTAAATCTTACCTTGATATAAAAGCATTGTAATATTCAATTTTCTGAAGATAAAAACACTTTGATTAAATGTTGTCATCAGTAAAATATGTAGGTCATACCTACATATTACTATTAATTAGGTCATATAAGTTAGCACAGTAATCTATCAACAAAAAATAATCAGAAACTGTTCTAGGTAAAAAAAAAGTAAATGTACACATTCGTTGTTTTTGGCATTGGTGTGACGATATATAGATTATCCTCATTAGCAGTTCTGTAAAAAGTCATAAAAAAAATAAGCTGGGGGTATGTCAAACGCTTTTCTGCCACTTTCCACTGGGGATATGTCAATGTGGAGATAAGTACCCATGTGATTGTGTACCTCAAACTGTTCTGGTCCCAGGATATCAAGTCAAACTAGATACTTCCGTTAAAATAGGCCACTAGTTACAGGGAAGAACGTGATTTATGGTTTCAGAAATTTTATCATAATCCTTGAAACAGGCTGGTTTTTATTACCACCTTGGCCTTTGGCTTTACTCGTAAGGAAATCACGGTACCGTGACTTGAAACTCGAGGATATTCTCGTGAGAAATACAAGCAATTAAATAATTCCTGAAGCTTTCCTGGCAGCGAATATTGAAGAGGTTTTCTCGGGCAATCAGCCAGGTGATTTCCGGAAAGGCTTCCGAGGAATGAAGATGAGAGTGACGTTAGCTCTCGAAAGCTCGGAAGCCTTGCCGGAAATCACCTGGCTGATTGCCCGAGAAAATCTCTTCAATCAAGCAATTAAATGTTGTGATAAGTGAACAGAGACATGAACACTTCAGGAATTGCAAGAAGCAGTTTAACCTTCAGTTATTTTTGTCAGCGAAAAGGTCCAGTTTACCTTTCGGTCACTGTGCCAGGGGTGCCCATCCCCCCCAAGGACAATGGCGCAATCCCCCCCAAATTATATTATTCGCGCACTCAAACTATATAGTAATCCCCAGAAAGTAAAGCTCGGGGCGATAATATAATACGGATACTCTTTCAAAGAACTCACCCCCCTCAGTTTTCTTGGGGTAAATATAATTATTTTAGTAACGCATAACAACAATTACGTGGATTTTATCTTCAGTGCAAATTTAACTTGTTAAAGTAAAATTTTCCTGTGTGTGACAAGAAATTAGAAATGCAGATTCAATATATTTTTGTTCCAAATGATGCACCTGCTTTAAATTAAGCAGTATACCAACACTAAGCATTATATTTGAAAAAGTGATGTTATTAATGGATATCGATTATATCTTGTAATATACCTATTGTATAAAACTTCACATTCACCTCACTTCAGTAAAGCGCCAAACAAACACGAATTCTTGCAACACAAGACTGCGAGCGAAGCGAGCAAGAAAATTTTTACATCCATCTCTTTGCAGGTTTTCAAGAATATTAATTTAATGGGGTGTCAATTCTTTCTTAGGATTCCGAGATAATTAGTCTTTTCCAGCTTCTCTTTTGGCACGTTCAAGGTCGAAACGTCGTTAAATACAGTCTCCAAAATATAATGTTCGAACTCTCTCTCCACTACAGAAATCCCTTGACAATGTAAGATTTAACACATTATCAAAAGCTTCCTATCTCCTCCTTTAAATTTAATACTCAATCCCCCTTTAACTAAAATACCCGCCATAATCTAAGACCTAAAGATGGATACTGTCCTCCCAACGTTTAATTCCTCCCCAGAACCCACGTGTAAAATAAGGCCTAATATCTTGGAGGTGGATATTTCTCCCACCCCTCACTTAAAGGATTAAATATGGTGCATTTAAGGTGTAAAATTTTTACATATATTTTGGGAAAATATATAAATGTTGAAGTTTATATTATTTGAAGGGAAAAAATCCCCCCCAAAAAATTCGATGGCGCAGCCTGTGCCATAACACCCTATGTGGTGCCAAGTAGATTGGAAGAAGTCCTGTGGGGTGCCAAGTAGATTGGAAGAAGTGTGAATACCGTATATCACCGCATAATTGTCGAAGATTTTATGTCCATTTTATTAAAGGGGGTTCGACTATTACATTAAACTCTCTTTTTTTAAAAAAAATGTGTCAGTATCAGGGTGGATAAAAATCATGATTTTTATTAAAAAATCATTTTTGATGATTTTTTGGATTTAAATAGGATTCTTAAATGTAAATAGATTTTTTTTAAATTTAAAAAAAAATCACGGTTAAAATTGCTGGTTTGGTTGTTGGCATCATACACACAGGTATGTTCATTTTTTAGAAAGGCTTTTTATAGTAAACAGCTCTGTAAAACATTTGAACAGTTGGATTAAAGCAAGTAAAAAATTGTACGTAAATATACATTTTCTGTTTCTGATACTATGTAGCTATATGAACCTACTATGCACTATGGAAATGTTGGTTGAGTGTGTTTATGAAACTATAATCTCAGTAACTTCTCTTTCAGTGAAAAGAAAACAATCTGAATGTACTATCTAATTGTAGCTGAATTTTGGCAATTTTTTTAATGATAGTTTGCAAAATAATATATAAGATGTCTTATTTTTTACAGTTTAATGATAATGACAATATTTACGGTTTAACATGATTAGTATTTTATAAATTTTCTACATAAAATGTTTGCAATGCTATATGTTTGCTATAAAAACTATTCATCTTAAATCAAGAGAGTTTAAGTGTGTTTACAGTTACATACTACATTTCCTTTTGTACGAGCTTCACCACTTTCTTAGAGCTTAATAAACACTAATTACAAGATTAATGTACTTTCAGCAAAAGTGATTTTGATATCTACAAAATCCTTATGTACGTAGATTTTTCTATAAATTATTTATTTAAAGTGATTTAAATCAAATCACCTTGGTCAGTATCACTAGTACTTAAAAATCATTTATTACTAAACTGTATTTGGTGCAAGAATAGAATGTATGGAATACTTGTGATTGTGAATATATGTTAAAACTGAATAGTTCAAATCTGCGCACATCATTTCTTCGTGACAGTTTTCCGAAAATTTTCCTGGCATGAAAAAAGGTAACACATTAGTTCTTACTGATTTGTGCATTATAATCGAAATATTCCACTTGAGAAAATTTGGTACTCTTTCCACATCCTCAATCTTCTGTCACAATGAATAAATAATACACCCTTTACCTATTAATATTTATAGTCACAGTGACAGGTGAATTTACCTTACTTTCCGAACAATATTACTCAAACATTATTTTTCAATAGAGTGTACAATTCCAATTTTCGTATTTAAAATTGTTCGCTGCAGATTCTGAGAAACAGAATGCGGAAAATTTCGTCGCTCAATGACAGCCATTCTACCGATGAAGTCGCACTGTTAATCGTAATTCAGTGTCACAGTCAAGATTGCTTCGATTGGCGGTCACGCGACTTTTTCGTTCAGCTTCCGCTTTTCCACTTCCGCCAACTTCCACTGGAACTTGCACTGACCGTCCTTGCGACGCCTGCCTCTAATTACATTGGAGGATTTCATGGAGCCTTGAATTATTATCTTTTAGTTTATGTGCGAGTTGTACTTCTATTTGCGGGAAGCAACGTTAGATCTTTTTTTTTTTTTTGGGGGGGGGGAGGTGTACCATTCATTGTTCCCAGGTGCGTGTATCAGAAAAAGCTACCCCTTGCACATTTCAATTCAACATGCCGTGAACTCATTTGGAGGATGTGAGCCAGTTCTGGAGAAGCACCACGCTCGTGTCGTTTTACCATTCGGGTTGCCCCGAGGCTGGGTGAAACCTAGATCCGCTATTTGCTTTAACTTGTTTGCATGGCCGTAGGCAGGAAAAAAAATCCGGGCGGGGGGTTACTCATAATTGTTCCCATGGGCGTCTCAAGAAATTTGAATAATAGAAATAATAACAATAATAATTGTTAATATAATATTTTTTTAAAAAAATCATGAAGTAATTAATTCCAAACGAATTATTATTATTATTATTATTGCTGTCCTTACATCCTTGAGGAGACTTTTCTACTCTATCCATCAGAAGTGCAAATATGCAGCACAACTGTTTTTATTTACTTATTTTGCGTTTCATACAGTGTATACTGAAATGCACAGTTATTATATTTTGTTATTAAATTTTAGGTACTTCAAGAAAAACCTTTAAAAGTAAGAGATAAATTTTAGTCAAAGTTTATGTTATTTGACCATTCACATAAAACTTAATTTTTGGAATTTTGAAAACTGTGGAAACCAGTAATTCTTTGGATTAAATGGTAAAACATAACCTGGTGCCTGTATTGTAACCTCAATTTTTCGATCTAATGCCGTTTTTCTTTGGTTATTCTGTTCGAATACTAACTAACTGGACTTTATTTCCGTTATTAACAATAAAATTAACAAACGTTTTGCAATTTTGTAACTTGCAATAAACGATGTCAATTCGGGGGAATGGGGTTTCTATAGACCAGTTCGATCCTACTTTCCGACGCTCATATTGTTCATATACTTGCCAAACCGTATTATATACAACCACTATGCACTATGCAAGTATGTGTTTTATAGGACCGCATAGGTTAAATGTATGTACTATATCGAACCGCTGGGTGAAGGATAGTGAATGTAAAGCAGGATATCCTAGGTTTGAACTCTTAATTATAAAGAGGGAATTTAAAAGTTGGAATGAGAATTTTGTGACAATCACAAGGGAATTTTCAGTCTGATCCAGAAACAACACTGGAAAGAGGACAGCAGAAGTGACAATGAAGGAGTCGCGGGTCGGCCTGCGATTCTGAGAATTAAATCAGCTTCACTCAAATTTCAGAATTCAAAACGTTTGAAAATTCTAGCTCGATCATTCCAGAATTGTCTCCCTGTTGTATTTTTGTGAAACTGCAAATACATTTTTGAAAATGTGTTACATATTTTGGTATCTGAACTTCCATTAATCCAACATGCCACAAGTTTCGGGGGGGGGGGGTTTGAACCCTAAAAAAAAAAACATCTAAATACAGCCATGCTTGTTTGGACCTTTGGAAAAAAACATTTTGCGGAGTCAGAAGTTTGCAGATGACAACAAGGTAATTGTCACACCAAAACGTTTTTTTTTGTGCAATGTTCCTCAGCTTCAGGCGATACCCGTGGCCAATTATATCGGGCCACGACGGGTTCATTAGATCCAGTGGTTGACAACTAATATAAACCTAATATTGCACTTGTCAACAAGCCTAGATTCAATCGAACTAATACCCTTTATGATTATACCGTAATTTATTTATTAATATTTAATGTCAATGGTACAGTCTCGGACACTTCTGCGTTGTAGCGATTCCATTGAAAGTAAATTAGTCTATTACAACCCAGAAGTGTCCGTGACTGTACATATTAATTAATGAATGTAGCTATAAAGTTTAAAAAGCCAGGAAGCTATTTAAGTACGAGTAAAATTCGATAGATCAGGGACAGACCTTTTTTAAAAAAAGAATTTACCGGGCCGCGGTCTTTCGCAGGTTGAGAACCACTGTTCCAGAGAGCATCCACAACCTGTTGACAGGCGTACCAAGTGTATTATGAAGCAGGGCGACTATTCAAAAATAAAACACAAAACAATTTCTGTAAGTACTCCTGTGAAAAGTTATTAATAAAATTCTTGTCGTTTAATGACTTTAACTCCTATTAACTTACAAGGTCTCTTAAAATCTCCGAGTTTTCAATAAACTATGAGAACCAAATCACTATCAATTAAGTTATTAATATTTTTTTACTTAAACAATTGGTATTGTTTGACAAGACTGAATTTTGTAAAACAAATATACGCTTTTATTCTGTCTTGCATTCTAAAGCAAATTATTTGAAATATAATGTAAAGGACCTAACTATAAAATATGTCTTGTAGAGTGGGATGCATAAATATTACCAAGCAAATTGTTCATCACAGTCTTTACCATCTTTGTTTTACGCATTGAGCTTCAAGAAACAAAACGCTAAACAAGCTGCTGACAACCCCTGCAGACATGGACAATTTTGCCGAGCTATAGACCTACTTGTGCATCCCACTGTACAAATGTTTTGATTCGTTAAAGGCTTTGAACTGTCTCTCCTCGAAGCAGGAGTTACTCATATCCACTATTTGGAAAGACAACGATGATTATTTCATTAGCAAGGATTATGTGAAAATGTTCAGTGAAAGTGACAAGAGGCTCGAGTAGAAGGATAACAAGATTGCCAGGTCATGCACATATTGGGTACCTTTCTGCGCAGTTCAAACACCACTACGGGTACATACCGGTAGTGACAGCAAGAGCAAATGGTCACTCAGCACTGAAGGCTCTTCTTGCGCCTTTTCTTTGAACGACCGAGGTCCAATTCACCTGGTAACTCCTCAAGGGGGCACGGGGATCGGAACTTGACCCTGAGTCTGCGATATTGACCTCAATTTCCCTCTCGACCGTCTCTTGACGTAACAAGGGACGTGTGCGTGCATGCCAAGCAGACGAAGGGCGCCGGAAGCCTTTTTTCTGCTTATGCGGCTGGTAGGAAATTCTGAGCCACGCGCGATACTCGTTCTGCTTCTATTGGCAGAAAATGAGCAGGCCAAATTAGGAGTTTATGGTTGACGAGGGAATGGGGCTTCAAAGGGCAGGGGCGAAGTCCGCTTTGGACTCCCGACTGCGGGACGGCATGGGTTCGAGTCTGCCTGGGTTCAGTCTCTAGGTTTTTGGCCTGTGTGTAGGACCGGTGGCAACGCACCATCGTGGGAGCTACGAGTGAGGTAAGCCGGTCTGGGAAATCTCCTACAACGGCTGAGGGTTCGAGGTGCTGACCCCATGTCACCCCATTGCCGGTTGAAGATTTCCACACCTCTAGGTAGGATTGTGGGAGGGAGCAGTTGGCAGATACGGGCAAGGCCCTTCAGGGCTGCAGAGCCACGGGTTATATATTACACCTTTAATCTTGCTAAGGAAGTAAAATTAATTACAACTACACACTATTTAAATTAGATATTTGTAGGATTTGGGGGGGGGGGCTTCAGTCCCCGAGCCCTCCCAGTGGCTACGTATTTGATCATGCCTGCATACGTATGTTACGCATTAACTTTTGAACATGTGGGGAAACGAATAAAATATTCCATAAGGATTTTTTTTACAAAAAAAATAATAAAAGTGAAAAAATGCTAAACAGTGGCGGCGAATAGGTGAGAGATGTCCCCCCCCCCTTCCCCAGTTTTGGCACCCAATCGTCACCACTGGTACTAAAGAATGAATGTTCATTTCTTTTAATAACAAGGCAATTTTATACATTTGCTGGAAGGAGACCCAAACTAGCGTTCGCAGAGTTGTTTGTTACTCCATTATCGTTAGGGGGCGTCGCCAAATAATGGGCAACGTCGTCAACCCCTTCGAGATATTTTCACATATTACTTAATGTTAATGATATGCACATTTGTATATTTTTCTGATATGGCCCTAAAGGGCAACACGGACTTGAGTGGCTATTATTTTACTAAATACGCTAAGATTAGTTAAAACTGCAAATATTACCCAGCCACTTCTGCCCTGAAGATGAGTGTGACGTTAGCTCCCGAAAGCTTGGACTCCTTTCCACAACTCACCTGGTCGATATCCCGTGAGGATATTTTCAACATTCGTCGCCAGGAAAGCTTCAAGACTTACTGCAAATATTGTTTGTAGGTGTGCAAACTTCGCGATTTTTGGAAACCGTACAAGTTAATAGTTTGGAATCTGCATAGGCTTATATAAATAAATATTACTACGTACACGCGGCCATGTCCCCGCATACAGCGGCTCTGGGGCTCACCCAGCCCTCAAATCAATGGGTACCTGGGGGTAACAATGGGGGAGGGGGGTAAAGGCGGTCGGAGCGTTGTGCTGATCACACGGCACGAGGAACTTTACCTTTATCTTTCGTTCACGCATTTATATTTATTTGAAAACTTTGAATGACGGTCAAAACGGAGTGTCTACGTGTGTGGTTTTTTCACGTATTGTTCTCAAACATCTGGAGATTATCTTAACGTTGAATAGAAGTCAAGTACACTGATATTTGTACAATACTTGGTAGCTTTATGACAGCCACTTCAACAACAAAAAATCGCCCCTGATAAGGCAATTAATTATACCTCACAAAAAAAACAATCACTAAGCGACTTAATGCACTGATTTTGTAGGTACATCAGACATATTGTTCTCCGAAGCGGCACCAAGGATGGGCCAGAGTGAGTCACGGTCCACCCTGTCAAAATGCAATAAGCAAATTTCATAATAAAAATAAAATGAACGTATAAGTAATCATGATTATGATGAGAAAACCTTAGAAGTTTCGAACCAGTATATCTGGTTTCTGAGCATCCTCTACCAACCCCTGGATCACGAAGATCTGAATCTTAAAATGTAACACTTTTGCAATACAACATGGCATTTGTATAACTTATTTTTACTTCAATATTTAGATTTTCAATTATTGTTTGGGTGAAACACATGGGCGTTGAAAAGGTCCGTCCACCTCCCTCCCCCGGAAATTCTCCCAGAAACTTGGACTGCCTTTTGCAGACTAGCGAGGCTCTGGCGTCTGGACTCGCAGCCAGTATAACTTTCTGTGGGCATGGACGTCCGCAGGATTTTTTTCCAGGGAGGGGCAAGCAAGGTATTTTTTTCCAGGGGGGGGGGGGCAAACGAGACATATTTCCCCATAGTAGTGTTGCCACCTCAAAAAACACTTCTTCAGATTGAAGTTATCATGTTTCATTATTTCAATAATTAACATAAATTACTGTGACTGAAGTGAAATATATGTGTGTAAAAGATCTATTACTACTTATAGTAATATGCATAAAATATTACCAGGAACTTTACTATTCGCCAACTGGATCTAACATCCTTTTTTTATATTTAATTATTTTATCTATTTACTATTCGCCAACTGGATCTAACATCCTTTTTTATATTTAATTCTTTATCTATTTTACATTAATTTCCTTGCCAGGGCAGTTTTGCCGACCTTAGCTAAACGTAAGCTAGATAATGAATACGTGCTGTTGTATCACTATCCTTAACAGTCTTTTTACCTATTAATGTAATAACAATATAATATTAATTAATTTGAATATTTTAATTAATGCTATTTTAATTATAATTGTTTTAATCAATTTAATGTAATTATAATTGTTTTAATCAATTTAATGTAATTATAATTATTTTAATCAATTTAATGTAATTATAATTATATTAATTTAAACATTAGTATTGTTGTTATTATTATTATTATTATTATTATTATTATTATTATTGAGACACTTGATTAGGACCCCCTCTCCCAGAATATATTTCTAGAAACGTGCCTGAACTAGAGGTAATAGAGTTATTATGCTTGAGGTTGCATTGGTTCTGGAAAGCAGTCTTTAAACCAATGCAAATATTTCCGAAACAGAAAGGAAATTAGCCGATACACCACGACCTTGACAGGCTCTTTCTGTGCACTGAAAGAAGAAAACTTTCCTCTGGACTAAAGCACGTAGCGGACCCCTCCCCCAATCGTGATTTCGCGATGCGCCAGAAACATGTATTGACACAGTTCTATCTAAACACCCATTCGTGGCGTTACCTCAAGGCAAACATTGAAATTAAGCAACGCGCTTTGTTTTCCAATTTGCGCGGTGCCGAAATCTCCACTCGAATGGAAGAAAAGAGGATAAGTGTCTTATAAATAGGCGATGTCCACCGGACATCACTCAACCGAGGTATCTGACCTAGTCTTCGCATTATCTTATCTTCCACAGAACTCGGAAAAAAATAATCATTGTCAAGGAGAGAGAACAGAGGAAGAAGCTGACTGTGTTGCACCGAAGTACATACTTGAGATTGATTGCACCTAGTAACGTCCCCAGTTAAAAGTGAGTGCAATCATGCCCACGAAAAGGGGGGGAGGGCGCTAAGTGCGCAATCAAAATTTTGAGGGGGACTTTTCATTAAAACAATATAAAATTCAACATGAATATATTTTCTGAAATATACCTAAAAAAAAGTTTTATACCTTGGCACTAAGCTGTGAGGCGGAGGGGGAGGGGGATCTGTATATGGGCCATTCCACGAAAATTGGTCCTACTCCAATAACAAATTGAATTAGTCTGAGAATTATTGTTTTTAATTGCATTAAGGTTTAAATGTTTGTGAATGCAATAATTTGCACACCAACAAAAGTTAAGAAAAGTGACAAATAAGATGAATTGATGAAACGGCAAGCACACACTGACAGGACACCAACACGTATGCAGCTCATACGCTTCACAGACAAATGAAGTCAAATTTTGCTACATTTCTAAAGCGTCACACACGTAACACATTTTCGTTAATACTTTTCATACATTCCGGCTATGTCATCATACTCAAATGTTCTATTTTCATTTATTAGCAGACGCCACAAAGTAGATGAAATCAATTCATTGCGAATATTTTAATTCAATCTCATGTTTAGAACTTTAAATTTTGCATGTGAAATGTCACACACGTAACGCTGGAATGTCCCATATATTTCCTAAGTAATTCATTTACTTCAGCTGGTTCGAAGTCACTTTTGCTACTAGGTGCACCATATTTAATCAGATTAATAAAAAAAACGAAGAATTTAGAGGGTAGATCAAGTAGTGTTCAATAAAGCTTAAAAAATTGACTTTCAGTAATAAAAAAGCAGTACACATTAAATATTTCATGGGGATTGGACAACTTTAATGCAATTTCACATGAGAAATTCATATGCAAGTTCCTCTTAACTGCTCCCCCCGCCCTATGGCAGTCGGTGATGCATAGAAGTAACTTGCTTCTCAGTGTATTGCGTTTGGGCATTATTGAAGATAATGAAAATGCGCACAATAATAGACGCTGATAATGGTTGTGTTTTTTCCATAGTATGGTTTCTTTATTATTTTTAATTTCTTCGGTGATCAGTTCAAGAGAAAAAAGAATTAATGAATATTAAAAATAATGTTTGACTAAGTTTAAGTCCACTTTATGCACTGAAAGGTTAACTAGGACTGGGCTTACAGTTTAAAGTGTGGTCGGAACTACTATATGCCTCCACCGGGTATTGAACCCGAGACCCCTTGATTACAAGGCGACGACGTTACCATCGGAAGAGACCCAATGAAAAAAAATTAGAAATATCGGTGAATATAGAGTAAAAATTTGTGAAATTAAAATAAATTGTTGAATGTAAAAAAAAAACGCGAGTGAAGAAAAATGTAATTGAATATCAATTAGTGGAAATAATAGAAAGTACAATGTAAAATGTTCGTTAAAAGAAAATAAATTAAAGCAAGAAAAGAAAGCGAAAGGCAGAAAGCTCACGTGGAAAAAATAGAAATAAACCTTTATGGAAAGAAAGCAAAACAAAAAATACAACAAAAGTGTAGAAACCACTACTGCAGGAAAAACCATGAACAATTCGTATCTGGAACACACGTACGTTGATTTTTTTTTCCCAGCACAGCACGTACTCACCGAAAGAAATACCTTCATTTGGCTGGAATAATATGCTTTCTTGACCAAGACTTACCGATCACTGGATTTTTGTTTCGAAGAGGATAATTGAAACTTTCACCAAAATTCAGCGGTGCATTTCTTATGCAAGAATGTTTTCCCTTCTTCCTATTCTCAAACTTCACCATTCACTGCGATAATGGATACTTTCAGCATAATGTTTTTACGTAAGAATGACTTCTTGTTCCTGAATTCATACGAACGAATTCCAATTGTGTTTGCTGCTCTTGTAACTAAAGTTGTGTGCTTGTGGCTTTACAGAGACAATGCCCAATTGGCATATCAATAAGGCGAAATTTTATGTAACCAAATATTCTAAATGAGGACACTAATAACTAATTGAAAATATCAAATGTGATTGTGCTATATTCGGTGAGTGGGAAGGTGGGGTAATTGTGAGCGGCGGGTAATATTGCGCAGTCTAAAATCTACATGTCCCTGTCAAATGTTTGACCATGGCAAGTGCATACAGTGGCAGCGTGAGCTCATCTGTGGCATCTAGCTATGGCACTGTCGTACGCAAGAGGGGGCGCTGATGGGGTTACATCCCCTCCCTAGATTTTGAGAAAAATAAACATTTTCAAATCAAAGAGTAAAGAACTCTGGGGAAAACCAAAGTGGTAAATGCACATCCCACTTAAAATGACCTCTGATTACCATTTTGTTCTTGGAACAACTTTTCAAGCGATGGTTAAAAAACGGTAAATGCGAAATATTTTATAGTTGATACCGTCGCCTATAACGAAGCTATGTAATATCCATCTATACAATTCTAGCCCATTTCCCCCCCTCCAAGAAAAACCATGCGTACGCTAGTAACCTGTGTCCTCATTTAGATGAATGTCTGCAGGTTTTTTTTTTGTGTTCCTGGTGACTTTTCTGGTTTTCGCGCGTCAGGAAAAAAGCTAGTGAGTCTATATTTCTCGCTGCTGCTTTATTTAGGTAGAAAACTATGAAAAATAAGCCATTATCATATCATAAGAATTAACTACTTATGCTAGTCTCGTTTTTTTCTTGCGATTTTATTTCGAAGGTGAGCGTGGGGTAATGTTGCGCAGATTGCAACAAAATCCGTACGGAAAGCCACAGAAGTATTTCGTACCTGAACACTACTCAATAGATGCAGATAACACGTATACGTCTACAAGGGAGAAGATTGTGTGTGGTTTTCGGAACCCCGAGGAATATAGTGATGAAGCAAAAGGAGACCTTAAATTAATATTTTTGTAATTTTCTAACTGCGGTTATGTTTCTCCGCTTTGTATTAGTGAACGTATATAGTGATGTAAATGCAAGTGCCATGCATTTAGACGTGTAACTTCTACTCAGTGTCTTGATATTGCGCTTTGAAAACCTATTTTCATTATTATTAATGTTTTAAATAAACTGTTTTCTTAAAATAAAAAGTAATAGCGAATTGAAAGTGCACTAGCTGAGGTTTGTATAATCAATATGTTTTCAATTATCACTATCACATGCTCGGTGGGTCCGCACAATATATTCATCCACACACACACTACCACGCAGGTTCTAACCCAAGGAGTTACTCAATTTTCTTAGATAGGAATTATGCTGACCACGATTCACCCTGGGCAAGCTCTGGCCATTCGAGCTATTGCGCCATGGAATATAGACGAAAGGGTCACCCTATACACCCCCATGTCACTCGGACTGGACAGTTTTTTCAATAGTTTTCTCATCATGTCGCCCCGTCTGTTGGTTTCACAAGCGTAGTGAATGCATTTTTTATAGAGTGCAAGTGGCCATGTCGCTAAGAACTTGGCAGCAGAATAACGCAAGTTTTAAGTTCTATATTAATCGCACGAGCCTTTTCTACATTAATCCTGCTGAAGATCAATGACGAACCTTTGAAATATATGATGAAGCAAGGACTTCGGCACATCTAGGATTGTAACCGAGCGCGTTGCGCTAACCACTTTACCACAAAAGCCACCCGTTGCGTCAGTACGAAACGATAAGTATCGTGAGATCACCACATGTCTGAGAACAACGGCTAGGGTTTAGCTAAGACGTCAGATTCAGCTGACCAAGAACAGTTCCCAGGTTGGACAAAACCACCGTGGTAATCTTAGTGCAAGAGTTTTTTTTTAAATGTTGTTTTAATTCCACTTTATGCACAGATAGGGTAATCGGGACTGGGACTACAGTTTAAAGTGAGATCCGAACCACTATTCAATGTGCCACCAATAGGTATCGAACCCGGGATCCCTTGATTACAAACCAACGACTGTTAGTGGAAATGCTGCAAATGCTTAGGTTTGAAATCCGAATAATGGTGGTATTACGCATCTACAATCGAAATGACTTGCCCTATGGGGAAGTTTTTCAAACCCTGTTAACATTAAGCGTAATCAACTTCCCTAGGCATGGTATCGAGATTTGACAGTGCCTCGGTTTTGTCCCTAGTTGTAAATGTGTGATTTGTTATCGGTCTCGTCTGAAAATGAAAGTATAAGAACATATACAACGATCACTGAACGACCTTTCACAGTTTATGGAGGGCAGTAAGGCTAAAACTTTACTTCATAACATTATCTTTGTTTGACGCCTCGTTTCGACGCTACGAGCTCTCGAAATAAACTATTTTATCCTGCACGTATGCGACGACGCATCACAGGCTCACAACTGCCACTAGTGGATTGACTTTGCAATTCTTAGAAAAAGCGCAAGATCTATTGATTCGGTTTATTTTACGTCGCTTTTCTGCCACTTTTGTCTGATCGCGAACATGAGGATGAGTGTGGTGAAATTGATAATGGAAGATTCTCAAAGAATACCCATCCCGGGATTCGAACCCAAGACCCCTCACGTCGTAGCGTGCTGTGCTAACCATTCCGCCCAGGAGGTCGGCCAGAAAGCATACGACTTTATCTATAATCAGCCGGCCCCGTGGCGGAGTGGTTAGCACATCGCGCTACGACGCCAGGGGTCCCGGATTCGAATCCCGGCCTGGGCAGGTTGTCCCGGGCTGTGAGTGTCCATTCATCAATTTCATCATGTCATCACTCATCCCCATCTTCGCAAATTAGCTAAAAGTGGCACAAGAAGCGAAGTAAAATAAAGCTAATCAATGAATGAACAATGAATTATCTATAATCAGAAAGATGGTATATTGGTATCCCTGGAGAAGTCTCATTTTACAGTAATCCTAGTTCAGGTAACTCTTTTCAATATCGTAGCAAAGTCTTGAACGAGACCAAGAATCTCGGACATAAAGTCTCGGTGACCGGTCTCGAATCGTTACCATCCCTAAACTTCCACATCTTCCACCAAAATATCATTATTCCTCTGTGGATATTGCACGAGTGGCACTTTCATTCTTATTTTCAATGAAAAAAGAAGCCTTTCAAAATTTCCCATAACTGAGCTAAAATATAATTAACTCTAGTTTACCTGGGGGGGGGGGGGGCTGCCAGGCCTACCACCTCTTTTCTCTCGATTTTTCAACTCTTATAATATTTTCATTTAAAAAACGAAAATAAATTACATTGTTCCCTACGATGTTCCCAATATTTCTGTATTACCTTTGTTTAAAAAAAAATCTTAAAGGTAAAGTAAATAGGGGAAAATTTCACGTGGTGGGCCTATTAGCCCCCCCTCAGAATGTGTGTTCCGACATGATAATCATGCCTGAAATAGTGTACGATCTGTTGGTAATGATTGTAGTTTTTGTAATTATTATAATTACTATATAACTGAACGCACATAAAAAAAGCACTGATGTGATATGCTTTCGAGGTTTAGTGAATGATAAAAAAATGTGTGCGACACTTGGACACTCGTGCAATGATTGGTTATTATTTTATACTAATGACGACAATTTTTGAAACTATTATAATTAATGTTTACAACAAAGGAAGCAGTGATTCAATAAAAAAATGTTTCTTGAAGTTTAAAGTTTAGTGATAAAAAAAAGTTTGAGCCTGTGAGTCCCCCTTCAGGCAAGTTAAGTTTCTCGTACTGTACGGATAAGCTAGGGTTAATTATCATTTTGTGGAAGAAAAACTTGTACAAAACTTCAGGAAAATACCTCTACGACATACTGCGTAAATTTCCTGCGGATTCAAATCTGATGCGCCTTTTTCCTAGTTTGACTTGTACTAAATTTCAAGAAATTCGCCAAAGCTTTATGCCTAAATAGATAACAGACGAACTAACACCTAAGGCTGAAATGTTCCTTTGGATGAATTAAACTGTGTATAATTCTACATTGAGACTAACCTGCATAATTTCGGTCTGGAATCTTCAAGTCGATGTCTTTCTTCAGGAAGTACAGGTGTTCCGTGATGTTGCCCTCCTGGGGAACCCCTCCGTTTCTTCTTTTCCCGTTCTGGAGGATCGGGAAGCGTCCAGGATCGTAGAAAATGACAGTTTTGTCGCCTTGAAACTCGTCGTTGACATTCTGCACGATATTGTACGGCGTCACATTGAAATACAGCCCGTACTTACGGCACATGAAAGTCGGCGCGTTCCAGTGCACGACGAACTTGTTGTCTTCCGATGCTCGCGCCACCGCCAGCACAGCGGCGAGTAGGAAACACAGCGTGCGGTGCATGCTCTGTAAGTAGGGGAAGTAACCGGTGGGAAAAGTGACTTCGTTCTGGTGGGGCGACCCGCTTTATAAACTTGGGAGCAAGCGAGTGAATTTATCGGTGGTATACTGAGGCACAAGGACGCTTATCGGAATCAGCGAGAGTGTTGCCTTTGCCACCTCGCGAGGGCGTCGTTCTCTGAAAGGCTTTTCAAGACGAAAATTGCAGTTTCTTTCATGCCTAACCTTTCCGGTCAATACAGCGTGCATTAAGCTCTCCATAAGGCGCTGTCAGCTTTCATCAATGCCTTTCCTAGCTTCTGAAGGCGAAATGAAAATTACATTTTCTCGTTCGGAACGGCTAAAATACTTAATTTAAGGAAACCGTAGAGGTAAATTGAAAAGGAAGTTTGCTCAAGGCGTTAAATCGATTACGATTTTAATGCGCAGAGAACTTTTCACCAGTAGCTACATGATGGGGCGAGAAGAAAAGGGAGCTTGCAACGAATATTTTTCGCAAGGGGAAAGGAGCAGAGGTGACGTCACAATTATGTCGTGAAAAATTATTCAGTAACATTTATAGACTTTTACTCACTGACATACATGTGGTGCCGGCCGGCCGAACTTCGTGGCGGATAGGTAAGCGAAGCGCGCTACAATGGCAGGGGTCACGGGTTCGAATCCCGGCATGGGTGTTCTTTGTAAATGTCCCATCATCAGTTTCATCATATCAAGCATTCTCATCGTCGCGATTAGCCAAAAGTGGCAGAAAAGCGACGCTAAATAAAAAGAAATTAAATCACATACACATGGTGTCGCTTTCTTAAAATACCACAGCACTTAAAAGACGAGCAACTTTTTTTGGTAACATAGCTGCATACATACAGGATAGAAAATGGTTTTTCTTTTCGAGGGTTCGTAGCGTCTAAACGATTTTGTTCGATTAGACGCTACGAACCCTCGAAAAAAAAAACAATTTTATATCCTGTATGTATGCAGCTATGCGACACAAATTCAAATTTGCCACCCTCTTTTATTTATCTGTTCCATAAGAGACCAGGCCTCATTGATGGCGTAGTGGTAACGTCGTCACCCTGTAATCAAGTGGTCACGGCTTCGATACCCCGTGTAGAAACACACAGTGGTTCGGATTACATGTTGAAATGATAGTCCAGTCCCTATTAGTCTATCTGTGCACAAAGTGGACTTGAAACCAAAATTTACCGACCTCCGTAGCGGAGTGGTTACTCGTATTATAGCGCGCTACGACGCCAGGGGTACCGGGTTCGGATCCTGGACTGAGAATAGAACCCCGCTAGTTGTGGCGTAATAGCAGTGACATGCCCAAGGGGAGGAGTCAGTGGCGCAGGAACGGGGGGGTACAGGGGTACATTGTACCCCCCAAATTTTTGAAGGGGGTACTGTACCCCCTAAATCCGTAAATCGAGTTGTACCCCTTGTACCCCCCCTTGGTAATTTGACAGCAGGGACTCAAGGGGCTACTGTTAAAATAACCTATTTTCAGTTCGCCCAATAAAAAGTGTATATTGTTTATAAATTATAAACATTATCTTCCTTACCACCGAAAGTCAAACCATTCCAATTATTCTACTACATTGTGGTTGCTACTAGTTAGTTCACTGACCTGTGTTCGAGGTTTGGAAGCCTCTCTAAGGAGATGAAAATTGTTTAAAATGTGTGTGGAACGATGAAATAAGATTTGCTCTCAGAAAATCACGCTGCAGACGATTGCTCCTCTGCGAAAGGGCGGGGGGAGGGTACACTTTTCTAAAGAAGTGGTCGCGTCAATTCGAAGATAAGATACAAATCTTCATCACAAGAGTATATGACTGACCTCATTTTCTTTTGAATATTTAAAATGGAATTTTCCAAAACGAAATACTTACACGAACGAGACGAGACACGACAGACAAACTTGGGGGCTACAATGTACTCCTGTACCTTACCCATATATTTCATAACTTTGTAAGAGGGTGTTCGGAAAACTACACTTAAACCTATACATATATTAAGAGATTTTGAAAATAGATTCCCGATTAGCCTATCTGAGCATGAAGTGAATCTAGAATAAGTTTTAATAACTTCAGAGTGGAAACCGAACAAAAAATAAGCACAAACAAGAACGAGAAGGACCTCGCCACACAGGAGACGAGATGAGGCTGTGACAATTCTCGACTCATCGCATCCCGATATCATTCCTAGGCGAAATGACATTTTTCCGAGACATTTGAACAGGGTGCAATTTGCGATATTATCAGAGGAGGAGGTAATTATTTTTACCTATGTATTGGACATTAATTGCTTAAAATCTAATTTTGGTATCGAATGCAACATATACAAAACACCATTTTCAAACCCTAAAGTCAATCTGTAAGAAAATTACATTAGTCAGAGAATGCACGAGATAAATGAAACTTACTGCAGGTTCTATTGGTAGATTTTGGATTGGATTCACAAGGTCTTTGAAGTGAGATGGGAATGATTGATTGATTTGGTTTATTTTACTTCGCATTTCTGCCACTTTTGGCTAATCGTGAAGATGAGGATGGGTGATGATATGATGAAATTGATGAACACTAACATGCCCTACCTGGGACCTCTGGCGTCGTACCGCGCAATGCTAACCCTTCCGCCACGGAGGCCGGCGAGGTGGGAATGTGTTTTGGATTTTCTTTGTACGTAGATGCGAAAATCTTTAACTGTGACGCGCACATGCTTTTGCTTACATTAAAGTTTAACTTTTTCACATAAACAAGAAATTGACATGTCACCTTAAAATACGCATTAAATACTACTACATGCGAAAAGAAACCTTGGCCTGCTCTTCATATTGTCCACCGAAGATTGAAGAAAAAATAAATTTTGAGCGTATGCCTTTCCTTGCTTCCCCTGACATCTGAAGGATTTCGGTTTTGTATATGTAATGATAGTACTTTCAGTGCTTGAATAGTGTCATTAGTTACAGTTAATTATATAACAAATAAATGCTTTGCCAAATGTTTCACAAATATTTCAAAGTTGGACTTCTTACGAGTAGATCGGAAACCATCTCAACGCAGTCTTTTTCTTTCTTAATACAACGCCGCCTTACAGATGTCTGAGTTCCAAATACATGGTTTCTAAAAGACATTGGATGTGGTATACATCTGCCATAAATTGTTTAAAGGAATTTTTATGCGTAGCTATGGGACTTAAAAATTAGAATGAACTGAAGTGGAACTCTATAAGTATGATATATTCATAATGTGGTTTCTATATTCAGTGGGTGGGAGATGATTATTCCTGGTTGGGGTGGCTCAAGATCCTCCTCACCCCCTTTAATCTCAACCTGCATTAAAATGAATAGATGTATCTTTGTTCGCAATTTTCACATTGCGAACTCCTGATTTTCCTTCCGTTAAATTCAATTAAGGCCAGAACGAAGTCCAGAGCTTTTGTGTTTCAGAATTGTTATCTGGTTTTAAAATCTGTTTAAAAAAACATAAATTCTAAGAAAAAGAAAAAAATAGTTATGCAAATTTTGCATTAAATAACAGGACATTCGTGTGTGCTGTTCTAAAATAGAATATTTTCCATGGCTTCACATTATACCTAGGTATCAAGGGCGTATTGAGGGGGATCCAAGGGGTTCGAACCCCCACCTCTCAAAAGACTTACTAAGTAGTAAAAGTAAATGATCAAAATATAATTGGTTAGCATTTGCTATAGTACAATCGATCGTAATTTCCGCTGAACTTATTGGAAGACAAGGAATTTAGCTCGTACGGCTTTGAAGGGTTCCAAAGATTTATGCACACTACTAATGATAATATCCATAAAATATTAATCAGGAACTTGACTTTTCGTTAATTGGATATAACTCCTTGTTTGCTATTTAATAAATATTCAGTTCTTTTTCTATTTGGCATTAAATTCCTTTCCAGGGCAGTTGTTTTTATGCAAATCTTTGCGATCTTAACTACACGTAAGCTAGGTAATGAATACGTGCTGTTATATCTCTATTCTTTTACTATATTTTACCTATTCATCAGCCGGCCTCGTGGCGGAGTGGTTAGCACATCGCGCTACGACGCCAGGGATCCCGGGTTCAAATCCCGGCATAGGAAGGATGTTTGTGAGTGTCTATTCATCAATTTGCTCATATCATCAGTCATCCCCACATTCGCAAATTAGCCAAAAGTGGCACAAAAATTTAAGTAAAATAAAGCAAATCAATCAATCAATCAATTTAATCTATTCATGTAATAACAACAATACAATATTAATTAATTTACATATTTAATTAATATTTTAATTTAACTAAATATATTTATATATTATTATTATTATTGCAACACTTGGTTGGACCCCCCTCCGAAATGTATTTCTAGGTGCAGTAGTATGCGTGTTTATATATATATGAGCCTGAATTTTGTACCCCCCCAAATGAAAAACGTTCCTGCGCCACTGGGGTTGGTGGTGGTCACTCATAACCCTCCTTTTTGGTACAGTATTTTAAAAAAAGGAACGTCAAAGGCAGGCAAAAGAAGGGCTGACTACTAAAAACATGTACGTACCCCTCCCCCCTTTCGCAAATCATGGGCACTCCAGCGTAATAACATTCTTGGTGCCTTGCTTGGAACTTTCACTCCGGTGGCCTTGCCATCTCCTTCTTAGGCAGAAATTACGGAAGTTCTCGAAGAACTATGTTTTTTTCTTCTTCGTTACGACATTGTTGCAACTATCAAGTGAGCTCGCTCGTTTTATATAATCCGTTTTATTCATGGCCTTGACCTATACTCGTTATTTACCTTCCCGTAATGGAACACTCTCTCCGCATTAAACAGAAGCTGCATAGTCAACACTCTATTCCATGTCCACCTTAAGGGCCACAGGCATGTACAAATAGGAGTCTAAATTTACTCCATCGTCCAATTAAAAGAACTGGGACGTAAATAAGTGAGAATTATGAAAGAAATAGTGATAGAATATTATTAAAAACATTCAACAAAATAATAAAGTTCGAAATTAAAAACTGCTATTTTAATTAAATATATAGCGTCCCACTCACTGATAACGCCAAGTAATAAAAAAAGACCAACTTTCAATAGCTCTAAGAAATTCATGTTTTTATTTTTTATTTTAAGACATACTGTGATAACTTCAGCACTTTCTGCTTAGGCTACTGTAGTAATAATACGTAAGATATCAATTAATTGCTTGTTCTCATCAAAGTGTTTAGTTTGTACAAAAGATTCTGATTCCTTCAGATTAAGAGACTAAATTTTCTTCCAGACTTCTTTGATTGTCTGATTTGTTGTTTTCAGTCCACTTCATGAACATTAAGGCTAATCGCGACTGGACGTACAGTTTAAAGTGGGATCCGAACCACTATGTGCCTCCACCTGGTATCGAACCGGGACCCCTTGATTGCAAGGCGACGACGCTACCACTGCGCCATTTTTCCAGACTTCTTGAATTGATCTGAAAATATCTCTTGTAGGCCACTTACAAATAATATATCCAAGGCCCTGTATCGAATCACACAAAGATATCTTTTTTAGTACTTTTTTTCTTTCTAATATCTCCATTTCTTCATTGTAATTATAGAAAATTCTCAGATACCTTATTACAAGTTCATTTATTTTTCGAACAAACTGCACAGTGCTGTGTTTTTGTTTTGTTTTTCTTCCACGCAAATCAGACTTGTCATCCGAACTTGTATTCTCTTCCAAATATTTCTTCTTGTTTCTTCAATTACTGGGATAACAATTATTTTTCCACCGACATTGTACTAATTCACTGCAATGTGCTACATACCAAATCTTCTTACTTCACTCTTAACCTTATAATATAACTGTTTCTTTACTTTCGAGAACCCACTGTCCATTTCCACCCTTTACTTACTTCAGTGGCGCAGGAACGGGTGGGTACAGGGGTACATTGTACCCCCCTAAATTTTTGAAGGGGGGTACTGTACCCCCCTAAATCCGTAAATCGAGTTGTACCCCCTTGGTAATTTGACAACAGACGCAAGGTGCTACTGTTAATAGAACCTATTTTTAGTTCGCCCAATAAAAAAGTGTATATTGTTTATAACTTATGAACATTATCTTCCTTACCACAGAAATTCAAACCATTCTACTACATTGTGGTTGCTACTAGTTAGTTCATTGACCTAAGTTCTTGGCAACTTCTTTAAGGAGAAAAAAATTGTTTAAAATGTGTGTGGAACGATGGAATCAGATTTGCTCTCAGAAAATCAGGCTGCAGACGAATGCTCCTTTGCGTAAAGGGTGGGGGGGGGGGGGTACACTTTTCTAAAGAAATGGTCACGTCGATTCGAAGATAAGATACAAATCTTCATCAGAAGAGTATATGATTGTTCCCATTTTCTTTGGAATATTTAAAATGGAATTTTCCAAAACGAAATAATTACACGAACGAGACGAGACACGACAGACCAACTCGGGGGCAGTGGTAGCGTCGTCGCCTTGTAATCAAGGGGTCCCGGGTTCGACACCCGGCGGAGGCACAAGTGTTTCGGATCCCACTTTAAACTGTAGGTCCAGTCCCGATTAGCCTTAATGTGCATAAAGTGGACTTTAAACACCAACTCAACTCAACAACAACCCAACTCGGGGGTACAATGTACTCCTGTTCCTCACCCATATTTTTCATAACTTTGTAAGAGGATGTTCGGAAACCTATACTTAAATATTAAGATATTTCTTTTTGAAAATAGAGTCCCGATTATCCTATCTGAGCATGAAGTAAATGTAGAACAAGTTTTAACAACTTCAGAGTGGAAACCGAAACAATAATAAAGAGAAACAAGAATGAGAAGGACCTCACCACACAGGAAACGAGTTGAGGCTGTGACAATTCTCGACTCATCGCAAAACCATATCATTCCTAGGTGAAGTGACACTTTCCCTAAACATTTAAATAGAGTGCAATTTGCGATTTTATCAGAGGGGGGGGGGGTAGTTTTACCTATGTATTAAGTATACTTATAATTGGACATTAATTGCTTAGAATCTAATTTTGATATCGAATGCAACACAAACACAATGTCATTTTAAGTTAAACCCTAAAGTCAAACTATAAGGAAATTAAATTAGTCAGATGAATGAACGAGATAGGTGAGACTTACTGCTGGTTCTATTGGTAGATTTTGGATTGGATTCACAAGGCCTTTGAGTGATGTTTGATTAATTTATTTGGTTTATTTTACTTCACGTTTCTGCCACTTTTGGCTAATCGCGAAGATGAGGATGAGTGAGGATATTATGAAATTGATGGACACTCACAAATAACACCCATGCCCAGGCAGGCCGGGATTCGAACCTGGGGCCTCTGGCGTCATAGCGAACGATGCTAACCCCTCCGCCACGGAGGCCGGCGAGGTGTGAATGTCTTTTGGATTTTCTTTGTAGATGCGGAAATCTTTAACTGTGACGCACACATGCTTTTGCTCATATTAAAGTTTACCTTTTCACATAAACGAGAAATTGACATGTCATCCAAAAACACGCATGCACCTGCATTTAATACCATTACATACAAAAAGAAACCTTGGCCGGCTCTTCATATTGTCCACCAAAGATTGAAAAGGAAAAAACATTTTGAACGTATGGCTTTCCTTGCTTCCTCTGAGATCTGAAGGATGTCGGTTTTGTATATGTATTGATAGTACTTTCATTGCTTGAAGAGTGTCATTAGCTACAGCTAATAATATAACAAATAAATGCTATATCAAGTGTTTCACAAATATTTCAAAGTTAGACTTCTTACGAGTTGATCGGGAACCATCCCAACTCAGTTTTTCTTTTCTTTTTTAATGCAACGCCCTAGAAGTCTGAGAAAATACCAAATACATGGCTTCTAAAAGACATTGGATGTGGTACACATCTGCCATAAATTGTTTAAAGATATTTTTATGTGTAGCTATGGGACATTAAAATTAGAATGAACTGAACTGAAGGGAAACTCTATAAATATGATATATTCAATAATGTGGTTTCTGTATCCAGCGGGTGGGAGATGATTATTCCTGGTTGGGGTGGCTCAAGATCCTCCTCACCCCCTTTAATCTCAACCTGCATTAAAATGAATAGATGTGTCTAGGTTCGCAATTTTCGAGGGCCTCCCCGATGGCGCCTTGTAATCAAGGGGTCCCGAGGTCGATACCCGGTGGAGGCACAGTGGTTCGGATCCCACTTTAAATTGTAGGCCAGTCGCCTTACTGTGCATAAAAGTGGACTTAAAACACCAAATCAATCAATCAATCAATTTCACATTTCGAACTCCTGATTTTCCGTTCCGTTAAATTCAAATAAGCTCGGAACGAGGTCCACAGTTTTATATGTTTCAGAATTGAGGGGTCTAGTGAGAGAGGGAGCTATGCCACTTTGACAAGAAATGGAAATAAATTGAGTTTTCTAAAGCATTGCGTTGAGTCATAATTTGTATAACTAAGGGTAATTTTTTTCTGAACATATTGTTAGGTAAATTATTCAAAAGGAAAAATATGAATTTCAATATAAATACCATTTATTATGGATATGTATGGTATATTGTTGTGGTATACCCATGTGGAAAAATCAATCTAGCACATCAAATACTTTGAACAAGGCTTAAATACTTTTGCCTCAGTGTAAATCATGTTCACAGGGTTACATATGATCTACATAAAGACAACTTCATATGTCTTCTGGAGGATCTTCACTGTCCATTGTTTCTGTGGATTTTAGTTTTTGGTAAACACCATGAAGAACTGGAGGAATTTAAGGCATTATTGCCATGAGATCTTTTAACTTCAGGGCTGATATTAAATCTAGAACAGGTTACTGCAACACAACCTCTGCCACTCCTATTGCAGACACCATCAGTAAGTGGCATAGCTCCTTCTCTCACTCAAAATGCTGATGACGTATTCAAGAACTCAGAAACTCTGCTGCAGAACAAGCGGGATCTATGCCACATGGTTGTAGTTCACATGATAGAGGACAGATGGTTGGAGAAGACTGAAAATGGCAAAAAATAAAATTTTCAAGATTTGTGGCATAGCTCCCTCTCTCACTAGACCCCTCAATTGTTATCTGGTTTTAAAATTTGTTCTTTAAAAAAAACAAAAAAAAAACATGAATTCTAAAAACAAAGAAAAATATTTATGCAAATATTGCATTAAACAACAGGACATTCATGTATGCTGTTTTAAAATAAAATATTTATCATGGCTTCAAGGTACCAAGGTCGTATTTAAGGAGGTCCAGGGAGTCTGGACCCTCCCCGAATGACTTACCAAGTAGTAATGGTAAATAATCAAAATATAATTGTTTAGCATTTGTTATATAATTGATGGTTATTTCCGCTGAACTTACAAGGGTCGTTCAAGGTTGACCGGGACTTTTATTTCTGCAGAGGAAATAGGTAGCAGAAGAAACACCAAACTATGTCAGTTTTTCAAAGTATTCTCCGTGCACGCCGAGGCACCGTTGCCATCGTTCTGGCATCTCCCGAATTCCTTTGGCGTAGAAAGAACTTGGTTGTTGTCGTAGCCACTGGAGGACATCGCTCCGCAGTGCTTCGTCTGTCGTGAATTTCTTCCCTCCCGGATGGTCTTTAAGGGATGCAAACAAATGATAATCACTGGGGGCTAAATCCGGACTGTAGGGGGGATGGAGCAGAACTTCCCAGCGCATGTCGGCCAGAGTTGTTGTTGTCACATTGGCCGTGTGAGGGCGGGCATTGTCATGGAGAAGAATGACATTTCCAGACAACATTCCAGGTCTTTTCTTGCGAATGGACTGTCGTACAGCACCACTCAACAATATGGAGTAATACTGGGCATTAATCGTGCTCCCTTTGTCCAGAAAATCCACATGGATAACGCCCTTCGTGTCCCAGAAGACACTTGCCATGATCTTTCCAGCGGACGGCTGCGTTTTGCTTTTCTTGGTCGGCGGGGAACCTTTATGCCGCAACTCCATGCTGCGTCTTTTGGTCTCTGGGGTTGAATTGTGCAACCATGTTTCATCACACGTGATGATGGATTGCAACAATTCATCACCTTCTGCTCGAAACCGATTCAGAAGCTGTTCACAGACCGTCCTGCGTGTCCAATTTGCACAGATTTTGCGGAAGCGTAAGTGGTCGTGAATGATTGTCTCAACACTCCCACCACTGATATTCACCTCGGCAGCAATATCCCTCACTGTTACTCGCCGGTTCTCAAGAATCATTTGCTCAACATGTGCGATATTCACTGGTGTGACTGCAGTCGGGCGAATGTGTCCATGCGCTTCACTTGTTACCAGCTCCCGTCCTTCGCGAAACTGCTCACACCATTCGTACACTCTTGTCCGCGACATCGTTTCTTCACCATACTGTGCTTGCAATCGTCTGAAAATCTCAGCTGGTTTCACTTTCTCCTTCACGAGAAATTTGATTACACACCGCTGCTCCACAGCCACAGACACACTGCTGCACATGCGCGAAATACGTCATGCCGGGCGCTAGTTACTCGCGAAGGAATACATTACGTCACCCGCACGTTTCATCATGATCCGGCTATTCATCGATTTTTTACGTACGAAAATCCCGGTCAACCTTGAACGACCCTTGTATTTGGCTCATACGGCTTTGAGGGTTCTAAAGATTTATGCACGCTACTAATGATAATATCCGTAACATATTAATAAGGAACTTCACTTTTCTCTAATTTGATCTAACTCCTATTTTGTTATTCAATAAATATTCAATTCCTTTTCTATTTGACATTAAATTCCTTGCCAGGGCAATTGTTTTTATGCAAATCAAGTTGGAGCTTGTGATTGTGAGTCGAGCGACCGTGTCCTGAACTGTGCACAACCAAACCAACTAAGAAAGATGGGAAAGTTTTCATTAGGCAGTTTAAAACATCTCAGTACAACAATATTATGTGGTAGCAACGATCTTAATAAATTATTTTGTTGGCCATGTGTTTTGTTCAATACAAATTTAGGAACAAGCTACAGTGACTTGAGCAATTTTTATAATGCAGTGCAAAGACATGAACGTTCCCAGAATCATATCTGCGCTTGCATCCAACTGAAGACAAGTCATGATTCATAATTCTAGCCAAGTAAGAAACCGAAATCCGTCCGTTTATTTAAGATCGAAACTTTATGCTAATAGGATGTTTATTATTTTTAGGGTTAAAAAAGAACGTAATTTAATTTACAGTTGCCCTCAAATATCAAGTAAATCATTATTTTCTTCATGGTTGAAATTTACAAGTTTATATCGAGAGGCTTTTTTCTTCTTTATAAACCTGCAGCGAAGATTTGATTTTACGGTATGTATGCACTTCCCACACTCAAGCCCGATACTTCACCATTATGCACATTATTGTAGATAGGGATGTGTGTAGGCTTATATTATATTTGAAATTGTTATAATTAACCAAAACGAAAAATTAACCCATCGCTTGCCTATCACGAAAGGTCACGGCACGCCCCTGCAGAAATGTATGTCTAGATACGTGCCTGCCAGTGTGTATATATATATATATATATATATATATATATATATATATATATATATATATATATATATATATATATATATATATATATATATGGGAGGCTGAATTTGTACCCCCCCAAATGAAAAACGTTCCTGCGCCACTGACTTACTTCATTTTTCTCTACGCTACACCTATTTTCTCGTTTCTCTAAGTACCTTAAACTTTAACTCCGCCCTCATGAATAAAACGATTCTGTAGCAGTTTTAGCTTTTTATGTGTTAACTTCAGTGTTCCAAAGTTACTTTTCTAAATTATTAAGTAGAATTTTCTTGATACACCTCACAAAGGTCTATTGTAAATCCCATGTCACAACTGACGCAACATTTTTTAAGTCTTTGTATTTCTACACATATTTGCCTTAGTTGTGGAAAAATTGAAGTTTTCTACACAAACATAAACGTGCAGACAATCAGACGAATGCTTCGGATGAAATTTAAACTCTTTCAGTTCCAATATGTCCACATCTGGATACTTGACAAGTAGACTTTTTTCCGAATTATCCCAAGTTCTCCTAGAAGAAATGATTGAGCAAATACACGTTTCCAGACTAAGCAAGTATTGGCTGGAATGACGACGTGCTGAAACACTCGAATAACATGCGCACGTGTTCACTATTTATTAAATATAAGCCTATCTTAAGAGTCACAATTTTTAATTAAAAGAAAAATAAATAGTTTACGTCTTGCTTGAACACCTGCCTTTGTACAAAGATTAAAAACAGTTGTGCAAATGACAAAATTAACCTAATTCCGCAACGTGCTCATTGTTTCATTTCCTCTTGAGATAAAAAGAATTACATAGTTTCTTCTCTTGACGTGGGTCAAGCGCTACAAGTTCAAACTGGAAGTACAATATATAACCATGACTTAATATGTACGTTAAGTCAGCATATTATGTATATAAGCGTCAAACGTTATGACGTCATACTACAAAAAGAAAGCAAACTTTGCACTTGATAAACTTTAGGGACAATGACACCAATAGTTTGCACATAAGAATTAATTAGATCATAAGCAGGAATTATTAGGTAAAATTGCGATTTCATTAACTTCTTTCGGTATAAGCAAGGCTGCGGAAGAGATATGGCATTGTTTGCATTATAATGTCCCTTTCCACATACGCGTGCGCTACATCAATCACATTGACTCACTGCTGTCATTATCTATGTACTTCTATCCTAACAGATTCTTTATCATTTAAGTGATGCAATTTGTATCAATATGTACTTTAACATTTGTGTATTCAATTTGTATTATTTTGGCTTATGTTGTTAGCATTACGAATGAATGGGGTTAGGTAGGTGCGAATTAGATTTTGGTCCGGTCAGGGGCGGCCCAGGTGGGGCGCTTGTGCATCCCGTTTTTTAAACCAATTTTCACCCGAAAACACTATTAACTCTTAGTGTTATCACATTAAAACCACATAGTCATACTGAGCACAGGTGTTAGGTATTGCAGTGAGACCGCTATTATTGTATACAAGAGGCACGTAACGTCAATCATCCTAACTGTATTTCCTGCATTGAAAGCAGTCTTTACAATATATTCTTCAGTTCCATTAGCACATTTTCACAGAAGCCTACTAAAATTTAATTGGAATTTGATGTAGTGGTTAAAGCATGTATGCATGCATGTTTAATGTTTTCTGTATTTTCAGGGCCTCCCGATGGCGCAGTGGTAGCGTCGTCGCCTTGTAATCAAGGGGTCTCGGGTTCGATACCCGGTGGAGACACAAGTGGTTCGGATCCCACTTTAAACTGTAGGTCCAGTCCCAATTAGCCTTACTGTGCATAAAGTGGGCTTAAAACAACAAATCAATCAATCAATCAATTTTCTGTATTTTCAACATTGCACCCCCTAAATTTCATTCCGCATCACCTCAGCACCCCTAGGCCTAGATGATGAATCCTGGCGCCGCCGCTAGGTTCGGTAGAGGGAAGATGTTGATAAATATGGTGTATGTAGCAAAAATAATATATGCTGCATCTTGGAGAAATACTGCATTTTGCTTATTTGTTGGCAGCTCTACGTATGTCTACTATGCTATATCAGTATGGACATGTGAGGGATGGGGCTGAAGAACAACGCGACATTTTCAATTTCAAAATTGACCCCTTGTACAGTCACGGACACTTCTGGGTTGTAGCAATTCCATTGAAAGTATATGGGGTTGTTACAACCCAAATGTGTCCGTGATTGTACGTTTATTTCTTCAGGAAAGCCACAATTTGTTAGTTATGTCAGTGGCGGCAGTCACAAAGGGAGACAGGGGTGCCCACAGGGGGGTTTCATGACGTGCCTGCGTCATCGGAATTGTTTGGGGGACAAAATTTTATACTAATACTAGTATATACGATTCTATATTCTCGTATCTTCACACAAAAATGGGGGGGATAGTATCGTTTGATTGACTTGTTATTGATTTTTAGTTATGGTTATTATGTATAATTTTTCAACCTACCTGTGGGTGATCGCGGCGATAGGGTTGAAGTGAAACACCACCTCTTATGCCTTTAGAATCGGTTTGGATGGAGGGAGGGAGGGCGTGGTATTCGCATTAATATATGGTTTACTAGCAATGGCAGTGAGCCTAAAGTATCTAAAGTAAACATATATTGCTTAAATATGTCTGTATTATACAGTGACGCAACCACAGGGGGGTCATTGCCCTTCCCAACCTTTGACGGAAGTCAATTCTAGGGGGGGAAAGGGGGGACAAACATTGAAGGCCAAGGGAACCTGCAGGGGGGCACAGAAAAGCAATTACCGCTACGATTTCAAATTTTATGCAAATAAAAATAAGTTTTGTAAAATTTTCTTGATTGCTTCGCTCGCATTATCCGCTTTTCTCGTTTTCGTCAAGTTCAGAGCTGTAGCTAGGGGCGGCGGGGGTCGGCCATGGGCGCCGAATGATCTAAAAAAAAAGTTGTAAAAAAGAGAATGCCATTGCGTCCAGTGAAATTATTTGCGCCCTATTAAATCAATATTGCTTTTAATTGCAAAAATTCGATCTAAATATTTTATTGCTCGCTTCTCTCGCAATCTACTTGTTTTCTGTAATGTAATGTAATGTATTTAAATAATATGTGTTGTATATTTGTATTGAATAAGCTTTGAGTACGTACACAATTTAGTGTTAGCTTGTTGCATATGTATTTTCTATTTTATGTCGCTCCATATTGCATATGTGCAAAACTTATGTTGTACATCAAAGTTACACATGTATCTTCGGAATATATTTATCATTCATTTTCTGCCATTCAAAAATACAGTTTGTGCACTTGATTTCCATTATTAGCTAATGTGAAATTGACGGTGTTGAAAAAATATTTCAAATTGTTTGTTACAAACAAATGCTTTAGCACAGACTTGTACCCCCCTTTTTGCGTAATTTATGAGGATAATAACTACTACTACTACAACTACCACTAGTAGTAATAATAATAATAGCAATAATGTCATTATTATTATTATTATTATTGGTACGTATATTCTGGTACTTGCCCCCCCCCCCCCAGGCAAAAATTCATGGTTGCACCTCTGGTATTATATTTTTCTGCAAATTTTGTCTCAAAAAATAATTTGAGTGATTAATTCGGCATAAACGGGGGGGGGGGGGATGTTCTACCTTTTTGGGGGGAGCGCGTCATGGGCCTTGGGGGGGGGCACCCCTGAAGGGAGACAGTTAATTTAAACTCACAGTAACATGCCCAGTATCGAATCATAAGACAGGAATGTCTGTCGAGTCTTGGTCGACCCTGTGTTTAACCTTGAGTTCTTTGTTGTTGCATTGAATCCCCTGAACAAAACAATATTCATCTAAGATTGACTTTCTCAAACTATTCCAAACGGGGCAATCACAATTGCTGCTTCCAGTCAACGAACTTCTCTCATAAATTATTAAAGCCATTTCTACACTCCGTGTCTTTCTTCATCAAAGTTTTGTGATCCATATGAACGTTAAGGGAGAAGGGTTAATTGGAAAATAAAATTGTGTGACGCCGTACGTCAAGTATCTGGACAACGAATGGGATCCCTTTCTAAACAAAATGGATTGGTTCTTTGAAAGGAGATACGTTTTCGAGACTTGCACAAGGTCCAGTCAAGTCTTGTGTAATCAAAAATTTGAAATCTGCCCGACCAAACATCAAGCAAAATATAACAAATTCTTACCTTATTCCATGTGGAAAAATTGTCTTTGTCCGTACTCGTTTTTTCTCGGACAAACTTGTGCGAAACGCACAGTACTTTTCCACATTTATAAACTTCTAATTTTCTCTTACGATAAACTTTACAATCTTGTGCTGTCCATTTCCTTCGTCTAACTGTACTTCCACGTGTAATCATATCTTTCATAGTAATCGTATAAACTACCGAACTGTACGTTGAACGCTTTCACTTTTGTCACACTGATCAGAGAACGTGAATTATGTTGTTTTCTTGCTGTTAACGCAAAAACAGTAATTATTGATACAGTGGCGTTTTTCTTTTTCTTCATTCAGCGTAATGTTTAAGAAAGCTTACTATTTAACTGGCTCAGTACTATCACAGTACACTTCCGGGTTTATGAGGTGCCATTATTATACAGGGTGTATCATAAGTAATAGCGCAAACTGATACAGTTGAAAGTACACGATAATAGAAGCAAAAAATTCTCAGTAAACATGGGTCTGCAAACGAACAGTTTTCTGACTTCATTGTTTGTAAACGTCGTCCTAGTTGGTAAAATGCTAATAATACAGTAATATTAATAATAATAATAATAATGTTCTCTGAGGCGCTGATGTACCCTTGTAAATGTGCGACTCTCTGGGTGCCTTCGAGCAGGGTATTTTTCTTGGTACAAGCATGCAGCCTCCCGTGCATTGCCGTTAGCCAAACCATACATGAAATGTATATCCGCATACTCTTCGTTGTTGTAAACAAAGAGCAAACCTCGGACCGCGCAAGGAGTAAAGCACTCGGTGTTTACAAAATGCAATTAGTGACGGCTTCTAACCACACATTATTAGCATTTTACCAACTAGGATGACGTTTGCAAACAATGCAGTAAGTGGCGGCTTGTAACCACACATTCGCAATTATCTCGTCTGCAGACCCATGCTTACCGAGACTTTTTTTTGCTTCTGTTATAGTGTACTTTCAACTGTGTCACTTTGCCCTATTATTTATGATACACCCTATATATATCCATGTATGCCAAACGTGCGAGTTGATCTTACAAGCCAGGATCGACAGATTTCAGCAACTGTAAGTGTATACACAAGAGGCAATAATAGATATTCGACGTGAATTCATTAAGTTTTGTTTTAAGTCCAATTTTATATGCAGATCGGCTAATCGGGACTGGATCTAGTTTAAAGTGGTATCCGAACCACTATGTGCCTCCACCATGTATCGAACCCTTTCATTACAAGGCGACAACATGACCACTAATCCATCGGAGAGGCCTTCAGCGTGAATTGTATAACGTTGAATCATTTGTGTTATGTCCAATGATAGGTACAGGCTTTAAGGAAAATAATCTTAGATGGTGTAGCGGTAAGGTCGTAGCCTTGTAATCAAGGAGTGTGGAGGTACATAGTGCTTCCGATCCCACTTAAAACTGTAGGTCCAGTCCTGATCAGCCTATTTGTGCATATCTTCAAATTCAAACTCAGCAGTGATATCTGTATTACAGAACAATGGCGTGCTCAAGGAGCAGGTGGCGGGGTCATACCCCCCTTTGTCCGCTATTCCTAAAAAAATGTCAAAGGCATGAATATATGTCAAAATGAGGACCGTATACGTAAGCCCTTTTTCAAAAATCCTGGGCACTGTTACAGAATATGAGTATTTTAATTACTTTCCAAGTAAACTAGTTTCTGAACTAGAAGATAAGTTGACCTCTTCTTTTTCTGGAAGATTATTCGAACACAAACAATATGGTTGCTCAACGTGTTTAAGTGACAAATCTTCACAAGAGGTATCTGGAGTTCTCAGACTAAACTGGTACTAGAAGAGAAAGTTTCTTGAAAAATAATCAATAATGTTTTAGGCAAGACGTGCCTGTAATGGTATTGCTTTGGTAGGTATTCTTTTTGTGATAACAAAATACAGTCCTGTGTTGGCTTTATCTCCTTCAAATTAACTTACTGCGTGATGGGTTGTAAACACAGTTTCTAAACATGGGTAATGAACGTTTCCGAAACACCTAGGAACATCTGCTACTATATAATTTTGTTTACTGTGTAACGTAGAAAATTTGCACCCAATTTTTTCGTAAATAATTTCATGGTTCTGCAACTCTCACTGTAAAGCTGCACCTGATTCTGGTGCAAAGAAAGTGGTGAGGTTCAATTAACAACTCTTCTCAGGCTGACTCGGTAGCGTTCTTCGAGATTTTCTTTCAGGTGGACTTGTCCTGGCTGCAGAGATTCTCTTTGCCTCAGATACTCTCAGGCCCTCCCTGATGGCATGGTAATGTCGTTGCCCTGTAATCAAAGGGTCCTGGGTTCAGTCCCAGTGAAAGCACATAGTGGATTGGAGCCCACTCCGATTAACCTATTTGTGCATATAGTAGACTTAAAAACTGAAACTCCGTTACTTTAATTAGCTTTTTCTCTCTTCCTGTGTTCCTCCCTTTTCTCATCCACCAATTTAGTTCTACTGTATCTCATCTCCCATGTTCTTTCTTCTCTTTTTCTACTTTCTTGTTTCTTCATCTCTTCATCCCTCATTCAATCCATCTCTGGACCTATTTATACTCCTGTGTGCAGTGCAGGTTTTTTGCTATAGGTCAGTTGCAATCAACCTTCCTGAGCTCGCGGCCCATAAATTCGTTTTTTACGAGTCTATGCCCCGATCCCAACAATTTTACTCATAAATAGCTTTCTATTTTTTAATCTTTATGGGTTAATTAATATGTATCCTTGAAATTCAATATTAATGAATAAATTATAGCATAATCATAGAGAGTATTATTTCTATTATGTCTAGGCTTGTTAACAAATACAATATTTGATTTAAATTAGTTGACGACTGGATGTAATGGAATCTTTTGGTTTCCTCTGGCCAATATAATTAAATTAATTTGGTAAGTGCTGGTTTTCATTGGCACGTTCCATTTCAACACCACAAAATTCCAATTAATCAGAATATTTCAACTTAAAATATATTTGTTAATGAAAATTGCTGCATCAACTAAATTGATCGCTCACTACCACCGTCATGATAGCATTTTCTGCTATTGCAGTGGAACCTCGGACGAAAGGCCATCTTTCCAGGTACTTACCAGCTTGGGCTGCAAGTCTCTCCACCCTTCCGGCCATAAGCTCAAGAACAATCCCACAGTTGTAATTCGAATCTCCTCTCAGCAGCTTTGATTTCTTACCAGCACTAGCCCCATCTTTCCAGGTTGTTTCCAGCTTGGGCTGCAAGTCGAAGGGTACATGAAGGACATGAAGGACTTGAAGGGGGGTACGCGATCAGCTCGGAGGAGAAATGTCGAGAATACCTAAATTACAATATTTTTGTTGCAGATGTGTGGAGCAGACTTCATAGCATTAACACTCAACAGGAAAATAAGGTTGATTTTTTTTTTTTTTGCCACTGATAATTATCTTTCGTTTCATTCGTTTTTAAAAATACTTGTTCGAAGTCTACAATGGACTAAATTTGGAGCTGAATCTCCAGTTGAAAGTTTCACATGCACGCCAGACATCAAGAAACTGTGTAAGGTTATGCAGACACATCCTTCCCACTATAAACTCTGAGGATTCACAATAACAAACTCAAAAATTGTTCTTCACAGTTTGTTCACAAACTTATTTTTGTTCAACAACTCGGGGAAAAAAAACATATGAAAATTACGTTTTCTAATATACTTTTTAGCATACATGCGTTTCACATTTTTATTCTTGTATCTAATCATAAAGATTGTAAGCGTAGGAACACCCAATAGAATAATAAACGTAGGATTCTAATGTTTATTTGTTTACCATCTTTCCACATACAGTCCGAATGCTATTTTGCTCTATTGCAGATACACGCCTCCAACATATCAAAAATGCTCCACCAATGGACATTTCCACTTTGACATGAAAAACGTTTTAAATCCATTCATTTGACAGATAATGACACAAACATGAGATGTGCAAAATATCTCGGCGATATTTGTTTCGGTTCTCGAGAAACACGCCTTCAAACACCTCTGAAATTCACCTACTACGTCACGGATTTGAAAACGTCCTCTCCACAGACAGGAGGTCCTCTGACGTCATCACTTAGAAATGCGTGCAGGCGGGGCTTCTGCTCGTCCTGTCAACTTAGCATGAGCCGCGGGAAGCGACAGAAAATGCACTTGTCACTGTGTAAAACAAGTATCTTATACTTCCAGTGCAAAAATCTGTGCTCCATTTCTTGGAGATGAAGTTTGCCCTAGCAGTATAGCAGTATTTACTATAATTCAGCCACTCGGTAGAGGGTTTTCCCATTAGGGTGACAAAGCAAACCTTGTAACAGTCAACGGCTGAACACGTGAACAGCCTTGTTCATTGCGAATACATAGGTTAGTTCTGACTGGCAAGAACTTAATGTTATAGGAATGCCTTTTCTGGAATTACAGTTATTTTCGTAATAATATTTTCTTCACAAATTTTAAGATAATACTTTTAGAACACACTGGTTTACACGCCAATTTCTGCAATATAGGAGGTGATACGGTATAAAAAGGTACGGTGAGTTTTTAAATTTCCTGCAGTAAATGACAGTTTTCTTCAGTTAATATATATATTGAAAATTTTTGTATTTAGCCTACTTTTACGTCGCTTTTCCGTTCACTTTGTTTAACCGCAACGATGAGAACGCATGGTTAATTTATTATGTATCATCTAACATCACATTTCTTCCCACTTTTGGCTAATCGCTACAATGAAGATGAATAACTACAAGCTGTATTCGAAGTCGGGGTGCAGGAGTTCACCCCCCCATCCCCCCCACACACACACTACCACCAACTGCACAATCTAAGTATCACCCAACCTGCCATGATAAGATACGAACTTTTTCTTCTGTCCCATCTCATTTCGAAAACATTCACTTGTCCCATCTTCTTTTATGAGACGAGACGGAACATGCCTCGTCTCGTGAGCAATACTAACATTAACAATAGAAGCATTCTCCTAGCTGTCCCCAAAGTCTCGAGCAAACATCCTCCCATGTAACAATTTCCAGTTCAATGAAATTTTACTCACAAGGAAACAGTCATGCCCAGGTCGAGAGTCAAACCTGGAATATGCGACTTCCTCAGATAAATCATGAATTT
Source organism: Lepisma saccharinum (assembly GCF_977018435.1). Taxonomy (NCBI): domain Eukaryota; kingdom Metazoa; phylum Arthropoda; class Insecta; order Zygentoma; family Lepismatidae; genus Lepisma; species Lepisma saccharinum. Next base: position 18,218,404 of record NC_139242.1, on the reverse strand, counting down.
TGTGTATAATAATGACAACGCCAGTTCATTCATGGTAATTCTGAATCTGCAGTTTGGTTTGCATATACGAGTATAAGCAGGATAATATTTAGTTTCGAGGGCTGTACCGTCGAAACGAGGAGTCAAAAAATAATAATAATAATAATAATAATAAATATTAAAAAAGGTTTTTTTTTGTATTTATAATGATAAGCCTCTGCATACGTTGTTAATTCTATATTTTTCTATACTTGAGACGAGAACGAGAATTGCCCTCCCAAACCGAGACGGATGTTTATAAATTGAGACGAGACTGTCAATGAGAAATTTACAAATAAACACGAGACAGACAATTACAACTCTCAACGAGAACGAGACCAAGGCTGCCATGTCTCGTCTCGATAGGATCCTTAGTGGTGAAATTGTGAACCAACCAATTAATGCGTTCGGGGTAACGAGATGAGGCGGCTTTTTTCGCAGTACAAAATTCAAAATAATTATATCGTACCATTTCAGTATGGGATATTGTTATACACATGGGCGTATATATAGTTCACGGGGGGGAGGGATGGATCATCTTTTGGTATGATTAGGGTTGCTTTATTTCGTAAGTGAAAATCCAGGACAGTGCTGGCCGGAAGCTTGTTGGGGAGCATGGGGGGAGGGGATGTTGGACCCGACAAAGTTGTGTGTTTGTAGTCACGAAGTATTGATACTTTTCTGTTCATCTTGTGTCACTACGTTTTTAAGAACCAAATTTCTTTAATATGATTTGAGGGGGAAAAATAACTGATTTGATAGTCTCAATGCAGTTTCTTATCGCAGAAATTCCGAAACTATCAGGAAATTGCAGATATTGGTCTGCAGTCCCATCTGGTGTGTGGAATTACGAAATTTCCTTCCCATCCGTATCCCGTCCTATACGTCTCTAATTTAAGAGAATGAAATAAGCCCGAAGGAATTTTTTATGAACAAGCGGATAGAACAAGGAAACTGGTAATTTTAGTGAACCAAAAAAAGAGGGGGGTTGGACCCGTTGAATCCCCCTTAAATACGCCCATGGTTATACACATTATTTCCTTGTAATAATTATACATAAACTAAGTATAGATTTGTACTGTGCAACTAATGTAATCTTCTCAGTGTATTTTCTCTTGTCTGCAGAAAAATATTTGGTCATAATTTGCACAACAGAAATGGAACACAAACCGAAATTGCTTTATGGAAGAGAAAGTTAAATAAAATAGGCTTTATAAATAAAGTGAAGAATGGGAAAATTCCTATTTTGCACTACATAGGTTACGGTAAATATCGATAAATATAAGTTTAAAAAAGATTTTTGAGTGTCTGGTCAGCAACCAATTTTTTAAGCAATATTTTTCGCATGGCCTGAGAACACACACGCAGCTGAACCCTTTCATTTATCTTGCACGTGAGCAGCACGGATATTTCATAGAAGAATGATCATTACAAAGCATAGCTTTCCTTTCTCCTATCGCTCCGTCTTCAATTATTTAAATCGGTACAGATTTGTAAAACTGCTGCACGTGTTCGCTCACCGTGGGCTACCCATCCGGAACTGGACGCTCGAAGCAGACGACAAACGAACTCTCCCTAAGGAGTGACGTAGTAACATGGCGGCGGCGTGTTTTCAGCGCAACGCTAGCCTCGCAACTTTTGAAGTCTCTTTTCTGCCTTAAACTGGACGCAGAGAAACGCGAGAACTTGCAGGGGTCATTTTTCCAGGGTATAGTTTTTAAAATTGTTGTTAAAAAAAATTGAGTGGAAATGTCCATTAGGCACCCCCAAAAATTCTTCCAAAACGCACTATTCGGAGAAAGTCTATGCTGGGGGTACATTACACGTTTAGTTAGAATTAAAGGGCACAATGAAAAGAAAGTTTAAGAACCACTGCTCTAGATAAATTATTCTGAAAATTGATCGTGTAAGCTGCTTGGGTGCAGACACTTAAGTTGTGACTCCTGCATGTTGGGTTACCTTATGGCCGGTTTTTCTCGGACATGTCCTACATTTTAGACTTATGTCCGGCGTCCGGGAGGAATTTAAAAAATATCATAAATGTCCTACATTTTGAGCGTCACATAATATTAATTAGGAAAATAGGTAACAGAAAGAAATCATGCAAGTTACAAGTCTATGGACTACGCTTCCAAACTCAATAGTGAAATTTATTTTGATTCAGTCATTGATGTCCGTTTGCTCGAACGAAGATCAAATTTTAAACTCGGATCGGGAAAGGATCACTGGAAAATTCCATTGCAGGAAGACGGTTCAACACTTGATCGCGATCTAGGAACATCAAAACGAGTTTATCTTCTAATCGGCCATTCGCCACCGTTTTGGTGTCTGATCCTGGTTCACGATACTGACGCTTCCACTGCAGACAGTTGTTTTTTTAATATAAAAACAGCGGAAAGTGATATCGAGGGCGTGCAAACGCTAGAGATGTTGGATGTACAATGCTGATAATTCGAGAACTATGTAAACTAAAAACTGCCAAAATAATAATAATAATAATTTGTGGTTCTGTGGTGCAAAGTCGTAATGTTTTTAAATACTGTACTTTCTATCCCAGAAAACAAAACATATATAAATGTCATATATTACGTGCAAGGTAAATTAGAACAGAGCAATGTTTACGATATTTCTACATGGTGTTGGAAATATGATTGTATAAATTTACGAAACATACATGTTACTGGCTATTTACACGACACGACAATATAAATATATAAGAATTAAGAAATGAAAAATTCGAATACTTACCACAGTACAGTAATAATAGAAATAATAATAATATATCTTTATTGCGGGCGAGGTTCAGCGTACGCTGTTCTCAAATCGAATGCATTTCGTAAGGCATTAAAGTCCCGTAGAAGAAGGTTCCATGCTTTCTCCTCCTTTTGTGTTGTGCCGTCAGTTCTTTTTTAATATCATTATTTTTTACACTCCACTACATCCTTGTACATATTGACAAGGTTGATTAGTACATCTCTCAAATTCAGAGAAGTTTGCAGCCCGAATTATCTTCTCCTACATGTTGATACTTTACATCACATTACTCTATGGGGTTCTTGATTGTCATTTGTTTCATGGCCGTGTGCACGAACGAAGATCAAATTTTAAACTCGGATCGGGAAAGGATCACTGGAAAATTCCATTGCAGGAAGACGGTTCAACAGTTGATCGCGATCTATAAACACCAAAACGAGTTTATCTTCTGATCGGTCATTCACCACCGTTTTCGTGTGTGATCCTGGTTTACGGTACTGACGCTTCGACTGCAGGCACTTGTTTTTTAATATAAAAAGAGCGGAAAGTGATATCGAGGGCGTGCAAACGCTAGAGATGTTGGATGTACAATGCTGATAATTCGAAAACTGTGTAAACTAAAAACTACCAAAATAATAATAATAATTTGTGGTTCTGTGGTGCAAAGTCATAATGTTTCTATAAACTCTACTTTCTATCCCAGAACACAAAACATATATAAATGTCATACATTACTTGCAACTGCAAGGTAAATTAGAACAGAGCAAGGTTACGATATTGCTTCATGGTGTTGGAAATATGATTGAATAAATTTACGAATATACATGTTACGGGCGATTTGCAGGACACGACAATATAAATATATAAGAATTAAGAAATGAAAAATTCAAATACTTACCACAGTACAGTGATAAATAATAATAATACTATATCTTTATTGAGCGGGCGAGGTTCAGCGTACATACGCTGTTCTCTCAAAATCAAATGCATTTTGTAAGGCATTAAAGTCCCGTAGAAGAAGGTTCCATGCTTTCTCCTTCTCATCTTGTGTTGTGCAGTCAGTTCTTTTTTACACTCTACTACATCCTTGTACACGTTGACAAGGTTAATTAGTACATCTCTCAAATTCAGAGAAGTTTGTAGCCCAAATTATTTTCTTTCCTACATGTTGATACTTTAATACATCAAATTTGTTTTAGCCAAGCAATCAGGTAGAGCCTTACATCTCTCAAATTCAGAGAAGTTTGCAGCCCAAATTATTTTCTTTCCTACATGTTGATACTTTAATACATCAAATTTGTTTTAGCCAAGCAATCAGGTAGAGCCTTACAAATTAATCTCGGATCAGTTGAACGGAATCTTGTGAACGTCGTTTTTCGTTGGTGCAATGCAAATCTTTAAACCAAGTTCATTTAGAGTGGATTAAAATTGATCTCGTTCATCTGAACTTCGAAATGATCGGCGTTTGTGCACGTGGCCATTAGCCAACCAATCAGGTATAGCCTTACAAATTAATCTCGGATCAGTTGAATGGAATCTCCTGAACGTTGTTTTTCGTTGGTGCAATGCAAATCTTTAAACCAAGTTCATTTAGTGTGGATTAAAATTGATCTCCTTCATCTGAACTTCGAAATAATCGGCGTTGGTGCATGTGGCCATGAGTCATTGTCCAAAAAGAAAAAAGTTTGTCCTGCTATTAAACAAACAGGAAAACGGAAGCACTTAATGAACAAAGTTTTGGGACCACTTTCTGATAACGTCACTGTTCAATGCCTGAGCAGAATTTCTTGCCTTAGGGTTTATACTGATGGAACAAGGTGTTGCCCATTCTTATTCAATATTTAATATAATTTGATTGTAAAGCAGGGGTATAGAGAACAAAATTATTCGTGTCTGCCAGTCAAGAAAAAGTAAAGAAATTAACAAGTAGGTCAAGAAGGCAATAAATTATTCATGTGGTCAAGAATTTTTGCTATCATAATGACTGATTGGTTGATTTAGTTTATTTTCTTCACTTTTTTCTGTCCCTTTGGTTAATCACAGGGATGAGGATGAATGGTGGCAAGATAAGATGGATGAAGGGAGTCACAAACATATAGGGACAACCGACACAAGCCCCACATAAGTTTATACTGGCTGTGAGTAGACACCAAAGCCTCGCTTATCTGCCAAACACAGTTCAGGATGGATTAATACGAGAAAGCAGATCTAATTCTCTTCTTAAATTCAGCTTCAGTTTTCATCCTAAAAGGCTCTTTGGTAGGGTTTTTCATTAAATAAATATTTATTTTCTTAATTACTAATTTTCAACTTTACCTAAGTAGGGGTCGAATAAATAGACATTAAGAAAAACGGAAAAAAGGCATAGAAAAGTCCAGAAAAAGTCAAGAATTCTGGATATTTTGAATTTGAATTTGAAATTAAAATTTTGGGTGGGTCAGCACTTACGCTATTTTGCACCATTCACATTATACGGGGGCCAGTCCCTTATCATTACAAATAACAACTCTAACATTGCATAACTAAAAATCTTAAAATCTTCTGACTTCTGTTAAAAGCTGAGGCTGTAAACGGGCACTCAGCACACACAAGGATAAAAAACAGGACAACACAAAAAATTATACTGGCCATAGTGCCAGTCGCCAGAGCCTCGTTAGTCTTCAGTCCAGGGTGTACTATGTGGAAGTGAGGTTGACTTTTGGGCGCCTACGAAAGAATTCTCAGTGTGTTATTTTGGTAGACACCTTGGACACTACTCAAGATGAAACTTCTCGAAGCATTTTCAATTACGGTAACTGCTGAATATTTGTTTGCCATTACAGGTCATAATTCAAATGTTGAGAGAGTACTTTCATTACCAAAAGCACAACAGACTCACGAGAGAAATTATTTTTTCATGAAGTCTGTAAAATGTTTGTTTGGTACTGGTGCCTATAATTTCAAAGAGTTTGACTGTCCACTCGAACATAAATATAGTTTGGCTAAACCTGAAATTTTGATAAAAATTGTCTCCTCTGAGAAGTACCGCTTAAATCATGTAGTGAGAGGTGCATTGATTAGTGATTGCAAGTTTTGAAATTTTGCATTTAAAAATTCATTTTTTTAAAACTGAAAAGTTCACTTTTCAACTACTTTCTAAAGTGTTCTATAGAAATATGTATTATTTATTGAGAATGTTTTGTGTCCTACATTTTGGGACAACATGTCCTACATTTCCCTTACAGCGATCTGGTAACCCTTCCTGCATGGCTGAGTTGATGAGATGAGTTTTAGGTTGAGAATTTCACCTCATGATGCATAATTGGAAGTGAATCTACAGTTGTCGACCATTAAGCTAGAGAGTTCATTAAAATATCCTTAATAAATATGTTTCAACTCCTGTGTATTCTGTATGAAGAATAAAAATGCTTGATATTAAACTTATAATTTTTTGTTAACAGCCAACTCTTCAACCTTTCATCTTTTCATCCGAGTGTTTGCTACATGTAACCTTATCCTTCATCTGCAGATACAATGCTTGGTCAAAGGAAAGGTAACTTATGGTCTTTTATGCATGGAAAAAGTTACCCACACTCCAGAAAGATGTGAAAACTTCGGCAAAACATCTAACAGCACCAATGAGAATGCTTTCTTAATTTAATACAAAACATGATTTATTTTATATTATATACATTCCATATGTTGCTACAAAAGCATTTAATAAACAACTAAACAAACGGTTCACTACTATTTGTACATATCGTAGAAAAATAAATATAGTTTAAATGCAGTTTACATGAACCAGTTGTGTGCTTTCACTATTACACTTTTTCTCTGTATACTTTATGTTTACGACAAAGTATTCTTTTCACTGTACTAGAAAGTGAAACAAGAAAAATACTTAATTTATTGTTCAGTTTGTGTTAACAAGAATAAATTAACAAGGAACACATTCAGAATAGTGATTGTATTCTGTCTCAGGTTTCATTATATATTATGGTTACATTGCCACTATAAACAGCAATTTGTCATTTGGGGAGCTTTTCTGCAAGGTAACAGTTTTAAGGCTCGGCTGGACCTTTGACTGATGCCAATTAAGCAGTTTTCAAATTTCCCCATCCTTACGAAAAACCGATATGATATTCTAAAATCTGAAAAATTACATTTGCTTTGAATTCATTCTGCAGCAGGGTTTCTCAACTGATGGCCCGGTACCGAACATGGCATCAATTATACCGGGCTGCAAGAGGTTCCCCTGAAGTTTACGACTTGCAGCCCGAGTTGACAACCATCTGGAAAGATGGCTTTTTGTTCGGGCTTGAGTTTGACTGCGATAACAGGAAATGCTTTCTGTTAATTCTGACCTTAGAATTTCACTCAAGATCAGGAAAGAAAAGGGCAGTATTGAATCATTTACAGAGGAAGGAAGATTTTGATTACAGAAAACACTCCTAAACCTTCTTCAGGAAATTAACTTTCGAGTACAATTTTGCAAAACAAGTTGCAGTAAACTTTTTGCTTCTCAGAATCCAAGGTTATGCCTCATCCAGTGTTCTCTGCTCTAGACTATCCAGCCAATACAACAATTTATTATGCCAAATAGACATTTTTGAACATCTGGCATGTTTTGAAAGGCTTTGTAAGGTCCTATCGGATGTAATTTCTGTTTCTGTTATTATTTTTGTTGTTTTTTTCTACTGCTATACATTCCAATGTAAAATGGCTAACGCTGTATTTGGAATTCTTTGTTAAATAAATAAATAATTTAATAGGTTTACATAGCCAAAAAAACATTGAGAATATCTAGGCAACAGAGAAAGCAAATCACATGGAGATTCACACGTAAATGTTCATGAACAAATTCTAAGCAGATTAAATTTTTCAGATTTTGAAATATCGTAGCAGTTTTTCGTAAGGAGAGAAAAATGTGAAAATGGCCCAGCCAAGCCTTAAAGCTGTTACCTTGCAATCAAGAGCTTCCCAAATATAATTTCAACCGAGGGCTTATTTCAGTAGTGCAGATCACCAATTTACAGTTTATTTCCTTTAAGTGGACTCTAAGACATTACAGATTGATTTCCTCAAAAGGTAAAGGTACAGTTCCCCATGCATATAGCATCGTTCCATGAAGGCACATTTAGGGGATTCTCGATCTTAGCCATTTTGGAGGTGATGTGATCAGCACCATGCTCCAGCCACGCATTGATTTGAGGCTGGGTGAGCCCGAGAGTTGCTTTACGTTGGGACAAAGCCAGAAAAATTCTGACCTTAAAATGCAATATCAGGAACGAAAAAGGCAGTATTGCATCATTTACAAAGGATGTAAGAGTTTGATTACATAAAACACTCCTGTTTCCTCAGTTTTTGGTCACCAATGGTAAGCATACGTCAGTAATTTTGATACTGGGAAATCTTGTGTAACATATTTAACAGATCTTGGCATAATATATTTAGTGTCAAATTGTATCTGAAAATGCCACAGCAACGTTTTGAACCTTTCAAAATACAGTTATAACCTCATGCTGTTACTCCCTCTAACCACCTCAGTGTAATGTGTGGACTTTGTGCAGTAGGAAAAACATGGGTATAATGAAACTCTGTTGTGTTTTAAACACAAAATCATGAAAATTCTGTATAAAAAGAAGTGTATGAGGTGGTATTCAAAATTTTTGGGAGTGGTGCTGTCATCTGGATGGCAGTTATAATAGTGTGATTCAACAGTAGATGGTAGTACTATTATATCTCGAGTGTCCCTGTACAAATTTTCATTCATGTAGATGAACAACCTGACCATTTACATCATTTTATTTCTAGTCGCGTGTGTGGCGTGCGGCAACTCTACGATGGATCTGAGAACGGAACAGCAAATGTGTATCAAAATTTGTGCAAATCTAGCGGAAAAGTGTGATGGAGTCCCTGGCAATGATTGCACTGGTGTTCTGGGGAAGAAAGCATGAACTGAGTGTTTGAATGGCATTCTTGATTCAGGGCTGATTGAACATCCATTGACGATGAACACACAGGGAGGTCCCTCAGATGCACAATGTCCAACGTTGCTCCCAACTTTCAACATTGTTCATGAGGAACCATTCATTACCTTTCTGATGAGGTAGGAATTGGTTGTGCGACATGCCAATGGATTCTGCCTGCTGAACTGGGCATGCACTGTGTCTGTGCCAACTTTGTGCCAAGGATCGTGACAGCTGATCAGAAGCAGCAGTGTTGACATTTGCAAGGAGCTTCATCAGGTTTCCTTTGATGATACAACCTTCCTGTTCAGCCTTACCATTGGTGATGTGAGCTGGGCACACAGTTATAACCATGAAACAAGCAACAACCCTCCCAATAAAAAAAAGTCCAAACTCACCGTTACTAAACAAGAACAAGACAGGTGCAGTAAGTAAAGAGAATGCTCATCACTTTGCTCTTGCGCACAAAGAATTCATCCCAGCAGGTCAAACAGTCAATTCCACCTCCTACTGTAACACTTTGCGGTGGCTGCATGAAAACGTGTGAAGACATCACCCTGAAGTTTGGTAACAAAAGAACTGGCTTTTGCATCACAACACACTGTGTCACACATCCTTGTTCATCAGGGACTTTTTGACCAAAAATAACATGACTGTTATCCCCATCCACCATACTTGCCAGACTTGGCCCCCCTGTGATTTTTTTTATGTTCCCCCGACTGAATATCAAGTTCAAAGGCTGCTAGTTCGACATGACCAAGATGTTCCAAGCAAAAATGGAGGCATTTAAAAAATAGCAGAATTACTAGGACTGATGTGTACATGCAAAAGAGGGTGATGGCGACAATTGGCCCAAGGTGAGTTTTTGACCGGACGGTAGCACCAGTCTCATAAATTTTGAACACCATCTTGTAAACTAGGCATTATTAAAAGACACTAGATTTGGACTTCAGAATAAGGATATAGAATACAAACAATAGACGTAATTGTATGTACAGTCACTAGTGGTACAAATTCGCTTAGCAATTGTTTGAAAAGTTTGTTTTTAGGTCCACTTTTTACACAGACAGGCTAATATGTACTGGACATAGTTTTTAGTGGAATTCAAACAACTGAAATATGCCCCTGGATTCAAACCTGTATACCTTCATTACAAGACAAGTTTCTTGTCTAATCACATATTCACAGATGATAGTTAAATAAAAAAGAAGGTATAAAACTTTGCTTAGCTAGAAAATCTGAAATTAGGAACTCATGACTACAAGACCAACCATGCTCTCCTGTCCTACAATTTCCACTCTAAACTCATCTAATGTATGAGGAACTAGTGAACTAACAAGACAATATGATATCTTGGTGACCCTACCTTCAAGGCTAAATGATCTGAACTGTGAAATTTAAATGTCCTATTAACTAATAAAGTGGTTAGCAAAAACGTTCCTGTGAAAATGTTCCAACAATGTTTCATATTTTGAGTTGTAAATCCTCTTTGATTCTAATATGCATAGTTAGATGGCTCGAAATGATATTACCTTGATAGAAAGGACATGGTGTGTTTGAATCACTTGACTTTCTATTCTACAAGTTCACTTGGTCCTGAACGGAGACAGATGTATCCTGTATCAGCATTGAGTACCTGAACTAATTATGCATGTGGTGGTGATATGATTTATTTTTTCAGTAGTAGTTAAACTCAATTCTCCATGCTGGATATGATATTTCCACAAGTCAATGTTTATTGTGATCAAAATGGTCACTTTAATATTGAGCAACAAGCATCAACCTTAGAATCTCTCCCCGAAGTGCCCAGCAGGAAAACAGGATTTTGTCAACATAACTGTTCTGAGCTGTGAATGGATGCCGGGAGTTAGCTTGGCTCAACTATACGTAACAGCACGATTGTCCTCAAATTGTGTGTGGGGGGAGGGGCGTTGAATCCCAGCTTGGGCATTGACGTTCTTTGTGAGTGTCCCTTCACCAATTTCATCTGTCAAGAGTGGCAGAAAAGCAACAAAAAAAAAAAAAAAAACCTAATTCAACAAACCAAATTGTGGGGCAGAAAGGGTTCAGTTGCCTACCAAGTTCTCTATACTGTGAATTATGATGGTCCAGTTGGTAGAATGCCTTGAGTGAAGGGAAAAAGGCAAGCGAGTGCAACAATGGTAGAGAAGGTGACATTGTTGCCGAAAAATGAAAGAAAAAGACGTGGAAAATGACTGACTGTGATATAGGACACAATGGTTTGATTCCAAGGGTGAGTAATCTCATGCAAACATTTTTCTTTCAATGTTCCTACATAAGTCGGTGCACCTGAAGACAGTTAGAGCACCGTGCTCATCTCAATATCTTCAATATGGCCAAAACGATGAAATGTGTGGAACCCTACAGCAACCCCTTCCTACGTGACTTCATGGCATGGTGTACAGAGAACAAATTTACGGTTACATTGCTGAATATACTTATATCCAAGCACAGCAAAGCAGTACATAAGCATGTAGCGAGACAGTGAAACGTGCATGATAATTCCATGGAAAAACAAACTATTATAATTATCTTCATTAGTTGAGCCATTTGGGAGTCGTATGGGTGTTGGATTTTTCCAATAATGTCGCTGCATAAGTAGTTCTGGAACGCACTCAACGTCTCAACGAGTACCAGAAGCAACCACAGTGGAAGGAAAGTAGGCAGAAAGAGCATGGTGCTGATCACATAAAAGATTGGTCATTTGTGAAACCTTACCTTCACAAATAAATAAATAAATAAATAACACAAAGCTGTCCTTGCATGTTTTAAAACTACAGATTCCTTAAATTCTTAGCTTATCTGATGACTGACTGTAAATCTTAGGGGAACACAATAATATTCACCTTTTTAATACCTGCTGAAGGATGTTGTTTTTCCATTATCCTTACAATGTTTAATAATTTATTGCAACTTTTGGCTTTAAACATTCCCTTCATTCTAGTCATTGACTTGAACAAACCTTACAACACAGTGTCTATTCAGAATAAAGCATCAACAGTGTGTACCAGTGTCTCAAAGTAATGAGTTACTTGTATGCTAGTTACTTTTTCAAGTAATGAGTAACAAAGTTAAGAGATACCTTGAACATTAAGTTTGCTAAGAAAAAGAAATAACATTGTTAATCTTCATATATGCACATTTGTTGCAAGCAAACATATTATATCACATTTCTTTAAGTGCAAGGGGTTTACTTCTAATTTACTTATCTCGATATTTTCACATTTCAACATGTGGAGTTTATTATAGAAATTAACAACAAATAGTGTTAATTTGAGATGGTCATCAGTAAAGAAAAGACAGCTTGCTTACATGTCATACATCCAACTTATTCTGCATGAATAACAATAACCGTAACTCTTGTTACTTTATAAACACTGGTATCTGCACACCACATAACATCGCAATGCTCACATCATTTCATTGTTGACAGGTCTAATACTTTATCTGGAAACAGTACAAAACAAAATGTTTGACTTACTGCAAGACAGATTTCATGCTAAGTGGTGCATTATTCCTTGCAAGTGACCAAAACTGGATGGTTATTATGCAATAGCATGTTCATCGGGATTTATGATAACAACCAGAGTAGGCTGACCTGATTCTGCGTTATCCTTAAAAGGAACGATCAACCCATCTTCTCCAATGTAACCTTGAATCTCAATCTCCTTGTCTTCAACACTGGTAATTTCAGACGTGGTCCTATTTATTTCTAAAGTCTCCCTATTACTTTCCATTCGAATTTCATCCACTAACTCTAACCCGTCGTCGGTGTGGACAAACCAGTGCACTTTCTCATTATCTGGAACACTGTGAACGCCTTCAGTCTCCGATATAATAAACCTGTCGTCATTTAACAACGAAGTCTGAATCTGAATTATTTTGGTTGCATCGCCTGTCAGCACTTTAACACTATCGATATCCGATTGATGTACACTCTGAATGATTTCTTTAGGAATATTATCGTTGCCATCTAGTTTCAGTTTTGCATACAGGGCATTATCAGGCATTCCTACTAGTTTTGTGTAGTACGAATGTTCAGGGAAGTCCTCCGTTGTAGATTTCGATTTCGAATGGTACGAGTGTTCCGGCACTTGAGTCCTCGTGAGCCGCTTTACGGTAGCCTTCTGTATTTCTTCTTCGAGCCTATCCTGCTTCTGTTTCTCTTTCTCCTTTAGGTCGTCTATCGTTAGGTTCTCCCCCATTTTGGAGGAAAGTTCCTTCAGGTACTGCTCCGTAACTTTCTGTCCCTTTTGCACCCATTCAGGTTCAACACCTTTCTGCAAATTACTTTCCTTCTCCGCCTTCATTTTACGATACGAGAAATCCATCTTGTGGTGAATGCTCTTGACGTGTTTCGTAAGGTTCCCTTGGGTGTTGCACGAATACGTGCACAAGAAACAGCTAAACGGCTTTTCTTTCGTGTGTATGATTTCGTGGCGGTACAAATGGTGCTTTGTTTGGAAAACCTTGTTGCACTGAGAACACGGGAACTGGCGTGGATTGTGTACGCTCTTTTTATGAACCGTGAGTCTTCCCATGCATGCAAAAGAACTGTCGCACTGATCACACTTGTAGGGACGCTCCCCTGTGTGCCTACGCATGTGTTCCAAAAATGCTGTTTTCTGCTTTACACGAGCTCCGCAAACGGGGCATATGTGATTGTTGTATTCTCCATGATGCTTCATGCGCCTATGCACCTTCAGGTTATTGGCTCTATAGGTCCTAAAGCCACACTGGAAAGAAGGAAACAAATTAGATCGAGCTTCTACTATGGGGATGCTGAAAGCACAGTTTCTTACAAGCATGACAACACTTCACAAAGGGTTATTCCATACCATTTCAACCAATTTTGAATTAATTTGTCGCCTCACCATTTCTAAACCTTATTTCTTCATATTTCAAGTGTTCAAAACCTACATTGATTTTTTTTTTTCAGCCTCGCGTTTGGATCTGGCAACCATTTTCAATCAGCAACGTGTGGTGATTTTAGCATTTTCATACCATTAAGAAAATAGCTGAAATTTCTGTTCTATAATTCCATTTACTTTAAAAATAAAGGCCCTTCTGTTTTGCTTATTATCATTTTTGCTTCCAGACTAGTAGTTTCCATGCTATACTACAACAAACCCGATAGAATTTTTTTCAAAATTTCTCATGTTTGGGGAACAAAATAACCATGAAGGGGGCAAAACAATTACATCATATTTCTTATGTTTACTCTGCGGTGCCGAAAGTTGTTAAACATATGAGGTGCCTGGGCCCCATTGTTTCTATAAGCTCCCAAAAATTGAAAATTTTGAAAAATGAAAAGTTTGACGTAAGATTAAATTGACTCAAAAATAACCCCTTCACAATACTACATGAAGCACGTGTAGAACTGAGAAATGAAGAAACTGCAAGACAAAAGACAATTATAAATACATTTAAAATGTATACTTATTAAAATGTATATTAAATATGAAACTATATACTAAATGTAGATACAGGGCGAGTCAAAAGTTGTGAACCATGCAAATATCTTTAAAACTCCTGGGAGTAAAAATCTTTAAAGCATTATCATTCTGTATTAGATTAATTTTTGAGTGTTGAACTATGTAACCATACCATCTTGAACTCAAGGGTACCATTACACATCTAAGTATCCCCTTAACAACTTCAAAACTACAAAACTCGAACATCCAACACAAATCTCCAATGCCCAGCACTAGATATATATTCATGGACATAATTTCTTTCTATATCTAAAGAAAGGCCAATGTTGGATATTCAATATATATATTCTTATCTTTTTCAAAAATGGACATTAATATTTTACGTCATTTTTCAACATTAAACGTGAATTCTGATTGTAATTTATGTAACTATTGCTCAAATTACATATTATATGACGTGCCAGCATTTAAATCATTATATTTATCACATAACAAAATATTGCACATTGTATGTCTCATTATGAGCACTTTATCATTTGTTTATGAATGAAGTAAGTCTTATGTTCACTTATTTAAATAATAAGCACTCCATAATAATAATATAGGTGTAATAAACCTGTAATACAAAGATGTATTAAATTATAAGTTGCCAAAATATCACCCAAGAACTCAACAAGAGCCTCCCGGATTGGTAATGCTGTTGCATTGTAATTAAAGGTATCTGGTTTGATCCTCGGGGGAGACATTGTACGGTGGTTTGAATTCCACTTTACACTGCACGAGAGTGAGTAACAAAGTTGAAGTTGAAACATTCTCCACTTATCAATTAGCTGACTACTTCAGCAGATTCATTATTTTCAATTCCATCTTGCATATATATGGTCAAGTGCTTTCATTATGGCCAGTGTGCATGCTCCTGCATAAATATGAAGTATCTTTCAGAATTGTAGGTAAGAAAATGTTCATGGTTAAGCCAGAAGAGAGAATGTGTTAAAACAAAACAGAACGTGTTAAACAAAACTTACGTTCTTTTGTATCACACATTCTGATGAGATGCTTGATAAATCTAAATCTAATCGCAGAAATGTTTTCGTATCCAAATTATGTATTTAAATAAGTGCCCAGATAAAGACCTACTGTAGTGCAGTTGAATCACAAGGCTACCTATGAAAGGCTTTACAATGTCCAAATCATGCCTAATAAATATCCAGATTAGGTCCAGTTCTAAAGTCGTTTTCACGTTCAGAAGACACAATGGGCTCTTATGGGCAATGCTTTTCTTATGGGAAATACGAGCGCGCTGTTGTCAAATTTCTGGATTTACAAATTTAGCTTAAGTAAAATCGGTACCTGCAGTTTTGCAGGAAATTTTGTAGAGAATACGATGGTGAACACAAAAAACTGGTAACTTGCTTACATAATTTTAGATAAATTAAAAACGCAAATTTTCTGTGAAAACACAATTTTTACATTGTTTTCATTCCTAACGTTGAAACATGCCGTAAAATTGAAGCTTTCATTATGAAAAAAATTGACACTGTTTTTTAATTGTCATAGGTGACGGTGGTACTCAGAATTTATCAATACTTTAAAGCATATTTGCATTAAAAAATATTCAAATAAAGTATGTGGAGATTTTTTATATTCGTGCAGTAGAAAATGTCGTCGCTGGCCATTTTTTGTTCTGTAATTCCAAGTAAAAACTTCCAGCGACAAAGTTGTGGAGAAAATAATGAAATTATTTTTTATAACCACTCAAAGGTTCCCAGAAATATTACTTCCATGCATTTGGAGTTTCTTTTTAACCCGAACCGCGCGCGAAGTAAGGAGACGTTGTCTGGCCATCTTGAGCTGACTCACCGCAGCATTCCGGCTAATCACCACCAAGTTTTCCAGTTGTTATTTTATTTCCATTCAGTAAAAATATGAACTTCATTCAGTTTGTTATAATAGAATTGAAATTACTTAAATTTAATAATTGACAATTATTTCCAATGCTGCTGTTGTGAGCAACATTAGTGCTGTCGCAAATACACGTTGTTTTCGTTTACATTACTGTCGACATTAATACTGAAATGAAGATCACCTTTCAGTTTCCAACGTACACATAAATTCATAGACACCATATTAACCTTTGAAAGGCTTTCCAACACGTGACAAAATATGGGGCTTCAAGATAGAAATATGACATGCCTTGCTTGAGTCATTCACGTCTTATCAGTTCACGTGGGCCATAACTTATTTGTTTGTTTGGGTTGCAACTTAATCTAACCCATGTGCCAGGTTCCCCTTATTTGAGTGAGAGATCTGCTTTGGTCTGTTTAGACTTTTTCCCTCTCCCGAAAAAGTGTTTTCAGTTGTGTGAGCTCTCAGTGATTTTTACTTTTTTAAGTGATTTCTGAAGTCATATTCGTGCATTACACTCGCGTGTGTAGTGATCGCAATGGATCATAGTAAGTAAAAAGGGTAACTGTAACGTTCACAGTATAATATTAATAATTACATATAATTATCATTATATATACAAAATATGTAACACCTTCATTGTGAAGGAAGGTCATCATTTCCCGGCGACATGAGCTAGCGCTGTATTGGCAACACCGTGCGGTTTCTCCATAAGCGCCGTTGTGTCTTCTGAACGTGAAAACGACTCTAGTCCAGAATATATGTTTTCTTATCTAGATGTAGCACAGTTCTAGTCCAGAATATATATTTTCTTATCTACATGTAGCACACAGCATATCTGAGCCAAACGAAAGTGTCCATATGAGGTCTTGTTCACGTATCAAACAAATAAGTGATAACTTATACGTATATAACAAAAAGTGATCCCAAAAAATGTTGATTGCAGATCCAAACATGAATTCAATGAATATCTTCTACACTGCATATAGATATCAAAAAAATATCCAACGGTTCTTCCATTCCAGAACTTCGCCACAAATATCCAACATACGTCAAATGCTATCAACATTTTCACTCGAAGAATTTTCAAGATATTCACGAGGTTCACAACTTTTGACTCACCCTGTATCTACATTTAGTACATAGTTTCATATTTAATATATATTTTTAATAAGTATACGTTTCAAATGAATTTATAGTTATCTTTCATCTTGCAGTTTCTTCATTTCCCAGTTCTACACATGCTTCATTTAGTATTGTGAAGGGGCTATTTTTGAGTAAATTTAATCTTAAATATTTTTCTTCTTTGGAAAAACACCTTCACCAAATTTTAATATTATGTTGAGCCTAAAGAATTCTCACTGTGGTTGCAAACTACAGATTTTTAATTTTTCCCCCATTTGAGGATACAGAGCGTGAAACTTTTGATTTTTTCAAAATTTTCATTTTTAAGAGCTTATAGAAAAAAATGTGCCCAGACACCTCATATGTTTAACAATTTTTGGACTTACCCGGCACCGCACAGTAAACATAAGAAATATGATTTAGGTGTTTTGCCCCCTTCATGGTTATTTTGTTCTTCAAACAAGAAATTTTGAAAAAAAAAATCTATTGGGTATATTGTAGTATAGCATGGAAACTACTAGTCTGGAAGCAAAAATGATAATAGAGAAAACGAAAGAGCCTTTAATTTTGAAGAAAATGTTTTTGAATTATTACATTTGGAATAATAGAACAGAAGTTACAGCGATTTTCTTAAAGGTCTGAAAACGTTAAAATCACCGCATGCTGCCGATTGAAAATGGCTGCCAGATCCAGTGGCATAGCGCAGTTGTCTGGGGTCCCCCCTTACTGGAAAAAAAAAAAGATTGAGATGATGCCAGAGTGGGTCGGACGCACAATAGTTAGCTATTCCCCCCCCCCCCCCTTAGTTGTAAAATAAATAAACTTTTCCCGCAAAAAACCTGCCTTCCCATTTTTTGTCATCGACTTAGGCTACATATCAGTGTAGTCATTTCTCGAAACTAAATCAGGGTAGTCTGAATCTCTGAACAATCAATCTTACTTCAACGCAGTA
This sequence comes from Lepisma saccharinum, assembly GCF_977018435.1. Lineage (NCBI taxonomy): Eukaryota > Metazoa > Arthropoda > Insecta > Zygentoma > Lepismatidae > Lepisma > Lepisma saccharinum. The sequence continues at coordinate 18,200,246 of NC_139242.1, read as the reverse complement.
GCACAGCCAGGATTCTTTTTTGGAGGAGGGGGAGGCTTCACACGGCCAAATATTTTGTTCATGATCCTTTGTAATTTTGGTTCGAAACATTTTATAAAAATTAGTTTACATATAATAAAAAAATATTTTTAAAAATACTGTTCTGGAAATTGTTTGAACTTTAAAGGATAGTAAACACTCCCTTTTGGACTTTGAGGTGAATGCACCTTCAGCTTCAAAAGCCATCCCCTGGCTGCGCCAAAGATTCAATGTAAGAGCTGCTCATATTACGCTTCTAATACTATAACAGTGAGGTATATGCCCAAGCAAACTTAGATTTCAGTCATGGGAGTTGAACTGGACCTCTAGATTGTCGATGCTGACTTAACATCAAATAACAGGGGACTCCAGTCTTGAGAGATAGATAATGTGAACGGCGATGGGACTTTATTCACTGAAAATTTGTCACGCAAAGAAATACCGATTGGAAAACTGAACTTCCCCCCCTAAAACAAAAAGGCTGTTGCCGCAAATAACGGTGTTTAATTTTGGTGTTAGTGGACCTCAATATTATAATTCCTCATTTTAACAATGCCATTTCTTTTCGATATCCCACTGATATTTCTTAAAGACTTCTTCATGAAACAAGAACCATTTTGTTAATAGATCATCAGTGCTCGAAGAGTGGGTGTAAGAGCAGGATGTAAGGGATGCAGGGGAATGCTATCCCCCAGCTAAGAAAAATTCATAAAGCATCCCCCAGCTAGGATAATTTGCATAAGCATCTCCTCCACCTTCTGCACTGTCTCTATGTAAGGATCTATCCTTCTATCCCCTAACTCGAACAAGCAAATTCGCAGCTAGGAATTTCACTCCGAGCACTGTATACTCTGCGTGGTGGAATAGGGGCTCCTGGATCCAAAGGTAAAGGGATATTTGCCCCTGGGCCCCACTTCCTGAGTTTTTGGGGCCCTTTCGAAATAAACCGTAACATGGTCATCCGGAAGAGGGGGAGGGCCTAGCCATGCCCCCGAAAAATGAATATCCACCTAAAAATTATATATTATACACACAATTTCATTTAAGTCACAATAATTCATGTTAATTATTATAAATGCGTTGAAGGGACATGATAATTTCAGACTGAAATAGTGTTTTTTGATGGGGCATCACTACTATGGGTAAAAGTGTACCTCTTTTGCCCCCTGGACACAAAAACACACACGAGAGAGAGAGAGAGAGAGAGAGAGAGAGAGAGAGAGAGAGAGAGAGAGAGAGAGAGAGAGAGAGAGAGAGAGAGAGAGAGAGAGAAATGAATGAATAGCAGGGCGTGGCCGCTACGCCACTGGCCAGATCCAAACGCAAGGCTGAAAAAAATTTCAATGTAGGTTTTAAACACTTGAAAGATGTAGAAATAAGTGATTAAAATATTAATAATTTTAAAAATGGCAATGCGACACGTGTTCGTTGAAATGGTATGGAATGACCCCAAACGAAATGATTGCAAACTGCATGTTTGAGCACATTGAATCCCACTGTGAACGATTTCAGTTACTTTGAAAGTGTCCTTTCATCAATGTCATCTCATTGCCACAATTAACATACAGAAAGAGATGAAAATAAGAAAAATACAAAACACCTTGTAAGCTATAGAATGTGGGCAACCAAATCAATCACAGACAGTAGCGTATTCTGAAAATTTGACTTCATTTACTGCAACAATTCTTATTTATTGTACACATGATTTTACATTCTCCCACGTTATGCATGAAATCTTAATGGCCCCATAGCAAAATATTATAAAATTTTCCTATATTTTGCATTTTCCTGTATTTTAAGTTTACTTTACCTCAGTACCCTGAAAAACGTAAAATTGAGGTTTAATTGTATATTTATTATAACCCCCCCACCTAGATTAATTAGATATAATAGAAATAAAACACCAATGTAGGCATGCAACTAAAACAAATAAAACACCAATGTAGGCATGCAACTAAAACAAAGAGAGACATCAACAACTTCAGCAATTTCTTTCGTTAAAATAAAAAAATCAGTTTTCACCAAAAATTGGATTCGGAATTCACAAAGGAAAATTTCCCTTCATGCGGCAAAATGCAGCACACAAACAAACATTTCTCTCCCGCTAACACAGTTTGCAACGTTGAAACTCTCATGTAAGGCGAGTGCTCTTAAATAGCCACTTTGTCTCCCCTATTTAAACCGATCATCAGAAGGGTGCGATGGAGAAAGATCAGTAACGTATATTAATCCATCTTAAAGTTCTTTAAATAACTTACTTAAATTTGGGTTTAAAAGCTTGTTTGAATAGTTTGCATATATAATGAGTGATTTCCTATGTATATAAAAAACATGAGAAAATTTGGGTTTACCAGTAGTAAATGTGGTAATATGGAGAATATGCCACTGGTCACAGAAAATAATTGATTTCTGGGACAACAAGCTGTAGGTTCTCTCTGACAGTATAGTAGCTATCTTGCCATAACCATAGGGCCATAGGCTTTATTCCCACTGAAAGTAGAGCAATGGTACAGTATGACAGAGACACAGGTTCCAAGCCTGGTCGAACCTACATTTCTCACCATTTATACGAGGGCAATTTTTTTTTTTAATTGAATACAACAAAAGGAATAGACATTTTCTTATCTCCCTGTTTAGGAAATATAACATTTTCAGTGTGTTTTCCATTGTAATTTTCAGCTTCCAATGAGGATTATTCCTTCCAATCTCTTGTGGAAAACTTTTAAACTTCAATTTTTATTACATCACTGACATAAAGTTCGAATACACTGCATTTGTCTCCAGAAGTGTTGCAGCTTCCAACTATCAAGAACTAATATTCAAGGTGATTTACCATGGATTTTCACATGAATTTAGGATTTAATTCAGTCACTTATCGTTTTTTGTACTCTTAAAATAAATTAAAATGTTACGATTTGTTCTACTATTCCAATCCACATTCATTACACAGTACTTACTCACTGTGATAAATGAAAGCATTCTGTAACACTGTTGCCCAATCATTGTTTCAAGCCCTTTTTGGTATTGTTAGGCACTACCATTGAAATAGTGTGTTGACAAAGTTAATCCACAGGAGAAGAAATTTTAAGTTAAGCTACCACAAACTGAAGATGTCTAAAAGTAATAATGAATGTTCGATGAACATAAAAGATGAGTGGGTGAGAGCTAACGTAACTCACCTTTCTCTGAGAGAACATCATTAACCTACCACTGGCTCAATCAGGATTTTGAAAGTAATAATACTTAAATACGGAGAAACTAGTAACCACTTTATCCGCAAAACACGGTTTTTCTTCTTTGTTCTATTAATTTCAGTGGCCACTGCCACCACCCTCATTTGAACTTGTTGTACTGTTGCTTGGCGTGCTTCTATTGTTCGTAGTTCTCTAGGTGCTCTGTTGTTAATTGTACGTCTGCATCCGTGTTGTCTGCTACGTCCTGGCACTATCGATGTTTAGCTCATGTGGAAAGTGCATTATGGTATGTGTTTCTTTTATTTTGGTGTCTACGAGTGTGTGGGCGGTGCGCTTGACTTGTACCTTTTGTATTTTATGGCTATTGTATATGATGTGTTTAGCAAGACCAGTAGTGGGTTGGGCTTTTTTTGCATCTGTTATTGCCCAAAATAGCTGTTAAACTAAACAAACACAAACGGTACTTCCCCCCCCCCCTCCTTTGACGTGTATATGACGGAGAGTATGAGTGCAAGGCACATTATATCAGCAATTCCATCAGATCTGTCAATGAAAGAATCCAACAACACCTAACAGATGCAAAAAAAGCCCAACCCACTACTGGTCTTGCTAAACACATCAAATACAATAGCCATAAAATACAAAAGGTACAAGTCAAGCATACTGCCCACACACTCGTAGATACCAAAATCAAGGAAACACATGCCATAATACACTTCCCACATCGATAGTTGACAGGCACACCACACATGGATTCCTCTACTACAGGAGTTAGTGCCAGGAAATAGCAGACGACACGGATGCAGACGTACAGTTAACAACAGCGCACCTAGCGGCGGTCGGAGAACGACAAACAATAGAAGCATGCCAAGCAACGGCACAACAGGTTCCAACGAGGATGGTGGCAATGGCCACTGAAATTAATAGAACAAAGAAGAAAAAAAAAGTTTTGCGGATAAAGTGAGTACTAGTTTCTCCGTATTTATCTGCCACCGCGTCTCTCTTCTCCTAATTATGAATAACACTTACAGTAGAAAATTGCTGCAAGTGCTACACACATAAGACAACATTTTTCACAGGTTACTTACCTCTTCACATTCGTGCACTACACTCCTCTCATGGATGCTTTTCACGTGTTCACGTAATGTTGAATCCTTGGCAAAAGCCTTCCCACAGTATTCACAAATCTGGTTCCTTTCACCTGTGTGAATAGTTTCATGGCGCAGCTTATCTATTTTTGTGTATGCTTTATAATCACAGTACTCACAGGGAAAGTCACGCTGGCCACGGTGCCGCTTCATATGAACATCTAAGGGAGACAAAATTGTTTTAAATTATCTCTATTATTGCCTCAGAAACAACATATTAAAATAACTAACACAAAATGTAACCTTGTCAATATGCTTTTGTGCAATGGTCACAAAGAAAGACATACCTTTACTAACATGGTATTTTTTTATAGTATGTTGCACTTCTGTCTTTTTTTGGCTAATCGCAACAGTAATGACGAGATACAGTTACTTCAAGGGGTATTATACAAGGTGTCCGGCTTAGAGCTTTAACATTACAAAAAGTATAACTTTAGTTACATTCAATTTAAAATGAAACTTATTGTTTGTATGGGGCTGGCAACTGTGGCCATTTGCAAGAATCACCAGTACTTCGAGTTGACTTGATGCGCATGCGCGTGTAACGCATAAATTCCAAGATGGCCGAGTGGACAGTTCAGCAGAAAGTGTTCTGCATTCTTTCATGGGCAGAAAACAAATCTGTCAAGCTTGTTCAATGTGCTTTTCGGCGTGAATTTAATCTTCAACATCACGACAATGTTCCTTCCTATGTGAGTATTGTTAAGTAGGATAAACAACTAAGAGAAACTGGAAGTGTTGTGTCAGTGCACACGAAGTACGCAAAGCAGAAGGTATTCAGAGGAAAACATTGAAGAGATTCGCACTGCATTCACAAGAAGTCCAAGAAAATCGAAAAAACGTGCAAGTTTACAGCTCAACATTCCTCGGTCTACTATCCATGACGTTGTGCACAAAAGGTTATGTCTACGGGTATACGAGATCCAGTCACATCAACGAATTTATCCTGATGATAAAAAGACAGACGTTTTCGGGCAAAATGTTAACCGAAATTGACAACAACAAGGCTTTGCTGGACAAGGTGTGCTTTTCTGATGAAGCTTCATTCCACACGTGTGGCAAAGTTAACAAGCAAAATTTCTGTATTTGGAGAAGTGACAATCCTCATGAGTTTCGTGAAATTATGAGACACTCGTGTGGCGTGGTTTAATGAAAGAGAAGATAATACGCCCGTTCTTCTTTGCTGAAGAAACAGTGAGAGGAACGAATTATTTAGACATGCTTCAGCATTACGCTCTGCCTCAAATGCCTCCAGAAACCATTTTCCAACAAGATGGAGCCCTGCCATATTTTGGTATCATTGTAAGAGAATTTCTCGATGAGCATTTTCCTAGAAGATGGATAACAAGAGGATCTAAACCACTTGCTTGGTTTCTGCGCTCACCAGATCTTTTCCCCCTGGACTTTTTTTTGGAGGGGGTTCATCAAGGACCAAGTCTACAGTATGCCTGTCGAGAACTTGGAAGATCTGCGTAACAGAATTTGTCAGCCGATTAACAATGTGACCCCTCAAATGCTAGTGAATACCTGGACGGAATTAGCATGTCGGTACGACATTTGCCCTACCACAGGGGGGGGGGGGGGAGGGGGCTCATATCGAGGTTGTGTGAAGTGCTGGTGATGGGACAAAAAATTGCATGAGTTTTTCTACGAAAATGTAAATTTTCATAATAAAATTGTGTTTCTCTGCAAAATTATGCTCTTTGTAATGTTAAATTTAAGCCAGACACCCTGTATAAAAAACACTTAAATAACTGTATATTATTTTGCAACTGCAGAAAGTGGTTATGGGAACCTTTAAGAAGAAAAATGATGATGAGTGATGAATAGGTGAAGGGACACTCACAAAGAGCAGCCATGCCCAGACTGATACTCAAATCTAGAAATTTTGGGGAACTGAGGTCCGAGAGTTATTTTTTTAGTATTCACTAATTATAACTGGGCAGTTTCAGGTTAATTACAAACGATTTTTTGCAGTTTATAACAATAAATGAGCTAATTTTATGTAAGCATATGTTCACATAAGTTTGGATATTGCCTAAATGTTTATTATGTTCCATTTTGATCAGATTTGTAGGCTTTGAGTACAAAGGTATGTTCCAGAGTAATACAATCACTACATATGAATTCTATAGTGCCTGAAATAGCCTATTTTGACTGTTAGTGCCTGTTGACCGTTTCATTCTCTTCTATTATTTCAGTTAAGAAAAGGTAATTTTTAAGATTTCTTTCTGTTTTGGAAATAAATAATGTGTAAATATATAATATTGTTCCTGTTAATGCAAAATTATACAATTATTATTCATTCCTGCATGTATTATGGAATTAAGCCATTAATATTATGGAAGTAGTAAAGTTTGGAAGAGAGAATTTGCATTCAACGCTTTTCATAATGCACTACATTAAAAGTGAATGCCTATTATATACCTTTTTTAAATTTTGGGTGCCTATTGTGTCTACTTTCCAATATTTTGTGCATTTTGTACATTTAGTGCCTACAAATCCAGGCTCTAGTAATGACTAAGAGAAAGGAACTTCCTACACCAAATGGTTTGATTAATTGATTGATTTGGTGTTTTAAATACACTTTACGCAGAGTAAGGCTAATCGGGATTGAACCTACAGTTTAAAGTGGGATCCGAACCACTATGTGCCTCCATCAGGTATCAAACTCGGGACCCCTTGATTACAGGCGACGACGCTACCACTGCACCATCAGGGAGGCACCTACACCAAACGGTTGGTTGGTTGATTTGGTGTTTTAAGTCCACTTTTTGCACAAAAATGCTAATTTGGACTGGAACTACAGTTTAAAGTGGGATTCGAACCACCATGTGCCTCCATTGGGTATCGAACCCAGGACCCCTTGATTACAAGGCAACAACGCTACCACTGCATCATCAGGGAGGACCCTACACCAAATAGAAATGATGTCATGGGAAAATGCCAGCCATGTATGCCATAACACAGCCTAGATCCCAAAGAAGGTATGTCATGTTGAACACTGAGTGGATCGATGTTTGCAGAAATGCCATGCTCTCTTCTCTTCAAGTACTGAATTGATTGATTGAAGATAATTTATTTTACTTTGCATTTCTCCCACTTTTTGGCTAATCATGAAGATGAGGATGAGTGATCATATGATGAAATTGAAGGAGGACACTCACAAAGATCAGAAGAGCAGGAATGAAATTCAGTGCAGAAAAGAGCAAGGTGCTAATAACAACAAGAAACAGTCAGAAATGAACCAAGAATAAAGATGGATATGGAAGAGTCGAGGGTAGTGGAGAGCTTCAAATATCTAGGAAGCATAATTGAGAGAAATAGAAGAATGGATGAGGAGGTAAATACAGAGGTTGTTCAGCGTATATTTGACCAAACGTGATTCCTCCCCCCTGCACTCAGAATGAACTCACCCAACCTTGGTCAGGCATGTTTGTCAGTGTAGTGTGTGAGCTGTAAAAGAGTGGTTGTGTTTTCTCACTGGGCCAAAAATCCTGCCCAAACTGAGCCGCTTTTTGGGAGGAGTGCGTTGTATAACTTTCCAAGTGTTTCAGTTTTCTCGCTTGGCCGAAAATGCTGCCAAAACAGTTGCTTTTGGGAAGGTTATGTTGTAGCCTTTTATGATGCAAAGTTCAGTGTGTCAATGATCAGGAAGTAGTGTAAGAGCAAGAATTGTGATGTTAGTTTGACTTTATTCAAGAATGTGATCGGCAAGTATAAGGATTGCATGGCTCCAGCGTTCGGTTCTCCAACAAAGGGAAAGAGAACACGTTCCTGCACACAAGCCACCACCAGTATGCAGGTGCAAGGTGCAGTTAACAGTTTCCAAAGACATATTTAGATGATTTTCCATCTGTCTTTGGGTCGGTGGATTCTCTTGCATGCCCATTCTGCGAAGTTTCGCCTGCATACTGGTGGTGGCTTGTGTGCACGGACGTGTTCTCGTCCCCTTTGTTGGAGAACCGAACACTGGGCCCATGCAATCCTTATACTTGCCGATCACAGTCTTGAATAAAGTCAAACTAACGTTACAATTCTTGCTCTTACACTACTTCCTGATTATTGACACACTGAAATTTGCATCATAAAAGGCTACAACATAACCTTCCCAAAAGCAACTGTTTTGGCAGCATTTTCGTCAAGCGAGAAAACTCAAACACTTGGAAAGTTATACAACGCACTCCTCCCAAAAAGCGGCTCAGTTTGGGTGGGATTTTTGGCCCAGTGAGAAAACACAACCACTCTTTTACAGCTCACACACTACACTGATAAACATGCCTGACCAAGGTTGGGTGAGTTCATTCTGAGTGCAGGGGGGAGGAATCGCATTTGGTCAAATATACGCTGAACAGCCTCTGTAGAAGAGGGCAAATGGATGGTCTATATCAAAGCATTTGAAGTTTAACATGGAACAGGGATGTACCTATGAAATGCAAGAAGGTAATATACAGAAGGTTGTTCGCTTTATATCCGACCATGTTTGACGGGTACCCACCTTAAGAGATACCGCGCCGCCACCACCGATATGTTCTATTGGACCCCCAGCATTGTGGACTATCGCCCGGCATCGCAGTTTCCATTGCATCAAGCTCCAGCACAGGACAGGCATGGGAATTCTGCCCCACTCCTCCCTGCAAGCTTTGCATAGACCATCCAGGGTGCGTGGGCAGTTACGTTGAAGACGTCGTTTCAAGTCCAAATGCGCAAAAATCCATTGGACTGGCATCTGGGCTTTTCACAGGAATGTTTTCAAACTGAATGACACGAATTCCTAATTCCTCTGCCATTTCCTGATAAAAACGTAGTGATGTTCTGGGGGTATGACTCAAAGCCTTGTCCATATGGACCATCACCTGGTTCGCGTCCATTCCATACAATTTTGGGATGTCTCTCCGATATATAGGTGTCAGAATGGAGTCTTGGAAGTATCTGGCAGTCACCTTCACATTTTTGTCCACCTTGCGTATCATCAACTTACCCTCATATCCGAATCCCGTCACAACCATAAAGCCACAAGGGAAACTTTCCCTGCACTGACGAACAAAGTTGCTGCGCCCCTTGCCGTCAATGTCACGGTATGTGATCGCCCGAATGTGACCACCAGCAGTGAGATGGACATATGATTCATCCATTGTGACAACTTTCTTCCATTTGGAACACGCCAGGTACCTTTCATACAGGTTCACAATGCGTAAGTATGAAAACTTAGAATGGAAAAGGGCCATTACGTAACCCTCCCAATACCGGTTGATTTTCGGCGCCATTTGATAACATTCACTACCAACACTCATGCACCTACAAGGTCAGACACAACACTGCTCCCGCCAGAAGACCCATAGTTCCAGCATGATATGCCAGGTGGCAGCACTGAATCGACAATGGTCGGATATAAAGCGAACAACCTCTGTATAACATATACTAGGATATAAAGCGAACAACCTCTGTATATATTGTCACATATACTATGTGACAATAATTGCGTACGGAGCAGAGACTTGGACAATGACAGAGAGACAAAAGAAAGATGCAGGCAGTGGAGATGAAATGTTTAAGGAGTATATTGGGGAAGACTAGAAAAGATAGAATAAATAAGGAGATCCAACAGCCAGTGGGTGTGGTGAAACTTCAGGACAAGATAGATCAGGCACAGATGAGATGGTTCGGACACATGAAGAGGATGGATGCAGAAAAACTACCAGTAAGAGCTTCCAATGCACAAGGAGTGGGAATAAGGCCAAGGGGGAGACCAAGATGTCGGTGGAAAGAGCAGATCGGAGAGTGTTAGGAGAAGAGGATAAGATTGAACACTTTGGAAAGAGAGGAGTGGTGGAAGACCAGGAAAAAATGGAGAGGTTTGACTTCTATGCCGACGCAGCCTGAGGCAGGAAACAGCAAAGGATGAGAACACACATGCCCAGGGCAGGATTCAAACCCAGGATCACTGGTGTCGTAGCATGCTGTGTTAACCACTTTGCCAAAGAGGCTGGCTGAATTGGAAACATCCCAGGAGTGTTCCGGGAGAGGTGAATGGAAGGGTTGAAATTTCACAAGTAGTGCATTCTTGCATGGAAAATTCTCATTTCTGAAACCTTTTGGTAGAATATATACTCATAAACATCATAGAATACCAGGTGTTAGTCATCCCCAAGTATACACGTCATCACCAAAGGCTATAAACTGTTTCATATTAAAAACCTTAAATGCACATTTCATGTAGTTTTACACCTCTTTAAGCCTGCCCAAAGTCCCACAAAGCCAATATTTGAATGTTGAAAAAGCCACCAACTACCTACCTTACTGCTCCTGCTTTGCAACTTAAAATATATGAATCTCTATGAAGACAATTTTACAAGTAAAATCAATCGTTTGAAGAGAACTTACTTAATGACGATGACTGTGGGAATGCCTTGCCACATTCTGGACATCCATATGGTTTTTCGCCGGTGTGTTTACGCATATGCATCTTCAAAAAATTCTTATGACTAGTACGAAAATTACACACCTATAAGAAAAGAAAAAAAATGTAAAAATCCAATCATATTGCATTCCTACAATCAACTGAATGTAATTCTGTGCTGTACACACGTAAGACATGCATATTGTTACCATTATAAATACAAATACAAGATTACCTAATTTTTACATTGTTCTACTGGAGTATTTATTCAGTTCACTTACATAATAAAAGTACAAAATAAAGTGATATGAAATTGAAAATAAAATCAGAAGGATAAAATAAATTTACTCAACACTATTTTAATTTGAAATTAAACATTTTAATAATATATTTCAACTGTTATTTATTACAATGGAAACCATAGAAGTAACTATAAATAAAAGTTATATCCTGGAGCAAAACTGATTTTTCAGAAATATTGCACTTCAAAAACTAATCTTCAACATTTAGCAATGTCTAATCAGGTCTTTATAGAGATGACTTTCAGAGAAATGAATCAGAAAATCAATTTCTGCAGAAAATTTTTAGTAACAACATATTTACAACAAAATAAATCAACACACATAGCACACAGTTCACTTTTCATTTTTCCGTGCAAATTTTCTTTGCGATTGATTTCGCCATCCGTCTGGTGGCTTTGTCAGGTGTGTTTTGGCTGCAAGCGACGGTTCATTCTTCTTCCACATGTGTTCGTGGTGGTGCTAGAACCACATCAACTAAATAAATGCAACTTCACCACATTACTCAATATCTACGTACCTTACAAACATAATATGCACTTCTTCCCTTCCTTATCATCTGAGCCTTCACTCCCTGAAGTTTTATTTTAATCTTCCTATCTTCATTTGCATTTTCTGTAATGTAAACAAACAAATTAAATTTACACTATGATCTGTTAAAATGAACAAACATATCACAATAGCAAGAAAATTGAATAAGACTTTGTCAATACATAACAAACCCTGCTTTTATCTTAGGCATTGCCAGTTTCTGATTGACAAAGAGAAATACATTTTACTTAAACTGTCATATCAATGCATGGGTAAATTATAATTGTACGTCTTTTTTTGTTACTTCAGATATAACAATGGAGCTTCTTTGTGACTAGCTACCAAACAAAACTTTTTAAAGTACAGTTACATTGTTATAAATAATTTCGAAAGTAATTTATTACTCTACTTTTTCTTCATCTTAATGTCCTTATCCTACGCTTGTGTAAAGATTTAGTGTAAAATGAGTTTAGTTACATTTATAAGTGTAACATTAATCAAACAAACAATAAATCTCTGATTACACTGTGCAACAATGAAAATTGCTGCAGAACGAAAACATGTGATTCCTATGGAGTTCAGTGCCCTGATGACGATAGCGAAAACAGTTTTTCGCTATCACCTAAACTTTTCTCTGGAAACGCAATTTTATCAGCTCACGACTGCATGTTATTGTTGTCGTGGCACTTATCAGCACAGGCTGCATAGGGGAGGGGGGTGGAGAGGGGAGGGATATATAGCCACTTGGTTGAGGTATAGTAAGGTATAATGGAGTTGCAGTTATTTGCATCAGTCATTTGCTAGTGGGATCACCCAGTGTCTGTTCCTGCAGTGTGTGTCATGCAAAACCCCTAATGTGAAGAATACTGTTTGTGCGTGTTCGCATGTTTCTTGTGTTCAGCGATGGCTAGGAAGTGTGTTAATTTATCAAACCTTTTCTGTTATGTGTGCGGTGAGTTTACGACGAAGTCCCAAAGACATCCCATTTCCCCACTTGTCAAAAAGGCGCAAGAGTTGTATTTTGAATCAAAGGTAGATGAGGGCACCACAGAACTGTTGCTCACGTTACTCTTGCTATTTAAGAGGTTGGTTGCATGGAACCAACCCACATAAGCCACACCTGTGCCATTTACCATACCACAGTTGTGGAGGGAACCTAGAGACCACATAACAGATTGCTACTTTTGTTTAATAAAACTAACTGGAATCTCAACACACAGTTTCATATCCAAATTTGGAAACTGCAGTGTGGCCAGTTCCGCATTCAGATTCTCTCCCAGTTCCAAAACCACCAACGGAATGGACACTGGAAGATGAAACAGATGCTGGTAGTGACCAACCAATAGATCACGAAGATCTTGATAGCACGCCATCTACATCACAGGCAGAATTGGCATAAACCTGTTGTTGACAAAGACAGTGTGCTGTTACCACCGCTCCATCTGAAATTGGGCTTCATGAAGAATTTTGTGAAAGCAATGTACAAAGATGTCAGGGTTTTAAATTTTTACTGTCCAAATTGCCTGCGATTAGTACTGCAAAAATTAAAGAAGGTATTTTCATTGGTCCTCAGATTCGTGACTTGATGGATGACATAACCTTTGAAGAGATGCTGAGAGATACTGAGAAGGCAGCTTGGCTTGCCTTCAAAGATATATGCAACAATTTTTTGGGTTACATCAGGTCTGACAATTACAGGAAACTGACAGAACACATGCTGGACTGTTACAAGGCTATGGGGTGCAACATGTCTTTCAAAATACATTTCCTGCATTCTCATTTGGATTTTTTCCTGCCTAATCTCGGGGATGTGAGTGATGAACATGGTGAGCGATTTCACCAAGATATGCCATGGAAAGACGATATAAGGGAAGATGGTCACCAAACCTTTTGGCAGATTAGTGCTGGACACTCCTACAAGAAGTTTCACCATCCACCCACAAATGGAAATTTCCAGGACATGTGTCTAACTTATAAATACATTTCAAGCTTTTTGCAGCTTTCTCGTACCTTTTTTATGTTTTGTAATACAAACAATTAATTTTGTTCAATGATCTGTATTTTACCCAGCTACAGGTTACTCCTGTACTGTAATGGAGTCATTTCCAAGTGTCGCGAAAGTTGTTACTTTGTTTTTCATGACTTACAATATATTGTTTACTATATGAAATATAGGCTAAGTGGTACATATAGCATATGCTTTTCCAGAAAAATTGGTACGTGATGGAACATTTCTGATTTCATTTTCGTAATCAGCGTATCTCATTTAGTAAAGAACACCTTCTTTCATCTCGTGGCAAGACACAAATTTCAAATTTGTTGCACTGTGTTATCTTTCCTCTAGTTTATGGCTGTAACAAGCATAAAAACATAGTTTTTGTTGTGACATTTTGGGAGAATACTAGCTCCCTTCATCAGATATTTATATCTAGTTTGATTAAAGATACATACATATATATATATATATATATATATATAATGGATAAAAGCAAGGAGGGCCAAAAGGGCTAAGTAAAAATCAAATAAGGTAAAAGGAAACACTCACCGGACAGTAGGAAAATTCAAAATTTTCGCTAATTTATAGCATCATCGGTGTGAGAAGAAACAGAAGACGGAACCGGAAGTTGGGGTCCTGCAGAGTTGCCAGGTCCCCATTGAAGAAGAAGCGGTGCGTAGAACGAACCCATGCATGCATGCCCAACCCTCACCCACCCTCCCGCCCTCCCAACTCATCCTACCCACTCGCAGTTTACGACGAGCCTGGTGACGAAACAGTGTTTTTTTCGTTCTACGCACCGCTTCTTCTTCGATGGGGACCTGGCAACTCTGCAGGGCCCCAACTTCCGGTTCCGTCTATTTCTCCTCACACCGATGATGCTATGAAATTAGCGAAAATTTTGAATTTTTCTACTGTCCGGTGAGTGTTTCCTTTTACCTTATTTGATTTTTACTTAGCCCTTTTGGCCCTCCTTACTTTTATCCATTATATATATATATATATATATATATATATATTAATAACTTACGTTTTGCGAGTATCTCATATGTATCCCATATGTGACCTTAGCTTTACTTAAATTCCCCCTTTAACTCCTCCTCTCTGTATCTGTTCCTCTTTCCCATTCTCATTATCCATTCGATTTCTTTACGCAAATCAGCTTGGTTGTTACATAATCTGTGAGTCCGCAGGAAGAAGTTTTGAAATAAGTTATTCTTTGTCTTGTTAGCATGGGCCGATTCTTTGTTGATATATAGATCTCCCGATAATGCCTTATGATGAACCCCTGTGTAAATTTTCTTTCCCTCCAGTTGAATTGCCAGGTCTACGAAACTAATCTTATGGTCATCCATCTCTTCTTTAGTGAATTTTATCCTTTCCTCTTGTTCTCCTAGGATTTCAAATAGTTTCTCTACCTTCTCCCCTCCCCAATAACAAGGATATCGTCTACGTATCTGCCGTAGAACTTCATTTCCCTGTCTATGAGGCTAAGTGCTGGAATACGTAAAAATAGGATTTAACATAACCCTGGAAGTAGCACGCCAAGCTCAAATGGAAGAGGAATTCACGCTGGACTTGACGTGAACTGGCATGGAGGAGGAGTGGGGGGAAAACTTGCAGGGGAAATAGAGGAGAAAGAGAGGGGAAGTGCCTGACCTCCCACTCTACGAGGAAACATTGAAGTATTGCAGCACACGCAGACATTGGCTATTCACAGTTTTAAAGTTTTAACATTCCAAGGAGCAGTTTCTAATCGGGGAAACAGCATGGTAGTCTGACGTGCACCTGTAATGGGTTTTAGATTTTTATTGTTTTTTAACCACACACCTTTTACCAATCCTATATCCTGTACCAATGGAGAGTTCGACGTGGTTATGATCTATACATAACCTAAACGTGAGCAGCCTGAGGAAGGAAGCAGTTGCGTCCCGAAACTTCGCAGGAGTTACCTAGATACTCGCAAAACGTAAGTTATTAATATATATATATATATTAAATTTGTGAATAATTCGCACAACTTTCACCATGAATTAAAGATACAGTTAAAACAATGTGATAAGTTTAACAAAAAAGAGACAGTTATACAATGGATCTTGTCAATGTTACACTGTTGTAAAATAGCACCTTAGCTGTGAAACAAGCAGTCTGTTTTTGTTCTTAAATGAAGATTTTTATCAATTTTTAATTATAGATCCCAAATATCATCATCTCTTTCACAGAGATTCTTGACGTCTTACCACACTTGTGAAAAATAAAACTCCATAGTGGGTGTACAGGGTGAGTCAGAAATATCGCTACTCGTTTGAAGTACAGAAGGTTGTTTCATCCTTATGGTAGCATTGTCGAAACGCCACCAGAAGCGCTGTAATTGAGGCAGCATTGTCCACATAGCATCCAAAGGCCAGACAGATAATTGAACAAATGAGGGAGTGAAGAGTTATGCGTGATCAACATGCCTCCGAAACTCCACCCCTTTTGGGAGGGCTATATCATAGCCCTTTCCAACATAGGCTACAGCTATAGCCAAATTAAAAAGCAGTGCCAGATAAAAGGTTTCGCAGTGTCTGATAAGCGAATCCATGCAGCAATCCATCACAATGCAAACCCACCTTCAACCCATGCATTGCCAGGTGAAAAGCGGCAAAAGAGACAACCGGCTCCACAACGCAGTCAGGACGTTGTTGTTAAGGTGCAACCCCACTATGCCAGTTGGCAACGCCTGGCAAGGCCGCGCGTAAAAGCCAAGCAAGTGGGTACGTGTCGTCAGCCTCTGTCGACAGGCGTGTTTCCAGGCCGAATCCAACCCGACTAGTAGTGGTTTTCTTCAAAAGGAAATCGTGCCAATGCTCGAAGTAGAGGATGCAACGATTGGAGCTGAGCGTGTCTGAGGAAGGATTAGGTCTTGTTTCTTCAAATTTTGATCATGGAGTGGAGTGGATGAGTGGACGGACTCTCAAGTTACAGCATTATAGAAATATAGAACAATATATAACTTATTTTAAACCTTTAAAACTCATGTCATTGTTTTTTACAAACGTTTAAAACACAGTGTTGTAACTGTTTTTTAGATTTGATTAAAACACATTTTGATACTTGATATTTGATTCTCTGGTAATTTGCGTGTTTTGTCTTTTCATACAATCAGTGTAATTTTGTTTATTGTGCACAGAAGTATGTTCAGTGGCTGAAAATATATATTCAGTTAACAAAGAAACATATCGTAATGAGTACACATGGGTCACGTTTAAAACACCTGGCTCTGTTTTCTTTCTTTTCTTTTTTTTTTTTTTTTACAAGTGTTTAAAACACTTATAAAATTGAATAGTATATGTATGAAAGAGATTTGTCCCGCACTGGACACTCTGCACATAGCTGTTAATCAAGGGTGTACTTAGGGGGGTGGTCCAAGAGGTCCGGATCCCCACCTCCCGAAAGACTTACTAAGTACAAAAATTAAATAATGAAAATATACTTGTTGTTTAATCCAAGGTTATTTATTTCCACCAAACATATTGGAAGGCAAGGATTATATTGGGATCATACGACTTTGAATGATAGTACCAACAGTGCTTTTCTTTCCCCTTTGGGTGCCTGACGGCCGCACGTTCGGCGGCCGTCCGGTCACCAACTCGCATGCAATATCTGTGCTATGAAAACAGCTAGCTTCGAAATGACTTCAAGTTCTCAGAATTACAGTTACAATTACAATCAAAATAAGCACGTCCCTTGTCACAGGGGATGGTGAAAATGGTGTCCTCGTGTATCCACAACCTTTTGGCATGTTTTTACGAAATTTCTCGTAGCTTTGGTAACAAGACACGCTAAAAGAGCACTTATGTTTCTTAACAGCTTGCGGCGCAAGAGTGGCAACTGAAACACATGGCTTTGAGCATAACTTGTGGATTGGATTTCCTTCTTAACCCCTTGTGATTAAAACAGTCACAAAAGAACACTATACTTGTGAAACATGAATACCACTCACTCTGGCACATAGTGGTTCGGATCCCACTTTAAACTGTAGGTCCAGTCCCAATTGGCCTTACTGTACATAAAGTGGACTTAAAACACCAACTCAATCAATTAATCAATACCACTCAGAAATGTCCCGAGACTGTTTTTAAACATAAACATCTACATTATCTGGCCAAAGAACAAGAAAAGGCATTTAATGCCAAATCGTTAGCCTATTATTGCATAAAATTTAAAACAAATCTCCAGGATCAGCCCACAAATTTCCTAAAACCATGCCAAAAACGAGTGGATGCACGAGGACAACATGTCCAACATCCCTCGTGATAATTAATGTGCTTATCTTGAATGTAATTGTAACTATAGTTCTGAGAACTTGAAGTTATTTCGAAGCTAGCTGTTTCCATAGCAGAGATATCACATGCGATTTGACGGGACTTGGCTTCCGGGTGGCCTCCAAGCTTGCCGCCCTCAGGCACCCAAAGAGGAAAGAGCAAGATTTATTACTACTTATAATAACATACATAAAATACTGTAGTTCTTCGAATCTAAGGTGCAGGTTTTTGTCAGATTTTACACGTCCAAAATTCAGGTGTGCCTTAGATTTGATGTATATAATACAATATACGTATTTCATGCATGTGCAATATAGAATCTACTGCAGTCTCTAATATTGGTAGTTACAAAGAGTAAATTTTTTTTTTCACTTTCTTTAAAATTACCATTAGCTGCAATACAACAAACAACATTTTGTTTTCCTGATAACAAAATGCTCAACGAAATGTTTCCCCTTTAAATTTGCTGTGTTAGGACAACAATGAACATTTTACAACAAATAGTCATTCAATTGTTATCACTTTCGTAATAGGAAAAGCGCGAGAGATAGAATCTTGACGTTTCCCAGTACATACCGGTAGTCAGGTTTCGTTGATGGGACGCGCTTGTAGTGAGGTACCGGTAACAGGATAAATATGGAGAAGCAAAAGCGCTGATGGTGAGAGTGACGGTGAAAGTGAAGAGACTGATTGACAAAAAAATTGTAAAAACAGACGTTACCGATGTTGCAAGGTAAAGTACCGTATAGGTATTTGTAAACAAATAAACATGTCGGGTGCAGTCTTGCCAGCTGGCATAGTGGGATGACCTTTAAGGTACGGCAGTGTCTCTCCAAGGAGAATCCACTCACACATCGGGACATAGCCAGACGTGTACAACGGTCAACAGCAACTGTAAACCGAATCATACACCAGAATTTGGGGCTCAAAAGTGCACACAAGCGGCAGGTTCACGTTCTCACAGCCAAAGCACATTGCACAACAGCGGGTGGCATGCAAACAGCTGTATGAAGGCAAACTGGCAGGCAACATATGGCGTTATGTTATCACCTTAGATGAGGCATGGGTGTATTTGACGGGATCCAAGCAGATACGTGTGATTTACTACCGCTCTATCGATGAGACGGATCATGCAAAGTGGCTCTGCTTCTGCAAAGAAAGTTTCCCGAAAGGGTTTATGGTAGTGACAGGTTTATGTGCAAATGGTAAGCTTCCTATACACCGTGTGTCATCGAATGTGAAGGTGAATGCAGCCTACATCGAGCACGTATTAGACCCCATCTACCACCAACATGCTCGTGCTTTGTATGGTAATGACATTGACAAAGTGCACATCCACCATGACAAGGCCAGCAGCCGTACTACGAGAAGAACAGTGGCCTACATGTCCTATATGGAACAGGAGACAGGTGTGAAGGCTATCCCATTTAGAGACATACCTGTCAAGTCCCTTGATGCAGCATCCAGGGACTTCTGTGTGTTTGGCTTCCCGAAACGGAACATCAAAAAACGTCACGCAACTACGCTTGGTGGTCTTTGGAAAGTGTGCAAGGACGAGTGGGCAAAACTTAATCAGGATGTGCTCAATAGATGTCTCCTAGAATGATAGCTCAATTGTTGTGCTATTGTTCATGAACCGGGCTCTCACATAGAACATGCTCGCTGGTGGAAACGGGGTTTTACAGCCTACTAAAATGGGGACAAATGTCACTACCATAAGGATGAAACAACCTTCTGTAAATGTAGTGTGTTACCGTAGAGGGAAATGGTGAATGGTATATTAAACTTGAAACTTCATTTCAGATAAGTGTCACACACCCAAGTTTATGTCATTAGCCAAGATGGCACTGAACATGCAGCAGCAATTTACGGTTACAAGATGGGCAATTGAATACCAGAATGATCGGAGACTGGCGAGACATGATTTTAACGTTAACATTGTTGCCGTTGACGTGGGAAAGTAGAGAAAATGACTTCTTACATCAATTTGTTGTTTAGTACATTGCTGTACACACAACCCTCACGATCAATCTGGTATAGAATTGCCCATGCCACAACTCTAACTTGCTGCTGCATGTTCAGCGCCATGTTGGCTAATGAGGTAAGCTCGGGCACTTGACACTTATATGAAATGAAAAAATGAAGTTTCATGTTTAATATACAATTCACCATTTTCATCTACATTTACTTCAAATGTGTAGCTATATTTGTGACTCACCCTGTATATTGCTATTTTCATTACTTAATTTCTTCCGGCGTGAACGAAGCCTCCCAGATATTGAAATCTACGTGACCTGTCACTCTTTTCTCCGGATCGCATGTTCTCCAGAAATGTCACAACAAAATCTGTGTTTTTATGCATGTAACACACGTAAACTACAAGGGAAATAATTCTACAATGCAAGCAATGCGTACATTCAAGAAGAAAGGTAGAAGTAGAGAAATAAAAATAAATTACCTGAACATTCATTGCTCACATATTCTTCAGTGTTGCATATACTTTCTAGTAAGTCAGCAGTTTTCTCTTGTGAAATCTTCTCGGTATCTTCCACGGTATCTTGCAAACACTCCAACATTTTATCACAGTCTGGTTCAACATTCAATTGCTCAGTTTTTATTGCATCGTTGCTTTCAGAAATATTTTTTTTCTGTGGGGAATTATTTTTACACTTTGTACTTCCTGTTTCTCGGACCCCTCCACTAAGTTTGGCATAACTTATGCGCTTTGCTCTTCTTCCTCTGCTGGTCAATATCTCCTCCACAACAATCTCTAAAATACAAAATATTAAAATTAATGCACATTTTTGTTACTTAACCCTTAAGTACCGTATTCTCGCATCTATAAGGTGCACTTTTTTTCCCCGAAAAGTGAACCAAAAAATGGGGTGCGGCTTATATACAAGAATGAGAAAACATTTGCGGCTTATACACGCGAATAAAGAAAGTGCAGCCACTGCTAGGATACTAAAATACGTACGTTGATTTGTTATCTTTATAACATAACGGATTCATTAACAGCAAATCCAACAACAATGCATTTGTAGCAGGCTTTGCAATAATATGATATCTTATCTTCAAACTTTTTTTTGCAATAATATGATAATATCTTATCTTTAAACACGAATCATCCTTACTGTCGTATTGATCTGGAAACCATTCAGTAAAGTGAAGTTGTTAAAGAAGGTTGTGGGCCTGAGGTCAAGGTTGGTACTATCAAAGGGAGGATGTCTGGCGGAAGAATCAGCGACGATGCTCATTTTAAACTTCAAGCGATACGATATACTGAAGGAAACTGCAACAGATCTGCAGCACGATATTACGATGTGGACGAGTCTAACATTCGTCGATGGAGAAATCAGAAGGAACAACTTGCTGCAACAAGTGGCAAGAGAAATACATTTCATGGAAAAGGAGCCATTTCCACAGGTAGAAGTAGTTTTGGCCTTTGTAAATGAGAGAAGAAGTGCTGGCTATGCTGTAACCGTAGACATGATACTTTTTCAAGCTCGTGAAGTAGCTTGAAAGTTAGACATCAGTCGTCAAGCTTTCCGAGCTAGTGCGGGATGGTGTTCACGTTTTATGCATAGGAAAAGTTTATCGCTTTGCCGTAGGACAACAATTGCGCAACGTTTCCCTGCAGACTTTGATCAGAAAATTGTTAAATTTCACAAATACGTGATTCGAATGCGAAAGTCCAATGATTATAGCTTGTTTCAGATCGGCAACGAGGATGAAACACCTATTTACTGGGACATGCCTATGTCCAGCACAGTTGCACCGAGAGGCTCGCATACCGTATCATCAAGACCACGGGTGGAGAGAAAGAAACAACGATGCACTATAATGTTGGGTGTTCTCGTGGATGGAAGGAAACTGCCACCGTATGTTGTGCTGAAGCGTAAGAATGTGCCAAAGGAGGCATTTCCGCCGGGTATTATCATACGTGCTCAGCAGAAAGGATGGATGGAAGAAGAATTGGTATTGGACTGGATAGACAAGTGTGGAATAGAAGGTCCGGTGCATTGCTGAAGAAAATGAGTTTGCTGGTGTGGGACAGCTTTTGTGATCACCTAACAGACAGAATACAGACAAAATTCCAACAGTTGAAAACGGATGTAGCTGTGATTCCTGAGAGTCTAACGTCTGTACTGCAGCCCCTAGACGTTTGTGTAATTCGCTCGTTTAAAGCTGCGTTCCGGCATCTGTATAATGACTGGATTAGTGCAGGAAACCACGAGCTTACAGCAACAGGAAAAATCAAATGTCCGACAGTCAAGCAAGTGTGTGAATGGATTCTGGCAGCATGGGAAAGTGTAAAGTCGGAGACAATTGTGAAGGATTTTCTGAAGTGCGACATATCCAATGCCCTAGATGGTACGCAGGATGAAATGTTGTGGGATGATGATGCTAGTCATGAAGATGACAATACCTCTTGTGCAGAAAATATTTCAATGAGTAGCAGCAACGGCAGTGAATAAGGGCTTTGAGGACTCAAACTGAATGATACGGTATTAATATGTAGATCATTGCGCTAAAATAAAGGTTAAAATACTTTTAAAATACTTACTTGAAATTGGCTACCTACTCAAAAAAAAAAAAAAAAAAAGTCAATCGTGCGGCTTATACACGAGAAATTTTATTTTCCTGAAATCTAAGGCCAAAAAAGGGGGTGTGGCTTATACATGCATGCGGCTAATAGACGCGAGAATACGGTAGGCACGCAGGCGTAAATTTGACCCCCACGTAGAAATTTTTTAATATACACACACTTGGTTGACCACACTGCAAGTTTGGCTAGTACCTTCCTAAAACAGTCCTTTATACCCCCACACACCTGGTAACGTATGTGATTTTTTGTTGTCCAGTTTTTCTTTAAACTTTGGCTTACTGTGTTCTGTGAGTGACATATTTTAGCAGCTTTTACTTGCTCAGGGGGTGTGTGATTAGATTTTAAAGTGGATGTTTCTCTCTATTAAGAAATACGAGGCACATGTAAAAAAAAAAAAAAAGCCAATAATTTTTTTACTTGGGACTGGCAACACTGACAAAGCTGCGCGTGCACAGCAGCATGCTTAAGTATTCTGTGCCTGCAACAGAGGTATATTTCTCAGTGTGGAGGTTCGTACGTGCGGGTAGCAGGAAGTTGAAATGGCTGCTGTAATACAAAATCCCATCAAATCCGAGGTGAGGTCGGTGATTAGATTTCTCAACGTAAAACCAGACCAACAGTAATGAGTGAAAGAAAGGTAAGAGAATGGTGCAGTGTTTTTCGGAAAGGACTTTCAAATGTTCATGATGAAGAGCGGAGCGGCAGGCCTAGTGTTCTGACGGACGACCTTCTGCAACGTGTTGATGAGAAAGTGCGATGCAATCGTCGTTTCACCATTACTGATTTGGGCAAGGAGTTTAGTGAAGTGTCAGCAATCCATGCAATGGTGTCACTCCGGTTCACCGAAACTGAAGAAATTCAAGGAAACACCATCACATCGCATGCTTATTCATGACATCGCCCGCCCACACACAGCTGACTGTACTGTTGTGACAATTCAAAAATTCCGATGGGAACATTTTAATCACCCACCATACAGTCCCGATCTTGCCTGAAGTGATTATGTTCCTTCATCTCAAAAAATGGGTTGCTTCGCATTTTTTCGATGATAGTGAAGTTCTCAAGACACCAGTTCTCGACTGGCTGAGATCCGAGGCGGCAGATTTCTACGCAGAGGGTCTACGTAAACTTGTTCCACAGTACCAAAAATGCTTGGAGCATCATGATGACTATGTAGAAAAATAGCCAGGGTATGCACTTGTATAGCATCAAAATAAAAAAAAACTCTCTTGATTTTATTCTCTGAAATAACCAATTGACTTTTTTTTTCTTTTTTTTTTTTTTTACATGTCCCTCGTAGTTCAAAAACATATAGTATAAAGATGGCATGAGCGTGTACGGTGGATGTTGGAGAACGTTTCATTCAAGAGCGACACTAGTTCATATGTAATGTTTCGAGATGAAGAATTGATTCAAGACGCAGATCATGATGATCATGTAAGTGAGTCAGAACATGATACTAATTCTGAGACAAGTGAAGATTATCCCAAGGAAATAATATCCCAGAAGAAGATGGATATTATTTCCTGGGGTAAAAAATGAGACGATAGAAAAAAGTTGCTCGTTCACGTCCAAACATACGCACAAGTAGTATGAATATTTTTTTATGAATTCCTGGACAATGTGCAGCTTTAAACAAATGCTAAATATGATATCGAGATGTTTATATATGACACTACTATGAGGATAATTGTGGAAATTATCAAGAGGTGCAAATATATAATACTGAGAGAATTTGTAAGGGAAAGAGATGCCAAATTCACTGGTGAAACAGAAGTTTAACAAACAAACAAACAAGGAAAAAAAATAACAAGTTTACGTGACAATATATGAAGTAGGAAAATAATAACAATTGTCACATTTTGCTAATTCATGTAAAACAAAGGAGATTGTGAAATTTTATATATATTTGAATTGTAATTTTTTAAATGGAAAAGGTTCTAAAAAAAATGTATATTTTTCCAAAAATTGGACTTTCATAAATTCACACAATTATTTGAAGTGTATACTCAACAAAAATAAATATTCTTGTATTACTTATTCCATATTTTGTTTATAATTAACATTTTATTTCACTACTGCAAGGAAAGATTATGTAATGGTGAAAATACAATGTCTCTATATATCATTTTCTTTAAAATTGCTTGACTTTTTTATTTAAAGTTGGAAATAGTAAATTTAATCACATAATAATTATCTTTGGTGCATATAAATCTTACTTTATTATAAATAATATTTTATGTTTGGGGGTCAAATTTACACCCACATGCCTACTTAAGGTGACGAAAGAGGCACGCCTGCTTAAGGGTTAAGGCCAGTGTTGAATCCAGCCACTTTCCTCCAGGGAAGGGGGATGTCACAGGCATCAAATTATAACACCAATAAAACAATACTAAAGGTACGGTAAAGGTACCGTGTGCACACATGGGGTGATGTGGAGGTAGAGCTTCACATATTCTTGATGTTGACCATGGGATGCTATATTTTTAAATTGCCCCTTACTTCTGATATGTAATTAGGTTTAAGTAACCATCACTTTAAGAATGAGATTAAATAAAAATAATATTATAAAATGCAATAATTTACATTTACAGCAAACTAAGGTGTTTAGGCTTTCTACAGTATATCTGTGGATGACTCACCAATGAAACTTTCTGTGGGTTCCTTGTCCCCCTAGCTGACACCTGCACACAAGCTTGAAGCGTATCCTAATCCATCATATTTCTTCATATAGCAGCTATCAAAATGGATGAGAATTAATTTTTGTTCATTATTTTTATTTTGACTCCTAATGAAGTTCCCCATGCACTTTGCACCATGCCATGAAGAATATATAGGATGATATGAGGGTAGGGCTCCACACATTCTATCAATCTTGACCATGTTGGAGGTGATGTGTTAAGCACCCTGCTCCAGCCACCTTTACCCTCTCCCCCAGAGTTGCCCCCAGGTACCCATTCCATTTAGTTGAGGCTGGGTGAACCCCAAGCTGCTTTGTGTGGGGGACAAGGCCCGTTGGATAACCCACTCTGGGAATCGAACGAACCCAGGTCTCCTGTGCGGCAGTCAGACACCCTACTGGCTAGAACACCTTGGCTCCTTTAATTATAAAGAGGACTGAAAAAAACAACAGAAAATGTATGTTCTGTGTTAAATTCAGCAAGGTTTCTACGATTTTTTGATTATGAAATTCCCTGACATTTCCAGGTTTTCCAGTCCAAGAATGAAATTTTTCCAGACATGTTTATCGTCATAATTTTTGCTTCTGAACCTTGTGTTTTTCAATTAAATATATAATCCGTTAATTATTATGAATATTCACTTTCACAACTTTTTTTTTTTTTAGCAAGTTTCATTCTACACACACAAGAACACGTGACAATTCGAAGAGTAAAATGTAAAATTACAATCGGCATCAATCACGTGTATCTAGCCTTCAGGCTAAGGTAACAGAGGTACATTATTTCACCGTAACAGATCCCCACAATGTAAAAACAAGAGAAAAAGTTCATAAACTATACACAATTTTTCGTTTCCTGGCAGATTTATAATGTCGTAGAAAATGTTGCTTTTTTGGTTACATTTATAGGTACACAGCATCTGGAGAAATTTTTGTTGCATACAGAAATACTATAGGAAATGCCAACAAGACTAAGATCTATAAAATAATAGACTATAACCTTGTCTTCACCAACCTTTCCGATAATTATGATCATATTGTCAATGTACTTTAGTTATCAATCAGATATCTGGACTGCAAGTTTTATTTTGATATTCTTTCCAATATTTAGAATTATAAAAGTGAAAATTTATTAGAGAAATTCGAAGGAACCATTATTTTGCACAAGACAGAGAATCATAAGAAAGAAAGAAAAGTTTCTAAACTGAATCGTTTTTGGGAGTGGAATCACAAGAACCAAATCCAGAAGTGGAAGTGAACTGCTTGTTCATCTTGCAAATTTTTCTCCTCTTGCAGACTCCAAAATGCACATAAATTCCAGACGATCTGCAAAATTCTCTGACATTTCCATGATTTTACCCTGGCAAGCCAAATTCCCTGACATTTCCCTGTTTTCTAGGTTTTCCAGACGAGTAGCAACCCTGTTGAAGTAAATGAAAGAAAGCCAAAATGAACATGGTTCCAAAATGCCTTAGCTATTGTCCAAAGGTTCTGTCAGGTTACTGATTTTTCTTTTTGGGCAGAGGGGGGTGGGGGAATCTTTAATTTCCAGGGGATTGTGGACAGTCTGGTACTTACAAATCTATTTTGTGATAGCTGTTTGGGATACATTTGGCTTTGGATTGGATAAATGATAACCATCATAAATTTTATTTGGCAGAGGTCGCTACTTCTTCATTCCAAGCATTACTGGACTAAAGAAGAATTATGCTTTTTATCTTCACCACTTGCTTTTTATCATCTTTCAATTCTCTTTCTTCATTCTTTCTTCCCATCTTTATTTTCACCTCTTATCATCATTTGTTTTTCATTTCTCTATTTTTTCTATATTTAACCTTCTTATCTCACTCTCTTATTCTTAGTTTCTTGTTTCTACCATACTTTTTTCTTCATGCCCTAGTTCATTTTTATTTTTGATTTGTTGTTTTAAGTCC
Source organism: Lepisma saccharinum (assembly GCF_977018435.1). Taxonomy (NCBI): domain Eukaryota; kingdom Metazoa; phylum Arthropoda; class Insecta; order Zygentoma; family Lepismatidae; genus Lepisma; species Lepisma saccharinum. The sequence goes on along the minus strand of NC_139242.1, from coordinate 18,173,130 downwards.
ATTTTATGCACAGATAGGCTAATTGGGACTGAACCTACAGTTTAAAGTGGGATCCGAACCAATATGTGCCTCTATCGTGTATTGAACCCAGGACTCCTTGATTACAAGGTAATGACGATAGCACTACGCTACAGCACCTTGAATACGTAGAGGGGAAAACGACCCAAGAAAATGATTCCCAAGACAGATGGCAACATAGATGGCAGTGTGATCAGTACAGCAGCTAATTTTCTTATGAAAGTAATGTGGCTTAGTTAGTTTTTGGAATATATTGAGTAGATTTGTTTGTCTTGAAAGGCGGTAAGTGAATTGATGGAAACAGTTATATTTGTGGAGTGATTTGCAGTCACGAAATGGCATTAATTTGGAAAGAAAAGTAAAATAGAATTAATAAATAAATAGCATGCGTAACACAAGAAGAAACATCGCAATGTGATTCCGGACGTCAGGTGTTGAATTGTGTACTAGAGTTTATTTTTCTATGTTATTAGAATATAAATAGTATTCTGAGATATTTCATATTGAGGCGACAAACCACAAGCATCACTAGGAAGTGAGCAGTCGGTAATCAATGCAGCTTTCCGAACTGTAGGGACACAAGCTCTGACTGCACCATTTCCTCAACGAGATTTTAGACCAAAGCAACATGGGTTCTTTGGCCCAAAGTAACTTTCATACCGAAGCAACATGCAACACATGTTGCTTGGACACGAGCCAATCAAAAGCAACGTTTCACACCGTAGCGTTCGGTTGGTGAAATCCTCAAGCGATAAGTGTTGCGTGCCACTTGTTGCTTTGGTGCGCAATCTCCCTAAAGCAAGACACTCATTGCATTACGCGTACAACAAACCATGGCAACACGTTGCAAGCTATTGAGAAAATGGCCCAGTTTGTGCGACACACAAGTTACAAAGCAACACGTGCAGCTTATCATGTCGCCTAGATCTGTTGTTGTAACGTGCAGTTTATCGTGTCACCTAGATCTGTTGTTCACACAATTAGCAGCAAAAGCTTGCTAATAGACTGAAGGCACCATATCGCTTGTTGTTTAGTTGGGAACTCGTCCTGTGGCACGTTGCTTCAGTCCGAGTATCCTTCCTTTAAGGAACTTTCCGACCAAAGTAACAAGCAGCATGCGAATACAGCATATGGACATGTGCTGAATGTGTCGTTTGCTGAACGATTTGCAATGAATAATATTTTAGTCTCGAAGTGTCTGTGTCACTAGTCACATCAGTGTGAACATCCCGTGTCGCTTGTCCCATTGGTCTGAAAGTTTCCTTACACTCATGTCGATGGCGCTAAGGAAGTTTTGTGGGTTTCCCCTTGTCATTTTATGCAATCATCATTATCATCATTGCCGCGATTAGTTTAAAGCAGAAGAAAAAATATAAATGCTTCAGTGTGTATATCTTTAAAAGAAACTATGATGATGATAATAATAATAAACCGAATTCATACAGAAAAATTTAGTTACCAAGAGCATACCACGCATATATTTTCTCCCATATTATTAATGAAAGTCACAACAGGACGTGGTTGACTGTCTAGAATGTTTGTTAATATCTTCACGACCACTGTACCAAATATCATAGCAATTATTACATTCATAGAAATGCTTCATGTAAAAGAATCAGATGTTGCAGCGAAAACTCCATTTACTTCCATTATAAGAAGACGAATACCACGTAGCAGGACCGACACCAGTGCCTCTAACGGTATCATATTTGAGTGGAACCCACCAGAGAGCCCAGAACAGTGATGTTTTCCACACTAAATATTCAAGGTGCTGTAACTACGCCATTTGGGAGACCTTGTATTGGGAATGATGTTAAACTTCATAAAAGGACTCCAATACTGTGTACCATCACAAGGTGACACTTGAAATACATTATTTTTGGTTAGTATGAGTTTCTGTGTGTGTGTGAATTACCTAATCGCCAAGAAGTGTAGAATTTATTCAATTTACATAACATGCTTTAGTGCAACGTGTTTGTTTTATTTCTATTTTAAAACAGCCAGGTAATTATGTTCATCCCTGTAAATGAACTGCACATTACTGATCCTTCTTTGTCGTAGATTTCAAAGACTCCTTGTAAGAGCTTACTGAAGGAGAATTCAACTATATTATACACAATTAAAATCTTCAATGACCATTGTGTTGTGGTTAAGTCTTGCAATCAAAGGGGTCCTGGGTTTGATACCCAGGAGAGGCACAAGTGGTTCGGAACCCACTTTAAACTGTAGCTCCAGTCTCGATTAACTTTCCTGTACATAAAGTGGACTTAAGACCAAAACTCAAACAAGTTTATCAATATATCATACAGCATTATATATGCCATTCATAATAAATTCTACAATTATTTGTACATACCTGAATCACTGGGCTCAGATGCATTACCAGCTTCGATTACGTCGCAGGCAACATCTCCGATAATGTTAACTTCTTCAGCTGGAAGAAATAAGTACTTTTAAAAAAAATCCACATGGAAAAGCAAAATTCTCAAAAGGTAAAGCTATATCCCGTGCATTTCACCATGCCTACTAGGCATACAGGATGTGTGAAGTAAGTCCCCAACATTCCCAAACAGTCTGCACCCTTTACCATCCCCCTTCCTCAGCAAAAACAAGAACAATTAGTAAATAAATGCTTTTTCAACCCAAATATGGATGCATTATGGGTGCAAAGTTGACCAGAGCATGGTGCCAATCACAACACCTCTACTGTATCTAATATCAGGAAAGTGTGGAACTATATGAGGCGTGGTGCAATGTAGAAGAAAAAAATAACTTTCACTCACTTAAAAATAGGATTAGAGGGGCTTTTCCTCAAATAGAAAGGCATTTATACAATGTCACTAATAGGGAAGTAGGATGAATATGAAAAAACAGCATGGTTTTAGCTTGAAACATATGGACATCACCAGGTATTCAGACAAAGATACAAAAAGTCAGTCTAGGAAAAATTAAATAAGAAATGCTTCCATTTAATTGGGCTATCAAAAAAGAAATTATCAATTTCAAATTTTTGGCACAGTAAAATAACAGCAACAGCCATGTATTAAAAGTACTCACTCTTAAAATTAAACACACAAGATCCAAATGTAATTTCCTTGATGTTTCCAGAAGCCTCATATTTCTTCCACAATATATTACCATTTTAAAGGGTGTTATTATTATTATCTGGATTAACAATATTTGGTACTTTAGTATTTAGACTACCTCCAAATCGTATTCCGTCAAATATGATTCCCACTTATGGAACCTAACCTAATCGAATGACTCATGTTTGCGAGGGAAATATAATTTTACGTAGACAAATGAGGTAGTCCGTATAATACTAAAGTACCCAATATTTATAGTTGGGGTTGGAGCTAATTTTGAATATGAATTATTTTACAATGGCCTCCCTCATTTCCCCTCATAGCCATACCATCCTCACCTACTTTATTATTATTATTATTAGAGATGATACACATTAAACAGTACTCAGCATAGGCTGATACAGGTATCACTACATGGTCAGTTTGATACATAATACTACCTATCTGATAGATTTACAAGCAGCCTGTAATTAAATTTTGCTATATTCTGCAACACTGTTGTTATTTCTATAAATAATGGTGATGCCTCCCCCCACACTATACAATGTGGAGGCAGGGCCCACACATTCATAGCTCTGCAAATTTTTTGAGATGATGATGTCGGCACCATGCTCCGGCTATCTTTACCAGGTACCCATTTACAGTATGTGGCCTGGTGAACCCCAGAGTTACCTTATGCAGGGACAAAACTGGAAAAATTCCAACCTTAGATTGGCCATCCCAGGAACTGAACCTTGGTCTTACGCAAGGCAGTCAGCTGACCTACTGACTACAGCACCGCAGCTCCCAGCTTATGAATAGTAAAGTAAGGTAAAGTAAAGATCCCTGTGTGCTTTGCTACATGCTATGAGGCATATATAGGGGGATAGGGCCCCACAGATTATTCGATCTTGGCCATACTGGAGGTGATGTGACCTTTACCCCAACCCCAGGTACCCATTGACTTGAGGCTGGGTTATCCCCAGAGTTGCTTTATGTGGGGACAAGGCCAGTAAAATTCCAACCTTAGATCACACAACCCAGGAACCAAACCTGGGACTCCCAGGTGGCAGTCCCAGACACCCTACCACTTACACCACTGCAGCTCCAATTTTATGAATAAAAGCACATTCATAATTAGAAGATTAGTGCCGGGAAATAGCAGACGACACAGATGTACAGTTAACAACAGCGCACCTAGCGGTGGCCGGAGAAGTATCAACAATAGAAGCATGCCAAGCAACAGCACAACAAGTTCCAAGGATGGTGGCAGTGGCCACTGCAATTAATAGAACAAAGAAGAAAAAAACAGTTTTGTGGATAAAGTGAGTACTAGTTTCTCCATATTTAAAAGCACATTATTCATATACTATGGTTTTGTAAAGTAAATGTCTAAATAGGCAGTTCCTTTTCAAAGGAAAACCCTGCTGCAATCACATCATTATATGCACTAATTAAGGAGGTGAATAAACAGTTCATGATCTTCGAGGAACATTTGCAATTTTATATTGGATCAGTAAAATATCAGTTATCAGTATTAGTAAATTTATATCATTAATTTATCTGTATTGGCAAAAATTTATATCAGTTCACTTACAAATACCAATAAACCAATTCAAGAATAAAATACCATATCTGAGCATATAAATAAATACTACACTGCACAAAATAAAATTTCAAACATTACATATAGAACAAATATTCTCACACTTTTGACAAACAGAAGTTTACAGATGAACACAATAATTTTAATCCGAAATGCAAAATAGAATAAACATGTGTAAAATTATATTTTCAAAGTAACTTATGCAAAGCAAGTTACTGAAGTTATATTGATTGATTTTACTTAGCCTTTCTGCCACCTTTGGCTAATTGTGAAGGTGAGGATGAGCAATGATGAAGGGACACACTCAAAAAGAACACCCATGCCTGGGTCGGGATTCGAACCCGGGACCTCTAGAATCATAGCAAGGTGTGCTAACCACTCTGCTTCAGAGGCCAGCTACTGAAGTTATAATTGTTAGTACTTATTAGTTGTAAATATTATTATGATCAGCATGCAGGGGCAAATCCTAATCTCTCAGATGTGCTCCATTGGGACTTATTGATCAATTAGATGATCTTCAATGACAATTTTTCTTTAATTCCATAAGATTTCCAGGTTCTCCAGGTGTGATGAAACCCTCTTACACTAATTGCACTATACTTACAATTGCTGTAGACCTCATAGTCCACTGCTTTTCTTTTCCTCTGCCTCTTCTTTCCAACATCTGTTCTTGGCTGAATTGAAGTTTTCTTTGAACTCTCATCACCTGAAAATGGAAGTGTATAGGTACTAAAATGACTGTGGTTGATTGATTTGCTTTATATTACTTCGCTTTTTGTGCCACTTTTGGCTAATTTGCGAAGATGGGGATGACTGATGACATGATGAAATTGATGAATGAACACTCACAAACATGCATACCCAGGCCGGGATTCGAACACGGGACCCCTGGCATCGTACCGCGATGTGCTAACCACTCCGCTACAGAAGCCAGCCCATTGGAATGGTATTTGAATTGACAAAAATCCTACATTTAAACTAATTCCAATATCTCTGAATGTAATGTATTTTGTCCGTATTTCATACAGTACAATGTTGCACTGTTCTGCTGTAAGGGAAGATATAAGGGAGATGTTTATAATATACAAAAAGGAATTTTTATATTTTTATTTCGAATGCTGGAAATGCAGTATGTTTTAATTACTTACAGGAAAGTACATGACATGTCCTTCCTCAGACCTCCCTGTGGTTGCACCGAGATGTTGAGCATGCTTTTCCACTACAGACTGATGAACAGTGTTCCTTTTAGTTGGAAGAAGTTGCCCTTGCCTGTTGTGTTTGTGTAGGTGCCGTATCTGTGTGTGATTAACACGAACACATTACTCAATGTGTAAAGTTGACATCAGAAGTTCTTGTGACATGTTTGGTGATTCACCATGGAATCGTGTGTATGTTTTTCGGTGGAAACGAAAGGACATATCCAGTGAACAGTTTTAAGCACACAAAAATCTATGGTAGTGTTTTTGTGTAATTTACGTTCTGTTTGTGCTACAGATTTCAATTTATTTCTATGTTCTATTTATTTTCAAAATATTTCAGTGATGTCAGCCTGTTGAAGTACACAGTCTTGCTTTGTATATATTAATCTTGTTGCTGATGTCACATTATAAGTTTTACTTGTTTTATGGTAAAGTTTTGGCTTACTTAAAGAACATTTTAATTGCAAAATGCATTACTTAATTTTGTGCTGTAACCGTGTCTTTTGTGCATTTTGTTATTATATATTAATGTTTCTACATGCTTTTACGTATATAATTTCCGTTCCGATACTAGTTGTCTGTGATGACAAAGAGTATAAATATGGGCCAGTTGGCCCAGATTCTGAACCATTTTCACGTTGAAATGTATAGATGTTTAATGTGCTTTGTTTAGATTCTCCTTGGTGCTCGTTGGGGTGTGGTTCGTGTGGAGGACCTGTGTAGGGTGCAATACACCTTACGGCCCTCTTGTTCCATACGCAACTTGTTGCACCCTGGCACTTGTTGAGGGTCTCTGTGAGGACATATTTGTTTGATTTATTGTTGTTGGGTTTCGAACCCTAAACCCTTGATGAGACCGCTGTCTCGGGGTGTGATATTATCTACATATTTTTACTTTATTTTGCCATTGTGTGTCTAGTTTGACTGACAAGCAGTTTGAGTTGATATATTTTGTTGACATCATCTTGCCCTTGTACATTTATGTACATTTTCTTTTATTAACTGCATAATCGAATAATCGAAATAAACAGATTCCTGAATCTATATGTCAAGTTCTGAGTTTTGTTTTGACTTCAAACCTTAATGTTTTCCCATACTCTGAGAGGTGTCATTTGTATACCATTATACAGTTTCATGTTGTTCATGCATTAATGTGTTGATAGTATTATTATTGCTACTAATAGCCTATTGTTAAACCTTGCACAACCGTGTCATACATGAGAATGTGTAAATTTCATGAATCATCCTATCACCAGTGTATACAATTCCATATCAAGGTGTCTACCAAAATAACAAATCTAAAATTCTTTACTTTTTCCTTCATCTTTTTCGTTTTTCTTAACCATTATTTATACAACCCATTCTTAGGAAAAGTTGGAAATTATCAATTAGGAAAATAAACATTTATTTAACGAAAAACCCTACCAGAAAACAAGCAAAAATAAGTGCAAGCTGAATCACTAATCACAAAGAAGTATTAAATCAAAAGGCCAGTCAAGATGAAAATTGAAGCTGTATTTAACTTGCTTTATCTATTAATGCATCCTGGACTGCATTTGGAATAGCGAGGCTCTGGCATCTGGACTCTCAGCCAGTATGATCTTAGGTGGGGCTCGTGTGCCATCCCTATATATTTGCGACTATCCCTTCATCCATCTTATCATCATTCATCCTCATCTTTGTGATTAGCCAAAGGAGCAGAAAAAGTGAACTAAAATAAACTAAATCAATGAATCAGTCATTGTGATAGCAAAAATTCTTGACTACAAGTTTAATTCCTTGGCTATTTATTGATTTCTTTACATTTTTCTTACTTTCATGACACTCTTGACTGGTACACACCCTGTGTATGTGGACTTCAAACATCAATTCAACCATCTAACTAACCAAATCACCGTGTGTCTGCACGAGGTATTAAACACACAGTGTTGTGCAAATTGTTACAATTTATGTGATCTCTATTAAAGTACTCGTATTTGATGGTTTCTGGTCGTTTGTCATTTAAACAACTCCATTCTTGGCATCTTTTCAACTTGGAGAAAAGTGCAAAAGCACTCTGGAACATATGATATTTCAGGACTAAATATATTGCTTACTTGAGGTTCAAAGGTCTTAGCATAACACATCAAAATCTATTAATTATAAAGAAAATCAATGTCATTTTTGAGAGGTTTACACTTAGTCCCACTCATGAATACTGCCCAGACATTGCGTAGTCTGAATTATTATTATTTTACCACTGTCAAGACTTCAACTATGGGGAGGTTTGTGAAAAGGCCTTTCTATGTCCAAGTTATTTCTTATTTGTTCTAAATAATTAGAACTTACCTGGATCTTCATCGTTTTTTGGCTCTTCGACTGGTTCTGAGAGAACAAGCTTCTGAATTTTGTTGACAGCTGCCAAACGAACATCATTTGGCAATGACTGAAGCTTCTTGAAAAGGGCTTCAACCTGTAACAAAAGCAAAACAAGACATAAGTATATTGACTGGGCATTCCTTCTTTATTATTTTATGCATAGTAAAATTTTACCCCGTTCCCCTCCACAATACAAATATCATACACAGGGGTAGACTAGGGATGGCCAGATCCGGATCCATTTTGCCATCCCACATGCGCTTCTTTGGAAAGTAAGAATGTGTTTATAACATATTGTTACCTGCTAATATACACATATATATAGTGTGTGTGCGTGATTTGTAATTAATTAATACACTTACCAGGGAGGTCTAAGTCTCCCCCTCCGATTTCCACGAAACTTGGCAGGTGTATAGAGGGGCCCAAAGGAAGAAATACATGTTTTTGTGTTTCAGCTAAAAAAAAAAAAAAACTGTTTTAGGGGGCAACCCCCCCCCCCAAAGGTTAAGATGAAGACAAATTGACGCGGGGATCTGACAAGTGTGTGCCACTCCGATTTCCATGAAATTTGGCAGGTGTATGGAGGGGCCCAAAGGAAGAAGTGCGTGTTTTTGTGTTTCAGCTAAAAAACGGTTTTAGGGGGCAACCCTCCCCCTCAAATGTCAAGATGAGGATAAATTGAAGTGGGAATCTGACCCCGAAACCACGTAAATATGGCATAGGAAGAAACTGGGGGCATAGGGCCTCTCTATACACCTGTCAAATTTCATGGAAATCGGAGGGGGACACAGGGGTCAGATGATCCCCACGTCAATTTGTCCTCATCTTGACATTTGAGAGGGGGTTGCCCCCTAAAACAGTTTTTTAGCCAAAACAAAAAAATCACGTATTTCTTCCTTTGGGTCCCTTTATACACTTGCCAAGTTTCATGGAAATCGGAAGGGGACTCAGGGGTCAGATCCCCACTTCAATTTGTCCTCATCTTGACATTTGAGTGGGTTTTGCCCCCTAAAACAGTTTTTTAGCAAAGAAATACAGGGTGCACAAATTTTCGAATTCAGTTCCAAAAAAATGTTTTTAATATTTCAAGTTCTGGGAACTTTCATTACCTAAAAAAATAATGAGTACAATATGTGTATGATTAACCCTAGAACACTACCGTATGTATATGTATGCTTTGCACTCAAATTCCCTCCCTTACCTCCCACTCACTCACCCCTCCACCTAGCAGTGCTTCGGGTATTCTGTTCGATGCGAGGCAAGGCAGTACTGAGGTAAGGAGGGTGCAAGCATTGAACATCTTTACTTTGTTCGTTATGCTGGATTCTGTACGTCAATTTTACGTAGCTCTAGTAAAACAAGATAAATCTTTCACGTAAGTTTGACATTTCGTAAATTTCATTTTGATAGTTAGATTTTGAAAAACAAAAGTTTAGAAGCATGCACTATTTCTTGTAAGACATTAAAATTACATTCATTCCTATTTACAGTATTATAAATATTATTATTTGTTTTTCATTGTTTGAACTTTTCGCCTTCATTCTTAATGTATGTACAGGCTTGTCATTCAAGACATTGTGTGTTTCATAAAACCATGTTTACACATTTTTAAATGAAGAATAAAACCCCAATATAAGGAAAATAAACATGATGCAGAGGTTCTGTCAATTTCTTCACGTATGTAAAATTTACATACCGCTAGTTACAATGTAATATGGGGACACAATAGTGTTCTAGGGTTAAATCAGAATAACAAACATGCCATTTTTTTTATTTTTGCACTATTGCTAGCTGAATTTTAAAATCTGCAGCGATATGGTTAAGTCAGCCCTTATATTAGAATTTATTGCATATTTATTCATGCTGTTACCAGTTGAGCCTTCCTTGGGAAGGCCACTCCAGGGCAAGAATTAATTACTTTTAATCCAATCTTGCATTAATTACTAAAGTAAATGTCTTAAGATCACATTTCAAAAGTATAACTTTACCTTACTTGGATTTGTGGCTTTCTTAGCCCGTATTTGCAAAAACAAATAAATAAATAAAATATTTAAAAAAACTGGCTTTAGAGAAGGGGCTGGCGCCTGAATTATTTTAATTTTGTCTACTTTGACCATATATAATATCCACATGAAGTATCAAAATATTGACTTTAAGAAGATTCAATGTTACATGTTACGTAACTCATAGATTAAGTCACTCTAGTAGTAACAGAATTTCTCTGAAACAGAGACCTCCACACTTACAAGTGGTTCAGTCTAACACTACAAGAAATCAAGAACTGACAATGATGAAATTTTACATGCAGCTAAGAACAAAATGGCAGCAGATCGCCCTGATGTCATCCTACAAGTTGATGGTTAACTAATGATGAAATCTTGATTTACATTCTCCAATAAACTATTATATACCCTACTACACAATAAACTTCACCCATCTTTCTCTGGATTATTTATTCCTACAGTACTTTAGATGGTAAAAATCTGATATTCCCCAGACACCTATAACTTCTTTGTTTTGTCAATTTTTGACATTTGTACTTACCTATCTGCTTCGCGGAACATTCTTTAAGGTGTATTCACGTTTTTCGTCCCGGAATCGGTGGGAAATTTAAACTAAAAAAATATTTTTGTTTGAAGTTTTTGAATCCAAATTTCCCACCGATTGCAGGCACCGCCCCTGGGGTAATTGAACTACCGCCCCCAACCGCTAATGTGGCCCCGCCTCCGCTCCTGCTCCCCTGCTTTATCTATAGTCCCTGTTAAGGGGACGTTAGAAATTGTCCGGAGTCACCTGCCCCCAAATGAGACCCAACTTTTAAATTTGAAGAAATCTGTTACATCACACAAAACACCTTCCAGATGTTAGACAATGCTACAGGAACTTATTACCGTAAGTAGTTTCTTCTGTAAAAATGAAGAAATCTGTCCGGGGAATATCAGATTAGTACCCTTTAGATATTTTCCACCTATGTTTTGCAGGATTTAAATGATGATGAAAATATAAATGAAACAGACGTAAATAAGAATTGGGAGCACATACGTAATGCAATAGAATCAGCAGCTAAAGAAAGTATAGGATACCATAAACCGAGAAAAAGTAAGCCATGGTTTGATAATGAATGTCATAATCTAATAGAAATAAGAAATCAGGCTAGACTTAGGTGGTTAAATAACTCTGATGATACAAATCTAAACAATTATAACAGAATAAAGCGAGAAGTTAACCGCACGTTTAGAAGTAAAAAAAGAGATTACTTGAAAAGCAAAATTAACGAAATTGAAATAAACAGCAAAAATAAAAATATCAGAGATTTATATAAAGGTGTAAATGAGTTTAGAAAGGGGTGGCAACCTAAAGTAAACTTGATAAAAGATAAAGACGGTGATTTTCTAGCTGACCCAAACGATATTCTAAATAGATGGAAGAACTACTTTAATGACCTTTTAAATGTCCATGTAGGAGATAAATCAGAAGTAAATGAAGTACACACAGCAGAACCTTTAGTTCCAGAACCTAACTTGACTGAAGTTAAAGATGCTATTAAAAGGCTAAAGAATAACAAAGCACCTGGCATTGATTTAATACCAGCTGAGTTAATTAAATATGGTGGAAATTCATTAATATGTCAAATTCATAAATTAATTTGTTTAATATGGAATAAAGAAGAAATCCCTCAACAGTGGAAAGAATCCATAATTGTTCCTGTGTTTAAAAAAGGTGATAAAATGAACTGCAATAATTACCGTGGAATTTCTCTACTCTCAACAACATATGGTAAATGTTTACTATCCTTCGGACACTTATAACTTCTGAGTTTCGTCAATTATTGACATTTCTACTTACCTATCTGCTTCGCGGATCATTTTTTAACGTGTATTCACGTTTTTTATCTTTTTTTTTAAAAAAAAGTGTTTGTAACTGAAGAACGTACGTTTCCGCAAATGGTTTGTGGGGCTATGTGTCAACGGTTCGTGGGGCTATGCGAGAATGGTGTGTGGGGCTATACGAGAATGGTGTGTGGGGCTACGCATATTTTTTTCGAAACCAATTTTTAACTATTGTAACCTATTGTGACCCTACCTAACCTAACCTTACCGGAAATGGTTCGTGGGGCTATGCGTCAATGGTTGAATTTCCGCTATGAAACATTCCCACATCACACAAAACACCTTCCAGATGTTAGACAATACTACAGGAACTTATTACGGTAAGTAGTTTTTTCTGTAGAAATGAAGAAATCTGTCCGAAGGATAGTAAACTAGTACCACAACATATAAAATATTATCTAACATTCTTTTAACAAGACTAACCCCATATGCTAATGAAATTATAGGTGATTATCAATGTGGATTTAAACGCAACAGATCAACTACAGATCAAATTTTTCACATCAGACAGACACTTGAAAAAAAGTGGGAATATAATCAAAATGTCCATCAGCTATTCATTGATTTCAAAAAAGGATTTGATTCGGTCAAAAGAGATAAATTATATAATATATTAGTAGTCTGGAATACCTAAGAAGCTTGTTAGTATGATAAAAATATGCACCAGTGAAACAGAAAGTAAAATTCGTGTGGGTATTAATATGTCTGACAAATTTACAATTCATGATGGGTTAAAACAAGGAGATGCATTATCTCCATTGCTCTTTAATTTTGCCTTAGAATATGCTGTTAGGAAGGTAAACGAAACTAAAGAAGGACTAAAATTAAATGGTGTGACTCAGTTGTTAGCATATGCAGATGATGTAGACTTACTGGGGGATGATGTGAATACGATTAAGAATAATGCTAAAATATTTTTCAAAACTGCTAAAGAGATAGGTTTGGAAGTTAACAAAGAGAAAACTAAATATATGCTTACAGGCCGAAACCAAGTGTTAGGTAATAATCAAAATCTAATTATTGATAACAAATCGTTTGAAACAGTTTCCAAATTCAAATACTTAGGAGTAATATTAACAAATGAAAATTATATTAAAGAGGAAATAAAAAGTAGGCTTAATTCAGGAAATGCATGTTACTTCTCTCTTCATAAACTTTTGTCTTCTCATTTAATATCTAAGAAACTAAAAGTTAAAATATACAAAACAGTAATATTGCCTGTAGTATTATATGGGTGTGAAACTTGGTCCCTTACATTGAAAGAGGAACATAAATTGAGAGTATTTGAAAATAGGATCCTTAGGAAAATATTTGGACCTAAAAGGGATGAGGAGACAGGTGAGTGGAGAAGGTTACATAATTTAGAACTACATAATTTGTATTCATGTCCAGACATTATTAGAATAATTAAATCAAGAAGACTTAGGTGGGCAGGCCATGTGGCACGAATGGGAGAGGAAAGAGGAGTTTACAGGATTCTTGTTGGGAAACCTGATGGTAAGAGACCAGTAGGAAGGCCAAGACGAAGATGGAGGGACAACGTGGAGATGGACCTAAGGCAAATCGGTAGGGATGGAAAAGAGTATATAGATCTTGCTCAAGATAGGGACAGATGGAAGGCCTGTGTTGCTGCAGCCATGAACCTTCGGATTTAAGAAGGCTAGAGAGTTAGTTAGTTAGTTAGTTAGTCATCCACAAGTCTGGAATTCAACATTCTATTTTTTAAACTACTTCCAAAACTATTTTCAATCAAAAGTTGAAAAATTATTTGAAGGGATCGGGTGTAAAACATGGTAGGCCTAAGTGACATTTTGGTAACTTTTGAGTTGCAAGTAAAATGTGCCATCCTTCAATTTTTGAGCAGAATTGCCATGTCATGCAATTTTCATTGGACTCAGTGAAGCCTTGTGAAATTGGTAAACCCAACACGAAAACAATTTATCTACAGTATAGTTTCTAATAGCCTTTTTTCTTAATGAACTCAGAAATAACCAAAATGTCACTTACAATGTTTTACACCAAAGTCATTTATTTTTAAAAAATAACGGATGGATTAGACAGGGCCAAGTTCCGGTACTATTATTGTATGAGGGAAACACCTACGAATCATATATTTCGGACTTCTTTACATTGCTAACGTGTTATTTTCGAATGTGGAACATTTCCTAAAGTGAAATAATCCATATCAATGTCTATTTCTTACATTTACGAGTACTTACTGTTACTTGTTGTTTCGAATCTTTAACACATTACGGCCGTGATAACGTACTGGTTTATGGGGCGTTCTGATAGTGTTTTGTCGATTTATGCAGTGTTGCAACCTCGTTCACCGGAAAATATCTACTTTCGTGCCCGGATTTGAAATTATGCTAATACGTCGCAAACCATTGACGTTAGCCTCACAAACCATTGACATTAGCCCCAAAAACCATTTTCCATAAGGTTAGGTTAAGTTAGGTTAGGCAAGCATAGTTAAAAAAAAAATACTAGACACGTCAAGTTCTAGTGACAACACGGCGAGGATGAAACACTGGCTATGGGGTTGCATCATCTTAACACACGGAACACTGCACTCTCATGCAGAAAGCAAATGGCGGGAGCAGAAACAGTGTGTCGGACAGAGATTTTCGCAGAAAACAACACGCATTCACATTAAAATGGATCAAATCTATATTCAGGGACTTCCACAACGCTAAAGAAAATGATTTCCGTAAGTACTTTCTGCTATAAATTTGAAGGAATCCGTTTCCCTCATACGAATATGTTACCCAAGTTCCTTTTGTTTTATTGCGATTTCATCATGCTACGAATGCAATTTTACATGGTTCGATTTCGATTTACTTCTGTTTACACATACTGCAGAGATTTAGCGATTACTTAAGATTTTGTTCAATATATGCTTTCCTAGTTAGGTTAGGCAGGCTTGGTTCTCTTAGCATGAACATAGTTCCTAAATGCATTCTACTAAGGTTCCGATTTACTTCTACATTAATTTCCACTAGTCTACGATACAGTCGCTACGATACTTTCAATTCAATACTACAGCTTCACGTGTATTATACAAAGGAACCATGCAGATTCTCATTACATACGTGAAGATGGTATTTATTAATAATAAAAAAATACATAATAGGCATCTCAATGGTAAGTCTCGTGTGCAGTATATAAAATGAGCTGAACTTATGAGAACTTTATAATTCCTAGACAAGAAACGTTGAATATTTCCACTAGTGTACCGTAAGAATAAATAACAATAATAAAAACTTACGACACGTTCGTTAGAAAAATACTTGGAAATAATACAAGGGTATTACAAACAATGGGGGAGGATATTTTGAAAGATATTTAACCGACAATTTTTCATAGTTTTCCAAAGATACCTCGTCAAGTATGTTTTCCTTCTCTTCCATACTTCGTTATGAAGAACTTACTCATTCAAAACCACCAATTACGACAAATGGCTGCTTCAAATAAATTTCAAGTGCAGTCAAATTGTCCAGGAGGGACCGAACAAGAGTTTTTTGTGGAAGAAATAAGGGGGGGGGGGGGTGCGGAGATAACATGAAATAATATGAGAAGTATTTTCATCCTGGATGACCGACAAAGAAACATTTCAAAGCGGTGTGCGAGATCCCAAAACGTCGGTACAGTAGGATGCATAAGTCACAGAATAAGTATTATCATACTATGGTATTATGTTTATTGAGATCGTCAGGAATTGAAACAAAATGTGAAACAAGCAACCTCTACAGTAGTATACATAAAACTCCAGTCCTTAAATTCACGTAGGATTCAAGACAAAATTTAATAAAAAATAGCCATGGACAATTTGCAGCGGTTGTTCCAATTCGCGATAAAATTAGGTAGTGTCTGCTGCCACGTTCTTTTTCTGCTGGAACCTCAAAAGAGATGCGCGTGGCAGCAGACTCGTTCTTTGTTTTATCGTGATTTCATCATGCCATGTATGCAATTACGTCTGTAACACATACTGTGAAGTTGTAGCGATTACTTGCACAGAAATGTTTTAAGATTTAGGTCCCTTAGCATTCTTCTAACAATAAGGCCGAGTCTGCTGCCACGCACGTGGCAGCAGTAAGAATAAGCATCAAATTTGCTGCTGCCACGTAATTCGTCTGCTAAGAGGATGTTACAAATCTTAAGAACAGATTAAGACGAGAGAAATGCAAGTTTATGATTAGTGGGAATGAATGTACAGGTAATTTAGAACCTTTTTCTTTAGAAAGCATTTAGCGATATTATTTTAATGCTAATAGAACTTAACCTAACTACGAGAGCATATAGGTTTATTATTAGAAGAATGCTGAGGGACCTAATCTTAAAACATTTTTGTGAAAGTAATCGCTACAACTTTACAGTATGTGTTACAGACGTAATTGCATACATAGCATGATGAAATCACGATAAAACAAAGACCGAGTCTACTGCCACGCGCATCTTTTTTGAGGTTCCAGCAGAAAAAGAACGTGGCAGCAGACACTGCCTAACAATAAACCTAAATGCTCTCGTAGTTAGGTTAGGTTCTGTTAGCATTAAAATAAGTAATATCGCTAAATGCTTTCTAAAGAAAAAGGTTCTAAATTACCTGTACATTCATTGCCGCTAATCATAAACTTCAGTGACGTGCGGTGACGTCGACACTTGGGGTAACAGTCAGTGGCGTGCTCAAGGATGGTGGGGTTGGTGTGGATCAGACACCTACATACCTTGTTTTTAAGATGTAAACATAAACATTGGTGAGGTCTTGCCCGGTCCCCCCGGAACTTCCGGTTTAGGCCAGTTCCCGTTGTTTCCAGTACAGATTCACCGGCATACGAAGTAAGAAATGAGCGCTTCTTTTCATTATTTGTGCGACGGTAGTCAAGAAAGGTATTTGTTAAAGTTCTACTATGATGGAGTGGACGTCTAGAATCCGTCGGATGATCAACTGCAGAGCAGATTATTAAAATATGTGGCCGCCAGTTGTATAGCACACTACGTAGATACAAACATGCTATTCTATGATACAAGTATCTCATGTACACGCACGACGAACGTTTAGATTACAGCGTTTAGAATAACGTAGTGTGGAAAACGGCATGGTTCTGCGCACTCTGGCTGGTTCCACTCGAAAACGATCCGCTAGAGGCGCTGGTGTTGACCCCGGTGCTTGGTGTTCGACTGCTTATAATGGAAGTAAATGGGGTTTTTGCTGCAACGTCTGATTCTTTTCCTTGTAACATTTCTTTGTATCAGAAAATTGTTATGATATTTGGTACAGTAGTCGCGAAAATATTAAAGAATACTATGAACCGTCGATCATGACCTGTCCTTGAGTTTTTTATTAACAATACGGAAGAAAACATAGGTATGGATTGTAACACGTAACATGACAATTGCTGCGAGAATTAGTATTGTGTATGCATTATCCTGAAAGGCAGAGGCGAAGATATAGTACAAGCAATGCAAGCACTGCTTGCATAATTCGAATATCATTTAATGTACTTAATGTTCTAACCGTATTTAGTTTCCATCGCACTCGATTTCGCGAAAAAATGCGGCCGCAAACTCCCCCAGCAGCTCTGTAGCAAGCACCAGCCTCAATGCTTGCAGCCGTTCTGCGGGAAAATAAGGCCTCCGAAGGAGTCACATGGCGAAGCGTGAAATTCTGGTGGAACCCGTCCACAAAGCTTCTACAAAAAGCTGTGCTTTCCGAGCTTGCGTGATTCCCGAAAATAGCCGAGTTCAACCGAAAGCAGAAGGATTCATCTATGGGTACGTTGCCAGCAAAAACTAGTAACGAATATTTGTCTTCATGAACACGTAAACAAGATCGCAAATATAATAATAATTGTTAGTCATAAAATAACTAAAAGAAGTTATTATCACTGTTCTAAATTCCATATATATCATATTATATTACAAATTATTTTAGATTTCGCGAAATGTAAAACGCGTAAAAAAAGTTGACATTGGGAGTTGGGGCAGTGGAATTTCTGCACCCCCGTGAAGAGTTTTCTCAGGGAGGGAGGGAAGATTGGACGGACCTTGGTCCTGCACCCTGCTTCCTGGTCGGTCCAGCTCAAATTACGCCAGAAGTGTTGACCGCTACCAGTGTTTGCAACTGCCAAATTATTTACGCAGTAATTCAAGTGAGCTCTTTCACAAATTTTACAATCAATAAATTGACTGCTTTTGAATAAAACTTGGGGTGAAAATAAAGCTAATAAAAGAAAGAACTATCTACTGATATTTGTACATGGCATAGAAGTAAATCGTATACATTCTGCATATTATGAGCACAAGAATATGTTTTAATGATTGATTGATTGATTTGTTGTTTTAAGTCCACTTTATGCACAGTAAGGCTAATCGGGACTGAACCTACAGTTTAAAATGGGATCTGAAACACTTGTGCCTCCACCGGGTATCGAACCCGGAACCCCTTGATTACAAGGCGACGACACTACCACTGCGCCATCGGGGAGGCCCGAATATGTTTTAAGTTCTATTATTATGACGCAAGTGGTGTTCCCAGGGTCTTTTTACGGTCCCCATTTTGTCATCTTTTCCTTCCTTTGACGTTTTTTCTTAGATATACTGGGCCAAAAGGGGGTTATGTCTACCATCCACCCCCCCCCTTCGCCCCGGGCACGCCATTGAATGACACTTTATTACTTAAATATTAATGTACATACTCGTTCTGCTGAAATGATTCTGATTCCTCCGCGTAATTTTTATCTCCAAACTGATGTATCTTTCCTTTGTGACGGATAAAATTAAGGAAATAGGTTGGTATCACTTTCTGTTGTTTCAGAGATTTTCAAAGTGATCTTGTGTGGATGCTTGCATTTGCAGTTGTGGAAAGCGCGTGGGATAGTGTGAGTGTTTGTTGCTTCGTGTTTTGTGCTGTGAATTTATCGGAATGAACGCGTATTTAGGAACGGTTGATGTGAAGTGCGGGTGTATTATTGAGCAATTGAAAATTGCTTCGTTTAGCTCGAGAGAGATAAGTGTTAAAATGAAAATCGTGGAAGGGGGTCGACCAACACCAAGAGTTTGAAATTTATTGTGGTGAGTACATCGTCTATGCATGTGTTTCTTTGTTTTGAAATTAATTTTTTATTGTTTGTGTTTAACTTTTTATTTAGTGTTTAAGTTACTCCAATGCGGTTTTTAGGGTGCCCAAAAATACTAAATTACATCATGCAGCGTAAAATAAACAAATGATTCCCATTTTTTTTTATCTAAATCGGTTTGGTCACCGTTTGACCATATTAAATAATAATGAACAAATAAAGGTACTAATAAGTAAGTAAGAAATTCCGTCTCCCTTTAGTCGTATGCGGAAAGTTCGCATATGCAAAACGTTTAATATCATATGAATAACGTTACCTGGCTTTTTTTTAAAAAGTAAATGTGACGTTTGCGGATCATATGGTTTATTTTTAGTACAGTCACTTATATTACGATATTTTGACAAATCCAACGACTGGGTAAATGAGGCTATAAACCTTGAATCTTTCCCCTCGGCATGTCGTTGTACTACATGTTTTGTTGTACTGAAACATTGCTTGCCTCCTTCGTAAGACTACGCTTCGCTACTGCTGAAAGAAAGTAAAGAAAAGGGTATTTATATATTTAGTGTTCCCAAACAAAAAGATAAATTAGCCGAGTGGAATCGTGCAATTCCCAGAGCTGACAAGGAAATGTATGACACAGCTGGTGTTTGTGAATTGCATTTCGATGAACAATACATTATCAGAGATTATGCACAGTCCTTAACACCAATTTCTACTTACCAATCGACACGAATGTAAAGCAATTTGTTGATACAGATGACAAGGTACATCCTAATCGGCTATTTGAACTCCATGGAATATGAAATTAAATTATTTCGAATATCTGCATTTCGGGAAAATGACTTCATAATATGTACGCCACCAAACATTTTTTCTCCTTCATGTCACTATTTCAATTTTATTAGTATACAAAAATAAACTTGTGTACACAATCCAACATTTGACGTCCAGCCTTACATGCGATATGTTGATGCTCGTGTTGCGTTGCACATAAAACGTATTTATGTTACTTTTCTGTGTAAATTAATGCCATTTTGTGACTGCAAATCACTCCACAAATATAACTGTTTCCATCAATTCACTGATCGCCTTTCTAGAGAAACAAATCTACACAATATATTCCAAAAACTAACTAAGCCGCATTACTTTCATAACAAAATTAGCACCTGGGTCGATCGCACTGCCATCTACTTGTCATCGTCTCGGGGAACCAGTTTCTTGGGTCGTTTTCCACACTACGTTATTCAAGGCGCTGTAGTTTAGATATATTCAATTATTTTGTAAATGGAAAAGTGAGGGAGAGATAATTCTATAAAACTAGTGATATTATTATATTATAAAGTATGCTTAAGTGAATCTTTGCCAACAAATCTGTAGAAGTAATGACACATAACAAATGCTAGTAAATATATGTGCTTTCAACGTCGCCTTTCAGCCTGAGGGATTTAGGGAAAGTCTATGATATTGCATATCACTTTCACTTGCACGAATTTACTTCAAGCAACAAGGGAGTTTTCAGACCGAAGCGACAAGCGATATCGGGATTTCGGGATTTCGTACAGAAGTATTCGATCTAAAGCAAACCATTCATCAGTCACGCTTGCGCAAATAACAGGCCGGGGCAACACAATGCACGATATTGATAAAACGGCGCAGTCCGAGTGACAAGCGACACCTGCAATTTGTTGTCGGAAGTTGTTGTTTATTTTTCAATGTTAGTTTCCATGAGACACGTATCGCTGCAGTCTGAAAGCTTCCTTTCGAACCAATTCACCACGAGAAAATGCACGTGTTGCTTGGACTGGACTGTTGTTTTCTCAGTTCCATACATCGTGTCGCCTCGCTCTGTTGTACTCGTATGCAAGGTGAATTGTTTCGTTTAAAGTAAAGGGGCTGTTGCTTGTCGCTTCGGTGTTTAATCTCCGTGCCACTTAAAAAAAAGTGCATCCTCAGTGATCAATGAAATTTTTCGAACCGAAGCGACACGACAAGCTGCACGTGTCGCTCAGATTCCCAATGGCGTGTATTGTGCCGCCTGAGACTTGATTTCCCATGAGCGGTAAATTTTTATTTATAGACTAAATGGGCCTGTGTTGCTTGTCACTTCGGTACGAACCACTGCTGTCGCGTGTTGCTTCGGTTTGAAACCTCACTAAGAGGCGTACTTATCACCACAACCCAATACGCAGATAAACTATCATCATGCTTGTAACAAAATGCAAGTCGTAAAAATCCTTTCCGGGTACCAATCCTTTCTCGTTCTGCTTGTATCAACAGGTTTCGTCTCTCTACGTCCTTCGGAAACTTACGAAGTGATACTTGACTCAATAAATTTGTTCCCGATCGAATTGTGCAACCATATGCTACACAGCTGACACCCTATTTCCTTGTAAAAGAATCTCCACTTTGCCGTTTCATATTAACGTCCATAGCATCGTAAGCGTAACCGGATGTTCGAGGGGGACCAGACGAGTGCGCATGCTCCGCAGTAGCTCCGCCTTTAACACCGTCTATTCCTAAAAAAAGAATGTCAATAACATGAAAAGATTGCAAAATTATGAAAGAGTACTAAAAAAAAAGTACACTTAAACCCCACCCACATTCGAAAATAAAGAACGATTTGATTTGACTACTAAGCCAGAGATCCTGGGTTCGAATCTCGGCTAGGCCATGGGTATTCTTTGTGTGTCCCTTCATCAATTTTATCGTATCATCTTCGCGATTAGCCAAAAGTGGCGGAAAAGCGAAGTAAAATAAACCAAATCAAGCAATCAATCAATGATTTGATTTCATTTTTGCTACTTACCGTCACTTTTTTCTCACATTTGGTTAACTGCGAAGATGATAAGATAAAATTAATGAAGGGACAAACACAAAGAACACCACGCCCAGGTAGGGGTTCAAACTCGGAACTCCTGGTATAGTACCGCGCTGTGATAACCACTCCCACACGGTTGGTTGATTTGGTGTTTTAAGTACACTTTATGCACAGAAACAAAACAGGTAACAAAACACACTTTTTTGTATTTCCTTCAATAATATTCATTTGGCTTTTTGAGTTCTGAGATACATTTTTCATTCCAAATTATTTCATCATTCACTGCAGAGTACAACACATAGGAATAAGACAACACAGGGGTCAGATCCCCACTTCAATTTGTCCTCATCTTGACATTTGAGAGGTGGTTGCCCCCTAGAACAAATTTTTTGCCGAAACAAAAAAACACGTATTTCTTCATTTGGGCCCTGCAAGTTTCATGGAAATCGGAGGGGGAGACTTAGACCTCCCTTGAAAGTGTATTAATTAATTACAAATCGCGCACGCGCGCACACACACTATATATATGTGTGTGTATGTATATTATATATATATGTATATTAGCAGGTAACAATATGTTATAAGCACATTGTTACTTTCCAAAGAAGCGCATGTGGGATGGCAAAACGGATCGGGATCCGAAAATTCCGGATCCGGATCCAAAAGCACCGGATCCGGATCCGAAAGTACCGGATCCGGATCCCAAAGTTTTGGATCCGGATCCGAAAATTCTGGATCCGGATCCGAAAGTTCTGGATCCGGATCCGAAAGTACTGGATCCGGATCCGAAAATTCTGGATCCGGATCCGAAAGTACCGGATCCGGATCTGAAAATTCCGGATCCGTAGATCCGGATCCGAAAAATTTTAGGATCCGGAACCAACCGGATCCGGATTTCGGATCCGCTAGGATCCGGATCTGGCCATCCCTACTTTCGACGTGGATTATCTCAACAACAGTGCATCGATCAACTCACTTCTACTTTTGGCGATGAAGCACCATATTAAAAGCACTGTATATCACTGGTTTAGTGAATTCAATCGTGGCCGTCGTTCGCTCATGGACGAATCTAAAGAAGGCCGTCCAAAATCGCTGTTGTGCCAGAAAACATTGATGCTGTGCGAGAACTGATAATACAAGATCGTCATGTGACATATCGTGAGATTGAATCATCCCTGGGCATTAGTATGTCTAGCATACATAAGATATTGCATGAAGATTTAGCAGCGAAGAAGATTTGTTCGCTTTGGATCCCGCATAATTTGACAATCGCTCAAAAAAGGATCGTGTCGTTTGGTGCAAACAAATACTCACAAAATACAATCGTGGTGCTTCAAAAGCCGTGTATAACATCTACTCAGGTGACGAATCTTGGATCTATGCATATGAGTCCGAAAGCAAACAGCAGTCAACGGTGTGGGTGTTCCAAGATGAGCTCAACCCAAGAAAAGTTGTTCGTGCAAGAAGCACTTCGAAGCAAATGGTAGCCTGTTTTTTTTTTTGGGGGGGGAGGGAATGGACATGTGGCTACAGTGCCATTAGAGAATCGTAGAACCGTCAATTCTGAATGGTACACAACCATTTGTTTGCCAGAAGTCTTTGGGGAAATCAGAAAAAACAACCAGCGACGCAGGATCATTCTTCACCATGACAATGCGAGTTCTCACACATCGGTCCAAACAACTCAGTATTTGACCGGTGAAAACATTGAATTGATGGGTCATCCGCCGTATAGCCCTGATTTAGCATCCAATGATTTCTTTTTGTTCCCGTACGTGAAGAAGATGCCAGAAGAAGCGATTGATGCTTTCAAAATGCATGTTTTCGAGATACCTCAATCGGAATGGACAAAGTGCTATGAGAATTGGTTCAAACGTATGCAAAAGTTCATCGATCATCATGGAGAATATTTTGAAAAACAATAAAACCCTTTTCAATGATACATATTTTTTTGTGTTTGTTATTCCGGATACATAAATAGCAACGCTCGTATTCCATACTTGAAAAAAATAAAAAAGAAAGAAAGCATAATATTATTGTCTGCACATAACACGTTCCCATTTCATAAATAATAAAACTACATCCCATATTACATACATATTGTACAACGTGTAAGGTTGTGTAAATACAGAGAACATAAGTACTGCAGAAAATTTTACCCTGAGTTCTTTAGAGGATTTACAAAAAAAATCTATGAGAAACCAATCCCCTGTCTGTCCTCTAGGAGATAGACTTGGGGACCTGAAAGCCTGGGCTTTCAACCATTGCAGCGGTTGGCGAGGGGACAAGGGAGGTAGAGGTAAAAAAATTCCTATTTCCTTCGGGCGGCCGTTTCTACCTGGAAACTGGTCAGGCGGAAGAATAGCGAGCTAGGGTATCCAGCCAGCTGTGCCCGCGGATCACACCGATGGACGAGAAGCGCGTGGGAAAGAAAGTGTTGCATATGAACTGTGGCTTTAACAAGACAATAAATATTGTGATTTGAATATAATTCGAAATGTGATATTGATTGATCTATCTCTGCTAGACTAGCTACTCCTCAGTGCACGTCACTGATAAACTTGCATTTTTCTCGTCTTCATGTGTTATTAAGATTTGTAATATCCTCTTAGCAGACGAATTACGTGGCAAGAGCAAATTTGACGCTTAATCTTACTGCTGACTCGGCCAAAAAAAAAAGACCGTGTGGATTTAAACCAGAAATGGGAATAAGTAGTTGTATTGATGCTATAGCAAGCACAACTTACAAGTGTAGGAAAGGCGAGGCTATTTGATTGAACAATCAGATTTGCTTACACTTGAAACAAAGCCAAGAGGGGCCTATACCCCAATTTTTCAGGTGTGATATGCTCTGATTTTTAAGAAATTCAGAATTTCTAGTGTAGGAAAGGCGAGGGCCCACAATCCGATTTGCTTACACTTGAAACAAAGCCAAGAGGGGCCTATACCCCAATTTTTCAGGTGTGGAGGTTCGGGTTTAAGTCCTCATAAAATGTGAAGCCTCCCCTGATGGCAAAATGATAATATTGTTGCCTTGTAAACAAGGGGTTCTGGGTTCGAGTCCTGATAGATTGAAATACATGTGGCAAAATAATATCTCCACAAGTGAGATTTTGAGAATAATTACTGCTAGTTGATAGCTCCCAGATCTTAAACCTGGTAAAAAATATTGTACAACAGAGCAAAATTATTCTCTATTGAGAATTACCAGAGTTTTGTTATTGCTGTTATCTAAGTATAAAATCACCAGCTCAGCCTAGGCAAAATTGTCCAATCAATACACTGGAAGAGAGGTCAAGCAAACATAATTAATTGCTTGCATGTTCTTCTAATCTTTTGATCAATCCTATGTTTTGGCCAGCAATTAATTTTGTTTGCCCGGGAAATTGTATTTCTTTTATGCCAACAGATACAATCTACACTGCGTCTTTTCAGAGAGAAATAACATATTATTCATCATCAAAAAGTAATTGCCTTCTTTCTGTATGCCTGGGAGATTATATCTATGCCAACCTGCACTGTGCCTTTTCAGAGGGAAATTACATGTCATTTATCATGGGACTCAAAGAGAAATTATTATCTACATTGTGCCCCTTTCAGGGAAAATTACTTGCCATTTATTATATTGAGGAAATTCCTAGTAATAATTATATTGGCTTCTTGGGATATTGTCATGCAAACTGAATTGCATTTAGGTTTGGTCTTGATGCAATAATATAAGCCCCGAGTGTGTGTGTAACTTACAGAAATATTCATTGCATTTCCTGCAATGCAGATGTGCTGTAAGAGCTTCTCTGCAATAGGCAGAAATATTGTAAAAGCTTTCCTGCAAATAGCAGATGTGCTGTGTTTTTGAGCTTTCCTGCAAATAGCAGATGTGCTGTGTTATTTGAGCTTTCCTGTAACAGAAGTGCTGTGTGTGAGCTTTTCTGTAACAGATGTGCTGTGTTTTTGAGCTTTCCTGCAAATAGCAGATGTGCTGTGTTATTTGAGCTTTCCTGTAACAGAAGTGCTGTGTGTGAGCTTTTCTGTAACAGCTGTGCTGTTAAATTTGGGTAGGTAATATATATATTTGAGCTTCCCTGCCATGTGCAGATGTGCTGTGTTATTTGAGCTTCCCTGCCACGGGCAGATGTGCTGTTAAATTTGGGTAAGTAATATATATAAAAATTTTCCTGCAAAATGCAGATGTGATATATTTGAGCTTCCCTGCCATGTGCAGATGTGCTGTGTTATTTGAGCTTCCCTGCCACGGGCAGATGTGCTGTTAAATTTGGTAAAAATTTTCCTGCAAAATGCAGATGTGATATATTTGAGCTTCCCTGCCATGTGCAGATGTGCTGTTAAATTTGGTAAAAATTTTCCTGCAAAATGCAGATGTGATATATTTGAGTTTTTCCTGCAAAATGCAGATGTGATATATTTGAGCTTTCCTGCCACGAGCAGAGGTGCTATAAAATTTGGGTAAGTAATATATTTCCTGACAGCAAAGTGTTGGTATTATTGTTTTGTAATCAAGGGGCTTCTGTGTTTGAATCGGCCCTCTAGAACTGCTCTGTGACCCTCTCATTTCTTACATCATAAACATATGATTTTTCTCCTATGAGAATAACACTACATATGGTGTCATCAGGTAATGCCTCATGGAATTCACAGATAATTTTAATGTTTGTCCTGTCATTCACCACAACTTGTTTTCTTTTTGAAGTGTTAATTACAAACATGGGTCTCTGTGCTTTGAATTCATCTGGTGTGTAGTACATGTCAGTATTGCCAGTAGTGACACGTTTGAAGGAAGAAAAAGCTTCATATAATTTGAGGAAATCATTCTTGGACATGTCTAAATTGTAATTTTCTCTAGGAAAGACCTCATTTCTGCCATTTTTAAGATATATGTTCTTGATGTTGCAGCTTTCAAATTTGCTTGAATTTTTTTCCTGATTGTTGTGTCTTCCAGTCTGAAACAGTACTACCACAAAATCAGGCATGTCATATTGAATACTGGAGAATGAATTTGTAGCATCAAACTCATAATAAGAACCAGATGCGGGCTTCTGTACACATTGATATGTATAAAATTGCAGAGGAACCTGTGGATTTTTTATTATATCTGCTTTGTATTTAAGAGCATAGCTGGCCTCATATTCAACAACAGGAATTCTTAACTCCATAGTCTGAATAATGCATTTGCCTGCATCTGGTAGGGTATTAGGCAGAGCTTCTCCTGTAGAGTTTATTGCACTGTACCTCATCAAAGCATTATTATCATTGGCAGCTCTTCTAAATGTGATTCTTAACCCACCCTTCCACATAATATCTTTGTAATCTGAGAAGAATCCTGGCAATAGGCGCATGGGGAACAGCACAGTGTGGTTCTTAGATAATATCTTATCACCAGCCTCAAATCCACCTATTTTGTAGTAAGAAGCCTCGGTTTTGGATAATTTTAATGTAGCCAAAGCTGTGGAGGTAATGCCGGGATAATCCACTCTGTTTATAACAACGCCATGCTTTCTGATCTCAATTTCAGAGAATAGATGTGGCACAAAATTATCTACAAGTCTTATATTTGTATTTGCCGGATAATCGGTACCATCGAGCTTTACAACATCAAATTTGATGTATAGATCTGCTCTGTGGGGGTGTATAAATCCATCCCCTACATCAAGATCAACCTCAACCTCTGTGTTGGGTTGATTTAAATTTGCAAATGTCCTCCTGTTTGGAGGGAATGATTGTAGCTCATAACTCTCAATATTTTCCATTGTATGTATTTTTATTTAAATATTAATCTCTATGATAGCAGTTGTTGTGGCTCCAGCAAAATCAACTAATTCTTCTTTTTCATTAGTGACCATCAATTCAATATAATCTATTCTATTATGGCACACAGGAAAATATAATGTTGGGGATGGATTGTAGATGATGGGCTCCATGAATTCAGAATTAGGCTTGAATGTTGCAATGATCCCAGTTTGTTTGTGAGTGCCTATGCCATTTGATTTGGTGATCATACCCTCAGCCACATTGCAGTGAATATTCAGAGTCTCTATGGCTAAGAATTTAGGTATATTCATAGCAGTGTGTTTGATGCCTGGTTCAAGTTTTGTGTTGTTCTCAAATCCTAACAGCTCTCCTATAGTACCCAGATCCACTGTTTCTGTAGCAGATACAATTTCCACTCTGTGAGTGACAGAATTTTGACTTAACACTACACCTCTGGGTAATTGAGCATTTAGAGTGGATAGATTATATTGCCCTGGAGTAATGACAATTTTTTCATCCCCTACTGCAATTGTATTGTTGTGGTGTGTAATATTAGGGATTAGGTACATGCCATAAAATGCCCTGAGAGCTATTGTTTTGGGATACACTATGTCATCATGCAATTTGAGTTTCAATATTGAATTTTGGCTGGTGAGATGAAATACCCCCATGATGTTTTAAATACCACAAGGCTTTTTGAAAATCTTCAATTGATGGTTTATTTATTTGAGACATATATCTAAGAACTGATAAACACAAATGTCCGCAATTAACATCTTTGAAGTTTTGAACACGGGCATTATTGTAATAAAGATTAGCTGATTTTAGATATTTTATTAAATTTTCAGGTGGAACACCTCCAAATGAATCAAACACAAATGCCTTATTTTTTAAATATTTAAGATAACAGATCCAGTGAGTGCCCTGATTTTTGTACTCATCCAAATTAACAATGCCACACTCTTTGTTGAGTGGTTGTTCTGGCAAAGAATCAGACATGTACACACCTCTAAAATGTTTGATGCCCAGTGGCTCGATTAAAGCTTCAATATCTTGGTTTGTAAGTGCTTCTTGTTTTTTTTAAACTTATTCATGGCTCTCTTAACACCTTTGCCTTGTTTCTCCATTGCTAGGTTATGGCGCTTCTGCTCATCTAATTCTGCCCTATTCTTCTTGGCATCTATTACTGTTTTTGCTATGGCGGCTGATCCCCCGGCCAAGCTCCCCACAGCCCCGAGAGCAGCTAAGATGGCAGGGATGGTAAATATGAACCCCCCCACATGTGATTTTTTTCTTGATTGTTGTAATTTTTTTAATTGGGGGGTACTAAGTAACAATTTCATACCATGGCCTTTTGCAATACAAGAATTTTTTTTCTTGCGCTGCTTCTTGGTCAAAAGACTGTCAATAGTTTTAAGAGATTTGAGACCTGCATAAGGTATTTGATACATAACACCCTTGGCCTTCATTGTAGGTTTATTATATACATATTCACAGCCCCCACCCCAGTTTTTGTTTGGTGCTCATAGCTATGGTGGTTCCCAATGCTGCTATTTTTTCACTTAAAGAAGCATCTTTGCTTACAAATCTGCCAAATGCAGCCTCTTCTAATTTCTTGTCTGCAACATGTCTCTTGTCAAGATCAGAATGTGTGTTGTATGCAATATCATGGTCTCTACAAGCAGCATCTAAGGGATTAACACCAGGATCACCTCTGTTTAATCTATGATCCAGTTTTGTACCGGGACCACAATATTGATAGCCTGGAATGTGCAGTTCAAATGGCAGCTTGTTTATAATGTCATTAACCAAGCCCCGACCCTCAGAAATATTCCAAAATTTAGGTGGTAGAGTATTAATAATTTTTATGAGATATCCAATCCCCTTAGTGTCATTCACTATAAAATTAGACAATTTGGTGCTTATCATGTCCATAATTCCAACCTTTTCATTGTAAAAATTGTGGTTCCCAGCATTTTCCTCCCCAGCTATCACCAATAGCCTATCTACAAGTTTCCTGACATCATCAACCCACACAAATTCTTTGGGCAGGGTGTTGTATTGTTTGATTCCACTGCCAGTCTTGATCTGTGACCATATGGGCTTGATTAAATTGTTGTATTTTGCCCCACTGCTCGACTTGACTCTTTTTTGTGTGGGATCATTGTTCTGGTATAGAGCATCTGATTTTATTAATATTTCTTTGTAATCCTCATAATCCTGATCTGTATAGCTGCCAGGCCTTTTCCTAGTCATCAGTTCCCACAATCCAGGTGTTCCGGCATATTTAACAAAAGCACCTTTTTCTCCAAGTCGAGATTCTGAATATACAATTATATCATCTCCCATAAATGTTACTCTGAAATTGCCAATTCTATGTATGATGCTGCCATCAAGCTCTGTGTCAGCATATAAGCCAAAAACCTCATCTTTATTGTCTTTAGGTGTTGTTAAATATTTTTGAGCAAGAAGACCCAATTCAATAGGATCCTGAGTAGCTTCAATTCTTCTAGGAGCAACAGGACTAGGTGTATGAATACTGGAAAGTGGGGTGAATGGATAATCTAATATGTTCCTAGCAGCTACAGGTACAAGTTCTGTGAGCAAATTTTGATTTTGCTCTGTAACAGTTTTGATATTCTTACCTAAATTATTAATAGCATCAATTACAGGCTGTTCTGTTTGTTTGTGTTTTTCATAAATTCCACGGTTCTCTGATTTCCATCCCTTAAATCTTTTTACAAGATAATCTCTTAATTTAAGATCATCAATGATTGGCCTTTTCATGTTTATTATATGTTTCAATGTCTAGAAAATTGTTGATTTTATTTCTGTATTTGCCACTATTGGGTGTTCTTGTCATATCAATTGTGACAAACCCATAACTGTCCTGGCTCCAGCACCTGCTGCAAAATTTGGAAAAATCATTGTAGCTCAGGTCCCCACCTACATATTCATCATGTATGTGTTTGAGGTTGGTATGGTCTTGATGAAACACACATATAAAATTGCTGTTGTCTCGGATCAGTTGCTTCGGTATTTTTGAAAAAGTCTGTGCCAGGTAGAAGCAATCAATGTTTTTGTGCCGGCCCTGTGTAAAGAAATTCCTAACCTTGTTTTGATTATCCAGTATAATGTCATCAAACACAACAACAGAATTATCGAGACAGTCATGAAGTGGCTTAACATCTGGTTCAAAAGTGGCTATATCCAATCCATCATAAAGCTTCATCAGCTGCTGATATTTTAATTGTTCCAAGCTCTTAGAGAAGATATACAAGTGCCTGTTTTTCCAGTCTAACCAGTTGGGTGCCAATAAAAAATTATCAACCATTAGTGTAGTTTTACCACAAGCAGATGGCCCAACAATAAGACACCTAATATTTTCAGGCAGCAATTTTCCATTTCTCTTATTTTGTTGTTCAGGTTCTGGCAGCCTTTTTATAACATCCCAGGTGTTCATATTATCACTTTGTTTGCATCGATCCAGCTGTGTTCTGGAAGTCCTAGCCATTTGACAAGTAACTTGTTGCCTTTTCTGCGGATAATTTTGTCTATGAGATAAGTGTCAGGCTGTTTAGTTTTGCTGAGCTCTTGTTCATAGAACCTGCCTTTGAGAATTTCTCCTCGGTGATCCTTTATTATATATGTGTTAAGGGTCCCGGGTTTAACCTGAACCACTGTAAATAATTCAGTGCTCCAATTTCTTGTAAAGCCTCTCTTGAATAAGTGCTTATATTTGCTGATTCTTACTTGATCCCCCACCTTGTATTTGGCTTTTCTTATTGTTGGCTGATATCTAGGATAATAAACAGTACTGATCAATTTTTGTTCATCAGATGAAGTTACTTCAGAGGGTTTCATGTTGATTGTGGAATGGACAGAGTTGTTATATTTATGTAGAAGTTCTGGAAGAATATTAATCCATTTATAATTACCTTGAAGTGTAAATTGTTTATACATAAGATTTTTTAAGGTTCTGTTGAATCTCTCTACAATTGAGGCCTTGAGATCACTGTAACTAGAATAATGTTTGATTGCCTGGCTTTTAATAAATTGTTGAAACACTGAATTATAAAATTCTTTGCCATTATCTGTTTGCAAATAGCGCGGGGATCTTCCACTCTGATTGATAATTGTCCTGAGGGCTTCTGTAACACATTTTCCAGTCTTGGATTTGAGTGGCACAGCCCAGGCAAATTTTGAAAATGTATCTATTACAGTGAGTAGATACTTGTAGCCCTTGTTGATTTTGTCTAAGTTTTTCAACTGCCCACTTGCCATTTCAATCAAGTCGCTTTGCCATAAATCATCTATGCCCTTTGTAACTACTGGGAGTCTCTTAAAATTATGTCGGGCTTGTCTGTGTAATTCATCAACAACTAGACATAATATGTAAACAAGAATATTGCAACTATGGGGTGTTCAGCAGCTGAGACTGCAGGATTTTCTAAATATAATTTGTCCCCTATTTGTATTTTAAATTCCAGAGAGCCATCATCTTCAGTATAGGCTGTTTCCAATGTATTGGGATCTGTAAAATCCTCCAATTCTACACTGGTGATTTTCACTTTGTTATCAGCATTTGTTATTGATAAGGTAGGGTAGTGGTGTGCCTGTGGCTGAAGCCAATATTTGATCTTGATAGGTCTCAATGTGCCCCCAACAAAAAACTGGTAATAAAATTGTGCAGGGGACAGCATATATATTTTGCCACCTGGTGTAAATGGTGAATCATATTCTTTGTTGGGGATGCTGTACAATTCAAGAATTACTGAATGTTTTGGATTCTCGATTATGCCTGTTATTTCCTTTTCTGCTGTGAGCAATCTGCTTGTTACAGATTCAAGATGCTCATTGATGGTCCTAACAATCTCATCGTGCCCCGGCTTGATTCTTATGTCCACAGCAAGTTTCTTGTATTGTTGCACAATTTCTTGTAGCTGGGTGGCAAAAACAGACAGAGCATTTGCTTGATTGGATTCCATGGTCCCTAGCTGTTGCTTGATATTAGCTACAATTTGTTGCAAATTTTCAACAACTGCCAATTTTGAATTTTGAGCTGTAAGATCATGGACCTGCCTTCTGATATCCTCAAACAGGGCATGCAGTTCATTAATATGTTGATTGGTTGGTAGAGTGGCCACTGTCTGTGTGAGATGTTTGATCTCTGCCTGGATATTCTTGATATCTTCTGATTTCAATATCCTATTCACTGCTCTCTTAATATTTTTAAGTTCCTGTGATGTGGGCAAATTTGATACTGTATTTTGCAAAGATTCAAGTGCCAATTTTACAGTGTTTAATTCAGAAGCATCAGCCACACTTTGCATAGCATTTTGGAGCAGGGCTATATCTGCCTGAGAGGGTGTGGATTGTTGTAAAATTTCAAGTTTTGTTTGGATATCATCTATCAAGTGATGAAAATGAGATAGTTCAGATTCAGTGTTGAGGTTTTCAAGCTTTGTGATTTGGTGCTGAACACTAACAAGGGTATCTACAATCCCAGGCAATCTGGATTCTAGTACATTTGCCAAATCACTTTGCACTGCTGCTATTGTACCTTCAAGATGGGTTATGGAACTTTGAATTTTTCCAAAATCTTCATATGTTTCAAGTTGCAGCTTAATATTTGCAACACTCCGAGTTATTGCATTCAAAGCATCAGAAGATGGCAAATTGTTCATAAAATTTTCAAGTGTCTCAATTTTTTCTTTAACCTCGGCTATGGCATTGTTCAGAGGGTCCAGATTAGGTATTTGGAGTGACTGAATCTGTTCTTTTAGAGTGGAAATCACTAGATCAAAATCTTCTTGTGATTTTATGCTTTTGACAATTGTTTGGAGCTGTGCCTGGACATTATTTATCTGCTCTTCTAATTGCTGTTTCAATTGCTCAGAGTTGTTAGCCTGGGTCTTAAATCTGGCTTGAAGAGCTGCTACAGCTTCTTCTAAACTTTGAAAATTATCCAATGTGGCCAGGTCAGTATATTTCTGAAGCAATAATTTGAGTTCAGAATCAATTTTAAGGAGAGGGTCCATGCATTGTGATTGTAAATTTGTAATTTCTAATTGAAGACTGGCATTGAGTGTAGTTTGTAAAGCTTGTAAATCACTTCTTAATTTCTTGACTCTGACATCAAGCATCAAAATCTCATCACTGTGATCTTCATGTCTTGTATGGCCAAAAATATCATTAGGCATTTTGTTTAGTAGTTATTTATTATAGAGTATCTGATTCTTAATTCTATAAAAAAGGGTATAAGCTTGTCATAGGATCCAGGGACCTCAATATATAAGCAGTCACCAGCAGAAACAGTATAAACAGTGCCAGAAATCATGTTTGAGTGCTTAATTCTGTAAATATTTCTCCCTACTGAAATCTTGACATCACCCTCAGGAGTTGTAATAAATTGCAATTGCCCACCTACAGGTAATTGGTAATGATTTAAATTATTGTTAAATATGTACAATATTTTGCCTGTTTCATCATCAACATCTGTAAATATGCTGTTCAGATGAATAATTAACAAGCCACTCAGTTTAGATATTATATCAGAAGAGGGTTGTGGTGTTGGCAGCTCCATAATAGCCTGTTTTTTGAACCCAAATAAGTTCATAGGCATGTTTATTTATTTCAAATCATGCTCTGTGCTTGGGCATTGATTTCCATTTTTCAAATCACAATGACCCCATGGTAAAGTATGTATGCCACATGATAAAATGCATCTCTTATCATCATGTGGGTCCAGGGCCACTTTTCTTACAACATTTGAAGTCAATAAGTGATCTTCACTCTGGATTCTGGATTCTGATGTTTTGATTGAACTCTGGGATTTGAGGCAATTTTTATAATCTTCAAATTGGAGCTCTTTTTCCACAGTTACTCTGCCAATGCCCTTGGCCTTTTTGGCAGCAACACCACTACATGTTATAAAACTGTACATCTTGGCACTTAACCCAGCAAATTCCACAATAACATCACCAAGTGTCTCATCTTTTAACTTGCCGGGCACTTTTTTGTTGTGGGGCTGAATATTCAAATAACCTGGCAATTCACTGGTGTCAAAATATTTAAACAATTCAGGCTGTGCCATATCTTGATAAACATCTTCTGTTTTAATATCAAGAATAAAACTATCCGTGTCCATGTACATCAATTTTATATTATCACCATAAAAAGGTTTCAACACATCATAATACAATATTAACATATGTAATTTGGACAATTCCAATATTGCAGCCCCTACATGAATAGGCTTATCAAACTTAATCTTTGTTTTTTTCATGTTGAAATGTGCCATATTTTCATCATAAATTCTTCTATAATTGAAATTAGGCTTTGCAACCAATTTTTTGCTCAGGCTGGGGTCAGTAATTATTTTAACATCGGTATGTTTTCTGACATTTTCAATTGTTTTGCCATATACAGAATTCACCATCAATTTAAACAAGGTCTTATCAAATTGGCTCTTTGCAGATGTTCGAAGCTCCGTGTTTGTATCAATGTATGGTTTCAACCATTCTGAGTGCCTGAACCTCAAAACTTTGCCAAGTTTGGTCACTTGAACACCATGTTTCATCAGGAACTGGAGGTTTTTGTAATATATGACATAACCCTGTTTTGCCTCCAGTGTCATCATGAGCTTCTTCTGTTTAGAGCCAGGTGAGCACTGAACCTCAGGAATTGGGGGCAGATCAGAAAATTTGTTGTGTAAATCATCAGGAATTGTCAGATCAACCTCTAAGAAGAGGCCATAGTCACTGTCATCAAAGTTCTGAAGATCCTCAATATTGAAATCTTCGACCCATTCAAGCCCTGCATATGGCAATTTATCCATCATAGCAGAACCATAGAGGCTGTTGGCATCTACATACACTATATAATTTGATGGCCGTGCTGGATCATAACCACGAATATATTTGTTATTTGCTCTGGCATATCTCTGGGAACATTGCACCATCCCCCCTCTTATATCTTCCTCCATAAACAGATACATATCTTGATCTTGGATCAAATCCAATGGCTTTTTGGTGTTTAAAAACATTGCATCCCATGCTAGGCCCGGGGCACTGAAAAAATACACTGGGTCCAGTCCATAATTTTGCATAGAAGATTTTCTGAATGCCTGCATTATATCAGCTAAGAGGGTCACATCAAGTTTCAAATATGCCATGTGATAATCACCAAATGTCCGGCATTTTAAATTGTTCCACATCAATTGGGCATGGTGATAATCATCATCAGTGATTCCAGATCCTCTGATTTTGCTGTAAAACTCTTCTTGTGGTGGCAAAGAACACTCATCAAATTTAGAAAAATCTGTAACATAATCATATGGATATACACCCTTCCGCCTAATTAATTTCAGGTCCTGATTTGGAAACAATGCACGTGTGATTTTGAATTGATCATCAGATAATTGAGTGGCCAGTGTAGCCAGGCTAGCAGATAAAATTCTGTATGAATCAAGAAATCTTATGTGAATAGGAACACCATTAACTTTAATTATTTTGCTAATAGCAATATATTTCTCATCATTTTCAGCTAAAATATTTAAATTCTGCTTATCAAACCCCTCATATCTGATCAGATGATGAAAATCATAATTGGATGCTCCATGGCAAAAAATGGGGACAAATTTTGGTCTCTTGATCTTAATATTACAGCTATTACACAGGGCCATTTTGAATTTACCATCTGTATGAGAATGGTGTTTCACCTTGATATTTGTATCTGAAAATTCAGAATCACATACCGGGCATTTTTCTGCATTGTTGAAATCTTCAATCTGTTTCTCTGTTAAAGGCAACATGGGTTTTGATTTTAATAAAATATTAGATGCTATGTCACGGCACTCATTTTCTATTCTATGTCCAAATATTTTGATGGCATCTGGCCCCATGTATGAATATTCTTTACTAACAACACCATCCTGTACAACAACATAACAAAAGCTGGAAGGTTCATGTAGCTGGTATGGTGTAATTGAAGATTCTTCAGGATCTGGATTGCAGAATGCAAGAGGTTTGAGGTTCGATTCAAAATCACAGACAATATATGCTGGGTGTTCCAACAAGGCTTCAAACTTTTTGAATTTGCAATTTTCACTTGGATTGGGCATCACCATATGAACAGGTTTATGGTTCCCACAGTATTTCAGATGCTCAATTAACCTGTTTTTTGCAATTTCTGCATTTTTTTCACGAACCCTATTTGCCATTTTTTGACCATCAAATACACTTAAACATCTTCTGCACAACTTGAATATTCTATTAGATTTGTCTAGTTGTGTTCTCACTAAAGCTTCAAGATTATGTATCAGAGTGTAATGATATTTGCCATCCTCTTCAATTAAGAGCAGATCAATCGGAACAGCAGATTCATCATCAAATGTACTGATTCTGAGAGGTGTTATCAAACAATTGCCACGACCAGTGGAACAAATAAATACATTAATAGATAATTGTTTGCCATTCATATCCCGGGCCTTTTTTTCAAATTTATCAATATTCTGAACAGACATTGGATATTCTAAACCCTCCATTGCATCATCAAAATCATGTTCATGTTGTTTGTAATAACTTATTCTCTGAGGATTCCTTGAAACTGGAAACAAAGCAGCTAATATACACCACAAAAAGCATTTCTGGTCGGTATTTTCTATATTAACCACGGCTCTTTTGTTTTTAATATTGGCAGGTAATGGCAGATATGTGGATCCTTGTAGTGGGCTGAATTCAGAAATATTAACATATAACTTGTGTGAAGAACCGCATAGGCTCCATCCAGACTCTTTTGCCGCAAATTCAGAGTGT
Organism: Lepisma saccharinum; assembly: GCF_977018435.1. Classification (NCBI taxonomy): domain Eukaryota; kingdom Metazoa; phylum Arthropoda; class Insecta; order Zygentoma; family Lepismatidae; genus Lepisma; species Lepisma saccharinum. Next base: position 18,135,513 of record NC_139242.1, on the reverse strand, counting down.
TTAATATTCAATTGATCCATCAAACTGCTTATTATTTTGTCTGAATTTGCATTTGAATATACCGGTACAGTTTCTGTTATGTGGGGCTGTGTAAATTTTGTGCCGTTTGGCTTCTTATATTGTGCAAACAATTTGAGGGAGAGCTTATAAGAGCCATTTTGTGCATTTAGAATTGCCTGCACATCAGGATTTACACTGTTCAAAAAATTCTTAATACTGCATCTTGGCTCTGATACAAACCGATAATCTCTTAATTGGCTATTAAAACTGCTATGGATGGGTGGTTCATAGCGTGGCTGCTTTGCAGGTCCAGCATTAACAGGTGCTTCATGCTTCCTTTTCAGACCAGATGTGGATGGTTGTGGGGGCAATGTTGATGACTGTACATAAGAATTACACCTATGCCATTTGTAATATGCCTTGCTTAATATTTTATGGCATCTTGGACACATTTTTGTGGCCTTTCTCCATTTCTTAGAGTTACAAATACGGCAATGCCTAGCCCAATGAGAACTAGATATATTTTTATTACACCGATTGCAATATTTTTGTTTTGACATTTTTTCTTGTTGTTTATTATATAAGATTTTCTGGGCTTCAATTCAAAACTTTATACTTAATAAAAATATCAGTTGGGTTCAGCAGTTAGTGGCTGAGCTGGTGCTTTTATACCTAAACAACAGCAGTAACTAGGTTTTGGTGATAGTTTTGCTGATGTACAACACACTTCACCAGGTTTAAAACCTCATCTCTATATCAACTAAATACAATTCAAAATTGGATTTTGAACTGTGCAATAAATATTCTGTAAGTCTCACTTGTGTTTATATTAACAGAACAAGACAAAACCAGAATTGTATTCAGGATTGCATGTTTTCATACAAAAGAGACTTATTTTTGACAAGTTTATAAACAACATTCACACAGATATAGCTTTTACACACATGGCCGAATCTGTCTGAGGAGAGGAGAAAGAAGGGTTTCAGATCTGGGAGCTATCAACTAGCAGTAATTATTCTCAAAATCTCACTTGTGGAGATATTATTTTGCCACATGTATTTCAATCTATCAGGACTCGAACCCAGAACCCCTTGTTTACAAGGCAACAATATTATCATTTTGCCATCAGGGGAGGCTTCACATTTTATGAGGACTTAAACCCGAACCTCCACACCTGAAAAATTGGGGTATAGGCCCCTCTTGGCTTTGTTTCAAGTGTAAGCAAATCGGATTGTGGGCCCTCGCCTTTCCTACACTAGAAATTCTGAATTTCTTAAAAATCAGAGCATATCACACCTGAAAAATTGGGGTATAGGCCCCTCTTGGCTTTGTTTCAAGTGTAAGCAAATCTGATTGTTCAATCAAATAGCCTCGCCTTTCCTACACTTGTAAGTTGTGCTTGCTATAGCATCAATACAACTACTGGAATAGTATGCTCAGAAATATAGAAAGGAGTGGGAAAGAGGCCGTTTTTATTTCTTCGTTTGGTGAGTACTTTTTCCCTTTCCTTTCCTTCTTTTAATTTGGAAATGTTAGTTTATATAGAAATGCATTGTATGAGCATTTGAAAGTTGTAAAAAACTAGCACAAAAGTGTGTGTGTGTGTGAATAGCGGGGTGTTGGATGTGGAAATAGTTTAATACGTCCTTCCATATAACGCAAAAAAATGCAGTAGTATATGGAAGATTTGTGAAATATACACCGCCCCTCCCCCTCCCCCCGGGCAGCAACAGAAAAATAACGACGCTCAACAGTCATGTCATCTTCCCTCTCCTCATCTGCTAGAAAAAAATATGTGAAATATTTTTACAAATTTACTGAGCCACATGAGTAGATGGTATCCGAGATTAGAGCTAACAATAGACCTTTTAATTGACATTAATGGCTTTTTTTTATCCCTTATCGAGGGGTGACGCTATTGTTAATTAATCAAGCGCCACGTGTCGGGGGTGGAGGAGGAGATGAGTCATCGATGACTCATTTACACGTGTGAGTTTGGAATTAATGGTTTTCCATTAGTGCACAAAATATACTATTATGTATTCCGTTTTTTTACCCTAACCTAACCCTATTGTTGTACTTTATATACGCGTTACTGCCGCATATGAGTTATGGGTGCCTCATGCACACGTCGGATTTAATGGTTTTCCATTAATGTACAAAATACACTATTATGGAGTCCGTTTATTTACCCTAATCTAACACTATTATTGTACTTTATATATACGTTACAGTCGGATATGAGTCATGGACGATTCAGGCTGGCGTGGGAGCTTGGAATTAATGGTTTTCCATTAATGTACAAAATACACTATTATCGAGTCCGTTTTTTGGCCTTTTGCATCTCCCATTTATGCTTTTTTATATGTGTTTCAGCCGGATATGAGTCACGGATGATTTATACATACGTGAAGCTTAATTTTAAGGTATTCCATTAGTGCATAATAGATACTATTATGGTACCCGGTTCCGCCCTATTCTAACCCAAGGAACTCAGTTCCGGCCTATTCTAACGCAGTTTATTCTTTTCTTATACGCGTTACGCCCGGATATGAGTCAAGGCTGATTCTGGCACTCGGGGGAACTTGAAGTTAATTTCTTTTTTGGCTATTCTAAGCCAATTGATGGCGTTACTCGAGGTTTGCAGGCGTCGATGACGTCATGAGTGGCCATTTTGACATCGGTGCTGGATTATTAGGTATAATTAAGGATTTATCCGGATTCAACCGGCCTCGATGCGATCTGGGGTAGAAGATATTATAACACAATGTATGGCGTTAGCCTATGTTCGCTTTAAAGGCGAAGAAATTGAATGATGTAGCCTATATGAAAACGAAGTATACGGGCAGAATGCATGTTATTAATAATAATTGCTCTTAAAAAAAGGGAAGAATACCTTGACCGCAAGAACCTGCTACAAGGTGGCGGACGAAATTCGCACCAGAAAAGAAGAACATTTCACCGCCTCCCCGAACGGCGAGCTATCATTGCCCGCCGAAACGAGAGAAAGGGTCTCTATTGTTAGCGGTCCCCCTACGGGAACTGTACGGGATAAGATCGCGTATCGCCAATATTTTAACACGTTTGTATTGATTTTTTTTTTTGAGGTTCTAATTTTATTTTGCGGAAGTAATTTACGCGGCTTTTTTCTTCCGCCTTTTGTAACATTGCAAAGACTGTTTGACCTAAAGCGTAAGGAATTTGGCTGAACTAGTAACAATCAGACCCCGTATCTACAGGATAATGTGGATGCGATCCACTATTTGCCCTTATTTCTAGGTTGCGAACCACGGACCCTTATAAACAGCAGGATTCGCGTAAAATTGACCAGATTTTGACTCTTAGGGCCAATATTTCACATTTTTCGTGTATTTTTACTCAGAAAACGCTATTTGAACGATTCAAGCAAGAGTTTGCATGGCAGTTTAGACACACAAACTGTGTGTCTTCAACTTTAGCTGAAGTTTAGGTTTATTTTTTACTCTAATATCACAATTTCATCTATTCAGGCTACATTTTTTTTATTAAATTTTGGACTCACAAAGATATTTTTTTCAACTTTTAACTTGTTATTTTAAAAGTTTATTTCCATTTTTTACTCAAATAACACAATTTAAGCTATTCTGGCAGGAGTGTTTATTACATTTTGCACTTACAAAGAGATTTTTTCAACTTTTAACATATTTTTTACAAGTTTAGGCTTATTTTTTACTCTAATATCACAATCTCATCTATTCAGGCTACATTTTTTTATTGCAGTTTAGACTTGTAAAGATAATTTTTTCAACTTCTTTTATTAATTCTTCTATTTATTGCCTTTTGTATCTTATATTTATTAATTTTTAACTTTGAGTTTCGTTCTTTATTTAAAAAGAATTCTCTAATCACTAAGGAAGAAGTACTTTTAAGTAAAACTTTACCCACAAACTTTATTATTACTATTATTATTATTATTTTCTTTTATGTAGTTGATGAATGTTGTTGTTCTTAGAGTTTATTGACTTACACTAAGCTATTTTTGGTTTGCTTCGTAGGAAAATTTGTTTATTTTAGAGTTTCCTAGGTATTTTCTTACTGTTAGGGTAGGTAAAGTTTCCTAAATATATGAGTAGGGTTCCATATATTCTTGTTCTTGCATGTTTTTCATATAATGTGATCACCACAACTCTCCAAGTGCCTTTACTGCATGTTTCCATTTTATTGAGGCTTAGTGATTCCTAGAGCCACTTTATGCATGAGAGAAAGCTTGAAAATTTCGATCTCAAATAACCGTCAATCTTATGTCAGAGTATTTTCGAGTATATTTTAGACTTATTATGTGCCACTAGAATATCATGGCTTCCTTAATTTTTAAGTATGTTGCGCAGTTATTGTATTTTTTTGCTTTTGCTTACTAGATGAACTGTACGAAATGTTTAATATTTGTACTTTTTTGCACTTATAAGAGGCCAAAATTTTACTGTAACTAAAATTATTATGTGTCTAAGGACTGAAACCCCTTTACCAAGAGTACTATAACTGGATGTTTATTAATATTGTTTATTTTTCCCTTAAATGTAACAATATAATGACTAGGGAACGGAAGTTTAGGTAAATAAATGTTTTTTTTCTGCGATAAGACAGAGACCCTCGTTTTTGCCAAAATTCTGATCATAGCCTTATATGTCAACTCTGCAAATTTTATTTTACATAAAAACACATATTTTCCAGTTTTCCGTATGTAAATACATATTTTGCGAATTTTTATTTTACATACATAAAATCGCTCATTGACTTCAGCTACCTCGAAATCCTCCAAGGAAAAATGTTTATTCTCCGCTGCACCTCTTTCATATCGAGAGTGCTAGGTTTGTTTTGTCTTTGAACAAGCTCGCTGGCAGACTTTTGGCGCCTCGTCTACGATCCTACTGGGGGAAAATATTACCCAGATGAGGCAAACGCACAACGTAATGCAGAGCTTCGAGAGTGTTTCTGCTTTTGTCATGTTCTGATTCGGTGCTTGTGCAGCAGTAGGTGTTTTCTCGTACGATATGCCAAAAGTTAAGGCAAGTGTTTCATCTCGTTTGCAACAGTTCTGTAAAGAATATAAGGATGTGTTTTCAACTGATGGCAAAGTGTTATTTTGCCAACCGTGTGGTAAATCTATCGCAGCTGACCAACGTTCGCAAATTACGCAGCATTTAGGTAGCAACAAGCATGTTGTTGCTTCTTCACGTTTGAGCGGCAGACAGGCACTTATCGGGCAACAAACTCCATCTACTTCTGGGGAACCGTCGAAATTGTCCGCGTTTTCAATGGACTTGTGCAGAGCTTTTGTGTCCGCAGATATTCCACTGTTCAAATTAAAGAACCCTGATTTACGAAACTTTCTCTCGAAATATACGAACTTCGAACCGCCTGACGAATCAACGTTGCGAAAAACGTATCTGCACAGGTGTTACGAGCAAACCTTACAACATATTCGCTCACAATGTGCGAATCAAAATATTTGGTATGTATTGACGAAACTACAGACTCCACCGGTAGAAAAGTGGGAAATGTGATTGTGGGAGTGCTACATAATGACGTAAATGTCTCAACGATAAATTATTTGCTAGTGTGTAGAGAGCTAGCTGGGGCTACACATGTAACGATAGCAAAGTTTTTTAACGAAGCAATGCAGCTATTGTGGCCGGAAGGCATAAAATTTGACAATGTTCTTCTCCTAGTGACAAATGCTGCAGCTTACATGAAAAAAGCTGCAGTAGGCCTTGCCGTTAGCTACCCCAAAATGGTGCACGTTACATGTGTGGCTCATGCGTTGCATAGAATATGTGAAAAGATAAGAGCTCTTTATCCCAACGTCGATAAACTGGTTTCAAATGGGAAGAAAGTTTTTATCAAGTCGCCTAGAAGAATAGACATTTTTAAACAAAAATGTCCTGAGGTTCCCCTTCCCCCTACACCTGTAGTTACGCGGTGGGGCACTTGGTTGGATGCAGCTGTATATTATGCCCAGAACTTTGAAAATTTTGTATCTGTTGTAAACGATCTCGACAAAGAAGACGCATCGTCTATAGAAATTCTGCAAGAACTGTTGAAGGATCCCTCCTTAAAAGTCGAATTGACATACATCTCAACAAACCTATCCTTTCTCTCTAATTCCATACGAAAGCTTGAATCGTCCGCGAACACTTTGGCAGCTTCCGTGGGTGAAGTCCGTATAGTAGAAACGAAACTGGAAGAACTCACTGGATCTAACTCACAAGTGCTAATGTCTAAATGTACGGAAATTTTTGGGAAAAACCAAGGTTTTCAAACTTTGTGCCAAATTGCACGTGTTTTGGAAGGTGAAGTAGAGGAAGAAGAAGCTTTGGAAAACTTCAGCGTTAGTGACATTTCGTGCTTCAAATATGCAAGAATTGTTTCTTGTGACGTGGAGCGATCTTTCTCACAATATAAGATGCTGTTTAGAGATAATCGCCACAGATTTACAATGGAGAATTTGGAGAAAACTATGGTGATTCACTGCAACTCTTCCAAAAAATAGCTCGCTAAGAGGTAAGCATTTAGAAACTGATTTTAGGTGTTTAAAATGCATGTAATATTTTGTTTTTGTTACCAAATGTTTTTCATTTTTGTCACATATTTTCCTGTTCTTATCACATATTTTCAACATTTATGACACATAAAAAATAAATATTTCTGAGTTTTTTAGCACATAAAGTTCCGTTCCCTAATAATGACAAACCACAGGACAAGTCGATGTTAGCAGATGACTACGTGGCTTTTAAGTCCACCTGCCAAACTTTTTTTATCCTAGAAGAAATATTTACCGTTATAGTCCTTTATTCAGGATAAATTTCAAGTATTACTGACTTTTTGTAGTGATAGACTTAATATCAGGGGTTATTTTTGCTACAATCAGGACTAAATTCCACTGAATGAAGCTTAAAGCTTAGGCTCTAAAGTATGTTGAATGGTTAATCACAGGCCAATATGAACTTTACAAAGGCTTGTAGGAGACATAGGAACTCACGCCAGGGTCTTATTAGCGTGCAAGAATCACTTTGAGGGAGTACTAAGAGGAAACGAAGTTGATTTTTTGAGTGCTTTACCAGTTACACAGCCAATATTTGCTATTTCAGGTAACTACATGTACCAGAACATCTTACAGCCCAACACTAGCTAGACTTCAATTTATGCTATATTAGGTGCTAAATGTAGCAAGAACACTGATTATACATACTTTTGAGAATCCAACTATATCAGGATTTTTCTATGTAAGTATGTTTTTATTGATTACTAACTTTAACAGACCAATCAGAAAGACGACAAAATTCACTAAACATAGTACTATAGTGTAGGTGATTGCATGAAAAGTAGAAATTAAAACAAGCAAAAAATGTTGCTTTTTGCTTTTGTGACTAATCGCGACGCTGAGGATGAATGGAAGGACAAACATTTTAAAGACTGGATATATTTTACCACTACAGATGCCTAGGTAGAAACACTAGAGTACTGTTAGCTTTCAAAATTGAGGTTATACTGTACTGTTTATTAAATATTTTGTGTTTGGCACGCTTAACAAGTTACTCTTATATCCATTTCAGGACAAATATTGCTAAAACTCTCAAATTTACTGTGTACAAGTTGATATTTCGGCTATCAGAGGAATTAACAACCCTATTTTACAAACAAAAGGTATTGTTTGCACTTTATTTACTTCAATCAGAGACTAATATTTTACAGTAATTGAATCATTCAGCCCTAATCAATACTTTACTGCATCAGAAAGTTTGTTATTAATCTAATAAGTATGCTATTTTGTGCTATTCTAAGGCAAACGTTGTTTAATTTACTGGTTATAATGCAAAGTTTTGCACAATTTTCGATATATTCACTACCTTCAAACCAAACAATTGCACTTATTTAGTGCATTTCATTTATATTTCTTGTAATTAACTTATGTTTCATATATTTAACAAACTAAACTAATTACTTTGTCATGTTAAAAACTTTATTTTTTACTATTTCCTATTCTATCAGGATCTATATTGCTGTTTTTTTTATCAATTTATGTAAGAGCACACTCTGGAAAATACACATATATTCTCTTTTATACACACACACGCACACACACACACACATACACATACACACACACAAACACACACACACACAGACTTGAACATACATCTGACGTTTTTCAGGCAATGTAGTATTTATGAGTATTAGTAATCCCAAAGTGCTGTTTTTTTTTGGTGTCCAAGTTCAGATGAGAACTGAGCTGAGAGTCTGCTATGTGACTTTTTCATGGGTTTGCATGTGAAGGGTACGCATATTGAGCATTATTGAGTGTGTATACTTCCAAGTTTTGCTGTTATTTTCCTATAATTCTGCGAGACAGTAGAGAGTTCTCCCTTTTCAAGTAGTTTTCTTTCATTGATTGGATACTTTTTGGGAACTTAGCAGTTTTTTTATGTTATGAAGCAGATTGTTGTAGAATATTTTTCATGGTCTTTTGAGATATTGAGTGTCTGCTGTAATGGTAGTAAGTATCTTTCCTTCTTGTGTTGTTGTTCTTGTGTAGGTTTGCTATTTTCGGTCAAGTTGCAGTACTTAGAATAATCGCTATTATCTTATTGATCTATGAAGCTCCCCTGAATAATCTGTTGCATGATGCCCTATACTCCAGGCTGTACTTTGTTCTGAGTGCTTTCTTTTGAAGCCTTAGTATTCTGGTAGTACAGCATTTTTAACGTAGAGGTAAATTAATTCGTGAAAATATGTATTTCTTAGTTGTTTTAGCAGGTATAAGTAGTTACTGCTGATGTTGTTAATTTCCTATTCGTATGTGCTATGTATGATGTAGCTTATTTGGGTAATTATAATTCTGTACTGTAATTAGTCTTGGCTGGCCCTTTTATTCCTATGTTGTTGAGTTTCTCCATGAGCATGCCTTGTTTCACTCTATTCTATTCCTTGTTGCTGCTTGATTTCGGAGTTAGCTTCTTTGACTACCTATTATTTTTGCTATGGCTGTGGCTATTGATGTTCCTTTCTGAATTCCATGTTGGTTTCTGTTTTTCCTTGTTGCTGCTTGATATCTCAGTTAGCTTGTTTGACTACCTATTATTTTTGCTATGGCTGTGGCTATTGATGTCCCTTTCTGAATTCCATGTTGGTTTCTGTTTATCCTTATTGCTGCTTGTTATCTGATTTAGGTTGTTTGACATCAGTGCTATCATTTTTATAACTTTATTGTTGATTGCTTTTTGTTTATTTCCTTATTACAAAATTATTTTTAAAAATTGATATTTATCAACAAGCTTGTATATTTCTTGTTCAGTATTTGTCAAAGTTTAACTTATTTTGACTGCTATCTTTAGCAAGTAGCACTATTTTGAATTTTAATATATAAATTCATGAAAATTTACTGTAATTTTATATCAACTAACATATTTATTTTAACAACAATAACAAAATTGTACAAAAGTTCAAATAGTAGAAGAATTGTACTTTTAAAACTTTAACTTTGAAAGAATTGTACTCTTAAAATATTAACTTTGAAAAAATTGTACTTTTAAAACTTTAACTTTGGAAGAATTGTACTCTTAAAATATTAACTTTGAAAAAATTGTACTTTTAAAACATTCACTTTGAAAAAATTCTACTCTAAAATTATTAACTTTGAAAAAATTGTACTCTTAAATTATTAACTTAAAAATAATTTTGTTACTATAGTAAATAATATTACAAGACACAAAACAAATAGATTCAGTAAACAAATAAAAACAAATAAGGAAATAAACAAAAAGCAATCAACAATAAAGTTAAAAAAAGGATAGCAGAAAGGGACATCAATAGCCACAGCCATAGCAAAAATAATAGGTAGTCAAACAACCTAACTCAGATAACAAGCGGCAACAAGGAAAAACAGAAACCAACATGGAATTCAGAAAGGAACATCAATAGCCACAGCCATAGCAAAAATAATAGGTAGTCAAAGAAGCTAACTCCGATATCAAGCATCAACATACCTCAGACATCAAGCAGCAACAAGGAATAGAATAGAGTGAAACAGGGCATGCTTGTGGAGAAACTCAACAACATAGGAATAAAAGGGCCAACCAAGACTAATTACAGTACAGAATTATAATTACCCAAATAAGCTACATCATACATAGCACATACGAATAGGAAATTAACAACATCAGCAGTAACTACTTATACCTGCTAAAACAACTAAGAAATACATATTTTCACGAACTAATTTACCTCTACGTTAATGATACTGTACTACCAGAATACTAAGGCTTCAAAAGAAAGCACTCAGAACAAAGTACAGCCTGGAGTATAGGGCATCATGCAAAAGATTATTCAGGGGAGCTTCATAGATCAATAAGATAATAGCGATTATTCTAAGTACTGCATACCTCAGACATCTAGCAGCAACAAGGCATAGAATAGCGTAAAACAGGGCACGCTTATGGAGAAACTCAACAAAATAGGAATAAAAGGGCCAGCCAAGGCTAATTACAGTACAGAATTATAATTACCCAAATAAGCTACATCATACATAGCACATGCGAATAGGAAATTAACAACATCAGCAGTAACTACTTATACCTGCTAAAACAACTAAGAAATACATATTTTCACGAACTAATTTACCTCTACGTTAATAATACTGTACTACCAGAATACTAAGGCTTCAAAAGAAAGCACTCAGAACAAAGTACAGCCTGGAGTATAGGGCATCATGCAAAAGATTATTCAGGGGAGCTTCATAGATAAATAAGACAATAGCGATTATTCTAAGTACTGCAACTTGACCGAAAATAGCAAACCTACACAAGAACAACAACACAAGAAGGAAAGATACTTACTACCATTACAGCAGACACTCAATATCTCAAAAGACCATGAAAAATATTCTACAACAATCTGCTTCATAACATAAAAAAACTGCTAAGTTCCCAAAAAGTATCCAATCAATGAAAGAAAACTACTTGAAAAGGGAGAACTCTCTACTGTCTCGCAGAATTATAGGAAAATAACAGCAAAACTTGGAAGTATACACACTCAATAATGCTCAATATGCGTACCCTTCACATGCAAACCCATGAAAAAGTCACATAGCAGACTCTCAGCTCAGTTCTCATCTGAACTTGGACACCAAAAAAAACAGCACTTTGGGATTACTAATACTCATAAATACTACATTGCCTGAAAAACGTCAGATGTATGTTCGTATAAGTCTGTGTGTGTGTGTGTGTGTGTGTTTGTGTGTGTGTGTGTGTGTGTGTGTGGTGTAGTGTATACATAAGCACACTCACATACATATACACTGACGTACGCAGGAGGGAGCAGATGGGACTAAAGCCCATCCCGAATTTTTGAGGGAATTAAAAATTTCAAATGAAAGCAAAAAATAACTCGGGAAAAGCCAAAGTGGTGAATGCAACCTCCTTTAAAATATCTCCCGATTACCATTTTGTTTTTGAACAACTTTGAAAATGAAAAACGTTCCTGCGCTACTGTCTGTAACAATCCAACTACGTGGTACTTCTGGCCATATTAAGAAAATCCCTCCAAAACGCGCGACTCATTTTCAACCACGTAAATGAACACCGGAAAAACAACAGAAGCTAGCATTGCGTACACGCGATTTCGCCAGACTGGTGCTAAACTTCCAAATGTTTGGAATGCCTGAATTTGGGCAGCGTTGCCAACCCCTCAGCTACAAAAAGTGCTGTTCGAACTGTGGTATTATGCTAGAACGCCACCCAATTGTGCTAGGGCAGTATTATTATTAACAATATATTTTATTACTATTTTCAGATGTTATATTGTATCCCACCCTAAGATCTATTTATTTTAAGTCGCTCTTTTTTAGGATCTCTAGGAGTAAGTACGACAATGAGACAATGAGGATGAATGAAGAATTGATGAAATGGTCTATGGACTATGGGATGGAAAAAATATAATTACATGTCCATACCTTACCAAGGGTTGAACTAGGGCATGTGAGTAGATGGTATCCGACATTAGAGCTAACAAGAGACCTTTTAATTAACATTAATGGCTGTTTTTATCGAGGGGTGTCGCTATTGTTAATTAATCAAGCGCCACTTGTGGGGGGTGGAGGAGGAGATGAGTCATCGATGACTCATTTACACGTATGAGTTTGGAATTAATGGTTTTCCATTAGTGCACAAAGATACTATTATGTATTCCGTTTTTTACCCTTACCTAACCCTATTGTTGTACTTCATATACGCGTTACTGACGGATATGAGTTATGGGTGCCTCATGCACACGTGGGATTTAATGGTTTTCCATTAATGTACAAAATACACTATTATGGAGTCCGTTTTTTACCCTAATCTAACACTATTGTTGTACTTTATATATGCGTTACAGTCGGATATGAGTCATGGACGATTCAGGCTGGCGTGGCAGCTTAGAATTAATGGTTTTCCATTAATGTACAAAATACACTATTATCGAGTCCGTTTTTTGGTCTTTTGCATCTCCCATTTATGCTTTTTTATATGTGTTTCAGCCGGATATGAGTCACGAATGATTTATACATACGTGGAGCTGAATTTTAAGGGTTTTCCATTAGTGCATAATATATACTATTATGGTACCCGGTTCCGCCCTATTCTAACCCAAGGAACTCAGTTCCGGCCTATTCTAACGCAGTTTATTCTTTTCTTTTACGCGTTACGCCCGGATATGAGTCAAGGCTGATTCTGGCACTCGGGGGAACTTGAAGTTAATTTCTTTTTTGGCTATTCTAAGCCAATTGATGGCGTTACTCGAGGTTTGCAGGCGTCGATGACGTCATGAGTGGCCATTTTGACATCGGTGCTGGATTATTAGGTATAATTAAGGATTTATCCGGATTCAACCGGCCTCGATGCGATCTGGGGTAGAAGATATTATAACACAATGTATGGCGTTAGCCTATGTTCGCTTTAAAGGCGAAGAAATTGAATGATGTAGCCTATATGAAAACGAAGTATACGGGCAGAATGCATGTTATTAATAATAATTGCTCTTAAAAAAAGGGAAGAATACCTTGACCGCAAGAACCTGCTACAAGGTGGCGGACGAAATTCGCACCAGAAAAGAAGAACATTTCACCGCCTCCCCGAACGGCGAGCTATCATTGCCCGCCGAAACGAGAGAAAGGGTCTCCATTGTTAGCGGTCCCCCTACGGGAACTGTATGGGATAAGATCGCGTATCGCCAATATTTTAACACGTTTGTATTGATTTTTTTTTTGAGGTTCTAATTTTATTTTGCGGAAGTAATTTACGCGGCTTTTTTTCTTCCGCCTTTTGTAACATTGCAAAGACTGTTTGACCTAAAGCGTAAGGAATTTGGCTGAACTAGTAACAATCAGACCCCGTATCTACAGGATAATGTGGATGCGATCCACTATTTGCCCTTATTTCTAGGTTGCGAACCACGGACCCTTATAAACAGCAGGATTCGCGTAAAATTGACCAGATTTTGACTCTTAGGGCCAATATTTCACATTTTTCGTGTATTTTTACTCAGAAAACGCTATTTGAATGATTCAAGCAAGAGTTTGCATGGCAGTTTAGACACACAAACTGTGTGTCTTCAACTTTAGCTGAAGTTTAGGTTTATTTTTTACTCTAATATCACAATTTCATCTATTCAGGCTACATTTTTTTTATTAAATTTTGGACTCACAAAGATATTTTTTTCAACTTTTAACTTGTTATTTTAAAAGTTTATTTCCATTTTTTACTCAAATAACACAATTTAAGCTATTCTGGCAGGAGTGTTTATTACATTTTGCACTTACAAAGAGATTTTTTCAACTTTTAACATATTTTTTACAAGTTTAGGCTTATTTTTTACTCTAATATCACAATCTCATCTATTCAGGCTACATTTTTTTATTGCAGTTTAGACTTGTAAAGATAATTTTTTCAACTTCTTTTATTAATTCTTCTATTTATTGCCTTTTGTATCTTATATTTATTAATTTTTAACTTTGAGTTTCGTTCTTTATTTAAAAAGAATTCTCTAATCACTAAGGAAGAAGTACTTTTAAGTAAAACTTTACCCACAAACTTTATTATTACTATTATTATTATTATTTTCTTTTATGTAGTTGATGAATGTTGTTGTTCTTAGAGTTTATTGACTTACACTAAGCTATTTTTGGTTTGCTTCGTAGGAAAATTTGTTTATTTTAGAGTTTCCTAGGTATTTTCTTACTGTTAGGGTAGGTAAAGTTTCCTAAATATATGAGTAGGGTTCCATATATTCTTGTTCTTGCATGTTTTTCATATAATGTGATCACCACAACTCTCCAAGTGCCTTTACTGCATGTTTCCATTTTATTGAGGCTTAGTGATTCCTAGAGCCACTTTATGCATGAGAGAAAGCTTGAAAATTTCGATCTCAAATAACCGTCAATCTTATGTCAGAGTATTTTCGAGTATATTTTAGACTTATTATGTGCCACTAGAATATCATGGCTTCCTTAATTTTTAAGTATGTTGCGCAGTTATTGTATTTTTTTGCTTTTGCTTACTAGATGAACTGTACGAAATGTTTAATATTTGTACTTTTTTGCACTTATAAGAGGCCAAAATTTTACTGTAACTAAAATTATTATGTGTCTAAGGACTGAAACCCCTTTACAAAGAGTACTATAACTGGATGTTTATTAATATTGTTTATTTTTCCTTTAAATGTAACAATATAATGACAAACCACAGGACAAGTCGATGTTAGCAGATGACTACTTGGCTTTTATGTCCACCTGCCAAACTTTTTTTTATCCTAGAAGAAATATTTACCCTTAATAGTCCTTTATTCAGGATACTTTTCGAGTATTACTGATTTTGTAGTGATAGACTTAATATCAGGGGTTATTTGAATCTGTTATATCTTGCGAGTCTTATTTTTTCTACAATCAGGACTAAATTCCACTGAATGAAGCTTAAAGCTTAGGCTCTAAAGCATGTTGAATGGTTAATCACAGGCCAATATGAACTTTACAAAGGCTTGTAGGAGACATAGGAACACACGCCAGGGTCTTATTAGCGTGCAAGAATCACTTTGAGGGAGTACTACGAGGAAACGAAGTTGATTTTTTGAGTGCTTTACCAGTTACACAGCCAATATTTGCTATTTCAGGTAACTACATGTACCAGAACATCTTACAGCCCAACACTAGCTAGACTTCAATTTATGCTATATTAGGTGCTAAATGTAGCAAGAACACTGATTATACATACTTTTGAGAATCCAACTATATCAGGATTTTTCTATGTAAGTATGTTTTTATTGATTACTAACTTTAACAGACCAATCAGGAAGACGACAAAATTCACTAAACATAGTACTATAGTGTAGGTGATTGCATGAAAAGTAGAAATTAAAACAAGCAAAAAATGTTGCTTTTTGCATTTGTGACTAATCGCGACGCTGGGGATGAATGGAAGGACAAACATTTTAAAGACTGGATATATTTTACCACTACAGATGCCTAGGTAGAAACACTAGAGTACTGTTAGCTTTCAAAATTGAGGTTATACTGTACTGTTTATTAAATATTTTGTGTTTGGCACGCTTAACAAGTTACACTTATATCCATTTCAGGACAAATATTGCTAAAACTCTCAAATTTACTGTGTACAAGTTGATATTTCGGCTATCAGAGGAATTAACAACCCTATTTTACAAACAAAAGGTATTGTTTGCACTTTATTTACTTCAATCAGAGACTAATATTTTACAGTAATTGAATCATTCAGCCCTAGTCAATACTTTACTGCATCAGAAAGTTTGTTATTAATCTAATAAGTATGCTATTTTGTGCTATTCTAAGGCAAACGTTGTTTAATTTACTGGTTATAATGCAAAGTTTTGCACAATTTTCGATATATTCACTACCTTCAAACCAAACAATTGCACTTATTTAGTGCATTTCATTTATATTTCTTGTAATTAACTTATGTTTCTTATATTTAACAAACTAAACTAATTACTTTGTCATGTTAAAAACTTTATTTTTTACTATTTCCTATTCTATCAGGATCTATATTGCTGTTTTTTTTATCAATTTATGTAAGAGCACACTCTGGAAAATACACATATATTCTCTTTTATACACACACACGCACACACACACACACATACACACACACACCCACCCACACACACACACACACACAATTCATTTATGATATATTTATACAATATAGGCCTATATGGTGCATAAATAGTTTGTTAATTTATAATAGTGTGATAGAAAAAATCTTACGTTTGAGCCCCCCAAACTGATCAACCTAGCTATGTCCCTGCATACTACTAACTTTAAAATAGGTCCATTATTTTTATGTTGTTGTTCTATTAGAAATACTATTGCATTGTCGATTCCCTACATGCTGCAATAACTGGGCTAAGTGTACTAAATAGTAGCACATTGTAAATTGCACGATAAAGCAGAAAAATATTTAATGTCAAATTAGAATTTCCAGCTTCTTGTCACAGGAAAAATTTACTTTACCAAGTAAAAGTTGCACTTAAAATAAATTCCATGTAATTATTACTCCTGATAACTAAAATAGTAATATTTATCCCAAGTAGAAGGGACGAGTTCTTTGAGGAATCTTATCGTATTCCCGCCCCGACCTTGGGAATTTCTGGCTACATTCAGGATATGCCTCATGAAATAACAAAATGAATGAGTAACTCTAAGAAACTGAACCTACAGTTTCAAGCGGGATCCGAACCACTATGTGCCTCCACCAGGTATCGAACACTAGACCCCTTTATAATACGTCGACGACGTTACCACCACGCCATCAAACCATCCACGCAGCCGATGGGACGGTAATGTAGGTGAAATTTCAATTGCTGATTGAAATGACCATTGCCTGACAGATGATGATATCGCATTAGTTATTGCTATTGTTATTGATCTGGGTAGAGTCATAATCAATTTTCTTCTTTGCCCTCTTTGTAAAAGCTTCTAGAATTTCAGGCTCTAGGCCATCTCCTCCAAACTTTAGTGATTCCAGTGAAGTGAATTATTTAGATCTATGGACCATCTTTTGGATGTCTATTATTATTATTAACAACAGCGGCCGATACAATCCACAACCCTTTTATAGTACACTCATCCCTTCTATCCTTTTATCACTAATCCATTAGTTTAAGCTACTTTACATAACACTATACTTGATCTGCCCATCTCACCCAAGACGACTGACACATTATCCGCCAAAATCGTTCATCATAATCTCTTCCCCAAAATAGTTTATGAATACAAATTATGTACTTCTAAATTATGTAACCTTCTCCACTCACCTGTCTTCTCATCCCTTTTAGGCCCAAATATTTCCCCAAGGATCTTATTTTCAAATACTCTCAATTTATGTTCCTCTTTCGATGTAAGGGACCAAGTTTCAGATCCATATAATACTACAGGCAAAATTACTGTTTTGTATATTTTAACTTTTAGTTTCTTAGATGTTAAACAGAAGACAAAATTTTATGAAGAGAAAAGTAACATGCATTTCCTGAATTAAGCCTTCTTTTTATTTCCTCTTTAATATACGTAATTTTAATTTGTTAGTAGCTATTACTCTTAAGTATTTGAATTTGGAAACTGGTTCAAACGAGTTGTTATCAATAATTAGATTTTGATTATTACCTAACACTTGGTTTCGGCCTGTAAGAATATATTTAGTTTTATCTTTGCTAACTTCCAAACCTATCTCTTTAGCTGCTTTGAAAAATATTTTATCATTATGCTTAATTGTATTTACATCATCGCCTAATAAGTCTATATTTTAACTTAAATAATTATTTCATTTAAATATCGCGTAAGAAACAAAATATATTTGGTTTTAATCAAGAGATCCCGGTTCAGTACCCGGTGGAGGAACATAGTGGTTCGGATTCCACTTTAAACTGTAGGTCCAGTTCCTTTCTGTGCACAAAGCGAACTTAAGACAAGCTCAGACAAACTGGTTTTACACTGAAATATTACTTGAAGGGCCATCGGGGTTTTCAGTATAGATAATAACATGAGACCTCTCACTGTTTGTTTCGCATTGCTGGTAAACCAAAAGTTTCTCAATTGTTGAGAAATGTTCCCTGTATTATACTACTTTAGCAATGTGACAAAAGCCTAGTGACCTGTCTTGTAATTTCAAAGGAGATTATTTTGATCATAAACTGAGATATGCTTCCTTGCTTAGAAATGATATCTTCTTAGAGATGGGTTTTCCATCATTTTAGTATCCAACGTTCTTTTTTTCGTGACATAAGGGAAAATTGTCTTAACCTCCATGGGTGTCAATGAGAAAGCCCGGCTATTTCAATCTATTTCATTCACCAAACTAAGAATTTAATAGGCCATTTTCCGCAAGATTATAATATTTACGGGAAGGAAGCAGGTCTGGCGAATGGAGTGGGTATACAAAGCATGTTTTTTAAAAACTGAGGACTCTCACACGGATGAAAGGGATATGAGCTGGCGCGTTGTCTTGCTATATCATTTTCCGAGTAAGAAGAGGCGAGCACTTACAAGAAGGCACAGAAGCTATCCTTATGTCTTACTTGTGGTATATGTCTTGTTTCTGAGTTTATGTGACCAAAATTCTCAATTTTCTTGTCTTTTGTGTAGGACATTCTGCTCTGTAGACGAACAACTACAAGTATCCAGAAGATAGAATTTGCAATTGACATTCCAAAAAGCTTCGGTGGAGGTAGAAAAAGCTTCTGGATGTTCGACGTTGGAGGACAGAGGGGGGAGAGAAGAAAGTGGATTCAGGTAGGGCAGGTGCCTTAAACTTTGAATTGTGTTTTAATATCAACTAAAGTTTTACTTAAATTTCGTACATGTAAAATGTGGATTAATGGGGTAGCAATGATGAAGATTCTTCATGTTTTAAAGTGTTTTTTCTCAACATGATAGACTCTATGACTAAATAATACTCACTTTAGGCTATGTCAGAAAATAAAACTTAAGACATAAAGTAAAACAAACCAGATAACACCATTTGAACATCAAACTAGATTATACTAGAAAGCTTTAAATATTTTAATTATGAATAGAAGAGGCATCATTTTCAAAATCGAACATATTCTTACAAACACGTTATTGCTTCTTTTCTTTTTACGATAATTGCTTCAAATGTTACATTAATGGTGTAAGCATTCCTTCCATAACACGCAAGATCGAATGCTTATTCAGAAATAGATCAACAATAACTAAGAAAAATATGTTGGAAAATGAGTGATTGTGTGTAAATATTTATATGAATAGTGACCTAGATTCTGTTATAAGCATTGAAGTTCACTCACAAATATTGTCATTAAGGACGTATACAAACTGTGCAGATGTTTTGCTTTTGAAAGGGGGAAATTCCTTCCTTTCTCTCTTATTCCAAAAATTGAAGGAACCCTCAGTACATTTATTCTTACTAATTTAAAAAAAAAAACTACTTTATGTTTCCTCTTGCTTAGTGTTCGAATTGAAGGGAGAGAGACAAGGAATTTTCCCCCTTACCTAGGTATACTTTTCATCCCAAGATACATTTATATTGCCATTCCCATCAGGGAATGAAAAGCCCTCGTCCCCTCTGAATGCGTGTTCTATTGTTATTTGGGATGACATAACAGGCATTCATTGTATAAGTCATATTTATAAATTCAAGCTTGCTGTTCACGAGTTTGCGAACAAAGATGCAAAGCCTTTCCACTTTTCATCCAAAACAGCAAAAATCAGAGAGATCTGAGAGTGCTCAAGCAGTGGCAACAATGATGAAGATTAACAAAATGTTTGACATTCGTTTTGTGGCATTTATCAGTTTGTGCCTGCAGCAATAAAGAATTACACGGCTGCTTGTACAGTTCTTTTCAAGTGGTGAACTAAGTGCAGTTGTCAGTTCAAAAGGAAGAGCAAAGTGTGAAGGAATGTTAAAGAAGGTGCAAAGTTGGTCATTTTAGTAGAACTTTGTCTTTTCAATGATGTATTAGATCTCAAACAATTTTCATTGTTTCTGCAAAGAAGTGTTCGTGTAATTACTGCACGGCAGGAACTGGCTGTGGTAATACAATCACTAGCCTCAATGAAAGGACACTAACGAGAAAGTGTAAGAGATGTAGAATTTTAGTTTTCTTAAAACAGAGCATTTATGAGTCTTCCACTAACTGAAACATCAGAATCCGATGAGAAAAAGCAACAACATATATTCGGAATGTTATCGGTAAGCTACTTCTGGGACTTACTGATAACATTAATCCCAGATTTGAAGATCGTAGAATATTCGAAGAAGCATGTGCTTTGTACCAAAAAGTGTGGCCAGAAAATGAAACAGAACTTTGTTACATTCATTTAGACATCTAAATAGTCACTTTTTTGTGTAGTAAAAGGGGAATGAAGGAAATAGTGAAGGAATTCAAAGTGCACAAATAATGCAAAAACGTGAAGAAGAGCTCAGTAGGTGGCTTGCTGATTGAACTTTCTGCAAAGCTACAGACCGTTCCCATATCAACTAGTGATTGTCTTACGTTTCAGTAAAATAAACATAACTCTGAACAACGAAATCGAACAGAGGTTGAAACAGTATATGAGCATTGTTATTTATCGATGTGAATGCCCCTCCAGTCAGAGTTGAAAATGCCGGCTTTTTCCAATGGATAATTTTTTTAAAATAAAATGCCAGCTCAAAAAGAAACGAAATTTTGGCGTATTGCCAACTGCGACTAACCTATTCCACCTGCAGTTTCAGCTGTGAATTTAGAGGTTTGTAATGCCAAATTTTGCAAAGGAAAAAAAAAAGTCGAAAAAAGCTCAACCAAGAATGCCGCGAAAAAATAACTGTTTTTTTTTCTTCCAAAAATGCCTATTTTCACGACCACTTCCAACTAAACCTACAGTGGACGTTTTTTCATGTGAAAAGAATTTCTGAAAAGTGGCTAAAGGAAGGACACCATGCTGCAACGCATCATTTATACATCGAAATGTATGAGACTACTCGAATGGTATCTCAATTGTACTGGCAAAGACATCTGCCGCACTCATACACAAAATCTGGAAATGTAAAAAAAGAAGGTTCTGATGCCCCTCTGCATTTCCTTCAATTAGAACACTGCTCTTACTGACGAAAAAGTAAATCAACTATCATCTTGACATTTCTCATTAAAAATATTACATTTTATTCATATTTTACTGGTTAACACTCTTGCTATTCGTGAACCAGTGACGGTGCCAGTGGGAGTTACGGAGGCGAACGCTTCCCTTTATCCTAAAAGTACATTTTTTTATGGTATTAGGTGCATACTTAATGTGACTGACCTCAGAATATTATCTTGTCCCCTCTTCCCTTACACAAGTTTTTTTTTCCTTGCGGCGTCACTGTTTTAAACGAAGCAAGTGGTCTCAAAAACTGACTGAAACTTTGGATTTCACATTTCCGTTTCATTATAGGTGTTTGAAGGAATCCATGCCATTTTGTTTCTGGTTGCCTCCAGCAGCTTTGATCAAACGCTACGGGAAGATCCCTCGATGAACAGACTCCAGGAAGCGATGACGCTGTTTGAAAGCGTGTGGAACAGCAGGTGAGGAGTGGCCCATATCATATACTCAGCATCGAATTTTTCAGTACTAATAAGAGCTGCCTCAGTGGCTGAGACCTTTGAGACACGATCTCGCCATCGAGTGTTGGTTTCGAGTCCCGGACTGGACATGGGCATTCCTTTATGTTGTCCCTTCATCAATCTTACCTTACCATTATCCATCTATGATCGTGATTACATTAAAAAGGCAGAAAAGATATTAATATAAAATTACCACCCAAGTGCTGGCTTGTTTCAGATTAAATTACAGATCTGTGGTGCAAATGACTTGTATATTTTGCATTTTACTCATTCGGTGTCGCTTTTCTGCCACTAACGAATATCTTGAATATCCCCCATAACATGAATTACCCAGCACATACAAATAACAAGGTTTTGGCTGATCACCACCATGAGGAAGACTGACGATTAGATGAAATTTATAACAGCACACTGACAATGAACACCAATGCCCAGCTCGAACTCAGGAATTTTAGTGACTTACTTGGCAAGTCTTTCTATCACTCAAATGTTCTGTACATATCGACAGTCAGTCACCACAGATATCGTATCTTCAACACAATTTTTTTTCTTTATTTGTTGCTGAGCGTAAACATGGAGGAGCATGTTTGATTCATTATGGTGGAAATGGAATAAGCTGTGCCATTCTGTTGATTTGAAGAACATAAATAACTTTCGCTTAATTCTTAAGCGAAGTCTTGTATCAATAAACAACGAAAGTTTAACCTAATCTAACCTCAAGAAAATTTTGATAGGCTTGCAATGAGTACATATTGAAATGCTCAAAACGTTTGTACCCTGTCGTGCCGGTAGACGAAATATTCGTCACGCATGGAAATCCTCCAAGGATGGGGCTCATTTGAAGCAAAATGTACCATGTTGGAAAAGGTTTCGTTAAAAACGTTGTAATAACACGAAACATGCAAATGAGGGCTCGTTTTATTCAGAATTTCCAAGCCTTTCGTTCTGTAAGGTAAACATGACGATGTGTACCTATTTTCGGAAGCAACGGACAAAGGAATTTCCAATTTTTTTAAAAAAATTCGCTAGCTCCCATCCGTTAGCTCCCATCGATTTGGGCAAACTGTCCCTAGTCGCTGATTGCCCAAAGTTATATAAAGGCGAATACGAATACAATAGTACAAATAGTAAATTTTACACCCAAAAAGATTCCGTGTGTTTTATTTAAAATTCGGTGTCCTGTTTATTAAACTTTTATTACCAAAACATTTGTTTGAAGAAATATTCGTCGTGCGTCCTTGAGTTATTTCTGACATCTATAGGCAGGGACGGCGACAGGGGTGGGCACGGGTGGGCAAGCGCCCACCCAAAAATATTTGTACCCACCCGATTGCCCACCCAATCAAATTCAATAAGTACACATGCTTGGGGATATGTAAATCACTCAATAAATAAGTGTATTCTGGTGTTCATAACATGTATATTTTACTTGTGAATATTATCTATGCTAGAAATGTTCACATATTATCAACCCAGTAGTAATGGCAGCATTATATTCCTACGCGTCAGCAAAAATTTGATGCGGCTGGTGTTATGTTACATCCGGTGGTAGCGGGCCACGAGTGGTTTTATTGTTGAGTCAGCAGAACGTGTCTGATCACCTTGAAGACATCGGAAGCGGTGGGGGGAGGGGGTCAATGGATTTGTCACGTTGTTTCTTGATGTATGCTAACCTAACACGTGCGTATGTTTGTGTCTTTGGAGGAAATGCGCGCGCAACCATTGCGTATGATTCAAAGACATGAAGAAATGATTTAAAGATGGTGCCGAAGGTGTTGTACCCTGAAAGTTTAGCGGCTAAGGTTATTGCTCTGTAAAACAAGAGGCGTCGAGGGTTCGATTCCTGGTAGAGTCAATATTGATTGATTGATAGATTGAGTTAGTTTTTTAAGTCCACTTTATGCACGGCAAAACTAATCAGGATTGGAGCTACAGTTGAAAAGTGGTGATTCGGACCACTATGTGCCTCCACCGAGTATCGAACCTGGGACCCCTTGATTACAAGGTGACGATGTCAATATTGAATGGTCTCGATTAGCCTGTGTGTAAATAAAGGCAACAAAATGGTTGAGTTCGAAAATCGAGTTGGGTTAGTGGTTAATGTTGTCACCTGGCAATGAAGAGGTCGCGGGTTCGATTCTCTAGGTAGTTAAATTAGGCCAATTGTTTAGCCCCGCCATTATAGGTTCCGATTAGTCCATCTGTGCATAAATAGTGTTTGAATAAAATCAATATGGCGGCTTTGGGTTAGTGGTTAATGTTGTCGCCTGGTAATGAAGAGGTCGCGGGTTCGATTTTCTAGGTAGTTAAATGAGGCCAATTGTTTTGTCCCGCCATTATAGGTCCCGATTAGTCCATCTGTGCATAAATAGTATTTCAATAAAATCAATATGGCGGCCGCGTTTTGTGTTTAGCGGCGGCGGCGGCGGCTCGGGGGCGCGGCGCGGGGCGGAGCGGCTCGGGGGCGCGGTGCGGCGCGGCGCGGGGCGGAGCGGCGCGGGGCGGAGCGGCGCGGGGCGGAGCGGGGCGGGGCGGAGCGGGGCGGGGCGGAGCGGCGCGGGGCGGAGCGGGGCGGCGCGGCGCGGCGCGGGCGCGGGGGGTGTTTTTTATTCCGCGAGATGTTTCAACCAAGTGGTTGAGGGTTCGATTCCCAATGTTGGTGAAAATTGGATATTCAATTGTATTTGTTTAAAAGTTCCGATTAGCTTTTTTGTGCACAAAGAGAAAATGAACTAATTGGAAATAGGATGTTTATGCTGTAATGAAAAGGTCCCCGGGTTCGATTCACAATGTCAAATTGGCTGATAATGATGTTGTTTTTTTTTTTTAAAAAAAGAAGTGTGTTGAGTCCCCATTAGTATTTAGGCAGGAACAGATATTAAAAATCAAAACAAAATGCTTTTTGATTACAACGCAAAGACTTTACCGCTAATGTATAAAGATAAATTAGAATCTGTTGTTTTGCCGTGTGGGGCCCAAGTACCGATTAGCTTAAATGCATAAAGAGTAGGTAAAATAAGCAAGATGGCCGTCACTATTGTTTTGTGATCAAAGAGGAGTCACAGGTTCGATTCAATCAAAGGAGGCAAGATTCTATGTTTCAATTCCATGTAAAAGTCTAAAGTTATGTTTCGATTAACCTCAATGCATAAAGAGGAATTAAACAAAAACAAGCAAAATGGCGACAGATGTGATAAAAGAAAAATTGAATTAGTTTTTTATAGTGACAAGAAAAAATAGCGAATCATTGTTAGAAATAGAATGAAAATAAAGATACTTGCCTTTGCGTGTCCAGCGCTGTGCAGAAAAGCTCTCATGCTTTATCTCCGACAAGTCCACAATACACATTATTTTTTATTGTATAGTTAATTATTAATGTTGTTATTAACACAGATTCTTACCAGTGTGAAGAAAAGCTCTCTTGCTTTATCTCCGACAAATCCACAATACACACTTTTTCATTATATAGTTAATTATTAATGTTGTTATTAACACCGAGTTTTACCAGTGTGAAGAAAAGCTCTCATGCTTTATCTTCGACAAGTCCACAATACACACTTTTTCATTATATAGTTAATTATTAATGTTGTTATTAACGATTGTTACCAGTAAAAATATAAACCATGAGGATTTTTAAAGGGGTGATAAGTGAAAAAAGCCAAGACATATATTTTATCCCTGTTTATTACCAATATTTACAAAATTCAAAAGAGCCGCCCGCACACACACACACACACACACACACACACATACATATGTAAAATGTTTATATTGTGTCACCAGTTTATCAGCATGTTATTTAACAAGTTTTTATTCTTCAAGTTTGTTCACTCACCCACATATGGAATTGTGTCACTATCATATCCATTTTCTGCTGCAACCACTGAATTAAAATGTTTCACTATTTTTTCCACAAGCATGTTCTCGCAAAAAACAAACACTTCTTTGGAAAGTCTTTTTCCGTCGATGTTTTGTATAGACAAAGGCTCAGGTTTTGTACATCCATGTAGATGGGAAAGCACAAACTTCTCCTTATTACATGCATGGACAGGGGAAATATCTGTGCAACCGAAACATTGTTCGCGAAGGTCGAGAATGCAAGATTCCACACAGTTTCCAAAATATGATTTCAGATACGGCGACACTGTTTCACACATAACTTTCGCATGCTCGATGCACACAAATATCTTCATAAAGTTCCGCCACGAACTTTCTGCGATGAACACTATCTCCAGGGAACCGTAAGCTGGTTTTTTTCTTATAATGATCTGACGGCGATTGTACAGTGTGGTTATCAGCAATTCATGTTGCTCACTTAGTGGGTAGGAAACACGAGGCTGCTCACCTGGAATAGCGATGTAATTGTCGATTACTGGAAACAATTCCTGAAGAGCGTGCCACTCCTGCAACTGTAGTTCAACACCGGCCGCCCCGCTTCTGTGTAGCCTGACCACAGGTTGGAAATCCAGATGAGAGGAAAGTCCGATTGAGATAACTTTTGTTTTCGAAGCATTCAAATAGTAGACGTGATCAAATAATATCGACTGGCGTATAAGACTTGTTACTTGTTTTTGTTCTTCAGGTAAATGCTGATCGCTCTCTTTCTGAAGAACACCCTTAAAATTAGTGTACGGTTGAAATCTTTTTTTCAGCGGCATCGAAATAGAGGATTCCATGACTAAGAACTGCGAGATACTGCATGTCGCAGCGTGCAGGTATACATTTGAAGAAATGCGTGGGTGTGTTTTTTGAGACGCATGCGCGCGTAGCAAACCAAGCATGTGCTGGACAAAAAAGGTGGAGGGGGCGGGGCATTACAAAGATCAATGGTGAGAGAAAAATCAGCAGAATATCATAAACGTCATATTGAGGAAATATTGGATAACAAATATTAATTAATTTAATTAAAGCATCAACCGCATTGTCGATCTGAAATTAGGTTTATAGACAGGGGGCAAAATGGAAAATATCGACGATGTTCTAGTATTGGATTGTTTCTGTATTTCCATCGGTATAATCCTCCACCACATTTGAAGCATACTGTTTTATCCTCTTTTTGAATGTAAAATAATCCTGCTTCGGACAGAGCTTCTACAAACGGGAATTCTTTTGATTGCCAGTTTCTGAAAGAGGACAATCTAGCATTGAAAGATCCCATCTCTGGATATTGCGTCATTGTTCTGTAAAGACACAAAACAAGATAAATATTATAAGTAAGCTGTTGTAAACTGTAACGCTACAAAATTATTAATATACTATTAGGACTATATGTAATTTGTATAAAATTTCAAACAGTATTTACTGTCAATATTTTCTAGTATACGTACCGAGTATTATAAATTTAATTTACGAGTCAGCAAATAAGTTGTTATAATATTGTCGTTTTTTATCGGTACTGGGAATAAAATTTGAAATTTATGCATGGGTTTACCAGAGGCTCTATGGAATAAATACAGAAAACAGTAATGCCCACAGTACACAGACCCGTAACTTTGTATCTGATGAGTGTTGTACGTATAGAATTTAGAGTTATTTTCCAAAAATCGCAAATGGTTATGCACATGTGGAGGTTTTCCGTAACTATCAAAAAATTCCCCCCGGGAGTTACTGTCTATGTAAATTGCTACCCAGTGCTTCCCGGGGCTATCTTTGGGGTCTGTATTTACAATCAACGCTGCTGGTAGTTCCACATGTACAGGTAATTCATTAGCTGCGAAAACCCCAACATGATGATTGTCAAAGGCTCTATTTGATATTAACCCGTGAAGCAAATTTAAAGTCGACAGCATTGCTGGACACTAAATAGTAATATTGTGCAACTCACCTTTTTATACTTCAAAGTAGACGGTACACGTCACAGTAGATTCCAGAACCAATTTGATCTGGGCCACCAAGCTGTTTATCGTTGTTGAAACAATGGAGAGCTATCTAACACAACGCTGATGCTCGGAATATGTAGGCGGGGTTTACAAACGCGCATGCGTACAATGCTATCTGGCATTTGTTGTGCTGTTGTAAAATTAATTTTGTACTATAAGAAAATTGTCTGTATGTGTGTGTGTGTGTATATATATATATATATATATATATATATATATATATATATATATATATACAGACACACACGCATATTTATTGATGAAGTATATATATATATATATATATATATATATAATACAATATAATATATATATATAATTTGAAGATACAACATATCAGTAAAATCTAACAACTAGAAAAAATATTCATAACATTCAACTTTTATATTATATGTAATTTAAAACATTCTTCACAGTTTGAGAAATGGAGTGCTTGTGGAAACACCCGTTCTCTGCTATATTGGCTGGTCCATCAGGATGTGGAAAGACATATTTTGTGAAGCATTTTCTCCAGTATTTACCCCAAATGGTAAATGTAAAATTCAACAATATTTTGGTGTGCTACGGGGAATGGCAATCTGCATACAATGATTTCCCTGGTTTTGTACAATTTCGGGAAGGAATGCCTAATATTGACCAATTTGTGCCAAATTCTGGACCTCATCTTATTATTATCGATGATCAGATGAGGGAATGCGATCAAAGAGTCACAGATTTATTTACAAAAGGGTGTCATCATCGTGATATTAGTCTTTTCTTTATCACTCAAAATCTATTCCATCAGGGAAAAGGGAATAGGGATATATCTTTAAATAGTCATTATATTGTATGCTTCAAAAATCCAAGAGACAGAGCCCAAATTAATTATTTATCTAGACAAGTATACCCGGAGAATCCAAATTTTATAAAAGATGCATGTTACAATGCTACCGCTGAACCCCATGGATATTTGCTGTTTGATCTGAAGCAGAACACTCCGGAAGAAGTACGTTTTCGGTCGCGGATATTTCCCGACGATGATATCAATTATGTATATATTCCTACAAAAAAAGCAAGCATAATCACTAGTCGTTTATTCTGTCATCATGGCTCCAAGAGTGAAACACGCTAAAGTGCTCCAAGTTTTGTCGGATGCTAAACCAGCTCTTCGCACAGCGATATTACAAGCTGCTGATTCTTCCTTAGTTAATTCAATCTGTGAGTGTTGTTACAATGTTCTAAAAGGGAATGTTCCTCTTTCAACACCTCAGAAAACAAGATTAAGCCGGTACAAGAAGGTGATACGTAATCTCTCTGCCAAAGGACACTCTACAAAGCAGAAGAAACAGATACTAGTGCAACACGGAGGATTTCTACCTGCGTTATTAGCCCCTTTAATAGGAGGTGTGTTATCAAGTTTATTTAAGTAAAAAAAAAAATCTGAACATGGAGCATGCCAAAAAAATGGTTATAATACCTCAAGAATTTATGGATAACATGAGACATCCTGTTATGTCTGCACCGTCTACATCCTTATCGCAATTGGATCAGGATATGCAAGTAATTTTGAATCTCAAAGGTCTTTCGGATGATGAAAAATGGAATCGTTACAGTATTGTGCTCCAAAAATTTCTGTCTATTACTCGAAAACAAAGAGAACCTGTGTCGCTACCGATTACAGAATCTACTGAGAAGTTGACTGATATGAAAGAAGAAATTCTAGCTGCTACACCTAGCATGTATCGTAGAAAAGCCGAACTGTTGTATGAACGTCTTTTACATAATAGTAATATTGATTGGGATAAATATGGGGCAGTTTTTATAAACAATAATAAAATTGAAGGCTCAAATATTGTCGATCTAGTATCGGATATAATTCGACCACGAAAAACAAGCAATCCTGTTGGGTGGCAACTATTCAATAGAGCTCTGGCGTTATCTAATATTCCTCAAGAATATATTGGAAACCCCCGGAGACAGGAGTTTATTCAACAGATTGTTTTTGGCAACCCCGGACGCCATATTCCGCTGTCCGGAGCTAACCAAGAAGAGGCACAAGAATTAACAGAAGCAGAAGAAGAAGAAGAAGAAAAGGAACCAATTTCTTTTGTATCATCATTTCCAGGGCACAAACGTAAACGTACTGTTCCAGTTTGGTCAAGATACAAACCATGAGCGAAAAAATATTAGAGAATATCTGGTACAATCCATCTCATCCAGCATCCTATTCTACAGCTTCAACACTATGGAAAGCTGTAAAAAAATCCATACCATTGTCAACAATCAAACATTGGTTGACAAAGCAAACTGCATACACTTTGCATAGACCTGTAAAGCGTCGATTTCCGAGAAACTTTTATTTTGTGCATAATATCGATGACCAATGGCAGGCTGACTTGAATGACATGCAGAGTTTGCGGAATCACAACAAAGGGTACAGATATATACTCACAGTTATCGATATTTTTAGCAGGCATGCTTGGGCTGTCCCTGTAAAAAATAAAACTGGTGTATGTATAAAAAAGGCTTTCCAGCAAATTTTCAAACAAAGCAAAAGAAAACCTTTGAAATTACAAACTGACAAAGGCCGTGAGTTTACCAACAGTATTGTGCAGGAATATCTCAAAAAACAAAATGTAATTTATTTTACAACAAAGAATCCTGATATTAAAGCTAGTATTGTTGAAAGATTCAACAGAACTTTAAAGGAACGCATGTGGAAGTATTTTACTAAGCAAAGAACCAGCTGTTATGTTAATGTACTCCCAAAGCTTTTGAAAGCTTATAATCATAAAATTCACTCGAGTATTAAAATGGCACCAGCAGATGTTACTCCTGAGAAGGTTTTGAAAGTATGGCACAATATGTATGACAAAAAACTCAAATCTGATTCATCTCCACTATTGTCGTTGAAGATGCCATTCAAAATAGGAGATACAGTGAGAATAACAAAAACCAAAAAACGCTTTGACAAAGGTTACATGGAAAATTGGACAAGAGAAATATTTGTGGTGGAACGTATTTTGAAAAGAAATCCTCAAGTGTATGAATTAAAAGATCTACAAGGACATAAAATCGATGGAACATTTTATACGGAAGAGTTGCAATTGGTCCGCTTACCGGATATGCATGAAATTGATAAAATCCTTGCGACCAAAGGTAAAGGAGCCAGTAAAAAGTTGTTAGTTCATTGGAAAGGTTACTCCAGATTATTTGACAGTTGGATTAGCGCATCGTTTTTGGAGTAAAAAAAAGAGAGAGAGAGGCATAAATTTTTGTAGGTATTCTCATCAGTGGTACAAATAACCTTCATAACACATCATGAGAAAAGCAAACGCTTTCTACCTTACTTTGCCTAGTAACAGTTCCATGAAATATTTCCCAAGTAATACTCTAACTAATTACACCACAAAGCTTCAGAACCGTGTGGAGTTGGACACCAACAAATGGGAGATGGCATTGGTAGAAGTGCATTATCCTTATTCAATACTAAACATTACAAGATTTAACAACTATATTCAATATAAATCTATGGATGATGTCAAATGGAACGAACTTCGAATATCCGAAGGCTATTACGCATCTATAAACAGCATTGTTGCAGAAATCAATAAATATTCTGAAACATTAAATTTTAGTCTCCGAAATCATCCTGCGTACAAACATGTGACTGTTGATATATCTACCAAGCAGAGAAACATAAATGTACGATTGTCACCTCAACTGGCACGGATATTAGGTTTTAAACCGACCGATGATCTATCACAAGTAAAAATTGGACGCTCGCCTCCAAATGTTGTGAGAGAAATTCCTTCCCAGATGTATATTTACACAGATATTGCGGAATCACATATGGTGGGAGATGCTGTCGCCCCTCTATTACGTATTATAAACATTAATCCTATGGAACATACTTTTGGAAGTGATGGTGTGCAAATTTTCGATTCACCACATTACATCCCAGTGCAGAAACATAATTTCGAACAAATAGAAATTGACTTAAGGGATAGCACTGGTGCACACATCCCATTCTCCTTCGGACTAGTGTGTTTGAAACTTCATTTTAGACGTTGTGGTGAAAAGCTCTGATTATGAATGACCCATATTTTCAATACTACCATCAACAAGCTGGATCTGGTGTGGGTAACATATATTACGGTGCTGCCTATCAAAAAGGACATGGCATTGGAAGTTTTCTTGGAGGACTTTTTCGGTCAGCTTTGCCTCTTATCAAGAAAGGAGCGAAAGCTGTAGGAAAAGAAATGTTAAAAACAGGGGTAAATGTGTTAGGTGATGTTGTAGACAAAACACCCCTAAAACAGTCACTACAATCCAGAATTTCGGATGCCAGATCAAATCTTAAAAGAAAAGCTGAAACAAAGCTAAAGGAAATGATTGGTTCAGGTTATCAGGGGCATAAACATTTCAAAAGGAATCACTCTGCTTCGGGACAGCGAACTGGAAGGATCGCTCAGAGAAAGAAGAGATCCAGTGCCAATACAAACATCAAGAAAACAACCAAACGCAACCGTAAGAAAATTCAAATAACATCAGATATTTTTGATTAGATATGGCGCTAATTAGGGAGAAATCATGTGAGTGTTTTAAAAGTGAATTGGATATTTTCTCGGTAAAACCTACTCAGACAAGCATCTTAGAACACCACACCATCCGATACAAACCTGTTAGTTCTCTGGCAGATAATGCCCCCACCGAGTTTGTAATACCTGGACATGGTGATGATTATATGGATTTAGCACACACAATGTTGAATATAGATGCCAGAATTGTAAAAGCGAATGGTCAGTTATTGCTACCCACAGATAAAACAATTGGACCTGTCAATGATTTTCTCAATGCAATGTTCAGCGAAGTACAAATCTACTTAAATAACAAACTCATCTCGTTTCCATCTCACATGCACCCATACAGGTCTTATTTTGAAAAAGCACTGAACTATGACATATCTGCAAAATCATCTCATCTCCAAAGTGCATTGTGGTACAAAGATACAGCAGGCGCTTTTGATAACGTTTCGGAAGACAACAAAGGCTTTACAAAACGAAACCAACTAACAAAACAGAGTAAAACATTTGATATGTTTGGTTACTTGCATTCTGATATTTTCAATCAAGAGAAATTTTTGATCAATGGAGTGGAAATGCGTATAAAACTGATTCCTTCGAAAAACACTTTCTGCTTGATGGGATTAGATGACAGTGAAGGCAAAGTGGAAATTCTGGATGCTACACTATATGTGAGAAAAGTATCGGTCAGTTCATCCATCAAACTTAGTCACAATCGCATATTGCAAAAACATACAGCAAAATACCCTCTAACAAGAGTACAACTTAAAGCTGTAACTATTCCAAAAGATATTGTTTCAAAAACAATTGACAATGTGATACTTGGACGTCTTCCGAAACGATTAGTTGTGGGGTTTGTTACCAACGATGCATTCAACGGCACTCTGTCTACAAACCCATTCAATTTTCAACATTTCAATTACAACTTCTTTACTTTATATGTTGATGGAGTCCAAATTCCCGGCAAACCACTTCAACCAGACTTTGAAAACAACAAGTACATAACAGCATATCACACATTATTCTCTGGAACAGGGATACACTATATGGATGAAGGAAACAATATATCGCGTGAGGAATACCCCCAGGGATATGCATTACTTGTTTTCGATATAACACCAGACGCAGCTGCAAGTGCCATATCCCACTGCAGTCTTCAACGGCAAGGGGCTGTTAGCTTGGAAGTCCACTTCAAATCGGCTTTGGAATCTACTGTGACTTGTGTTATCTACTCTGAATTTGACGCTCTCATGGAAATTAATAATCAGAGAGATATTCATCTGGATTAATTGTATAACAAGGTGAGTTGCACAATATTACTATTTAGTGTCCAGCAATGCTGTCGACTTTAAATTTGCTTCACGGGTTAATATCAAATAGAGCCTTTGACAATCATCATGTTGGGGTTTTCGCAGCTAATGAATTACCTGTACATGTGGAACTACCAGCAGCGTTGATTGTAAATACAGACCCCAAAGATAGCCCCGGGAAGCACTGGGTAGCAATTTACATAGACAGTAACTCCCGGGGGGAATTTTTTGATAGTTACGGAAAACCTCCACATGTGCATAACCATTTGCGATTTTTGGAAAATAACTCTAAATTCTATACGTACAACACTCATCAGATACAAAGTTACGGGTCTGTGTACTGTGGGCATTACTGTTTTCTGTATTTATTCCATAGAGCCTCTGGTAAACCCATGCATAAATTTCAAATTTTATTCCCAGTACCGATAAAAAACGACAATATTATAACAACTTATTTGCTGACTCGTAAATTAAATTTATAATACTCGGTACGTATACTAGAAAATATTGACAGTAAATACTGTTTGAAATTTTATACAAATTACATATAGTCCTAATAGTATATTAATAATTTTGTAGCGTTACAGTTTACAACAGCTTACTTATAATATTTATCTTGTTTTGTGTCTTTACAGAACAATGACGCAATATCCAGAGATGGGATCTTTCAATGCTAGATTGTCCTCTTTCAGAAACTGGCAATCAAAAGAATTCCCGTTTGTAGAAGCTCTGTCCGAAGCAGGATTATTTTACATTCAAAAAGAGGATAAAACAGTATGCTTCAAATGTGGTGGAGGATTATACCGATGGAAATACAGAAACAATCCAATACTAGAACATCGTCGATATTTTCCATTTTGCCCCCTGTCTATAAACCTAATTTCAGATCGACAATGCGGTTGATGCTTTAATTAAATTAATTAATATTTGTTATCCAATATTTCCTCAATATGACGTTTATGATATTCTGCTGATTTTTCTCTCACCATTGATCTTTGTAATGCCCCGCCCCCTCCACCTTTTTTGTCCAGCACATGCTTGGTTTGCTACGCGCGCATGCGTCTCAAAAAACACACCCACGCATTTCTTCAAATGTATACCTGCACGCTGCGACATGCAGTATCTCGCAGTTCTTAGTCATGGAATCCTCTATTTCGATGCCGCTGAAAAAAAGATTTCAACCGTACACTAATTTTAAGGGTGTTCTTCAGAAAGAGAGCGATCAGCATTTACCTGAAGAACAAAAACAAGTAACAAGTCTTATACGCCAGTCGATATTATTTGATCACGTCTACTATTTGAATGCTTCGAAAACAAAAGTTATCTCAATCGGACTTTCCTCTCATCTGGATTTCCAACCTGTGGTCAGGCTACACAGAAGCGGGGCGGCCGGTGTTGAACTACAGTTGCAGGAGTGGCACGCTCTTCAGGAATTGTTTCCAGTAATCGACAATTACATCGCTATTCCAGGTGAGCAGCCTCGTGTTTCCTACCCACTAAGTGAGCAACATGAATTGCTGATAACCACACTGTACAATCGCCGTCAGATCATTATAAGAAAAAAACCAGCTTACGGTTCCCTGGAGATAGTGTTCATCGCAGAAAGTTCGTGGCGGAACTTTATGAAGATATTTGTGTGCATCGAGCATGCGAAAGTTATGTGTGAAACAGTGTCGCCGTATCTGAAATCATATTTTGGAAACTGTGTGGAATCTTGCATTCTCGACCTTCGCGAACAATGTTTCGGTTGCACAGATATTTCCCCTGTCCATGCATGTAATAAGGAGAAGTTTGTGCTTTCCCATCTACATGGATGTACAAAACCTGAGCCTTTGTCTATACAAAACATCGACGGAAAAAGACTTTCCAAAGAAGTGTTTGTTTTTTGCGAGAACATGCTTGTGGAAAAAATAGTGAAACATTTTAATTCAGTGGTTGCAGCAGAAAATGGATATGATAGTGACACAATTCCATATGTGGGTGAGTGAACAAACTTGAAGAATAAAAACTTGTTAAATAACATGCTGATAAACTGGTGACACAATATAAACATTTTACATATGTATGTGTGTGTGTGTGTGTGTGTGTGTGTGCGGGCGGCTCTTTTGAATTTTGTAAATATTGGTAATAAACAGGGATAAAATATATGTCTTGGCTTTTTTCACTTATCACCCCTTTAAAAATCCTCATGGTTTATATTTTTACTGGTAACAATCGTTAATAACAACATTAATAATTAACTATATAATGAAAAAGTGTGTATTGTGGACTTGTCGAAGATAAAGCATGAGAGCTTTTCTTCACACTGGTAAAACTCGGTGTTAATAACAACATTAATAATTAACTATATAATGAAAAAGTGTGTATTGTGGATTTGTCGGAGATAAAGCAAGAGAGCTTTTCTTCACACTGGTAAGAATCTGTGTTAATAACAACATTAATAATTAACTATACAATAAAAAATAATGTGTATTGTGGACTTGTCGGAGATAAAGCATGAGAGCTTTTCTGCACAGCGCTGGACACGCAAAGGCAAGTATCTTTATTTTCATTCTATTTCTAACAATGATTCGCTATTTTTTCTTGTCACTATAAAAAACTAATTCAATTTTTCTTTTATCACATCTGTCGCCATTTTGCTTGTTTTTGTTTAATTCCTCTTTATGCATTGAGGTTAATCGAAACATAACTTTAGACTTTTACATGGAATTGAAACATAGAATCTTGCCTCCTTTGATTGAATCGAACCTGTGACTCCTCTTTGATCACAAAACAATAGTGACGGCCATCTTGCTTATTTTACCTACTCTTTATGCATTTAAGCTAATCGGTACTTGGGCCCCACACGGCAAAACAACAGATTCTAATTTATCTTTATACATTAGCGGTAAAGTCTTTGCGTTGTAATCAAAAAGCATTTTGTTTTGATTTTTAATATCTGTTCCTGCCTAAATACTAATGGGGACTCAACACACTTCTTTTTTTTAAAAAAAAAAACAACATCATTATCAGCCAATTTGACATTGTGAATCGAACCCGGGGACCTTTTCATTACAGCATAAACATCCTATTTCCAATTAGTTCATTTTCTCTTTGTGCACAAAAAAGCTAATCGGAACTTTTAAACAAATACAATTGAATATCCAATTTTCACCAACATTGGGAATCGAACCCTCAACCACTTGGTTGAAACATCTCGCGGAATAAAAAACACCCCCCGCGCCCGCGCCGCGCCGCGCCGCCCCGCTCCGCCCCGCGCCGCTCCGCCCCGCGCCGCGCCGCACCGCGCCCCCGAGCCGCTCCGCCCCGCGCCGCGCCCCCGAGCCGCCGCCGCCGCCGCTAAACACAAAACGCGGCCGCCATATTGATTTTATTGAAATACTATTTATGCACAGATGGACTAATCGGGACCTATAATGGCGGGACAAAACAATTGGCCTCATTTAACTACCTAGAAAATCGAACCCGCGACCTCTTCATTACCAGGCGACAACATTAACCACTAACCCAAAGCCGCCATATTGATTTTATTCAAACACTATTTATGCACAGATGGACTAATCGGAACCTATAATGGCGGGGCTAAACAATTGGCCTAATTTAACTACCTAGAGAATCGAACCCGCGACCTCTTCATTGCCAGGTGACAACATTAACCACTAACCCAACTCGATTTTCGAACTCAACCATTTTGTTGCCTTTATTTACACACAGGCTAATCGAGACCATTCAATATTGACATCGTCACCTTGTAATCAAGGGGTCCCAGGTTCGATACTCGGTGGAGGCACATAGTGGTCCGAATCACCACTTTTCAACTGTAGCTCCAATCCTGATTAGTTTTGCCGTGCATAAAGTGGACTTAAAAAACTAACTCAATCTATCAATCAATCAATATTGACTCTACCAGGAATCGAACCCTCGACGCCTCTTGTTTTACAGAGCAATAACCTTAGCCGCTAAACTTTCAGGGTACAACACCTTCGGCACCATCTTTAAATCATTTCTTCATGTCTTTGAATCATACGCAATGGTTGCGCGCGCATTTCCTCCAAAGACACAAACATACGCACGTGTTAGGTTAGCATACATCAAGAAACAACGTGACAAATCCATTGACCCCCTCCCCCCACCGCTTCCGATGTCTTCAAGGTGATCAGACACGTTCTGCTGACTCAACAATAAAACCACTCGTGGCCCGCTACCACCGGATGTAACATAACACCAGCCGCATCAAATTTTTGCTGACGCGTAGGAATATAATGCTGCCATTACTACTAACCCATAAAAAGCTAATTTTTTTCATTAGAAAGTGAAAGTAATTAATAGAGGTATTGAAAAAAAGCTGTGATCAAATTAATACTTCTATGACTAAAAGCAGCTAGTACGCTTAGGAGGATAAAATTATGCAGGGTATAATCAAGATTAGATCAGACTTTAGAGAACTTGAGGACTGCAGTTCCAGACCTTCACGGGGAAAGACTGCTTTAAAAAGTACCACATAATTAAAATATTAGGTACTTCGGATGTGGTAAAAAATATAATAACAAACCACACCATGTAACTTGGCAAGAAGTTATAACTGAAACTGTGTAGAGGGGATTGGAGTGAGGCCTTGGTGCTGTAAGCTCTGGGCCTCCACATACGTATATAAATCCCGGCCTGGGTATGGTTAAAATAATCTCCAAATAAGCAAATAAAAACATCTTAGCGTTACTTCCTCCAGCAGCACAATAAATTATTTCGACATTTTAATTATTATTAGAATAATTTAATCAAGAAGACTTAGATGTGTAGACCATGTGACACGAATGGCAGAGGAAAGAATAGTTCACAGGATTCTTTTTGGGAAACCTGATGGTAAGAGACCTGCAGGAAGGCCAATACGAAGATGGAGGGTTAACGTTGAGATGGACCTAAAGAAAATCGGTAAGGATGGGAAAAATTTGATTGATCTTGCTCCGGATTGAGACAGGTGGAAGGATTGTGTTGCTGCAGTCATAAACTTTCGGGTTTAAGTATTCTACGCAGTATAGTATAGTTCTAATTAGCTCCGCATTGAAATTTCCGAAGCGTCCCTTTCTTTATTTCATTACAATTTTTATATACCTGTCATCTTCAAATACCAATATGGTATGTGAAATATCAACTTTATATTCGTTCTACTAATAAGAAAGAATCACAATAATCACAACAATACCGAATTGAATAAATTTTGATAAACCAGTTATTTATGGAAAAAGCTATAGAATTATTCAATTGCTAACGAGTGACTTATCATATTTAGAAATCTTCATTCGACAAATAAATTTTGCCACATGAATCAGCCGAAAATGTCGACAGAATCTGTATATGCAACTGAAGTAAAGAAAAAAGTTATGTCACGAAGTATCCAGAAGACGATTTTGTGAGTTTGTTTTTATGCTCACTTTTATGGTCAGATAGGCTAATCGGGACTAAATATACAGTTTAGCGTGTTATCCGAGCCAGCGTGCAATGTGCTTCCACCAGACGAGGGGGGGAGTTGAACACAGGATCTCTTCATTATAATGCGACAGCGTTATGCCATTGGAGAAAAAATATACAGAAAGAACTCGCAACATTTTATGTCATTATGTCAACATGTCAATTTACCACCGCAGAAGATGAGTCAATTTTAAGAGAGTGTATTGCATGAGACAGATATTTGAGACTTTTGGAAAACAACGTCATTGTTCACGGAAATAGCTGCCTCGATCTACTAATGAATACTGTGCAATGTGTTTCATTAGTAGAAACTACCACCTCAGCTTTCGAAGTGGTATGTACTAATGAAACTCCATTTTTGGAAGAGTAAGTTGTGGATGATTTGTCTTATGTTAAGTCATTTTTCTGCTAATGGATAATGACCACCAAAAGGTTCAATGGTGATTAGATGAAAAGTGACGAAGGAGCGAAAACAAACACACGCGGACACTCAAAATACAAATCCCCATAAATTATTTCTTCGACTGTGGTTCCAGACGCCAGGGACTCGTTGAGCTGCAAGAATAAAGTTTGCATTTTCTACATAATGTTGAGATCGGAATGTAGACAGTAAAAAATGACGACGTATGTCCACATGTCCCACTACTGCTGGGACACCGTCCCACACTCGAGAGATAGGAAATTCACTCGAAAATGACGCTATGCCATCAAATTACGCTCAGATTGATTTCAGCTAATTGATATAGAAAGCCCCACTAGAGGCGCTGTGAGTGTAGGTCACCTGTTACGTATTAGTGTTGGTGGATACTACGTAGCGAGTGTAGTCGACCGTTATTTTTCCTGTCTTGTTCTGCGTCTCGCAGCGTGGAGTTTAGTCTGGCGTGTGTGTATGGTTGAATTGCGCCAAGGAATATTGTACGTAGAGTACGTATTCCCGTGTTCTTCGTCGGTTTGCAAAAACTGCGTGGACACCTGTGTGACATTACGTGGGTGCTAATCACGGCAGTTGTGATCCGTCACTCGGAGGGAAAGTGCCCCCCGTTGCTGGTCAGTTCGCGACCAGGACAATGGCTGAGTACTCTACCCACGAGCTTGCTGATATGCATCTCGTTTATGGAGAGGCAAACCAAAACAGCCGTGAAGCACGGCGTTCGTATCACGAACGTTTTTCCAATAGGCTGTTACCAGCACATGCACTCTTTCAAAGACTTGATGCTCGACTGCGT
The DNA here is from genome assembly GCF_977018435.1 of Lepisma saccharinum. Taxonomy (NCBI): domain Eukaryota; kingdom Metazoa; phylum Arthropoda; class Insecta; order Zygentoma; family Lepismatidae; genus Lepisma; species Lepisma saccharinum. Next base: position 18,095,410 of record NC_139242.1, on the reverse strand, counting down.
GAAACTGTACCCCGTAGGTGGGATTGTGGAAGACCCAACACTGTGCGCACTGTGCAATTTGAAGAGGACGTCTTGGACGAGATACGAGAGCGTCCTGACACCAGCACACGTGTCATTGCTCGTACTCCACAAACCCACCATAGCAATGTGTTCCGCGTTCTTCAGAAGGGATTGCACCCAGACAAATTGCATAAGGTGCACCACATACTGCCCACGGACTTTCCCCTACGCTTGGATTTCTGCCAATGGTACGTGCAACAAACTCTTGCCATTCCAGATTTCCCAACAAGAGTTTTGTGGAGCGATGAGGCAATATTCACCAGGGACGGCATGTTCAATAGCCACAACAGCTACGTCTGGGATATGGACAATCCGCATGCAATCATTGTGCGCCATCATCAACATAGGTTCGCAGTGAATGTGTGGGGTGGCATAGTAGGTGACCACTTGATAGGCCCGTACATTTTGCCCTCTACTTTGTGTGGTGGGAATTATCGGGTGTTTCTCCATGACATATTACCTGAACTTTTGGAAAACGTGCCACTGGCAGGTAGACAACGTATCTGGTTTCAACACGACGGCGCCCCCGCACATTTCGACCGGGGGGCCAGGGCCTTACTCAACGATATTTTCGGCGATCGTTGGATTGGCAGGGGTGGACCTTTACAGTGGCCACCTCGTTCCCCCGACCTCACACCACTGGATTTCTTAGTGTGGGGAGAAATGAAAAGGCTCGTGTATGAAACCCCCTTGGAAAGTGCTGAGGATCTCGTTGCTCGTGTTAGTGCCGCTGCTGGGACAATTGTTGACATGAAAGAGGAATTTGCGCGTACCAGACAATCAGTGCTTCGCCGATGCCATCTTTTTCTTGAAGTCAATGGCGGACATTTTCAACAAAGTCTCTGAGTATACCGGTGTTTGTGAGCCCCTATCGGCACCGCATAGTGTCCTTTAGTGAAAGGTGCGAGTGAAGATGCTGGATATCGCTGTACGTCATACCGTCGATCTGCATGTGCGGAGGTTGTGCGCTTCTCAGTGTAATCCCTTCCGGATGTGCTGTGCCTGGAAATGTTACATGCCATTGTGTGCGTTTTCTCGCCATTCTCCGTCTTCATTCCTTCGAGGATTACCCACTTTCTTTGGGGAGCTCTCTTGGAGTATACGTATGTACAGCCTGACGACATGTGGCCATTGTTTAACTTTTGTTTTTCGTACTGCAAAGTAGTGTGTCAACATTAAGGGATTGAAAACGTTTTTTTATGATTTTCCCGTATTTTTTCCATTTGGGATGGTGTCCCAGCAGTAGTAGTGAGACATGCGACAAATTGGTTTCTTTTCTTCTTCGTACCGCCATGTGGACCGTGTACAACAGGAGATTTGCAGTTATTTTCCTATTTCCCGGGTGTGGGACGGTGTCCCAGCAGTAGTACGTCGCCATTTTTTACTGGCTACATTCCGATCTCAACATTATGTTGAAGATAGTAGTAAATTTCTTGTATTTTCCATCAGGGGATTCTCCACTTTCTTTGAGAGTCCCCTTGCGCAATTTACACTGGGCCTCAATTGATGCACCATTGTATTCGCCAGGTACGATTTTGTTTGTATTATTTTATTCCGACATTGATATATTTCTTCCTTCTTGAGTTATTGTGCCATAAACATGGTGTGAGGCGATTTTCGCACGCCTGTCACTCGAAAACGCTGCCGATTTCGACATTTTTTCACATGGCATTTTTTCCTTGTTTTTACATGTCGAATCACCTCCCAAGCGTTGTAACAGGTATTTTGCAACACCCTGTATATATATATATATATATATATATATATATATATATATATATATATATATATATGTGTGTGTGTGTGTGTGTGTGTGTGTGTGTGTGTGTGTGTGTGTGTGTGTGTGTGTATACCGCGTGAGGCACCTACAAGTACCACCTGAAATAGCGAAGAAACCAGAAACAGTAGCGATGTGAGGTTTGCGGGAAACAATAATATCAAATGGGGTTCGTAATTCGGAGGTATGGGGTGGGTCGAAAAATATCGACAAATGGGGCATCTGGAGCAAAGTCATATTTTTTTTAAATGGAACCATATACAATAACATGCATAATATAAAAGAGCACACGCAGAGAAACACAACGCCGTTGGTCTCATGCATCTACTGCACATAGGAACGAAGATATGGCCATGTGAAAATATGTAAACAAACTAACAAGTGGCCCACTTGACCGTCAGTACCACGGCATGTACAAGTATGAGATGTCGGAAGCCATTGGACAAGATGAAGACAGAACGTGTTAAAGGAAGAAAAAATACAGTAGACATCGTCAGCACCATGTATTTGACAGTGTTACAGCATAATGAAAATGACCATGACAGTATGTCGAAGAACCACTGCGTAAGAAGCGAAAACCTGTCAACGTGTGTGTTCAAAGTGATGGCCGTCAGCTGCGATACAGGCAACGAGGCGCCCACGCAAAGATCGTTGCACAGAATGTAGCATCTCGTAGGGAATGTCCCTACAGGCCGCAGTAATGCGGTGTTGCATATCCTCTGGAGTTGTTGGCACATCCCGGTAGACAATGTCCTTCAGCTTTCCCCACAGGACAAAGTCTAACGGTGTCAAATCTGGGGAACGAGCCGGCCATTTGACAGGCCCTCCACGTCAAATACAACGATTTGGAAATGTATTTTCCACACATGCTGTAGCGCGTCTTGCACTGTGAGCTGGGCACCCGTATGTTGGTACCACATGTCCCTCCTTGTCTGAAGTGGTATGTCCTCCAATAGTACAGGCAGTTCATGTTGTAAAAACTGTATGTATGGGTCAGCATTCAGTGTCCCTTGTATAAAAAAAGGGCCAATGAGATGTTCACCCACTATACCACACCACACGTTCACACTCCATGGGCGCTGGCGTTCCACTTGGCGAAGCCAATGTGGATTTGTCACCGACCAATAGTGCATGTTCCTTAGGTTGACATTTCCATGATTGGTAAAAGTTGCCTCGTCAGTGAAGAGGATACGTGACAAATCGGGTGTGTCGTGTCGTAACAACCATGTGCAAAACCGAACACGATCCACAAAATCATTCCCGTTAAGTTCCTGGTGGAGGGAGATTTGATATGGGTGAAACTTGTGTGTGTGCAGAATGCGCAATACACTTCGCTGACTTATCCCAGCATCCCTGGCAATTTCACGGGAGCTAACGTGCGGATTCACAGCAACAGCGCCGAGAACATTTGTTGCACCTGCCTCACCTGTAGTTGGCTTGTTCCGCACACGTGCTCGTGGTGTTACACTTCCGGTGTCTCTTAATTTAATAAATAACTTACCAAACAGACGTCGAGATGGCTGTCGTCTGTCCGGATATCTCTCTGCGTACACACGGTAGGCTTCTGAGGCATTCTTTCGACATTCCCCATAAATCAGGATCATGTCCGCTTTTTCTATGTTTGTGAACACCATAATCTTCGCTCTTACCACTACTGCTTGCTATGAACTAACACGATCTCGTGGACCTGCTATCAAAACTTGCTCTGCGTAAAGGCAGTTCTGTCAGGCACCTGAGAAGTCTTACATGCCGTGGTACTGACGGTCAAGTGGGCCACTTGTTAGTTTGTTTACATATTTTCACATGGCCATATCTTCGTTCCTATGTGCAGTAGATGCATGAGACTAACGGCGTTGTGTTTCTCTGCGTGTGCTCTTTTATATTATGCATGTTATTGTATATCGTTCCATTTAAAAAAATATGACTTTGCTCCAGATGCCCCATTTGTCGATATTTTTCGACCCAACCCATACCTCCGATTTACGAGCCCAATTTGATATTATTGTTTCCCGCAAACCTCACATCGCTACTGTTTCCGGTTTCTTCGCTATTTCAGGTGGTACTTTTAGGTGCCTCACGCGGTGTATATATATTAGTCTTGGAAGGAAAAGGATCAAGGGCCTCCTCGGTGGCGCATGGTAGCATCGTCGCCTGGTAATCAAGGGGTTCCGGGTTCGATACCCGGTGGATGCTCATAGTGGTTCGGATCTCACTTTACACTGTAGAACCACTCCCGATTAGCCTTACTGTGCATAAAGTGAACTTAAAACACCAGTTCAATTAATAAATCAATCGAAAGGTTCAAGGTTCGATCGCTGGTGGTCAGGCCGGTAGCCAGAATTTGATTTCGGAAGGGGCTTATCCCTTATCGGCAGCCGCCATCTAAAGACAAAAAGGTTGCGGGGAGAAGTAAATGCGCTGAAGATGAATTTCTTAGTATATTGCAACTTACCATATACAAGATGTTTAATCCTGTTAATGGAGTATGTTTAATTTCAACTACACATTATTAAAATCAGATATTTGTAGGATTTCGTTAAAGGACTGAAGCCCCCGAGCCCCTTCCCTGGGCATGTGCCTGCTTATATTAGTTCCAAAATTTCTGTGCTGTTCCAACATCGTGAGGAAGTACTTGAAAGCGATATGGAAGCTTTCAAACTTTGGGACTCGATGTGATGACCATGCGCAACCGAATGAAAGAACTTTTCGCAGGCCTTGGCCCTCAATATTAATTTTACTGACTAATTGTAAGTTTTTCATGGCCTCCTCGATGACGCAGTAGTAGCGTCGCCGCCTTCTAATCAAGGGGTCCCGGGTTCGATACCCGGTGGAGGTACATAGCGGTTCGGATCCCCGATTATCCTTAATGTGCATACAATGGACTTAAAACACGAACTCGATAAGTGGAAGGTTTTAGAAGAACTTAACATTGCTTTTTATGCATCGTACAACTTAGCTTCTTTTCACTCTACTTTTACAGTTCTTCTTCCTTAGAATTCCACTGAATATAACACGCTACGAAACCAGAGGTCCAAGGTTCGGACATTGGAGAGGTATGGTTGTATCATGTTGTGACGTTCCTTTCTGGTGTTCGCCACTGGATCACGGATTACTACGTCACGGTAGCTACCCAATCTCCCTGTGCGGCGGAGTTATGAGACTCACCTTAATGTATACTACACTGGATTCTCAGGACGAAACGGTTTGAACAAAAAAAAATAGCTTGTTACTATTTTACAAATTTAATAAAACATTTTACCTTTAAACAATCACTGCAAATTAATAACAATATTCACCAACACAATCACTTTTGAATTAAGTTGCTGCTTTTTCTTTAAAACAGCGTTTTTCACAAAATAGACGTCATCTTCCTCAACTCAACTTATTTTTTTCTCTTCACGCACTGTTGTCCTCGCAACCGAATCAATAAAAGATTGGACAGTTCTACACATCTTCACAAACCGGAAATGACTTCCACTTCCGATATTGCATGTAACAAATGTACAGCAAAAATTACAAATTTAAATCAACACAAACAACAGCATTGAAACTAACAAATAAATCAAACAGATTTCTGTGAAATTAACAGAAAACAAATAACATATTACATATCGCCAAAGTAGACAAGGCGTATCAAGTTCTCCTTCCATACAAACAAAGAAAATTGACGCAATGTACAGTGGGATCTATAAGTAATACCGTGCAAATTGTCCATCACCATGTTCGTGCACTTTATTTGACCCAATAAGAGCTTCAAGAATTAAAAGAAAACTCAAAACAAGCTGTTGACAACTTCTGCACCATCATACATAAAATCCATCGCTTAAAAACACATAGAATGTAAGAGAAAGATTAATGAAAATAGTCATGGACAATTTGCTGAGCAATACTAGTGGATCCCACTGTACATGAAGGAAATTTTCTTTATAGAATAAACTTGATTCTTCTACGAGCTTACTTCAGAACTCTTCACTCTAAAACCTGCATGTAAACTCGCTCTAAGAAAATTCATATGATCCTACATTTTTTAATCATAAAAACAAATCTTCAAACTATCTGTTCTCTTGCTTTGTGTAGAACTTCTTTTCTTTCTTTTGTCATCCTTTCCACATCTTCTAAGGGCTTCTTAACATTAACAGCTTATTCTTCATACAACTATACATTCCCTAAACATTTGCATTTCCAAAAGTTTAACTTCTGAAAATGTTCTGGCCTTAAACTTAATTATTGACATTGAAGTCTCACATAAAATTATACATTTGTTCCCTATTGGCCCTTTATCATTGTCAACTATGGCTGTCCTTTCCCTTCGACTTCGCCATTCATTCTAAAATTGACCTCCTGGAACTAAATTATCAACATTGTGAACTTCTTATTCTTCTGGGAAATATGCCTAACGTCAGTCCTCTTTCGGTTTAATAATAATCATTACAGGAAATGAAATTCAAGTTGTATCCAAATCATGTACACAAGCCAAGCATCATCTGAATAATTAGATGACTTTATAAACTCTTCTTTATCCATTTTCTTCAAAGAATGTGCAGGACTCTCGACGATTACTTTCTATGATGGAATATACTATTCAACCTTCATAATGCAACCAAAAGATAGATTTTCATATACATTTGATAACACGTACTTCACATCTTCACGTGCAAGCTTATTTGATAAAGTGTTTACAAGCGGTTTCTTTTTGTTTTCTGAACTGTAATCTTCTTCCTTCTTTTTCTCCATAGATCAAACATTTCTTTCTTCTCTTGCCACTTTAATAATTGTCCTTCCAACTTTTTCCTCTTGGACAACGGAACAGGATAAGGATTGGAGTAAACAGGTTCTTCACTGGTTAGATTTATTTCGCAGATAGAATTCCTAGATAATCCTGGCTTGTCGGCGAATATTCTTCTATATTTCAACAATAAATTAAATAGCTGCTCCTTTTCCTCAACTCTCAAAACATCTCAAGCAAAGGATTTATCTCTTATGTCTGATTCTGTTGCAGTCCACTCATCAGCGTTAGCTTCTTCCTCCGCTTTCGTACACTGTATTAAGGCTGTCTTCTCCCGCGACTCGCCCTTCTCTGAATCTCCAGCGTTAGGAAGTAAATGTTACTCTACTGTGTGTCCGCCATTGATCAGATACAATTTTTCTGCGCCTGCATCCAGAGTGGCTTTGTATCTTCGAAGGAAAGGATAACCAAATAATAAGTCAGCTTCTAAGCACTTGACCACATATACCAAATCTTCAAATATAAAACCGCCAATTTCAAAATTTATTCGCCTACATCCAGCTATCCGTGATCTTTCTTTTCCAGCAAAATCTTTTAATATTACGCCTAGACACTTCTGCAATTTAAGACCTGGTAATCGCTCTCGTACTTGAAGCCAAATATTATAATTCATAAGGGTACATTCGCTACCCGTGTCCAGAGTGCATTTTATTTGGAATCCTAATACCTCGACTGAAATTTCAGGTTTCTTCACATTATCCCTATCTTCTTCCATTATCGTCTTTCTAATTTTTAAATAATTTAGAGGAGTGGCTTCGATATTCAAGTACAATACTTCTAACGGATCTTCTGTTAGGAATGGGTCTTCACTTTCGTCGCTTTCTTGTACTTGCATGCCCTTCATTGCAAGCGTAAGAGTACCGCTTACAACGGGCGCTGGGCTAAACCCAGAACTTCATTGCAGTTAATTTCCCATGGCGACGCTGTAACTCTAAGGTTACTGGAAGGTAGCTCTTCCGTCTGTATTGCACACTCTTTTCGTTCTGGAGCTCTTTGATCTCTTCTCCAACTATTTGTGTACGGCGTAGTCCTTCTATAAAGTCTGTTACTTGTCCAGTTTCTATTCTTCCACCTTCCACCCGGGAATCGCTGTCCTTCTCTGGTGATTGGTTCCTTCCCATTTCCGCTCTCTGCGCTGCGGTATCCTCCAGGATTATTAGTAGAAGTTGTCATCTGTACTCTGCGAACTCGAGGTTGGTTAGGTCTCCTTTGTTCTGCTTTATTACCGTCGCCTCTCCACCCCGTAGACGTCCCAACAATAATCCTCCATAGAAAGACCTGAGGATTTGGAATATCTTCTGTTTCTTAAAATCTGGATGTCTCTCTGCTTCGCTTCTGCAGAGGCATACTGTTTTTTAAACGCGGCACAAAATTGTTCAAAAGACTTCCACCTTCTCTCGTTGGCAATAAACCAGGCTTTAGCTTTCCCTTTCATTGCAGAAGGAAGCACCTTTAATCTATAGTACATAGGCATTTTCATTATGTCCATGGACGTTTTCAGTTCTTCCAAATAACGCTCCGCTGATATGGAATTTATTTCTCCGGTAAATTTGCTCAGAGAGTTAATATCCGACATTCTAAAAAAATGTCCAGTGTGAGATGGACTATGAGAGACATCAGGAGATTTATCAATATCTTCTCTGGGTATCCCTTTTGTACTTTGGATACGTCTTCTCCTCTTACGGTTCCTTTTAGTCAACAATTCAGCAGAAGATACAGATTCTGTTGAAGATATACCGGAAAACAAAGGGTCATTATCATCTCTCACCCATCGAATATTTTCCACAGATCTGTCAGTATTTCCAGCAGTCATTCCTGGATTTCCTTGCACAGATTCTAAATGTAATCTCTCCAACTTCCCTAAAAGGAATTCCTCCATAAAATAGAACTTCTGGTTAATTTCTTTATTCATCTTCTCACTGTCCTGCATACACAAATTCCTTGAAGTACTTTGCTGATCCACGACGGATTCTATCCTTGCCCTTACGGTGTCCAATTCATTCATTACTTTTCGTCTGTCTACTTCCCAGACTTCTTCTATCTTATTTAGAGCATCTCTCCCTTCATCAATTTGTTTTAACAAATCACATAGCACAGCTTCCAATTCTTCTTTGTTTTCTTGTCTTCTGTCTTCTATTACTTTCATCATTTCATTTTTATCATCTTTCCGCTCATCCTCAATCTTCTTCATCAATTCTTCTCGGTCTGCTTTCATTCTCGTCATCATTTCCTCCTTATCATTCCTAAATACCTCCTCTAAGTTCCTGAAAGCTACTTTAGTTTCGTTTCTTCCGTCTTCAATAATCTTCATCAGCTCCTTTTTATCCTCTTTCCGTCCTTCTTCTATCATCTTCTTCAATTCATTCTTATCTTCTAGCCTTCCTTCTTCCATTTTCTCAAACCTCTTTATCATTTCATTCTGATCTTCTTTCCTTCCTTCTTCAATGATCTTCCTCAATTCATCCTTATCTTCTATCCTTCCTTCTTCAATGATCTTCCTCAATTCATTCTTATCTTCTAGTCTTCCTTCTTCCATTTTCTCAAACCTCTTTATCATTTCATTCTGATCTTCTTTCCTTCCTTCTTCAATGATCTTCCTCAATTCATCCTTATCTTCTATCCTTCCTTCTTCAATGATCTTCCTCAATTCATTCTTATCTTCTAGTCTTCCTTCTTCCATTTTCTCAAACCTCTTTATCATTTCATTCTGATCTTCTTTCCTTCCTTCTTCAGTTCTCTTTAACCAGCCACAAAGTACCTCCATATTTAAAGTAGCACTATGCGATTTGCAATTTTTACAAACTAAGTCACCATCAGGAAGAAATTCTCTGGATATTGGCAAATTTGCACACCCTAAATGGAAATACGTCTCGCATTTCCTGCACTGAAATATTTCGTAAAAGGGCTTATCTTTATCATCACAACAACTCAATTTATCCATTTTCTTCTTGCTCTGGCTTCTCAAAATTCTCCTACTCATACCTTGATATCTCTGCAAAATCGATCACATGACTTACATCTATGTGTTATCAGACTTTGTAACGCTCGACAATTTCCTCATGACTTCACACGGCACAAAACACACGTTTTTTTCACACGATATTACAGTTACAATTTATCCTTTTACATCATCGATGCCTTCACGTTGAGCGCCAAATTTACCTGTGACGTTCCTTTCTGGTGTTCGCCACTGGATCACGGATTACTACGGCACGGTAGCTACCCAATCTCCCTGTGCGGCGGAGTTATGAGACTCACCTTAATGTATACTACACTGGATTCTCAGGACGAAACGGTTTGAACAAAAAAATAGCTTCTTACTATTTTACCTTTAAATAATCACTGCAAATTAATAACAATATTCACCAACACAATCACTTTTGAATTAAGTTGCTGCTTTTTCTTTAAAACAGCGTTTTTCACAAAATAGACGTCATCTTCCGCAACTCAACTTATTTTTTTCTCTTCACGCACTGTTGTCCTCGCAACCGAATCAATAAAAGATTGGACAGTTCTACACATCTTCACAAACCGGAAATGACTTCCACTTCCGATATTGCATGTAACAAATGTACAGCAAAAATTACAAATTTAAATCAACACAAACAACAGCATTGAAACTAACAAATAAATCAAACAGATTTCTGTGAAATTAACAGAAAACAAATAACATAATACATATCGCCAAAGTAGACAAGGCGTATCAATGTCTGTCCCATCGCCATTCCTCCGGCTCATCATTCATCCTCATCGTCGCATTTAACCCAAGAGGTAGAAAGCGGCGTAATATAGAAATATATAAATGATTGATTTGGTTTATTTTACTTCGCCTTTCTGACACTTTTTGGCTAATTATGAAGATGAAGATGACAATGAGTGATGTGAAATTGATGATAGGACCATCATAAAGAACACACACGCCCAGTCCGGGATTCGAACCAGGACCCCTGGCATCGTAATGCACCTTGTTAACCACTGCACAACAAATAAAAACAGAAAATGCTTGATAAGTTATTTGCTTCTCCATAACTCATGATTATATTATAAGTATTATTCGCTGTATGACTAGGGATTAATTATATTTGTATGTCTACCAAACCTAGCCACCTAAGCAGCAGCAGCTTCCGCATTTGCAGGTGGAGGCTAAATGAAGAAAAATCACAGAAAGTCAGAAAGATATACAAATTTTCTAACATAATACTTATAGAGCATGCAGACGGCTGTAAAAACAATTGCTACATACCTAGTTTCCTTCCTTGATTGAAACGTGGTTTATTCTTCATTACGTATACAGTAGATCAACCACCCAGGGAGTCGAACCCAGGATCTTGTGTGGTAGTCAGACTCTCTTTTAGAATGCCAATATGTTGGATATTTGGTCGATCAGTTGATCCTGATCCATTGTTTCCAGAGGAAGACATTCTTTCAGCTTCTCATTCGACATTTTACTCGCGATGTAGGAAAACGAGATCACAAACACTTTGTGATGCTATCTTCTCGATTTTACAGAAGTTTACACCACTTGGACCACAAATCCTACTTCGAACTATCTGACAGATATCAATTGTCCACCAAATCAACAGATGAACTGACCGCTTCAATGTTTCTCCGAATTTTTAGAAAGTGACCTTTCCCTTCTTTTGCAGGGCAGGTCATTAGCAGGAGGGTTGAGTGCATGTGAGAAGAACCGCTGTCATTCATTCCCGCGCCGAAAAAGGGACAAGCAATAGAATTCCGTTTTTGGAATTGAAAACGCAAGGGGATATCTTTTCTGAACCATAAAATAATTAACGCAGAAAGTTCTAGCCACCCGTAGCTAAATCTTCCTGTTCCTGTCATCCATTCGGCGCCCATGGAGCCAGTGCAGGGCCAGATGAAGAGAAAGTGCGGGTTTTGGGGGGATCGCGGATCTGGTGTGAGGCAGGGAGGAAAAGTGCATTTTCAATAGGTCTCAGACTTCCCTGTACGGGGCGGACCACAAAACCATTAACTTCATCCCCTCCCAATACATCTGTTTGTGTTCAACAAGCAAGAAACAGGGAAATAAGAAAGAAATGCCTTGCTTGTGTTCGTGCTACTCAAAATTGAAGAAGTGTTTCAAACTGCAAGCAAAATTTACTGAAGAATTATTTTGCAATATTTGTCATCAAAGTAAAATTTCCAGCAAATACAGAAAAGTTTCCCGGGGCCACGTGGACGTTTGCCTGGGCCAGTGCCCCCGCGTGCCCCCCCTAACGACGTCCCTGGCAGTATGTAATCAATCACAACCACCTCATCAAAAGGCCATTCACGTAGCGAGCAAGAAATATTTACATATATTTATTTTCAAACTTTTCAAACTAGAGAGTGAAAACTTTCACAGGTTCCGGTGATGTTTATGCTTGTCCGGCTTTTTCTTTTTTTGCATATTCGGTGACCAAAATGAGAACGTGTACATCACATCGAAATCGCGTGAAAAGTTGACAACATATCAGGTAAACGGCAAGGATTCAAGAGAACCCGCAAGGGGAGCGTCAGTATCGACTGTTCCAGACCCAGAAAAGTCGAGATCTGACTGTGACAATTCACGCTCCTTCATTTTGAATTACTCTACCTCCCATATGGCGCAGTGGTAGCGTCATCGCCTTGTAATCAAGAGGTCCCGGGGTACGATACCCGGTGGCGGCACATAATGATTCGGATCCCATTTTAAAACTTTAGGTTTAGTCCCTATTACCCTTACTGTGCATAAAGTGGACTTAAAACAACAATACAATCAATCAATCAATTTTGAATGACTTTTCTTTAAACAGTAACGATGTGTAAGAACATGGATCAGACGTCCCATGAAGGAGAGCAGATTAAATGGTATATGTTTGATATATCTGCATTATGAAAAAAATGCAAAAAGACAAAGTACTCTTCATAAACAATTTATAGATGTTTATGGAAAGAATGCTAGGCGAATCCAGCTTAGTAGTGGACTCAAGTCTGAACTTGTCAACAACACCAAAGTATTTTCAATTGAATTTCAATTTTTTGATTGGTAAAATAGAAATTTAATAATAATAAAAAAATATTAATAATAATAATAAGTTTCAATGACTGAAGGACAAGATGTGAAATCTTACTCTGCTCTCCCCTCTGAGAAAAAAAATCATGCGGGCGGCCTTGTAATAATGATCAAAAACTTCTAATAATCTTTCTTGGATATAACATCACTATAGACCATGTTAAAAATGCAAACATAAACATTGGTGAGCAGTAGCGTACGCAGGATTTCGTCAAGGGGGGGGTTATTTCTAAAACTTTCTCCAAATTCACATTACCTTTGATTTATTATACTTTAATTAAATAATAATAATCACAATTAATTAATAATACTTATAATTAATTAATTAGCTGAATTACTACTGATAATACTACTAATACCACTACTACTATTATGTAGTAGAGATACCATTTATGAAAACAATAGAAAGAAATTACTTTCTAATCATTCAATTTTTATCAAATCCTGGGAGCATTATTTTGTTTTTGTTTTTGTCTGGTCAACGAGGTGAGACATTTTAAGGGTGAAGAAACTCCATAAAACAAGAAAATATATTAAAATAAATTGAAATAATTAAAGTATGGAACTCATCCAAGAAGCTGCGGTGGTCTGGTCGGTAGAGCATCTGACAATCACGCGGGAGATCCGGATTCGATTCCCGAAATTGGTTGGATTTTTTCCGGCTTCTTCCCCGCATAAATGTCCCCGATAATTCACATCTGGATTGCCTCACTGTTCTTACCAACAAAACATTTTCCAATAGTTAAGCTTATTGTCATTTGAATAATTGTCTAGTCAACAAGGTGAGACATTTTAAAGAGAGACATTCAAACGTGCTGCGGTAAATAATACAATGGGAAGGCAGACTGGTGACTGTATTCTTGTCCGCCTAGCCTTTGTCTATACATTAGCCTCTAACAACGAACCAAGAACTTTCTTTAGTTAATTCTCATTGTTCACACAAAAAAAATACATGTTCGTTGAACACTGGCGTACGTAGAGGCATGGCCGGTTAGAGGCACATACTTTTGGTAAATAAAAAAGCAAAATTTCAGTATAAAAACAGAGTCAATTTCGGGTTCAAAAGCTGTAAATGAAATGAAATTTCGCTGTTAAAGCGGTGAAAAGGAGGTACATAAAATAACACTTTGGTTTTAAAAATGTGAATATAATTGCACTATTACACAAAATAAACATATCCCTTCTAATAGCACATTAAATCATTACCAGAATATTAAGTTTATTCCTGTATAGAGGAGTCCATTTTTGCTTTTCAAATATTTACAGCAAAATTAATCAATTTTCCTTGAATTGCATAACACACAGGATACTTCAGACTTCAGAAAGTGTCGTGTCGGTATATAAACGGTAAATTTCGTGTTTAAGAGTCTATTTCGCATTTTGCAGTTCATTTCGCATCATTTCGTGACAAAACAGGGTAGAAAAATGCACCTCACACCTTTCAGAAACCTTAAAAATTAACATTGCAATGTGTTATTTCAATTTCGTTTTCTTTTTGTCAAAAACGAAATATGCATGCCTCTACCGATGATGCTACAACCCCTACCAAAATTTTGAGAAAATCAGAATTTTCAAATAAAAATCCGTTAAGAACTTTAAAAAATCAAAATGTGTAAATACGAAACCTCTTTTAAAGTGAGTCCCGATTACCATTTTTGTCTTTGAATACAATTTTAATAGACTGAAAAGCTCCAAAAATACGAAATATTTTATTATGCATCCTGCCCTCCAAAACAAAGCCATGTGTTATCCACATTTACTATTCCGACCCCTCCCCCCCCAAAAAAAACTGCGTACGCCAGAGTATTGAACATTGTTGCAACTGAACTGCATTTCTCCTTTCCTCTTCCTCCTCTTTCTCTTTCCTTCTCTTTTCTTCTTCCTCCTCTTTCTCTTTCCTTCTCTTTTCTTCTTCCTCTTCTTTTTCCTTCTTTCTCCTTTCCTCTTCCTCCTCTTTCTCTTTCCTTATCTTTTCTTCTTTCTCTTCTTTTTCCTTCTTTCTCCTTTCCTCTTCCTCCTCTTTCTCTTTCCTTCTCTTTTCTTCTTCATCCTCTTTCTCTTTCCTTCTTCCTCCTCTTTCTCTTTCCTTCTCTTTTCTTGTTCCTCCTCTTTCTCTTTCCTTCTCTTTTCTTCTTCCTCTTCTTTCTCTTTCCTTCTCTTTTCTTCTATAGACTCAACTATGAGCTTAAACTCCATCATCTCCTTCTTTCGAACTTTCTCTATCTGAGCCATCTCTTTCTTACGCTGTTTCTCCTCCTCTATCCTTTCCTTCTGTCTACGCTCCTCATCCTTCTGTCTACGGTCTTCATCCTCCTTTTCTTTCTGGTTTCGCTCTGCTTTATCTTTCAACAACCAATCAAGTAGCCAGTGATCTGATGAGGGTTTGGTAGGAACGTTCGGTTCTGGTTCTGTTTCTGGTGATGACAAGCATGATTTGCATCGCATCTCTTTATTTGATGCCAACGTTACTTCCTGCCCATCACAACTACTATGAAACCTCTGCAAACATTGGCAACACTGGAAGAATTCCCTGTCATTGGTAAGATCATCACAGCATCCAAACTTGGTTTCTGCATCCATTGTCGTTCTTCCTCTGCTTCGCAGATTCATTCCTGTCGCGTCTTTCTCCATTCTACTACACCGTCTATGGCTCTTACCAGTTAATACCTTCACTTCACTATCACACTTTTACCTTCGTGAATTCCAAGGACTTTCAATATCACCTTCGTGAATTCTATGGACGAACACTTTCAGTATGCACTAAATCGGGTATCACGTTTTAATTGCTAAAATAACTTTGCACTCAAGCCCCCACGATTGTACCAAAATAACTATGCACTCGAGCCCCGCGTTGGTGTGCCAAAATAACTATGCAACGTACTCCAGTTGGACACCAGTCGTCAGAAAGTTACTCCGCTACTCCTTTAGTCGGGAACATGAGAATCTGCAAATCATCAGGGCTTGCTGGGTAGAAAAGAAAAACACAACACTGTTTTCAAAGTTAAAACGCAGTTTTATAAACGCGTATATTTCATAATCACTTACCAGTACAACACTAGAACATTCACTACTAACGTTGGTATATTCCCTCACATAAAGCGAAAGTCAAAGAACATAATTAATTGTTTACTTTCAACTTATCGGCAAGAAGAAAACTCGAAAAACCAAAATCTATACTTCAATTCTCTCCGTTTCCAAGTTCTTATTATTTTTCACCTTCGATTGTTTTTCAAAACTCCGTCTGTCGTCAGGTGAGAAACATTCAGGTTAGTTCACTTCCTCGGCTGAGATTAGAAAGTGACGTCAACACGAACAGATTTTGACGTATTTATAAACATGTATAAAAGTTGCAACTACAACTGTATCAGTCTAAGTATAATTATCTGTGACAACTTGAACATTATTTGAAATAACAAACATTTTAAAAATCTTAACTTCTTATAAATATAAAATCTTAAACTCTCAGGTTCGTTACAGCAGATTCACCGGCATACGAAGTAAGAAACGAGCGCTTGTTTTCATCAGTTGTGCGAGGATAGTCAAGAAAGGTATTTGTTAAAGTTCTACTATGAAGGAGTGGACGTCTAGAATCCGTCGGATGATCAACTGAAGAGCAGATTATTAAAACATGACGTATTTGTGACCGCCGGTTGTATAGCATAATACATACAAGTATCTCATGTACATTAACGACGTACAATTATTTTGTAAATGGAAAAGTGAGGGAAAGATAATTCTATAAAACTAGTGATATTATTATATTATAAAGTATGCTTAAGTGAATCTCTGCCAACAAATCTGCAGAAGTAATGACACATAACAAATGCTAGTAAATATATGTGCTTTCAATGTCTCCTTTCCGCCTGAGGGATTTAGAGAAAACCTATGATATGGTATGCCACTTTCACGAATTTAGTTAATGCAACAAGGGAGTTTTCAGACTGACGCGACAAGCGATATCGGGATTACGCACAGAAGCATTCGATCTAAAGAAAACCATTCACCAGTCACGCTTGCGCAAATAACAGGCCGGGGCAACACAATGCACGGTATTGATAAAACGACCCAGTCCGAGCGACAAGCGACGCCTGCAATTTGTCGTTCGGAAGGTGTTGTTTATTTTTTTAATGTTGGTTTCCAAGAGACACGTATCGCTGCAGTCTGAAAGCTTCCTGTCGAACCAATTCACCACGAGAAAATGCATGTGTCGTTTCGACTGTACTGTTGTTTTTTTCAGTACCATACATCGTGTCGCCTCGCTCTGTTGTACTCGTATGCAAGGTGAATTGTTTCCTTTAAAGTAAAGGGGCTGTTGCTTGTCGCTTCGGTGTTTAATCTCTGTGCCACTTAAAAGTGAATCCTCAGTGATCAATGAATTTTTTCGTACCGTAGCGACACGACAAGCTGCACGTGTCGCTCAGATTCCCAATGGCGTGTATTGTGCCGCCTGAGACTTGATTTCCCATGAGCGGTAAATACTTATTTATAGACTAAATGGGCCTGTGTCGTTTGTCACTTCGGTACGAACGACTGCTGTCGCGTGTCGCTTCGGTTTGAAACCTCACTAAGAGACGTGCTTTTCACCACAACACAATACGCAGATAAGCGATCAACATGCTTGTAACAAAATGCAAGTCTTAAAAATCCTTTCCGGGTACCAATCCTTTCTCGTTCTGCTTGTATCAACAGGTTTCGTCTCTCTACGTCCATCGGAAACCTACGAAGTGATACTTGACTCAATAAATTTGTTCCCGATCGAACTGTACAACCATATGCTACACAGCTGACACCCTATTACCTAGTAAAAGAATCTCCACTTTGCCGTTTCATATTAACGTCCATAGCACCGTAAGCGTAACCAGATGCTCGAGGGGGACCAGACGAGTGCGCATGATCTGCAGTAGCTCCACCTTTAACACCGTCTATAAGCAACCAAAATCTCTTTGCAATGGATGGAAAATGCACGTTCCAATCTTGGAAAGTACCTAGTTACAGAGCTATTTGACATCAAGTCTTTAGGGTGGTGTTCGCCACTTTGTCATGCTCTTCATATACTTAAATATGTTTATATAAAGCAATAAATGCAGCACTGCAGAGCAGGTGCGAAGTCATTGAATGCTATTGGGGGAGAAAGTGCTTAATCTGCAAACGCCCCTCCCTCACAAACATATGTGTAAATTACACGATATACATATTTGTAATGTTATTAAAAGTAAAAATAAATTACTCAATTAAAAATATATTATTACTATTTACGTAAAGTAAATTAATTTGTTACTTTTATACATATTATATATTGCGAATCAGCTAATTCCTTTACTAACTGGTCATATATGTTAAAATTATGAAATAGTGGTGGTTTTATTATGTGTTAGTTTTGGATTAGTTTGTGCTTTATGTTAATATAAAGCAATTAGATTTCAAAGTTATTATTGTCTTGCATTCTTCCTTTACTTTCATTGTGTGTATTGACATAGGTTTGTGAATGATCTCTTGAGAGAGAAATTGAATACTCACAACTACACTAATTTTTGTGTGTTTTCGATATTATTCTTAGTCAAGTATATTTTAAATTGAAGTAATTGCCTGTATTTTATTTGTTATAACAAAAAGGGGGGGATTTTTGAGGCAAAGATTGTTGGTTAGCACCCTGTTGCAGAGCAGAGAACAAAATACTACACAAATATTTTAAGGTGAAATGATTTATTCTTATTAGCTTGGCTAACATGCAGAAGTTTTTGGTTAATATCTACTGTGAATGCTCCATACCACAAACTAAACATTCATTTCCTACTAACCACGAGCGTTTCTTTCCCTATTTCTGTGATGTGGAACTACAAGTTGCTGAGACTGTTCTGCATGTACAGCCAAATCTCAAATCAATCAACCAGGGGAGCAAGGGACGAAAAACCCGTAAATAGAACATCGATTGATTGATTTTAAGTCCACTATATGCACAGTAAGGCTAATCGGGACTGTACCTACAGTTTAAAGTGGGATCCGAACCACGGGACTTCTTGATTACAAGGCAACGACGCTATCATTATGTCATTGGGGAGGCCCAGTAAATAGAACAAAATTACTATTTACTTTGGAGACATCAAATCTTAATTTCCTTACCAAACCACCACTTTACATGACCAACCCAACGCATACCGCACTGTAAGCAAAAGCACAGCAATTACAGTTACAGAAATAATCTGAAACAGACATCAACCCATCATTCCCATTTCAATTGTTGTCGCTTTCAAAAGTAACTTCTCGAAAGTTTCATGTGCATTTGATTTGGCAAAACTACAATTCGATTCTATCTAGCTTACCAGAAGTGTATGTCGACCTTCGTGGCGTAGTTGTTAGCACAGCGCGCTACTAAGCCAGGGATACCGGATTCGAATCCTGTCAGGGATCGAGTGTTCGTTGTGAGTGTTCCTTCATCAACTTAATTCTGTCATGACTCATCCTCGTCGTTACGATTAGCCAAAAGTGACAGAAAATCGAAGTTAAATAACTACATTGAAATCTCGCCACATACAATGGAGAAACTGAATAAGAGAGAACCTTTGACATTTTCTTTCCCAAGCCCGATCAAACAGAGCGGGTCGTTCAGGCACTAAGCTCCGGGAGGGCTCGGGGACTGAAGCTCCACCCTAAATTCTACAAATATATAATTTAAACACTGTATAGTGGAAATTAATTTTACTTCCATTAAACATCTTGTATAATAACTTGTAATGTACTGAGAAATTCATCCTAGGGGATTGTATCGCCCCTCCTCACACACACAAATTTTTTGCTTTAGATGGCGACTGCTGCTCTCCTCGATATAAAATTTCAAATTAAAATTAAAATAATCTGTTATGTAATGGGGAAGAGCGGAAAAGTTCTATTTTTAGAGTAGCACACACCGATTTGCTGTTTCTATTTCTTCAAAATTTTATGGTTATTTGAAAGATATAGTATTTTTTTAAAACAGGTTTAAAAATCGTTTTTCTGGAACAGACGAGACTATGTACAGAAAAAGATGCATACACAGCTCATATTGAATTGCCATTTCTATAGTTTGTGCGTCTACAGATATTCATTAAGAGGTAAACCGTAATGTGGATTTCAATGTGAAGCTGATCGTAGAAGAATTTGAAAAAACAAATCTTGATATTAAATTTGCATGGAAAATTACTTTTTACTCACACAAGTTCATTTCGTATCTGTATTTAAAAATTTTGCATACATTCTAACGTGTTACACACACTACACGAAAAGATATTATAACGTCGCATCTCCCAGTTCAACATCCACATCATGTGATCTCCGATGAAATAACGAGACAATCCAGTTTGCAAACCTTGTGCCAGGCGAATACAACGTGCAGAATTCATTCCAATAATTTGCATCCATTTCATACTCTGGTGCGAAATGCGGCGATGTACGGATGAGATTTCGTAACCGTTCTACCAGCGTTCCGTCCATGTTTGATACCTTCGTTACAACATAAGCAGGTACGAAAACTATTGATAGGAATGATACCCCCCATCCTGCTGCTACAGTCCAAATGGGGAATAGCTCTGCCCCGTACGATATTCGTTTGCTGCAGACGACGAAGGAACAGAAGACGCAGAGTAATGTTACCGGGGTTATGACCACCCAACACAGCCACCACAAACCATTAACAGTCCTTCCACCGTGAACGAACATCAAAAGTCTTTCGTACTTTTTTATACCGTACATGAACAAAAATGCAAGTAATTCCATGATGCATATGATTGCTATTGTCACCGTAGCGTGGGTATCCAGCAGTTTGAACCAGTAGATGCCATTTTCTCGAAGGCAGAATGCGGAGACTAGGAAGATAAAGAATACAGTCACAACGATGCGAGGCACTCTATCCTTCTTCAGAACCGGATAAACGTCATACAGACTCCACTGGAAGGCGTCAAGCTGTATCACTATCCAGGAGAGTGCGGTATAGCCGAGAGAGGCAAATACCAGGACGTTCCATAGCAGGGAACAAGGCATGGTGGCTATCATCGCAGGATAAACGGAGAACATCACTGCTGGCCCGTCCTTTGCCAGGGAGAAGAATGGGATTCCTGTTTGCGCTTGCAAGAAGCCCAAGCCGCAAAATAACACGAGTCCGAAGATCATGCTTACAGCCGTACTCAGGCCAGGGACGCAGAACACTTCCCACCAGCAATTGTGATTCACGTAGTTGAAGCGAGCTCTATGAACCACAGTGCCGTGTCCGACCCCGACGGTGAACAGCGCTTGGACTGCTGCGTCCACCCATGTTCCGACGCTAAGAAGTTCATTAATTTCAGGTACAACGAACGCTCTGAGCCCATTCGCTGCTCCTGGAAGAGTGACTCCACGGATCATCATGATTTTCATGGCAATGTAACCGAGCGGCACGAGAAAGTAGAAGCTTATGCGAAAGTTCTTCCAGCCTACTTTACAGCAAGTAACTATCAGAGCGCATAATACGAGATGCAACGCCTCCATCTGCTTCACAAGTCCTCCAGCAGGATCCTCGATACTTGAAGATGTCCTGAGGGCGAATTTCGTAAGATACTTCTCTGACGGGCTCTGTGCTTTAGTTGCTAAGCTTGCCAAGGTACTGTTTCCCAGCTCGGTACAGTTTCCGTCAATCCAGACGTTCTTGCAGTTGCTCCAATCCATACTTTCGCTCAGGGGATATGCCATGAAGAAGAGTGAGTACGTGCCAATGACTGATGCGAACGCGCATAAGAACATATTCACTATTAGCGTTGCATATCCAGCTCCTCGCGTGATTGGAGACGCACCAAACATTTTGATGTAGCCGCTACTGGTAAACTGTGCCACCACATGTTCTAGGTGGAACATAGGTAACCCACAAATGAGGATGAAGATTAGGTAGGGGATGAGAAAAGCTCCTCCCTTATGAACGTAACACATGTATGGGAATCTCCAGACGCCACCGATGCCGATGCAGGGGCTGAGGTAGTAGAACAGGACATCCATCCTTTTTAGGTAAGTCTTGGCTTCGGCGGGATGTGCGTCGCGTTTCATCCGCTTGATTCTTCGGGTCTCGTTCCGGATTCGAAGTTCGGAGATTATTGACCTAGAATAGTTGCTTATGGTGTACTCCTCAACAACGTCTGAGAACTGAACCACTCTTGGGGGAATGTCTTCCGTCTCCTCTTCGGCTTCGTCATGGAGTTGTGGAATTCTTTGTGGGCCATTCTTCAGAGGAATCAATCTCGACCTGGATTTCCTCAGTGGACTTTGAGAAGGGCTGCTCTCAACTGAAGAGCCAGCCTCGTCAGTTACACTAGTAACTATCTCAGTCTCGGTAACTCTCTCGGACTCGGTAGCTGCCTCTTTCTCTCTAACTGCCTCGGCCTCTTCTAAACTTGACAGCGATTGCTCTTCACTCGACGTATTACCCATATCTTCACCGTCTTCTTTAGCTTTCGCTCGTGAAGATCTCGCTCACTATTTTCTTTTTCTTAATCTTTTCTTTGCTTGACTCAAATTATACGTTTAGTGCTAATCTTGTTTTTCGCTGCACTAATTCCATGGAAACACTTTGCCTATTATTAAAACATCAACAATCAGGAATATCCAAGGCATTGCTCCTTCCTTGTGCAGGAAAATTGACATACCTTCCATTGTTTCGAACAATTTATGTCGGGAAAGAAAAAAGAAGGGAATTTTCAAGCCTTATCAATCAGTGACAGTGGCTTTAATAGAATTAAAATAGTTTTAGTTTACCAAAAGATACTTCCAGTTCCAAACACTTAATCCGAAATAAATAAATACACACACACATACGCGCACGAATTTTTTAACAATAATTATTTCTGTTTGGCGTATATATACTTCGGCTTACCTATAAATAGTCAGGTAGGAACCTGCTTAATACGTTTGAACAAGTTGCATAATGAAGTTAATTTTGTGTAAGTAATTTTTGACATAATCTTGTATTCATGGGGTCCCAGGTTGATTCCCGGCAAAGCACAGTGTCTAAATTAAAATATCTGGGCATAAGGTATTCTTAAAACAAATGACATTGAGACCGAGGATCTGATATTAAGATTTGGTCTCGTCTCGATTTTACAGATGTCTGTCTCGTTCTCGTCTCATTCTCGCCTCGATTCTTACAAGGTCGTCCATGTCTCCGTACGATCTTTCCAAAGAGGCGGTTCAGTTTATTATGATGTGGACATCTTGTAGTTCCTCTTTTGAGGTATTAATATTTTGACATTTTTAATTGCAATTTTCCACATTTTTCATCACATTATTAGAATGAGATAAGAATGCTTAAATAACTATCTATATTCATTAGCACAATGAAGTACAATGGCCATCTCTGAGACCACCATATTACGCCTGACGAATTATACAAAGGGCGACATAATCTTTACCATGCACCAATGTTTGGAAGTAAGAGTTACCTCTTTTAGAAATTACAACTATAAGTAAGTAGCTGTACCTGTAACAAAGTTACTATTTGCAGTAGAAGTAACGTTATCAACAGTTGCTTTACTTAAATTATTACCTTTAAAATTTTTAACGGGGGGGGGGGGGAGGGCTGCATTCTCTGTATGCTAAGGTAAAAGGATTTTCATGGAATAGGCTAAGGCAAGGAAACTTGCCTCCTTTGCATGGTAATATCAGAACAGCCACGTTTTATTACAATTCGCCATTTCCCGAATTTAAAACAAATCTCTTCAGGTATAATACTGGCATGCACACCATATCTGCAATTGAAAGAGTGTTCATTTCAGGGAATGACAAAGGGGCACTTGTCAAATTACAACTTTGAAATTCAGTTGCTGTTAAAACTTCATACCAACTTCATGAAATTGAAAAACCTTCATTGCTACTAGTTTCCGGAGAACGTGTTTATCTTTTGTGCAGTTTTCTTAAAATGTATTTAAAAGTTCTTACTTACAAAGAATGATAAATTAACGTAGGTTAGAACCATCATGAGTCAGAACCTATAAATGAACACGTTCAAGAAAAAAATTGACCTGTGATTTTGTTACAGATTCATTTATTTATTATTTTGTAAATGAGAATAATATTATTACCATTTTTTATTATTAACTTCTTGCTATGAATAATAATACGTATTTATTTATTTATAATTAAAATGAGAAACGATAAGTTATTAAATATAACAACTTTGTTTTGCATCCGTGTATGTATTCTTTGCTTTACCTTTTAGAATTTAATAATATTATATTTAGTTTTCTAATAAACTATTACTAATTTATAAGTATATTAGCGTTCTTGCTGAAAATGAGAAAGTGATATGGATTCATAGAAATATATAGCCTTATATTAACGAATTAAATTCAACTCTAACTTGCTTCTTAAGTATGATAGTCGACCAGATTCCACCTCTAGCGATATGTCAAGTTGTTGATATAGTATAATTGCTAAAAAAAATCGTAGTACACGCTTTAATGTACAACATGGAATTCTTTAGTACAAATGGATTGTTCAAAATATATTTGTTTATTTGTTGATATTATGCTTTAAAGGATTCACAATTTCATGTAAAATACAGAGTGGCGCAGAGAAATGGCAAAATTTGAATGTGGAATTGGCAACACTGTAGCGCCGGCATTTGTTCGGGACCGATGAGACATCATTGAGGAGGCTTTGCCATTTAGTAATGATGCAGCATTGGGATGGTTCAGAGCGTGCTTTCACTGTGAAAGTTTTTTATAAGAACGGTGATAGTGTGACTGCAGCGCAAAGGGTATTTCGGCAGCATTGCCAGCTAGGACGTCATGCCCGTGTCCCATCGGCTCGTGCGATTACAACATGGGTGCGTAATTTCGAAGAAACCGGTTCATCGTTGAAGAAGAAGCCCCCAGGTAGAGTTCGAACAGTACGTATGCCAGAGAATATTGAAGCAGTTCGAGTTGCCATTCAGAGGAGCCCTCACCGCTCCGTTCGACAACATGCATCAGCCCTACCTACAGTGTAGTCGAAGAAGCGTACAAAGAATGGACCGTGTTAAAAATGTAAACATAAACATTGGTGATGTCTTGCCCGGCCCCCCCCCCGGAACTTCCGGTTTAGGCCAGTCCCCGTTGTTGCCATTGCAGATTCACCGGCATACGAAGTAAAAAATGAGCGCTTGTTTACATCAGTTGTGCGACTATAGTCAAGAAAGGTATTTGTTAAGCTTCTACTATGAAGGAGTGGACGTATAGAATCCGTCGGATGATCAACTGCAGAGTAGATTAATAAAATATGACGTGTCTTTGTGGCCGCCAGTTGTATAGCATACTACATACAAGTTGATACAAGTATCTCATGTACACGCACGACGAACTCAAAACGTACGAAAGTTTCGATAGGCCTATATTCTATTATTTTGTAAATGGAAAAGTGAGGGAAAGATAATTCTATAAAACTAGTGATATTATTATATTATAAAGTATGCTTAGTGAATCTTTGCCAACAAATCTGCAGAAATAATGACACATAACAAATGCTAAAGTAAATATATGTGCTGTCAACATCGCCTTTCCGCCTGAGGGGTTTAGGAAAAACCTATGATATATGGTATATTTCACTTGCACGAATTTACTTCAAACAAACAAGCGATATCGGGATTTCGCACGGAAGCATTGGATCTAAAGCAAACCATTCAGCAGTCACGTTTGCGCAAATAACAGGCCGGGGCAACACAATGCACGGTATTGATAAAACGAGCCAGTCCGAGCGACAAGCGACGCCTGCAATTTGTCGTGTCGCTTTAATTCGGAAGGTGTTGTTTATTTTTGAATGTCGGTTTCCAAGAGACACGTATCGCTGCAGTCTGAAAGCTTCCTTTCAAACCAATTCACCACGAGAAAATGTACGTGTCGCTTGGACTGGACTGTATTTTTCTCAGTACCATGCATCGTGTCGCCTCGGTCTGTTGTACTCGTATGCAAGGTGAATTGTTTCCTTTAGAGTAAAGGGGCTGTTGATTGTCGCTTCGGGGTGTAATCTCCGTGCCACTTAAAAGTGAATCCTTAGTGATCAATGAAATTTTTCGAACCGAAGCGACACGACAAGCTGCACGTGTCACTCAGATTCCCAATGGCGTGTATTGTGCCGCCTGAGACTTGATTTCCCGTGAGCGGTAAATGCTTATTAATAGACGAAATGGGCCTGTGTCCCTTGTCACTTCAGTACGAATCACTGCTGTCGCGTGTCGCTTCGGTTTGAAACCTCACTAAGAGACGTGCTTTTCACCACAACACAATACGCAGATAAACGATCAACATGCTTGTAACAAAATGCAAGTCGTACAAATCCTTCCGGGTACCAATCCTTTCTTCCTTCTGCTTGTATCAACAGGTTTCGTCCCTCTACGTCCATCGGAAACCTACGAAGTGATACTTGACTCAATAAATGTGTTCCCGATCGAACTGTGCAACCATATGCTACACAGTTGACACCTTATTTCCTTGTAAAAGAATCTCCACTTTGCCCTTTCATATTAACGTCCATAGCACCGTACGCATAACCGGATGTTCGAGGGGGACCAGACGAGTGCGCATGCTCCGCAGTAGGTCCGCCTTTAACACCGTCTATACTGCATGAAATGAAGTTCTACCCCTATAAGTTACAGATTGTGCAGCAATTACATCCTGAAAACCCTGTGTTGCGTAAGAAGTTTTGCGAATTTGTGTTGGCTAAGGTTAACGAGGACGCCACTTTCCTTAACAATTTGTGGATGTCAGATGAAGTCCATTTCTACCTTAGAGGCTATGTTAACAAACAGAATTTCCGTTACTGCTCACAGGAAAATCCTTGTCAGCTTCACGAGCGTCCATTACATTTCATCAAGGTTACAGTATGGTGTGCAGTGCCAAGTCATGGTGTGTTTTCGGCCCTTATTTTTTTTAAAGTGACGAAGGCATTGCAACAACAGTGACATCAGATCGATATGTTGCTATGCTTGAAACATTCATTGCACCGAAGTTGCACGACGCACATCTTGACATCGACAACATGTGGTTTCAGTAGGACGGAGCCAAGTCACATACTGCTCGACGGTCGATGGAGGCGATTCGCAAATTGTTTGGAAGGCTGATCAACGGTGATATTTTATGGCCTCCGAGATCCCCTGATCTCAGTGTTTGCCATTTCTTTCTGTGGCGACATCTCATAAGTATGTACAACACACGTCCTGCAACCACTGCTGAACTAGAACAGAAGATTGCAGCAGAAATCATTGATATTCCTCGAGACATGATACAGCGGGCATTCCAGAGTTTCCACAGCAGACTTTCAGAATGTGTACGCCAAGATGGAACACATCTTTCTGATGTAATCTTTAAGAAGTAAAGTGACCTATAAAATGGCATTTAAATGTCATAGTTAATGGCATACTATGTACTGTACATGCATACCAATCATTAAATGTATTTTTTCCTGTTTTTATTCGTGCATTTTACGTCAATCGAAATGTTGCCGTTTCTCTGCGCCACTCTGTATATGTAGTTTTCTCAAATAATTTCGCGAACTCTTATTTCTCGTTCTTACTTTTTGGGGAGGGTAGACACATTCACCGTACTTCAGTACGCCGTTTAATCAGTGTTGCCACAACCAGGAAATATAACTTCCTGTGCGAAGTGCAAAATTCCCCCCTTTCACGCAAATTATCCCTTCACTCTAGGGAAAAAACTGAAATCACCAAATATGTTGCTATTCTTATTATTACGAGTAGTAGATTATTGCTATCATTTCAACTGCCTTACAAAATCATTGTTTCGCAGAAGTATTAGGATTTTCTGAATAGACAAGAGAAATTACGAAGGGGCAAGGGAATAATGAAGATTATTAGCAGCCATTTTTGCACTTGACGAAAATCCTATTTGAAATATGACAATTTTCACAAACATGAAGTTTATGCTTAAGGGCATATTGCAATTACTTTGAAAATAATGGTAAGATATTGTTCCCGCCGGTCTCCGTGTGAAGAGTTTAGGACAAAGTGCTACGACACGAGGGTTCCCGGGCTGGGCATTGATGTTCTTTGCGAGTGTCTCTTCGTCAATGTCACCATATCATCAGTCATCTTCATCTCGCAATTAGCCAAAAGTGGCAGAAAAGCGAAGTAAAATAAACCAAATCAGTCAATCATTTATTGTTCCCGCGTCTTCAACCAGTTTGACTTTCATATTTGAACTGGGCTATTTTCAAATTTACCTTCAATTTATATATTCTTTATAAAATTTCTTTCCTACTTGATCAAGAAATCGAAAAATTTCCGGTAACATATGTCATAGAAATCTAATGAAAGAGGTAATTTTAATGAAACTTTGTTTACTAAAATTACAGACAAAAATTCAGAGTTCCTAAGATTGGTTTATTTTACTTCGCATTTGTACTACTTTTGGCTAATCGCGAAGATAAGGGTGAATGAGGCCGAGATTCGAACCCGCAATCCCTGGCGTCGTAGGATGCTGTGTGGAGGTCGGCCAGAGTTTCTTGGTAATAAATGCGACTATTAAATTTTCGATGCCTGTCACCTTTACCATTTTTTTGATATTTTTAAATAGAATTGATGTTTAAATCTGGCGTGGGACAGCCAAGTTGTTTAACTTTCAATTTAATATCGTATAGTACCTTGGAAAATGGTGTATGTAATAATGCTCTAATCTGACTCATCTTTACTAACTACCCTTCCTTTCACGCACCATCGGACACTTTCACTTCACTAAAAAGAAAAAAACACTGAACAATTAGAGACACCGAGTCGATCACGGTATTCTCGCCTTGCTTTGTTTATAATTTCCAACTCCAGCACGGCGGACGGTACATCAGCAGTGGGTGTTAGTAACAACTGAAATATGATTATCTGCTAAAAATGAACTGTAGATCTACAATTTTTAGAATTCAATGCAAGAAATTGAATTATATCTCCAAGTGAAATTCTTATACTGATAGATTTTCCGTGTGATTTTTTACAAATATTAAAGTAAAAAATCCCCTGGTGATGTGAATTCCCTTTGAAAATTAGGCAATTCTTTTGTCCAGAAAATGTCTTCAATGTTGTCAACGTCAGTTGCAACACATGAGTGTCTGAGTGCGTGAGAGCATATCTTTTCTTAAGGAAGAAATCGATAACAAAATAGTCTGGATGGCTCTTTAGACGCATCTATCTAAATGGTTATATAAATTTGGGGAAGATATTACGTTCGTTCTTGCCAAGTATGCAGGAAAGTATCTTTCTTGCGAATTACTTCTCCAACGAGTATTACACATCGGTCAGGATTAGTCACTTCTCTGTGAAGTTTGCAACTATGTCAACACAATGCGAAAGCTCTCGCGTCGTGCCATAAACTTATTTCGCACTTCTTCCGTATATTCACTTCCATGTCGAAAGACTTGTTCCACCAAAAACACACGAGCTTCGAGTAACAAAACCATTGCTAATGCAGTTCAGCGCTTTGCAATATCACGCTCCGAAGAAACAACAGTGAGTGACTGACAATAATGAGTGGCTTACTAACCAACTGTCCATGTCCTTATGTACCAACAGACAGGGACGTAGCTAGGTTGATCAGTTCGGGGGGGCCAAATCTGAAATTTGTTCCTATGTAAATATTTCCAGACAGTAAAGGTAAATAACTCTGTGTGTGTAATGTACACACACACACACACACACACACACACACACACACACACACACACACACACACACACACACACACATATATATATATATATATATATATATATATATATATATATAATATTATATTACATTATAATATTGCTACATATATAGTGCATTGGTATATTAAACTACTAAGAAGTGTATATAATATACGTATATGTGAACACTGGAGGTCAATTAAAAATTAGAGTTCAACAATTTTCAGGAAGCAAATCAATTTATGTAATTACTATTAAACTATTACTTTACAGTTTTCCTTAATGTATTTTACTTTCTGCTTGTCTCAATGACAACCTCTTCCTTTTTATCGAAACTATATCCCCTGTGGAAGTGCTAAACTGATAAATTATTCTGTGTAGGATCTTTCCTATTCATTCTGGAGGATACCGGGATTTTTTTTTCACCTGTTCGAGCGGCTCCGGTGCCCACCCAGCGTCGTACGTAGTATAAAGTGGGTACATGGAGGAAACTCTGGCAGGTAAACGAGGCCAGGGACGTGGTGCTGATTGATCACATCACCTCCACCTTCGGCCATGATCAAGAAAGTGTGGAGTCCTAACTACACACCCCTATATTCTTTCATGGCATAGCGAAAAGCACAGGGGAGCACATTACTTTACTTTTTGCATTATTTGGTATCCAGTACCTCATCATTAACAAATCATATTACACACACGCACACATATACACAGTTTTTTGGGGGTAACAATTATAACTTATTACTTATGAGAAACGCTTATATTGAAAGCGAAGCGAACAAGAAAAATATTACTAATTTCATACCTTTCATTCTTTCAAACAGGCAATAACAAATACTTTCACGAGTCATCATGTAAGTAAACTGCTACATTTTCTTCGTCCTCTTGCATCTGCCCCTCCTCCCTCCCCAAGCCCTCCTACCTCCTCACTAAAGTTATTGCTTGCTCGAAGGCAGCGAGGTCATTGGACTGTTCTGGTACTTGGCACCCTGGATAGAAGCAAAATCTAGCAGAATGAATCGAAAACAAAGGTTTACTGGGGAAGGGAAAATTTAACCGTATTTGCGTATTGCCTTACAGAAACGGTGCACTGAAACAGCTGGGGTACAATAACTCAACCGAGGGATAAGTCTTCCCTGCCATTTCCTTCCCTTAATCCCTTAAAGCAAGAAAGACCGCTTCCTGCAATTTGTCAGGTTCGACACAAAGGGGTCTAGTCATACAGTGACGACCACAGATTAGAAATAGGTCTCGCAGGAACATTTTATGACGGGCAGTTCAGAGAGTATTTGGGACGCAGTGCCGCCTTTGGTTGTCCGCAACCATCTCGCCAACATTTGTTGAACAAGCTTGTTGTATTGTCTCCATTCAAGCTTTGTGCTGGTCTTAGGACCGCCTGTCAAGATGTTGCTTTCCTGAAGAAAGAAGATCGAGTTTTATTCTAATTTCTGGGCCTTCCCAGTGGTACCGTCGTTCCCTTGTAATTAAGGGGTCCCGGGTTCGATACCCGGTGGAGGCACATAGTGGTTCGGATCCCACTTGAAACTGTAGGTCCAGTCCCGATTAACCTTACTGTGCACAAAGTGGACTTAAAACAACTCAATCAATCTTATTTCTGGCTGTGAATTTAGGCAGGGACGTAATTATAACCAATAATAGGACGTTATAAAACAATAATAATAATAATGACGCTTTTAACATTGAAATTATTGTCAAATTTAAATTCTAGCACATTTAGTAGTATTCCAGCGCAAACAGCACTTTAAATTATGCGATTGATTTGTAACTCTCCTCTAGACACTAACGTGTGCAGGGTTTTTTTCAGAGGGGAGGGGGAGAGACAGTATAACATATTTCATAATTAACCACTTTTAAGCTTCCTTTTGAAAGTTGTTCAAAGACAGAAATTTCGGGAGAGTTATAGCCGCATCAGCTCCCCCTTGTGTACACCAGTGCCTCGAGATGCAGTAGGAAAAATAGATGAGTGCCACTTTTTTTGCGGCAATTTCGAAAATTGTGCACCTCTTAACTTGCACCCTGCATTATCGCAAAACGACGTTGATGGTTTGTGCAAGTATCATGCACAAAGGCACTGAAGTAGGTGTTTTCACACTTTGTTTATTTCTGTCTTGAGTTCTTGTTATCAGTAGCGAGCGGGTTTATAATAGCCACAAAGCATGCTAAATAGACAGGTAAATTGGCGCCAAAAATGACAAAATTTGACAACTTCAAAAAGCACAAAAAATAGGTAGTAAATATCAACTTGTTATTACCTTTCTTTTTCAGTTTCACACCTATTTTTTTTATTCTACGTATATTATTTTTTTTAAAATGTTGTGCCGCTTTTCTGTTACTTTTAGTTAATCGCAATGTTGACGATCATGAATGGCAATTAATGAAGGAAAACTCACAAATCGCCATCACAATTATGATATGTAATATGCAGAATATTATTGGCGACTCAAATGTTCTGTTTCTTGTTGTTGTTGTTTTTTAACATTCTCAAGAATAAATTCATGTTTTTGCTTTATATTGCATATTTATTATAACGTCACGTTTACCACGGCGGACCTCCTCGGTGTGGTTTACCAGGTTGCCTTGTAACCAAAGAGTGCCAGGTTCAAGTCCCGATGGAGACACATTGCACAATGGGTCGGAGTCAAATTTAAATTATAAATCCAGTTCCAATTAATATATTGGAGCATAAAATGGACTTTAAACTATTTTTGATTACGACGACAATGGGATCAGTTATTGTAATAGTGAAAGAAAATAATATCTCCTTCAGGATTCAAACCTCGGACTCAGTTTTACAGAAATTGTAATCTCTAGACCAGTGGTTCCCAAAGTGTGCGTCGCGGCGCCCTGGTAGGCATACGGGGCCGCCGCGAGATGTTCCAATATTTTCACTAAAATTCAGTCATTGATATGATTGTTCCAAATACATGTTCTTATTTAGAACATTTTACATAAAAAATGTTTCTGAATTTGAAATATATGTTTATTTTTTAACTTAAGGAAAGCAACCTATACACACTAACAGAGCGTTACAAGTGTTAGATAGGGCCTCCCCGGTGGCGTAGTGTTAGAGTTGCCACCTTGTAATAAAGGGGTCACGGGTTCGTTACCCGGTGCAGGCACATAGTGGTTCGGATCTCACTTTAAACTGTAGGTCCAGTTCCGATTAGCCTTATTGTGCATGAAATGGACTTAAAACATCAATTCAATCAATCAATCAATCAATCAAAGCAAGTATTAGATATGCCTACATTCTGATTTGGACGCCGTGGAAAAATCTTGAAACACTAATGGCGCGGCGAAACGAAAAAGTTTGGAAATTCCTGCTCTAGACCATAGAGATTAGCTTTGTTCCTTCGTTCGTCATTGCTATATATATTTTTTAAAACAATGCAAATATAGGTAAAGATTATTTCTCCGTTGTGTGAGGTATTTAATTTATTCCAGTGTTCGTGGCGGAGTGGTAAGCGTAAAGGGCTACGGAATCAGAGATCCCATGTTCAAACCTCCACTAGCCATTGGTGACTCATCACCTTTCCATCCGTCCATCATTCATCCATCCACATCGACTTGTAAAAATTAACCTACGAGGTAGGAAAAAAGGTAAAATAGCCAAAATGAAAACCTATTGAATTCTAGCCGCCTCAGTGGCTGAGCACGTTAGCTATCGAATTACGATTTTGTCCCAAATTGATCTAAGTTCGAGTCCGTGAGTTTTTGTATTAAGTCCTCTTCATGCACAGATATGCCAATCGGGACTGGACGTACAGTTTAAAGTTGGATTCAAACCACTATGTGCGTCTACTAGATATCGAACCCAGGCCAGGACCTCTTAATTATATGGTGACGACATTACCGCTACGCAATGTCCTCGGCTGGAGAGGCAGGCGCTTTTTTTGTTACTGTCCATGCATTAATTTCTTGTATCACCGTTGCATATCTTTGACATTAGCCAGAAGTGTCAGTAAAGTAACGTAAAATCAGGAAACGAAAATCAAAGTACATCCAGTGTTCAAATTGAAATTTTTAATTTAACTCCTGACCAGGTAAAGAATTTTCCTCTTAAATATTCTCGATCATATTTTGCTATTGCTAAGAATTTGACGTAATCATTTCTTTCAACTTCAAGTAAATATTACATTAATATCAGCATATAAATTGTCAGTTTCTGTACTGAATTTTACATTAAAATTAATACTGTTGTTGGTTTGCAAATTACAATATGTATTTGATGAGAAAATATTTCCTGATTAATTTGCCTTCCTCTAAGAAAAATAATTCTGATATGACGAGATCAGTGATTACTGAACTCTTGTACATTAATTGGAAAATTTGTGTTATTTACTTTGAACCATCAATCCGTATGTTTTAGGTACAAATCTCAAAATTTGAAAAGGGAAGCTGATATGACTTTTCTCCTCAGCATTTTTTTCAATTTGAACACTCGATATACAGACATATACATATTTCATTATTTAAGTTAAACTACGAACACACACACACACACACACACATATAATTGTTTTACAAAACTGATTGGTACTCACTTTGTAATTCGCCCACAGTTCCATGCATTTTAGATGATAGGACGTTCCTCCGTTTTCCTTAATTTTTTCACATGGTTTCTTCCAGTTGCGAATCCCTATTTCCCTGAAGCTTGATTCTGCATATCCTGAATCTGTGCCAAATTTACGACATGGAAAACAAAAGCATGCGTCAAGTTCCACACTATATTCTAGCCACGGCGCAGATGCAAACCAGTATTTTTGAAATAATCGCTTTCGCTTTCCGAACGTAGTATTTGGATAGTTTTGCAAAAGTGGTTGCCTAGGATTATCTATACCCCAAGATCAGTAATTATTTTCACATTAGTACATTCACTTGTTTTGCCTAACTTTGGAACGTCAGAACTTGGATCAACATCATCTTCATTGTCGTCATGTTCCACATGTTTTGAGATAGTTTTAAAATATCCAGTTTTGATAAATTTATCCATTCAAAATGGAAATGCACAACAACGCTAGAACTCTTCCCACACACGAATAAAAACACAGTGACCGTAGCAACCCGATAGCAGACCTTGCTCGCAAGCAAGAACACAAAGCTAATCTGTGGCTCTGAAGCTGAAGCAAGGAGCAATTTTAAATCTCAGAACAATGTCAGTACTGGAGAACTCTCTCCATATGTCGCTCGACCCCCTACTGTTGACCGCTCGGCCTCGGCGGAGTCTTTGATTCCATCTGTAACGGAAGGGTCATTTGCAACAAAAGGCAAAAGGTTTTCACAAACTTATGGAAGGGCAAGGGTAATAACCTCAAAGCATTTTATGCCTTTGGTTATAAACTGGTAAGCAACGAAAGGGTGGAATTTTGCTGTCCTACATTTGCTTCCGAAGATTTTCTTCGGAACAGTGTTTCCAACTCTGCTACAAATTTACCAGAAAATAATATGTAGTATTAATTTAGGATAATTTTTAATCGATCAAAATTTTGTTTGCGGGGGCCAGAGTTACAACTGCCGGGGCCAAAGCCCCCCCAGGCCCCCCCCTAACGACGTCCCTGCCAACAGACATCAAGAAAGGGAAGTTTTTCTCTGCGTAATGTAGCGTAGTGTAGGTGCACAGTTACCTTTATAATAGGTTTTCGCTGTTTCTATTTTTTTGGATGTGGAGATAATGCATAGAAAAGAAACTTTTTTTTGTTGACTACTAAGAAAGAGATTCTTTCGTCCGTTTTTGCACTTCCTATATCTTTATCCTTGACTATGCAGAATTCGTAACACGGATACTTTTTAACCTCGAAAGTTTATTTTTCTACTGGATTCACATCTCACCTTTTTTTCTCCACGATTATAAGAATGAAAAACAACTTCCTTCTAAAACTCATTAAAGCTGATCTATATTCTTCTTTATTTTGTGATATTTACATCCTACAAATTGTGAAATGAAGAAACAAAGAAAAACAGATTAAAATAATTATATTTTAAAGATTCGTAGTATAATTTCTGATTTTACAAAAAAACGTTTAGGACATTTCAGATTATTTCAGTCATGTTTCAGTGTCTGAAGAACGTATTTAAAAACGTACTATTAATATTACTACTTTGGGAAACAGTAAAATTTCAGCAGTGTGTTATCATAATATAAGTCTACAGTAAAAGAAGAAGAAAAAGTTTTAAAAAATAGCAATTAAAATAAATAATATAACATGCAATATGTTCTCTCCCTAATCATTAGCATGATAATAATAATAATTGTTACTATTTGTACTGTTCAAGTTTTATCAATGCCTGACCCCCCTATAAAAAATTCAGCGACATTCACAGTACTGTGCACTTTTACAAGTCCAGCCCCCTCCCTCTCTGATAAAAATCCTGCTTACGTCAGTGGATGTGGTTGCTACAAAGTCCAGAAGTTGCGGGAAAAAGACCTCAACCCCACTCAACAGGGAGCCAAACGAGATGCCAAATAAACGAAAGTTCTTATGCCCTGAGGCCAAAATCAACTCTGGCATGTCTTCTAACAACCAATAGCAGAAGCTTCCTTTCTGAAAGACAAATACAGTTTCATATAATAAGAATTTCTCAATAATTCTCATAGTACAATCTGTTGGAAACGAGAAGTAGCTTTCGTGATGGTATTGAGCTGTGTGTGATCGAATTCTGCTTTCGTGTAGGGAGAGATGTCTACTTGACTTTGCTCGCGAGGCCCGGCCTCACACGCCCTCTGCCTCTGAACCGAGCCCCACATCTGCCTCCAGCCTCACACGGTCTCAGCCTCCGAACTCCATCTCGGCTTTGGCCTCAAATGGCCTCAGCCTTGGAAGGCTCTTGGGGGGCGAGGCTTCAGCCAGGCCTCCGGAGGCTGGACATCTCTGCTCACAGAACACAAGTAGCACCTAATGGCGATGGTCATATGCACTGAAATGCTTGTCTCTGCCCAATATATCAAAGCTTTAAATGCCTAATTCTTGCAATAGGTGTGCGTAACTCATCTGTTTGTCAATGAAGTTTCACTTACATTGGTGAGCAGAGTTGAATAAAAAATATTTCAAAGACCCCTTTCTACCTTGTAAAGTTAATTTCATCATATTTCATGGTGAAAGTCCACAAGAACCAAGAACCAGAATACTAGTGAACTTAACATGTAAATGGCAATGATTTTTGGTTGTTTTGGACTTTCTCCACAAAGTGAGATGAAATCAAATTCACAAAGATGCGAGATATTTAACCTTTAGCAGACGGATGGGAGATATATCGACTACACAGGCAGCAATTTATAAGCCATTTCTTGAAAATAATACCACAGTTCTCAAGCTACGATTTTTTTTCCTCCACGTCAAGTTTCGAAAGCTTGTACTTGAAAAGGTCCCATCCACAGTGGCTATACAGGTGTATGAGGTTCTGCCACTAAAGGTTAAAACATTTTTTCTTCAACTCTGCTCACTAATGTAAGTGAACCTTGGCTATTATTGATACCAATTGTCTATCCACTATTCATATCCAAGGGTGTCTCCCCCATAAACTTGTACACTGAAGCTCGTGTAATGCACACATGCAAGTTGGGACTGGATGTGTAGTCTTATGCAGAATCTACCAAATTGGGCTCCCTTCAAATATTGGGGGCACACCACTAAATGACAATAGTGCACGTGTCATTATCAAATGGTTAGTGCTCTTGCATTTGATTTGATAGGTTTTGGGTTCAATTCCTGCTGGGAATCACACAATGTTGGTGCTGACCCAGTATCCTGAGCTACTTCAAAAGAGCGTGCTGGTCTAGTCCGTAGGGCATCGTACTGCCACGTGGGAGACCTGGGTTCAATTCCCCGGGGTGGGTGTTTTGTCAGTGTTTTTCTAGGCTTGTCCCTGCATAAAGCAGCTCTGGAGCTCACCCAGCTTCAAATCAATGAATACCTGGGGGTTAAAAGTGGCCAGAGCATGGTGCTGATCACATCACATCCAAAAATGGTCGAGATCGTGGCACAGTGCTACATGCACAGGGAACTTTACTTTTACTTCAAAAGAAAACTGGTCTCTGGTCTCGAGCCAGAAAAAAAATAGTGATGGGACTTAATGCACTGACAAAAAGTGCTGCAGGGAGAGAATTTCACTTGAGCACCAAATAGTTCGCATGGACGATGCTAGATAACATTGGGAATTTATAGCTTCTTCACTTGAGCAAAGAACGCTCAAACAGGCAAAAGAACGAAGTCCAGTAGTACACGTATAACCGTAATTTGTGTGGTAGTGGTCCTCACTCCTCAAATATAGATCGTGAAGTGAAAAATGCAGTAAAATTGAAGTTTAAGTGAACATGGTCTTCATCTCCATATTAAAATGTAGTTTAGTCGATCTTACCAATACACAGTAATATATGAAAATGAAATATATGATTGTGGGTTGAAACCACATTGATTATTGTTACATTAAAATGATATTCCATTGTAAACGCTCTAGGGTGGGAGACTCAAAGGAGTGAGTGAAAGTGGTCCCACGCAGTACTGTGGCACTGACCATACAACACCTAATGAAAATCAACTTGGTAGAAAATGGGCTGTTTTTTTCATTTAATGAATTATTTATTCCTTCCCTATTGTAAAGATCAGTGACATAAAAAATTGGTGTGGAGGCAGAAAAAACAAGGTGAATTCCAAGCTTAAACTTAACAATCACTAATGAAAGTACAACCTTCAGAATACACTCTACTTCCCAAGGCAGTGGGCACAACAATGGTAAAATTATATATACCTTATCTAGTTAATGGCAAAGAGCGTATACAACAAGAGTCTGCAATTGGCTTTGAGAAGCACCCTACGTAAATGCCTAGCAGTTTGGCATTTTCCCAAAAGATGTCTCTTTCTTAGACAAAAGAACCTTACTGAGCGAAGCCTCCAAGACGGGCATCAATCTGCTATGCTAAAGAGGTTGATAAGGAGAAAAATACACCTATTGAATGAGCTAGGAGTTTGAAGTAGATCCTGTAAATTTATTTATTTCAGAGTTAGAATCAAAATTTGTGTGTTCGTGTATAATACTGAACTCAATTACATGTTAGTGCAAGAAATGTTTGTGTTTAACCAGCACGAAGTACGAGAATTTGTGAACCCAGCTGATTGTTAATGTTCATTACATGGATGTTGAACATGTAACTACTAATATTTATTTATTTAATATGTAAGAAAAATGTTGATTGTGATTTGTACATCCACATATTGTCGGAAATTGTGCAGTTTGAAGTGTAAAGGTTGTGTTTTATTTTCTAGTCATAGAGGCTATTCAGCTTGTTTCTTCAATAATGCATTACGTTCCAGTAATTATGTGCACTATGATAAACATGACATGAAATAAATATGTTCATCAATGAAATTTTGCAACTTCGTTCTATTTTAATAGCCAATTTACAATGTATGGTTGATAATTTTGTACCCTTGTACTCAGTGTGAAGAATGGATGTTATATTTGCCCCTTGTAGGATAATTCTGTCAAAAACAGCAAGATTTTTATGATTATTGCGATGTAGTTAATGAACTTCTAAAAAATGTGTACTCGTGTAACATACCAACATTCAAGGTATTTGAAAATCTAAAAGAAATTCTGTACATAAGTTCCTAAAGTGAAAATTTGCTATTTAAAGAATACCTTTGCACAATCACTGTGATCAGTAATATATTTGCTGTATTTTTATTTATGTTCCGTATGAAAGAGTAGTAAAGCGAGATATTATCTCAACTTGTTCTGAATGTCACAAGTACAAGGGGAAAATATAATTATATCAATTTATATGTCAGTGAATTTAAAGTTATATCTACTCTCGAATTCGTAATCTGGCCCAAGTTTAGATTCATTATACACATCTACACATATTTTACATTTCATGATTTCGATACATGCTCATGTACAGTTAAAAGTAAATTGTCATTCCTAAAACTTACGCCCTATCCCGATTCCTGAAAAACAACTTTCATCATGTATTGCCTCTTGATTTTTACCAATATTTAGCTTGTCTACAGAAAAGGAATATAAATGATAAGGATTTTAGAATAAGAAATTCCTCTTATCAACATTCTTCTAATAGTACAAGAGTCCTAATGTGATCTTTTGCTTTGGATTTCTTAATTAAAGTAAGTAAATGTAAAAAAGGTAAAGTTCCTGGTGCCATGAAGGCACATTAAAAAAAGTTACTTTCAACGTGTTTAATTTTCCGTGTGATTGTAAATCCCTTCTCAAAGGTTTGAATTAGTTTGTTAGGTCACTTAAGTTTGGTGTTCTTAGCATCTAAGAATATTCCTCTGTAAAAGTTTTCCCCTTTATGACCCACCCAGGATCTGCACTTTCTTCTAATAATTTGGTTACTTTGTGATTGTGATACTCCTCGATAGGATGAAGAGTCTTAATGTGATATTTAAGATTCCCTAGTAGGTTACACGAGAACTGACAGTGAGGGCACGAGAACGGTTTCTCTTTAGAATGAACAATTTGGTGCCGATTCAGGTTGTGCTTCGTCTGGAACGCCTTCTCGCATGTGGAACACTGATACTGGCGCGGGAGATGTACGCTCTTCTTGTGAGCCGTCAGTCTTCCTGCGCAACTAAAAGCACCGCCACACTCCTCGCATTGGTGAGGACGCTCTCCCGTGTGTCGACGCATATGTTCCAAAAATGCACTCCGCTGCTTTAAGATAGCATTGCACACAGGACACACGTGATTCTTGTACACTCCATAATGTCTCATACGAATATGCATATCCAGCACAGTGCGTCGATATGTTGTAAAACCACACTGGAAAAAGAAAATGAGGACATTATATTAAGACACGTAGGATAGGTAAAGGCATGCATGTTT
This sequence comes from Lepisma saccharinum, assembly GCF_977018435.1. Lineage (NCBI taxonomy): Eukaryota > Metazoa > Arthropoda > Insecta > Zygentoma > Lepismatidae > Lepisma > Lepisma saccharinum. Next base: position 18,055,219 of record NC_139242.1, on the reverse strand, counting down.
AATTTTTGACGAAAACACTAAATGTGAAATAACACATTATAATGTTAATTTTCATGGTTCTGAAAGGTATGAGGTGCATTTTCCTATCCTGTTTTGTCACTAAATGATGCGAAATACTATTAAACATGCAATTTACAGTTTATTTACCAACGTGACATTTTCTGAAGTTTGAATTATTCTGGACCCCTTTATACAGGAATAAACTCAATACTCTGGTAACTACATAAATATGCTATTATAAGAGATATGCTTATTTTGGGTAAAAAGATAGTGATTGCTGCTACAACTGTTTCAAGCATTGACACTGGCTAGTAGCTTTTTGAGGTATAAAATAATATGTGGTGGTTAGGTTAGGCTAGATGGGTTTGGTTCCATTAGAAGATGATGACAAAAAATGGTTGTAGCAGGAATACCAACCTTTGTGTAATAAGTGCAATTTTTAAATCAAATTTAGAATTGTATTAATAATTTTAAAAACAAAATTCTATTTTATAAACAGCTTTTGATCTGATTTTTCACCATTTTAACACCAAAATTTGATTTGATTTACCACTTTCGAACCTGAAATTGATTCTGTCTTTGCACATAAATTTTGCTTTTTTTTTATTTACCAAAAATGTGCCTCTAGGGATAAGTTTAAATTTAAACTGATGTTTCTCCCCGATGAAATTAAAAAACTGACATAGGAAAACTTGTCATTAAAAACATTAAACTTTTAATATGAATAAACCAACATGATATTATTGCAGATACCGATAAAATGCCAAAAATTTATTAATACCTGTAACTGATACAATATAAAATTGCAAAGTATCACGATAATTAAAGTACACAGGTGTTCACAAAATGTTTTCTTTGGAAAATAAACTATGTATTTCACCATCTATTTTATGGAACCTGGGTATTTGTCTTTACATGCAATGTGACATACGTTGGCACTAATTTAAAGAGTCATCACTAAAATTCATCAACAAACCAATACATCGAAATTCCTTATCAAAATACCAATTAATTTGTCACATCCTTCATTTCTAAATGCGTAAGTTTTAATTAATGTACCTTTGCGAAAGAAATGGAGCAAAAACAAAAACAAAAAAACAACAACAACCTGGTTATGAATGGAAAATTGATGAAACAAAACATTAATAATCAATTTTCCGTGAGTTGAATAACTCACAGGATACTTCAGACTTCATAAAATATCACGTCGGTATATAAATGGTGAATTTCATGTTTAAGAGTCTATTTCGCATTTTGCAGTTTATTTCGCATCATTTCGTGACAAAACAGAGTAGGGAAATGCACCTCACACCTTTCAGAAACATGAAAAATTAACATTATAATGTGTTATTTCACTTTTTGTCAAAAACGAAATATGCATGCCTCTACCAATGTGTATGACAAAACTACCCACCAGGTGGCAAAATTGATCACGATTTAAAAAGAAACTGCACAGAAAAGTGAACTGTAAGTGGATTAGAATTGAAGAGCTCGGGTGTAAAACATGATAGTAACATTTTGGTCATTAATGAGTTACAAAGTAAAATGTTCCATCCTTGAATTTTCGAGTGAAATTGCCATGTCATACAATTTGCAGTGGACTCAGTGAAGCCTTCTGAAACTGGTAAACACAACATGAAAACAATTTATTTACAGTATAGTTTCTAATAACCTTTTCTCTTAATGAACTCGGAAATGACCAAAATGTCACTAAAGCCTGCTTTAGACGAAAGCATTTCCATTAACATTTTTGCTAGCATAAATGCTACGTAAATGCCTCCAAAAAAATCTTATAGCACATAGTACTTGACATGGAAGCATTTCATGTAAAATTTCGGTAAGCTTTTGCGATTACGATGTATAACATATACAGCACAAAAGACACATCGAGTTACACCATCTATGCTCAGTGCAGGGTGTTTACAATTGAAACAACTAAAATATTCTTCAATACATGCACAGTGAATGTTGTAAAGTATATATTTATGAAACACCATTGTTTGTACCTAAAATTGTTTTATATGAAACGTTATTCCTCGGCTTTTAAAAATGAGAAGTGATACATTGTTTACATCTCGTGTGGCCGCCATTACAGCTGCACTCGTGACTTAGAGGTCGCTTCTGATGGGTTATGCTACGAAAAATGCTACGGAAATAGGATCGATCCTATCCTTGAGAAATGCCATGAAATATGCCATGCCATCTGAAATGCCAAATTTTTCACTTTGGAGCATTTTGGTCATGGCATAATTGTTAAGAAAAATGCTAAGGAAAATGATTTAGTCTAAAGTGGGCTTTACCATTTTTTACAACCGAGCCCTTCAATTGACACACATATCGCAGAAAAACATCTTTTTAGCTTTGTATGTTCTTCACATTCAATTTTTTCCCAATCCACCTTATAGCGTAGTGATATCCTGTGTGTATTTGTAATAGGTTAATACGAAGTGTTTACATTTTTTTCCACAATTTTAAAAGAGGTGCCAGTGGAGGCACACAGTGGTTCGGATCCCACTTTAAACTGTAGGTCCAGTCCCGATTAGCCTTACTGTGCATAAAGTGGACTTAAAACACCAACTCAATCAATCAAAAGAGGTGCTTACCGTTGCACATGCATATTCTTTGGTACGTTCATGAACATATTTTAGATGTTCCTTCAATGTGATGTTCTTGAAAAATGCTTTGCCACAATATTCACATATGTGATTTCTCTTGTCTGAGTGAATAGCCATGTGCTTCTTCTTGTCAGGGTGTGATGAAGCCTTGTAATCACAAAATTCACAAGAAAAACTGTCAGTGTGTTGTTTCAAATGTTTATCTGCAATGTAAGAAAAGTTATAATTAAAACAAATTATGACAATATTAGAATTTTATTTTAAGTTGATTGAAAAATACAAATCACACACAATTACCTAATTACCTGAAAAGTGAATCCTTGGAGATTATTATGAATGGTTGGAGAAATCTTCAAATTTATTTTTATTAATTTTTCTACTAGATTCTGTTATGGGCTAAAAATATTTCAAAATGATGTGAACAATTTCAACTCATCATATTTTATTCATAAATTGTCAAAATAAGATACAATTTCACACACACATAATGTAACTGTCCAAGTTTAAGTGCCAATGGTTATCGCAAAGTTAACTCAGAAATGTGCTTACTCTGCACACGTCAATATGGTAATCTAATTCCATCCGGCCATGTTTCAGCATGTTATTGTCAATGGTTTGCACCGCAGCGCTAATGGAACACTGTTCTCTGGTGGTGGATCTTTATGAAATCATGTACAAAACTGACACTGCACACACATGACCAACCTACTCTCAGAAAATGCTTTCTCCTCACCACTGGCAGCTATTTTACAACTGGTCAGCCTGGCATCTGGCGGCAGAATTTAGAACTAATGAGACAAAAAAAAATCAACAACTTAAGGATGTGCTTGAATGTATTTCACACTGCATATTCGATGTGATTATGATTGTTTATTGTTCAAATCATTTTGAAACACACTGTATAAGCATTTGATCAAATTAAGAAACTTCAGGTGAATATGCATAGTAAATTACTCTTACCGCAGGAGAGAAGAATAACAATCTCCTTACATGTAACTTACTCTTACTGCAGGAGAGAACAATAACATCTCCTGACATGTAACTATGGTACTAAAACACTGTATTCTGTCAACAGTCTGGCAACCTTATATGTACTGAGACATGTGCTAGAACTTGAAGCACATTCATGCAAAGTTGCCTAAAACAAGGAAGTTTCAGTTTTTTGATGAAAAGAACAAATACACATGGACAGGACAACATGAAGACACCCCGGTCACCCCTATGGGTGGGAGTGGGAAAGGGGTGACATGTAAAAATTAGGGCTGAGCTGATACCAACATTTGCTGATACCAATTCCGATACTTGTATAATTCCAGTAAAACAACAAAGGCTAGGTACTGTCACAAAACTCATCACATCACATGTAAAATAAAATTTATGTAGTGCGTATAGCATATAGCTAGGGAGACAAATGTATGGTAAATAAAAACTGAGGAGAGCGGTAAATAAAATGTTAGATCAGCGGTATATACCAGTGGTGGAAAAAAAAAAAAATTGGCACACACTTTTTCATCATGAGGAAACAACATACAAAAGAGCTATAAATTGATAAACTACTTCATTTTTATATACTGTACACATACACAAGTACTTAGCTGTCCAACCAAAAAGAAAACATCAACACAAAATCACTTCATTTCTAAATTGCATATCTCAAGTGATTTATTCATTGTATGTATTTAAAGGATATCCTTGCTGTCCAACAAATAAAATACAGAGTAATCACTACTGCACATACACAAACACATGTTGAAAATCACATGATGATAAACAAAATTCATTCATGACTGAACACAAATGACACCATTGTTTCCCTTGATGTGCGGGAACAGACTAATCTTATCGCTGCTGCAGCTAGCAAGTTCAATGAAACTGGAAGTTGAGTAGACATTCAGGGAAGAAAGGAATGCAGCTTGACAGGGACCGAAGTTTTCGAACTGAGATTATGTGCATGGGAAATCCCAATTTGCAGCGTCTTCCTGATGTGATCGAAGAAAAAACGTTCTTCAGCTGCAAGTGGTAGGAAACTTTAGGCAAACGTTTCGTTACAAATCGACAGTTTGTGTACACAACCTTGATTGCCGGTTTTTGCATATTTTCTACTTAATTTGATGTTATTTCACGGTTATTTCGCGAAAAAGCATTCATTTCGTGCAAAAGCACACATTTTGCATTACTTCGTGAATAAAACTCATGCATATTTCATCATTGGGGGTGTAGTTACGTGGAGAATGTTCAAAATTGCATATTTTTTTTCACATTTTGCGATTTCGCGCATCGCGAAAATTCCATGTCCCTACATATAGCATACAGCTTGCACAAGGAATGAAAATATATATTTTACATTATAAATACAAATGTAAACAACATTCTTATCGTTTGGATTAACCTGTAGAGGGAGGAAAACGACGTAAAAATATATACAATACAGATATATTTAATGCTTATTTGGCAGCTCTGTATATGCCCTGCTGTCCATTATTCTCTGTCATTTGCAATAAAAACATACATATATTACCACCAGTGCACAGTTAGAGATTGGTTAGTTCATTGAACTTTCCAGCCTAACTATTGCCTATTTTTGGAAGAGCAGGAAAAGGTTTTATTAGCTCTTTCCTCGACTCATCTCACCCAACAGGTTAATAGGTGCTGGAGCTTGCCCAGAGTTGATACCTTAATGGAAATGAGGCCTGCTCAAGAAAGGTTTTATAAGGATTTGGAATAAAAACAAGTCACTGCAGTGTCGGCATTGGGCAAGAGTCGCACAGAAGGATAAGGGCAAAAGAAGAAAACCACAACTCTCCCTCCCACAGCGACATTCATCCCTTTCCAGGAACTCCGGAATGAACCTAGCTAGCATTAGAATAACAATGCTGATTTTGAAAACATCACATTCTTAACCAACCAACGAGTTTGTGAGCAACAATTGGCAAATGAATGATAACTTTTATTTCCACATAGCGTTGACAACAGGCAGTTACATGCCTTCATAATGCCACGTTTGGGCGAAGCACTTTCAGTTCAGCCCTGCCTCTGATCTTGTCATCTGCTTCCCAGGAGGGTGCATCATTTTTAGAAATGTACATGGAATTCTTGTGCGAAACCCCAACCTGCCACAAGGAAGGGTGAACGAACCTTTGACAAGGACAAATCTTGACAAATGAGTTGTTCCTCTTGGCTGCTCTAGCCACTCAAAATCTTTGGTATCGGCTGCTACAGTTCTCTTCACAAGATCTGGAACACTTGTTTGAGTTAAAGATCAGCTTCTGAGCCGATCGAGTGTGGCAGTACAGCCGAAGTAAAGGTGCGGGAAAACAGCACTCTGCAGTGTTGCTTACCACGAAAGTCTTTCACAGGATGCAGGGAATGTTCTGACTTGCTGAGTGAAAAGAAACAGTTACAGGAAAGCTTTGCATTTTAATTATTAATGCAATGCAGTTTTCAATTTTAAAAGAGAATGGCGGGAAAAAAGTCAGATATGTTCGAGATAATCAATATCCCATAACTAATGAAAAATAGAAGAAAAAAACTGCATCAATAATGTCACTTGCGAAAAGCTAATGTTCATTTGAAAGCAGAGGGGAGTGGATGGTGGTTCCATTACCTCTTTCCCTAGATTAACGTAACAGCAAAGTCGACATTCACCAAGAGGACCTGGGTTTGAATTCCGACCTGAGAGTGGGTGTTCAATTCGAGAGTCCCTTCATCAATTTTACCATATCATCATTTATCTTCTTCATTGCGATTAACTAAAATTGGAGGAAAAGCGAGGCTAACAAAAAATAAATCACATTGACGTTCTAGATGTGGACGGGAGAAAATAAACAATCCAAGGCAATAAGAATATCTATCACGACCTGAATGACGTGACTTCAGGATCACTTTTGTTACTTTCTCTTACTCATGCAAACTGCTTTTCTAGCTTGTAATTTGAGCACGAAAGTGCAATAAAAAAGCTAACAGAATCAATATAGGCTGGACGAATGTCTTCATAATTTCCTGAAAAGTCACTCTTCTTCGTCAAATAGTTAGTTTAAAAATATAATTATGTATGTGCCATTGACTTAGAAGATTCGTCGCCACATATCCAAATCTGCTATGTTGACACAAGCTAGAGCACCAAGATTATTAGGCGTCTTCATTAATACACACACACAACATTAACTTATAGTCTGTGAGCAATGTGTGCACAGCTTAGAGACACTATACCAAGAAGCGTATTGCTTTCAAATTAATGTAATTAGAGAGAAGGGACATTGCAAGTTTGGAGCCAGACAGGTAAAAGTGCAATCTTCAGGAGAAATCTCCCTTCGCACAGTGGCTTGTGTCAATGTCAGTAAAACGCCAGCTTCATAAGCAGAAATCCTAGGTTCGATTTCCCATGTGGTCAAAGTTATTTTTCCCCCCTTTTTCTGCCAAACTGGTGCCACAAAAAGTATTTCACCGAGTCACAGCTTTATACATTGTTGTTGTTGTTTGTGTGGCAAGGAGAAAATAATTATTGAAATGACTATGCGTGTGGCATAATTTTGATTTGGAATGTATTTGTTTCTTTATTGTGTTGTTACTGAAACTCCATGTATATAACAAACACTTCTGATGTTTTCTTCTGGTAACAAATCCTAGCGTAAGATCAAACGTTATTCTTCTGTGAAAGAAAAAAACACATAATTTAAGTTATGTATTGATTTTGTTAGCTTTTTTATCCTACTTTCGTCTTCAAATTACAAGCTAGAAAATCAGTGTGCATACATAAGAGAAAGTAACGAAAGTGATCCTGAAGTCACGCCATTCGGGCTGTGATAGATATTCTTATTGCCTTAGATTGTTTATTTTCTGCCGTCCCCATCTAGAACGTCAATTTGAATTATTTTTTGTTAGCTTCGCTTTTCTTCCACTTTTAGTTAATCGCGATGAAGAAGATAAATGATATGGTAAAATTGATGAAGGGACACTCGCAAAGAACACCCATGCTCAGATCGAATTATTTTCTTGTAGTTTACGGTTATTACAAGCATAAGAAAACAGTTTTTCTTTGTGACGTTTCAGGAGAACACACGCTCCTTTCATCAGACATTTATTTTCATTTTGACTAAAGGTACAGTTATAACAATGGTTAGTAATTTTTAAACAAAAAGAATCCGTTATATAATGGACGTTGTCAATGTTACATTGTTGTAATATAGCAACTTAACTGTGAAAAAAAGCAGTCTGTTGTATTTTTATTTGAGATTTTTTAAATTATGAATCCCAAATATCATCAGGTAATTCAAATTCATCATTGTTTTCACACAGTCTCTTGATGTTTTCTGTTACATTAAATTTCAAAGATGGTGGCTTACTCCATTTGTGAAAAAGAAAACTCCATACTGGATCTACATTACCATTTTCATTATTTAATTTATTCCAGTGTTCTTCTGCAATGAACGAAGCTTCCCAGACATTCAACTCTGTGTTTCCCGTTAATCTTTTTAAAACCCTTCTCTTTTTAATCAAATGTTTCTCTTCGATGATATGAGTTGACAAACCTGTTCTTGGGTTTAGATTTATAATGTCCAAATCGTGTTCGTGCCATCTTATTGCCTCCTTGCTGTTTGTCCCACATAATCCTTTGAACATGAACAACTTATATTATATATTCCTGTGGTTTCCGCATCTGGTAGAGAGTTTCTCATTTTGAATTCATTAAATGTACATTCCAAACTTCTTGGTGATTTAAAAACAATTTTGAAATCAAAACTTCTGAAAATTTTTGCAATTTTATGTGAGAATCCCTTGTGGAATGGAATGCACACAAATTTCTTTTCAACAGATTTTTCATCTTTGTCTGTATTTCTCTTTTCCTTTAGTTTTCTTGCTACTTGTTTTTTGATTTGGTTTATTCTGTTAGTGTGAAAGCCATTTTCTTTTGCTATATTAAAAAGCCTTTCTTCTTCATTTTTGATATCCTCATTATTAGAACATAGTCTTTGTGCTCTCAGGAAAAAATTTAAAAATATGTTATCCATTGTTATACGCGAATGTTCTGAATTGGCATGGATGTATTTTTCACCCGCTAATTTTTTCTATGGACTGATGTTTGAATTGTTGAGTCAGTTGTCTTAATTTGCAGATCAAGGAAAGAAATTACATTGTTATTCATGGGTTCACAAGTGAATTTTATGCGACGATGTGATTCATTTAACAATTTAAATACGTCCATGATGGTGTTATCATTTTTAGCAATAATTAGCACATCATCTACATATCTGATGTAGAGTTTGATATCCGCACCTATTGCATTAACAATTGGAGATTCTATGTAATGAAGGAAAATGCTGGAGATGATTCCGGATACTGGGTTTCCCATTGATAGACCATTACTTTGCTGATAGATTTTGCCATCAAATATAAAGTAATTGTAATTTGCACATACAGTAAACCATCGAACCATTTCCCATGATTCTACTGGGTTAACCTTCATCTCAATAAGCCATCTGTGTAATGCATCTGTGGCACCTTCTATTGGGACACTTGGATATAAATTTTTAACATCAAAACTTGCAATACGATACTCATTATTCCAAACAATATTTTTTAGTTTCTGTTTCACTTCATATGCATTTTTAACACTGAATGGTGTTTGTTGTTTAATTATAGCAAGTCTTTCAACTAAATATTTGGATAGTTTGTATGCAGGATGTGTGAAAGTTGCAATGATGGGTCGTATTGGAGTTCCTGGTTTGTGCGTTTTTGGTAGTCCAAAGGCAATCGGCAGGGTTGAATTTTTGACAATGAGTTTTTTCTTCATTTCCCTTGGTATCGTGATACTGCTTTCAATTACTTTCTTTACCTCATTTATTATTTTATTTATAGGGTTTCGAGAGGTTTCTGTGAAATTGTTTACTTTGAAACATTCTTCCATTTTTTCTTTATAGTCCTTAATTCGGATAAGGACAGGTTTATTTTCCTTGTCTGATTTTATTAAGAAAATGTTGTTTTCTTTCAACCAGATCTTGAAGCCATGAACTTTTTTCCCCAACCTTATATGCTCTTTCTCCCGTTCTGTGTATTTTGGACCTCTGTTATTTCTTCTGTTGTATTCAAAACTTAACCGTTCATCAAGAGCATCATGTGTGAGACTTCGTAATTTTCTCTTTTCCTCCTCATCATCTAAGAAATTCAGTGCTTTTTCTATTGAAATCACAAAATCTTCTTTGTGTATATAAGCATTACCAACTGCAAATTTCATTCCGAATTGAAAAATTTGTATATACTCATCAGGTACATTGTTATAACTGTATCTTTAGTCAAAATGAAAATAAATGTCTGATGAAAGGAGCGTGTGTTCTCCTGAAACGTCACAAAGAAAAACTGTTTTCTTATGCTTGTAATAACCTTAAACTACAAGAAAATAATTCTACAATGCAAGCAATGCGTACATACAAGAAAAACTATTACTTTTGACTAGTGGCTGATTACTAATTTCCTTATAAAATGATACTTTATATTATTTACATGTACTTACATGATGTGCAATTCATGGCTCTGTACATTTGTTACGCATATTTCCATGTATACTGAAATCTACCTGTAAAAATAAAATCTTGCATGTTAGAGCACTTTTTTCGTTATTTTTTAATTCAGCACACTTGTTTTCATAAGACGCAAGTTATTTCGCTCTGGAGGCAAAAAAAAATATTTAATTTGTTCCCTAGTGTTATTGATGTTTTGATTTCAATTTATTATCCTCATGGTATGGAAAACAAACTGAATAAAAATAGTGATTGAATTCACCTATTGTTTCTTCTGTCGTTGGGTGTACGATATATGTTTTGAGCTGTTTTGAAACAAGTTTTGAGCACAAAAGATGTAAAATGTAAATTGTCAATCTGCCACAACTGTTAAGCAAGCACAGCTGTTCTTTTGCAGTAGTGACGATCATGACCAGCGGCGGCTGGTGGCTCTGAATTAGGAAGAAAATGGGGAAATAGAGAAAATTAGATTATTAGTTACACGTATGTAGAAAATGGGGTTTCTAACAAAAACACACTAAAACTATTTTCTAATAACTACTGTGTGTAACTATTGATCTAATTTTCTCTATTTCCCCATTTTCTTCCTAATTGTTCTTCACCTAATTCAGAGCCACCATCAGCCACTGATCGTGACTCAGCTCTCCCACAAACCAATCACATTTAAAAATTTAGAGCCAATCAGAAACAGGCCCCCCCCCCCCCCCATCCCGACATACTACTGGCAGTAGTTTGGCACTTTACTGTACTGAAGGTGGCAGGACTGTGCATGTCATACACTTTGATGTATGGGTTTTTGACAAATGAGGACTTGTTCTACACGCTCTTTGATTAAGGATAACATGAAAAGAAAAAAATATCAATTTTCAATAGAAAATTTGCTTATTTACTTAAAAATTACAAAAACCATCTTACAAAAAATACACTTCATTTATGTACAATAAGAACATATATACATAATAACTGTGATTCCTTTACAAGAAGTTCACAATGAGCACAGAATGTTTACAGTGGTCAATATGCACACATTCTTGTAATAGTGTATAAATTTACCAAATTATAATGAACTGAAATAGGCTGCATTCTCTGAATGCATGTAACAGTATTGAACTGGCAATAATGTAACATGATAGCATTCAATTAATGATCTACCTCCTGCTTGGGTATTTAGCATTGCATTACTATTTGATGCAACTAAGCACAACTTGAAGAACTTGCTCTTTGTTACAATGAATGGATCATCAATTAGATATGAAATGAGGTTTTAAGGTGGAAACATGGTCTTGCTATCCACATGGCAAATTAACAATTGAAATATTACATGCCATTTTATGCCTTGTACTGGAAATATATATTTTACAAGTTTTTGTGCAGGCCAAGCGCACACATATATATTAATGTATATTAAATCCAAATTTATAGGAACGTAGCACTGTTATACATTGGATTTGAAAAAAAAAAATGATAATCATACCTGACAAACTGAAGCAAGTACATTAAAAAAAACCAGCACAAATAAAATTAAAATGTTAACCCCAAGAAAAGCATCAGCTGACGATGTAAGGCATCCTGTTACATTTTCTTCCTGTCCCAACTTTCCTGTACATTTCCCTGAGATGGGACGAAAGCTTGAAGTTAAAATGTACATTTTAATTGCGCTGTTTTTTAATGTGTTCACTTCAAGGTAAGCCAACATCCATTAACATGTTCAGTACATCCAAGTAATGAGAGACTATCAACATCCTCTCGTGTCTAATGATTTAAAAAAAACTTCATTACTTCTAGACACAATCAAAAATTGTTCTTTGTAGGTGATGGGTGGTAGCACTTGAATATAAGCAGACATGACATGCTAACCAGGAGATCAGAGACTGACTAACATGCTTTGGCCATTACTGTTGTTGCACCACAGAGATTAGACCAGTTAATTTTAGTTAAATGGTGCTGATTCGCATCAATCACTGGATTTCTGTTTGACTCAAATTCAAAGATTTGATGGAGTTTTCAAACTCAGAGCCCTCTGTAGCCTGTTTCAAGCATTGGATTGCACTGAAACTTGATACAGATGCTATGGAGACCATGGAGAAGAGAATGCTGACAAAAAAAAGGTTCTAATTTTCACCACCAGATTGAAATGTGGCACTGAAATATGGTGCATAGTGAACATCATGGGAAATGCTTCATGCACCCATTGATCACGCTATCTTGTGCTTCCAAAGGGTCAATCGTGTTGACAGGGTACATATTGAACACTGCTGTACAGACAAACTCAAATTATTGGTTTTTGTTACTTCAGCACCAAATTTCAACCTGGTGGTGAAAATTTGAACTACTTCTTTATATCAGCACTTGCACTGTGGTTTTTAATACACACTGATGAGTGGTAGAGAAATTGAAAAAGGAAAGCTACACGAGATGATCTCTATGATCAATGATAACTACAAAAGAGTGCTTGGCATCATAGTCTTCACCCACGGGAAGAAATATAGTTTGTGGTTGAACGTAATTGGTAGCTTGCTGGGCTTTTTCTTCCACGATGCTTGCCTCAACATTGTTTTTCTTCAACAGTGACGGTTCCGTTTTTTTGTTCACCCCCTCAACTTTGACTTCCCCCAGTTCTAACAGTATTTTTGTCATCTCCATCTCCTCCCTCCTATGTTGGCTTTCGTTCACAACTATTTCACCACCCGCTTGTTGTGGGGAATCATAGTCTTCGTTCAACACAACTACTGACTGCAAATGTGATTTTTCAGGAACTACTATACACTTGTTCTTTTTCGAAGGTTTATTCTTCACTTTCTCATCTTGCTTCTTTTCCCTTTCCATCTTTCTCTGCATTTTTTGGGCTAGCTTTTCTTGTTTTTCCTTCTCAAGTTCTTGCTTTAGGAGAGCTTCCGTTTCAATTTTTTCCAGCCTTCTTGCCTCTAGTAAATTTCTAGCTTCGATGGCCTTCTTAAGTTCTTCTTCGGTCCTTTCCTCTCTTTCCTTTTCTTTCATTTTCAACTCTTCTATTGTTACGGTCCTTCCTAACTTCGACGACAACTCTTTCAAATATTCCTCTGTAAAAGTTTTCCCCTTTATGACCCACCCAGGATCTGCACTTTCTTCTAATAATTTGGTTACTTTGTGATTGTGATACTCCTCGATAGGATGAAGAGTCTTAATGTGATATTTAAGATTCCCTAGTAGGTTACACGAGAACTGACAGTGAGGGCACGAGAACGGTTTCTCTTTAGAATGAACAATTTGGTGCCGATTCAGGTTGTGCTTCGTCTGGAACGCCTTCTCGCATGTGGAACACTGATACTGGCGCGGGAGATGTACGCTCTTCTTGTGAGCCGTCAGTCTTCCTGCGCAACTAAAAGCACCGCCACACTCCTCGCATTGGTGAGGACGCTCTCCCGTGTGTCGACGCATATGTTCCAAAAATGCACTCCGCTGCTTTAAGATAGCATTGCACACAGGACACACGTGATTCTTGTACACTCCATAATGTCTCATACGAATATGCATATCCAGCACAGTGCGTCGATATGTTGTAAAACCACACTGGAAAAAGAAAATGAGGACATTATATTAAGACACGTAGGATAGGTAAAGGCATGCATGTTTAATTTTTGACGAAAACACTAAATGTGAAATAACACATTATAATGTTAATTTTCATGGTTCTGAAAGGTATGAGGTGCATTTTCCTATCCTGTTTTGTCACTAAATGATGCGAAATACTATTAAACATGCAATTTACAGTTTATTTACCAACGTGACATTTTCTGAAGTTTGAATTATTCTGGACCCCTTTATACAGGAATAAACTCAATACTCTGGTAACTACATAAATATGCTATTATAAGAGATATGCTTATTTTGGGTAAAAAGATAGTGATTGCTGCTACAACTGTTTCAAGCATTGACACTGGCTAGTAGCTTTTTGAGGTATAAAATAATATGTGGTGGTTAGGTTAGGCTAGATGGGTTTGGTTCCATTAGAAGATGATGACAAAAAATGGTTGTAGCAGGAATACCAACCTTTGTGTAATAAGTGCAATTTTTAAATCAAATTTAGAATTGTATTAATAATTTTAAAAACAAAATTCTATTTTATAAACAGCTTTTGATCTGATTTTTCACCATTTTAACACCAAAATTTGATTTGATTTACCACTTTCGAACCTGAAATTGATTCTGTCTTTGCACATAAATTTTGCTTTTTTTTTATTTACCAAAAATGTGCCTCTAGGGATAAGTTTAAATTTAAACTGATGTTTCTCCCCGATGAAATTAAAAAACTGACATAGGAAAACTTGTCATTAAAAACATTAAACTTTTAATATGAATAAACCAACATGATATTATTGCAGATACCGATAAAATGCCAAAAATTTATTAATACCTGTAACTGATACAATATAAAATTGCAAAGTATCACGATAATTAAAGTACACAGGTGTTCACAAAATGTTTTCTTTGGAAAATAAACTATGTATTTCACCATCTATTTTATGGAACCTGGGTATTTGTCTTTACATGCAATGTGACATACGTTGGCACTAATTTAAAGAGTCATCACTAAAATTCATCAACAAACCAATACATCGAAATTCCTTATCAAAATACCAATTAATTTGTCACATCCTTCATTTCTAAATGCGTAAGTTTTAATTAATGTACCTTTGCGAAAGAAATGGAGCAAAAACAAAAACAAAAAAACAACAACAACCTGGTTATGAATGGAAAATTGATGAAACAAAACATTAATAATCAATTTTCCGTGAGTTGAATAACTCACAGGATACTTCAGACTTCATAAAATATCACGTCGGTATATAAATGGTGAATTTCATGTTTAAGAGTCTATTTCGCATTTTGCAGTTTATTTCGCATCATTTCGTGACAAAACAGAGTAGGGAAATGCACCTCACACCTTTCAGAAACATGAAAAATTAACATTATAATGTGTTATTTCACTTTTTGTCAAAAACGAAATATGCATGCCTCTACCAATGTGTATGACAAAACTACCCACCAGGTGGCAAAATTGATCACGATTTAAAAAGAAACTGCACAGAAAAGTGAACTGTAAGTGGATTAGAATTGAAGAGCTCGGGTGTAAAACATGATAGTAACATTTTGGTCATTAATGAGTTACAAAGTAAAATGTTCCATCCTTGAATTTTCGAGTGAAATTGCCATGTCATACAATTTGCAGTGGACTCAGTGAAGCCTTCTGAAACTGGTAAACACAACATGAAAACAATTTATTTACAGTATAGTTTCTAATAACCTTTTCTCTTAATGAACTCGGAAATGACCAAAATGTCACTAAAGCCTGCTTTAGACGAAAGCATTTCCATTAACATTTTTGCTAGCATAAATGCTACGTAAATGCCTCCAAAAAAATCTTATAGCACATAGTACTTGACATGGAAGCATTTCATGTAAAATTTCGGTAAGCTTTTGCGATTACGATGTATAACATATACAGCACAAAAGACACATCGAGTTACACCATCTATGCTCAGTGCAGGGTGTTTACAATTGAAACAACTAAAATATTCTTCAATACATGCACAGTGAATGTTGTAAAGTATATATTTATGAAACACCATTGTTTGTACCTAAAATTGTTTTATATGAAACGTTATTCCTCGGCTTTTAAAAATGAGAAGTGATACATTGTTTACATCTCGTGTGGCCGCCATTACAGCTGCACTCGTGACTTAGAGGTCGCTTCTGATGGGTTATGCTACGAAAAATGCTACGGAAATAGGATCGATCCTATCCTTGAGAAATGCCATGAAATATGCCATGCCATCTGAAATGCCAAATTTTTCACTTTGGAGCATTTTGGTCATGGCATAATTGTTAAGAAAAATGCTAAGGAAAATGATTTAGTCTAAAGTGGGCTTTACCATTTTTTACAACCGAGCCCTTCAATTGACACACATATCGCAGAAAAACATCTTTTTAGCTTTGTATGTTCTTCACATTCAATTTTTTCCCAATCCACCTTATAGCGTAGTGATATCCTGTGTGTATTTGTAATAGGTTAATACGAAGTGTTTACATTTTTTTCCACAATTTTAAAAGAGGTGCCAGTGGAGGCACACAGTGGTTCGGATCCCACTTTAAACTGTAGGTCCAGTCCCGATTAGCCTTACTGTGCATAAAGTGGACTTAAAACACCAACTCAATCAATCAAAAGAGGTGCTTACCGTTGCACATGCATATTCTTTGGTACGTTCATGAACATATTTTAGATGTTCCTTCAATGTGATGTTCTTGAAAAATGCTTTGCCACAATATTCACATATGTGATTTCTCTTGTCTGAGTGAATAGCCATGTGCTTCTTCTTGTCAGGGTGTGATGAAGCCTTGTAATCACAAAATTCACAAGAAAAACTGTCAGTGTGTTGTTTCAAATGTTTATCTGCAATGTAAGAAAAGTTATAATTAAAACAAATTATGACAATATTAGAATTTTATTTTAAGTTGATTGAAAAATACAAATCACACACAATTACCTAATTACCTGA
Organism: Lepisma saccharinum; assembly: GCF_977018435.1. Lineage (NCBI taxonomy): Eukaryota > Metazoa > Arthropoda > Insecta > Zygentoma > Lepismatidae > Lepisma > Lepisma saccharinum. The sequence continues at coordinate 18,038,554 of NC_139242.1, read as the reverse complement.
AAAGTGAATCCTTGGAGATTATTATGAATGGTTGGAGAAATCTTCAAATTTATTTTTATTAATTTTTCTACTAGATTCTGTTATGGGCTAAAAATATTTCAAAATGATGTGAACAATTTCAACTCATCATATTTTATTCATAAATTGTCAAAATAAGATACAATTTCACACACACATAATGTAACTGTCCAAGTTTAAGTGCCAATGGTTATCGCAAAGTTAACTCAGAAATGTGCTTACTCTGCACACGTCAATATGGTAATCTAATTCCATCCGGCCATGTTTCAGCATGTTATTGTCAATGGTTTGCACCGCAGCGCTAATGGAACACTGTTCTCTGGTGGTGGATCTTTATGAAATCATGTACAAAACTGACACTGCACACACATGACCAACCTACTCTCAGAAAATGCTTTCTCCTCACCACTGGCAGCTATTTTACAACTGGTCAGCCTGGCATCTGGCGGCAGAATTTAGAACTAATGAGACAAAAAAAAATCAACAACTTAAGGATGTGCTTGAATGTATTTCACACTGCATATTCGATGTGATTATGATTGTTTATTGTTCAAATCATTTTGAAACACACTGTATAAGCATTTGATCAAATTAAGAAACTTCAGGTGAATATGCATAGTAAATTACTCTTACCGCAGGAGAGAAGAATAACAATCTCCTTACATGTAACTTACTCTTACTGCAGGAGAGAACAATAACATCTCCTGACATGTAACTATGGTACTAAAACACTGTATTCTGTCAACAGTCTGGCAACCTTATATGTACTGAGACATGTGCTAGAACTTGAAGCACATTCATGCAAAGTTGCCTAAAACAAGGAAGTTTCAGTTTTTTGATGAAAAGAACAAATACACATGGACAGGACAACATGAAGACACCCCGGTCACCCCTATGGGTGGGAGTGGGAAAGGGGTGACATGTAAAAATTAGGGCTGAGCTGATACCAACATTTGCTGATACCAATTCCGATACTTGTATAATTCCAGTAAAACAACAAAGGCTAGGTACTGTCACAAAACTCATCACATCACATGTAAAATAAAATTTATGTAGTGCGTATAGCATATAGCTAGGGAGACAAATGTATGGTAAATAAAAACTGAGGAGAGCGGTAAATAAAATGTTAGATCAGCGGTATATACCAGTGGTGGAAAAAAAAAAAAATTGGCACACACTTTTTCATCATGAGGAAACAACATACAAAAGAGCTATAAATTGATAAACTACTTCATTTTTATATACTGTACACATACACAAGTACTTAGCTGTCCAACCAAAAAGAAAACATCAACACAAAATCACTTCATTTCTAAATTGCATATCTCAAGTGATTTATTCATTGTATGTATTTAAAGGATATCCTTGCTGTCCAACAAATAAAATACAGAGTAATCACTACTGCACATACACAAACACATGTTGAAAATCACATGATGATAAACAAAATTCATTCATGACTGAACACAAATGACACCATTGTTTCCCTTGATGTGCGGGAACAGACTAATCTTATCGCTGCTGCAGCTAGCAAGTTCAATGAAACTGGAAGTTGAGTAGACATTCAGGGAAGAAAGGAATGCAGCTTGACAGGGACCGAAGTTTTCGAACTGAGATTATGTGCATGGGAAATCCCAATTTGCAGCGTCTTCCTGATGTGATCGAAGAAAAAACGTTCTTCAGCTGCAAGTGGTAGGAAACTTTAGGCAAACGTTTCGTTACAAATCGACAGTTTGTGTACACAACCTTGATTGCCGGTTTTTGCATATTTTCTACTTAATTTGATGTTATTTCACGGTTATTTCGCGAAAAAGCATTCATTTCGTGCAAAAGCACACATTTTGCATTACTTCGTGAATAAAACTCATGCATATTTCATCATTGGGGGTGTAGTTACGTGGAGAATGTTCAAAATTGCATATTTTTTTTCACATTTTGCGATTTCGCGCATCGCGAAAATTCCATGTCCCTACATATAGCATACAGCTTGCACAAGGAATGAAAATATATATTTTACATTATAAATACAAATGTAAACAACATTCTTATCGTTTGGATTAACCTGTAGAGGGAGGAAAACGACGTAAAAATATATACAATACAGATATATTTAATGCTTATTTGGCAGCTCTGTATATGCCCTGCTGTCCATTATTCTCTGTCATTTGCAATAAAAACATACATATATTACCACCAGTGCACAGTTAGAGATTGGTTAGTTCATTGAACTTTCCAGCCTAACTATTGCCTATTTTTGGAAGAGCAGGAAAAGGTTTTATTAGCTCTTTCCTCGACTCATCTCACCCAACAGGTTAATAGGTGCTGGAGCTTGCCCAGAGTTGATACCTTAATGGAAATGAGGCCTGCTCAAGAAAGGTTTTATAAGGATTTGGAATAAAAACAAGTCACTGCAGTGTCGGCATTGGGCAAGAGTCGCACAGAAGGATAAGGGCAAAAGAAGAAAACCACAACTCTCCCTCCCACAGCGACATTCATCCCTTTCCAGGAACTCCGGAATGAACCTAGCTAGCATTAGAATAACAATGCTGATTTTGAAAACATCACATTCTTAACCAACCAACGAGTTTGTGAGCAACAATTGGCAAATGAATGATAACTTTTATTTCCACATAGCGTTGACAACAGGCAGTTACATGCCTTCATAATGCCACGTTTGGGCGAAGCACTTTCAGTTCAGCCCTGCCTCTGATCTTGTCATCTGCTTCCCAGGAGGGTGCATCATTTTTAGAAATGTACATGGAATTCTTGTGCGAAACCCCAACCTGCCACAAGGAAGGGTGAACGAACCTTTGACAAGGACAAATCTTGACAAATGAGTTGTTCCTCTTGGCTGCTCTAGCCACTCAAAATCTTTGGTATCGGCTGCTACAGTTCTCTTCACAAGATCTGGAACACTTGTTTGAGTTAAAGATCAGCTTCTGAGCCGATCGAGTGTGGCAGTACAGCCGAAGTAAAGGTGCGGGAAAACAGCACTCTGCAGTGTTGCTTACCACGAAAGTCTTTCACAGGATGCAGGGAATGTTCTGACTTGCTGAGTGAAAAGAAACAGTTACAGGAAAGCTTTGCATTTTAATTATTAATGCAATGCAGTTTTCAATTTTAAAAGAGAATGGCGGGAAAAAAGTCAGATATGTTCGAGATAATCAATATCCCATAACTAATGAAAAATAGAAGAAAAAAACTGCATCAATAATGTCACTTGCGAAAAGCTAATGTTCATTTGAAAGCAGAGGGGAGTGGATGGTGGTTCCATTACCTCTTTCCCTAGATTAACGTAACAGCAAAGTCGACATTCACCAAGAGGACCTGGGTTTGAATTCCGACCTGAGAGTGGGTGTTCAATTCGAGAGTCCCTTCATCAATTTTACCATATCATCATTTATCTTCTTCATTGCGATTAACTAAAATTGGAGGAAAAGCGAGGCTAACAAAAAATAAATCACATTGACGTTCTAGATGTGGACGGGAGAAAATAAACAATCCAAGGCAATAAGAATATCTATCACGACCTGAATGACGTGACTTCAGGATCACTTTTGTTACTTTCTCTTACTCATGCAAACTGCTTTTCTAGCTTGTAATTTGAGCACGAAAGTGCAATAAAAAAGCTAACAGAATCAATATAGGCTGGACGAATGTCTTCATAATTTCCTGAAAAGTCACTCTTCTTCGTCAAATAGTTAGTTTAAAAATATAATTATGTATGTGCCATTGACTTAGAAGATTCGTCGCCACATATCCAAATCTGCTATGTTGACACAAGCTAGAGCACCAAGATTATTAGGCGTCTTCATTAATACACACACACAACATTAACTTATAGTCTGTGAGCAATGTGTGCACAGCTTAGAGACACTATACCAAGAAGCGTATTGCTTTCAAATTAATGTAATTAGAGAGAAGGGACATTGCAAGTTTGGAGCCAGACAGGTAAAAGTGCAATCTTCAGGAGAAATCTCCCTTCGCACAGTGGCTTGTGTCAATGTCAGTAAAACGCCAGCTTCATAAGCAGAAATCCTAGGTTCGATTTCCCATGTGGTCAAAGTTATTTTTCCCCCCTTTTTCTGCCAAACTGGTGCCACAAAAAGTATTTCACCGAGTCACAGCTTTATACATTGTTGTTGTTGTTTGTGTGGCAAGGAGAAAATAATTATTGAAATGACTATGCGTGTGGCATAATTTTGATTTGGAATGTATTTGTTTCTTTATTGTGTTGTTACTGAAACTCCATGTATATAACAAACACTTCTGATGTTTTCTTCTGGTAACAAATCCTAGCGTAAGATCAAACGTTATTCTTCTGTGAAAGAAAAAAACACATAATTTAAGTTATGTATTGATTTTGTTAGCTTTTTTATCCTACTTTCGTCTTCAAATTACAAGCTAGAAAATCAGTGTGCATACATAAGAGAAAGTAACGAAAGTGATCCTGAAGTCACGCCATTCGGGCTGTGATAGATATTCTTATTGCCTTAGATTGTTTATTTTCTGCCGTCCCCATCTAGAACGTCAATTTGAATTATTTTTTGTTAGCTTCGCTTTTCTTCCACTTTTAGTTAATCGCGATGAAGAAGATAAATGATATGGTAAAATTGATGAAGGGACACTCGCAAAGAACACCCATGCTCAGATCGAATTATTTTCTTGTAGTTTACGGTTATTACAAGCATAAGAAAACAGTTTTTCTTTGTGACGTTTCAGGAGAACACACGCTCCTTTCATCAGACATTTATTTTCATTTTGACTAAAGATACAGTTATAACAATGGTTAGTAATTTTTAAATAAAAAGAATCCGTTATATAATGGACGTTGTCAATGTTACATTGTTGTAATATAGCAACTTAACTGTGAAAAAAAGCAGTCTGTTGTATTTTTATTTGAGATTTTTTAAATTATGAATCCCAAATATCATCAGGTAATTCAAATTCATCATTGTTTTCACACAGTCTCTTGATGTTTTCTGTTACATTAAATTTCAAAGATGGTGGCTTACTCCATTTGTGAAAAAGAAAACTCCATACTGGATCTATATTACCATTTTCATTATTTAATTTATTCCCGTGTTCTTCTGCAATGAACGAAGCTTCCCAGACATTCAACTCTGTGTTTCCCGTTAATCTTTTTAAAACCCTTCTCTTTTTAATCAAATGTTTCTCTTCGATGATATGAGTTGACAAACCTGTTCTTGGGTTTAGATTTATAATGTCCAAATCGTGTTCGTGCCATCTTATTGCCATTTTCCTTGCTGTTTGTCCCACATAATCCTTTGAACATGAACAACTTATATTATATATTCCTGTGGTTTCCGCATCTGGTAGAGAGTTTCTCATTTTGAATTCATTAAATGTACATTCCAAACTTCTTGGTGATTTAAAAACAATTTTGAAATCAAAACTTCTGAAAATTTTTGCAATTTTATGTGAGAATCCCTTGTGGAATGGAATGCACACAAATTTCTTTTCAACAGATTTTTCATCTTTGTCTGTATTTCTCTTTTCCTTTAGTTTTCTTGCTACTTGTTTTTTGATTTGGTTTATTCTGTTAGTGGGAAAGCCATTTTCTTTTGCTATATTAAAAAGCCTTTCTTCTTCATTTTTGATATCCTCATTATTAGAACATAGTCTTTGTGCTCTCAGGAAAAAAATTAAAAATATGTTATCCATTGTTATACGCGAATGTTCTGAATTGACATGGATGTATTTTTCACCCGCTAATTTTTTTCTATGGACTGATGTTTGAATTGTTGAGTCAGTTGTCTTAATTTGCAGATCAAGGAAAGAAATTACATTGTTATTCATGGGTTCACAAGTGAATTTTATGCGATGATGTGATTCATTTAACAATTTAAATACGTCCATGATGGTGTTATCATTTTTAGCAATAATTAGCACATCATCTACATATCTGATGTAGAGTTTGATATCCGCACCTATTGCATTAACAATTGGAGATTCTATGTAATGAAGGAAAATGCTGGAGATGATTCCGGATACTGGGTTTCCCATTGATAGACCATTACTTTGCTGATAGATTTTGCCATCAAATATAAAGTAATTGTAATTTGCACATACAGTAAACCATCGAACCATTTCCCATGATTCTACTGGGTTAACCTTCATCTCAATAAGCCATCTGTGTAATGCATCTGTGGCACCTTCTATTGGGACACTTGGATATAAATTTTCAACATCAAAACTTGCAATATGATACTCATTATTCCAAACAATATTTTTTAGTTTCTGTTTCACTTCATATGCATTTTTAACACTGAATGGTGTTTGTTGTTTAATTATAGCAAGTCTTTCAACTAAATATTTGGATAGTTTGTATGCAGGATGTGTGTAAGTTGCAATGATGGGTCGTATTGGAGTTCCTGGTTTGTGAGTTTTTGGTAGTCCAAAGGCAATCGGCAGGGTTGAATTTTTGACAATGAGTTTTTTCTTCATTTCCCTTGGTATCGTGATACTGCTTTCAATTACTTTCTTTACCTCATTTATTATTTTATTTATAGGGTTTCGAGAGGTTTCTGTGAAATTGTTTACTTTGAAACATTCTTCCATTTTTTCTTTATAGTCCTTAATTCGGATAAGGACAGGTTTATTTTCCTTGTCTGATTTTGTTAAGAAAATGTTGTTTTCTTTCAACCAGATCTTGAAGCCATGAACTTTTTTCCCCAACCTTATATGCTCTTTCTCCCGTTTTGTGTATTTTGGACCTCTGTTATTTCTTCTGTTGTATTCAAAACTTAACCGTTCATCAAGAGCATCATGTGTGAGACTTCGTAATTTTCTCTTTTCCTCCTCATCATCTAAGAAATTCAGTGCTTTTTCTATTGAAATCACAAAATCTTCTTTGTGTATATAAGCATTACCAACTGCAAATTTCATTCCGAATTGAAAAATTTGTATATACTCATCAGGTACCTCAATATCCGTAAGATTTATAAATAATCTGTTGTCAATGTTCTTAGTTTCTATTTTACCAGTGACATTAACTGCTTCTCTTCTTTCATTGTTGTTGTGTGTAACTTGTTCTTCTTGAATTAGCTGGTAGAATTTCCTATCAAGTCTCCTTTCTGAAAGCTTGCTGTAGTGTTCTACAACTTGTTGTGTAGCTCTGTTTACTTTATCCCATATGAGTGGATGCAAAGAATTTGACAAGGTGATGTGGAGATCATATGTCTTTCGAGAAAGGCTGTCCAATTCTGAGTACGAGTCCCTCATTAGTCGTCCTATCATTAACATTTGTAGCTTGCCTTTAAATTCACTGGTGTAGGTATTACGAGTTCTAACTTTCCACTTCAAAAAATTTGGCACTATATTGTTTAACTTGCATCTTCTCAAAAATCTGATTCTCTGAAGTGTTGTTTGAATCTTGATTTGATATTTCTGGAAGGTACGTACCTCTCTCCCCGTAATAGATGAATAATAGTTTTTCTTGTATGTATGCATTGCTTGCATTATAGAATTATTTTCTTGTAGTTTACGGTTATTACAAGCATAAGAAAACAGTTTTTCTTTGTGACGTTTCAGGAGAACACACGCTCCTTTCATCAGACATTTATTTTCATTTTGACTAAAGATACAGTTATAACAATGGTTAGTAATTTTTAAATAAAAAGAATCCGTTATATAATGGACGTTGTCAATGTTACATTGTTGTAATATAGCAACTTAACTGTGAAAAAAAGCAGTCTGTTGTATTTTTATTTGAGATTTTTTAAATTATGAATCCCAAATATCATCAGGTAATTCAAATTCATCATTGTTTTCACACAGTCTCTTGATGTTTTCTGTTACATTAAATTTCAAAGATGGTGGCTTACTCCATTTGTGAAAAAGAAAACTCCATACTGGATCTACATTACCATTTTCATTATTTAATTTATTCCAGTGTTCTTCTGCAATGAACGAAGCTTCCCAGACATTCAACTCTGTGTTTCCCGTTAATCTTTTTAAAACCCTTCTCTTTTTAATCAAATGTTTCTCTTCGATGATATGAGTTGACAAACCTGTTCTTGGGTTTAGATTTATAATGTCCAAATCGTGTTCGTGCCATCTTATTGCCATTTTCCTTGCTGTTTGTCCCACATAATCCTTTGAACATGAACAACTTATATTATATATTCCTGTGGTTTCCGCATCTGGTAGAGAGTTTCTCATTTTGAATTCATTAAATGTACATTCCAAACTTCTTGGCGATTTAAAAACAATTTTGAAATCAAAACTTCTGAAAATTTTTGCAATTTTATGTGAGAATCCCTTGTGGAATGGAATGCACACAAATTTCTTTTCAACAGATTTTTCATCTTTGTCTGTATTTCTCTTTTCCTTTAGTTTTCTTGCTACTTGTTTTTTGATTTGGTTTATTCTGTTAGTGTGAAAGCCATTTTCTTTTGCTATATTAAAAAGCCTTTCTTCTTCATTTTTGATATCCTCATTATTAGAACATAGTCTTTGTGCTCTCAGGAAAAAATTTAAAAATATGTTATCCATTGTTATACGCGAATGTTCTGAATTGACATGGATGTATTTTTCACCCGCTAATTTTTTTCTATGGACTGATGTTTGAATTGTTGAGTCAGTTGTCTTAATTTGCAGATCAAGGAAAGAAATTACATTGTTATTCATGGGTTCACAAGTGAATTTTATGCGATGATGTGATTCATTTAACAATTTAAATACGTCCATGATGGTGTTATCATTTTTAGCAATAATTAGCACATCATCTACATATCTGATGTAGAGTTTGATATCCGCACCTATTGCATTAACAATTGGAGATTCTATGTAATGAAGGAAAATGCTGGAGATGATTCCGGATACTGGGTTTCCCATTGATAGACCATTACTTTGCTGATAGATTTTGCCATCAAATATAAAGTAATTGTAATTTGCACATACAGTAAACCATCGAACCATTTCCCATGATTCTACTGGGTTAACCTTCATCTCAATAAGCCATCTGTGTAATGCATCTGTGGCACCTTCTATTGGGACACTTGGATATAAATTTTCAACATCAAAACTTGCAATATGATACTCATTATTCCAAACAATATTTTTTAGTTTCTGTTTCACTTCATATGCATTTTTAACACTGAATGGTGTTTGTTGTTTAATTATAGCAAGTCTTTCAACTAAATATTTGGATAGTTTGTATGCAGGATGTGTGTAAGTTGCAATGATGGGTCGTATTGGAGTTCCTGGTTTGTGAGTTTTTGGTAGTCCAAAGGCAATCGGCAGGGTTGAATTTTTGACAATGAGTTTTTTCTTCATTTCCCTTGGTATCGTGATACTGCTTTCAATTACTTTCTTTACCTCATTTATTATTTTATTTATAGGGTTTCGAGAGGTTTCTGTGAAATTGTTTACTTTGAAACATTCTTCCATTTTTTCTTTATAGTCCTTAATTCGGATAAGGACAGGTTTATTTTCCTTGTCTGATTTTGTTAAGAAAATGTTGTTTTCTTTCAACCAGATCTTGAAGCCATGAACTTTTTTCCCCAACCTTATATGCTCTTTCTCCCGTTTTGTGTATTTTGGACCTCTGTTATTTCTTCTGTTGTATTCAAAACTTAACCGTTCATCAAGAGCATCATGTGTGAGACTTCGTAATTTTCTCTTTTCCTCCTCATCATCTAAGAAATTCAGTGCTTTTTCTATTGAAATCACAAAATCTTCTTTGTGTATATAAGCATTACCAACTGCAAATTTCATTCCGAATTGAAAAATTTGTATATACTCATCAGGTACCTCAATATCCGTAAGATTTATAAATAATCTGTTGTCAATGTTCTTAGTTTCTATTTTACCAGTGACATTAACTGCTTCTCTTCTTTCATTGTTGTTGTGTGTAACTTGTTCTTCTTGAATTAGCTGGTAGAATTTCCTATCAAGTCTCCTTTCTGAAAGCTTGCTGTAGTGTTCTACAACTTGTTGTGTAGCTCTGTTTACTTTATCCCATATGAGTGGATGCAAAGAATTTGACAAGGTGATGTGGAGATCATATGTCTTTCGAGAAAGGCTGTCCAATTCTGAGTACGAGTCCCTCATTAGTCGTCCTATCATTAACATTTGTAGCTTGCCTTTAAATTCACTGGTGTAGGTATTACGAGTTCTAACTTTCCACTTCAAAAAATTTGGCACTATATTGTTTAACTTGCATCTTCTCAAAAATCTGATTCTCTGAAGTGTTGTTTGAATCTTGATTTGATATTTCTGGAAGGTACGTACCTCTCTCCCCGTAATAGATGAATAATAGTTTTTCTTGTATGTATGCATTGCTTGCATTATAGAATTATTTTCTTGTAGTTTACGGTTATTACAAGCATAAGAAAACAGTTTTTCTTTGTGACGTTTCAGGAGAACACACGCTCCTTTCATCAGACATTTATTTTCATTTTGACTAAAGATACAGTTATAACAATGGTTAGTAATTTTTAAATAAAAAGAATCCGTTATATAATGGACGTTGTCAATGTTACATTGTTGTAATATAGCAACTTAACTGTGAAAAAAAGCAGTCTGTTGTATTTTTATTTGAGATTTTTTAAATTATGAATCCCAAATATCATCAGGTAATTCAAATTCATCATTGTTTTCACACAGTCTCTTGATGTTTTCTGTTACATTAAATTTCAAAGATGGTGGCTTACTCCATTTGTGAAAAAGAAAACTCCATACTGGATCTACATTACCATTTTCATTATTTAATTTATTCCAGTGTTCTTCTGCAATGAACGAAGCTTCCCAGACATTCAACTCTGTGTTTCCCGTTAATCTTTTTAAAACCCTTCTCTTTTTAATCAAATGTTTCTCTTCGATGATATGAGTTGACAAACCTGTTCTTGGGTTTAGATTTATAATGTCCAAATCGTGTTCGTGCCATCTTATTGCCATTTTCCTTGCTGTTTGTCCCACATAATCCTTTGAACATGAACAACTTATATTATATATTCCTGTGGTTTCCGCATCTGGTAGAGAGTTTCTCATTTTGAATTCATTAAATGTACATTCCAAACTTCTTGGCGATTTAAAAACAATTTTGAAATCAAAACTTCTGAAAATTTTTGCAATTTTATGTGAGAATCCCTTGTGGAATGGAATGCACACAAATTTCTTTTCAACAGATTTTTCATCTTTGTCTGTATTTCTCTTTTCCTTTAGTTTTCTTGCTACTTGTTTTTTGATTTGGTTTATTCTGTTAGTGTGAAAGCCATTTTCTTTTGCTATATTAAAAAGCCTTTCTTCTTCATTTTTGATATCCTCATTATTAGAACATAGTCTTTGTGCTCTCAGGAAAAAATTTAAAAATATGTTATCCATTGTTATACGCGAATGTTCTGAATTGACATGGATGTATTTTTCACCCGCTAATTTTTTTCTATGGACTGATGTTTGAATTGTTGAGTCAGTTGTCTTAATTTGCAGATCAAGGAAAGAAATTACATTGTTATTCATGGGTTCACAAGTGAATTTTATGCGATGATGTGATTCATTTAACAATTTAAATACGTCCATGATGGTGTTATCATTTTTAGCAATAATTAGCACATCATCTACATATCTGATGTAGAGTTTGATATCCGCACCTATTGCATTAACAATTGGAGATTCTATGTAATGAAGGAAAATGCTGGAGATGATTCCGGATACTGGGTTTCCCATTGATAGACCATTACTTTGCTGATAGATTTTGCCATCAAATATAAAGTAATTGTAATTTGCACATACAGTAAACCATCGAACCATTTCCCATGATTCTACTGGGTTAACCTTCATCTCAATAAGCCATCTGTGTAATGCATCTGTGGCACCTTCTATTGGGACACTTGGATATAAATTTTCAACATCAAAACTTGCAATATGATACTCATTATTCCAAACAATATTTTTTAGTTTCTGTTTCACTTCATATGCATTTTTAACACTGAATGGTGTTTGTTGTTTAATTATAGCAAGTCTTTCAACTAAATATTTGGATAGTTTGTATGCAGGATGTGTGTAAGTTGCAATGATGGGTCGTATTGGAGTTCCTGGTTTGTGAGTTTTTGGTAGTCCAAAGGCAATCGGCAGGGTTGAATTTTTGACAATGAGTTTTTTCTTCATTTCCCTTGGTATCGTGATACTGCTTTCAATTACTTTCTTTACCTCATTTATTATTTTATTTATAGGGTTTCGAGAGGTTTCTGTGAAATTGTTTACTTTGAAACATTCTTCCATTTTTTCTTTATAGTCCTTAATTCGGATAAGGACAGGTTTATTTTCCTTGTCTGATTTTGTTAAGAAAATGTTGTTTTCTTTCAACCAGATCTTGAAGCCATGAACTTTTTTCCCCAACCTTATATGCTCTTTCTCCCGTTTTGTGTATTTTGGACCTCTGTTATTTCTTCTGTTGTATTCAAAACTTAACCGTTCATCAAGAGCATCATGTGTGAGACTTCGTAATTTTCTCTTTTCCTCCTCATCATCTAAGAAATTCAGTGCTTTTTCTATTGAAATCACAAAATCTTCTTTGTGTATATAAGCATTACCAACTGCAAATTTCATTCCGAATTGAAAAATTTGTATATACTCATCAGGTACCTCAATATCCGTAAGATTTATAAATAATCTGTTGTCAATGTTCTTAGTTTCTATTTTACCAGTGACATTAACTGCTTCTCTTCTTTCATTGTTGTTGTGTGTAACTTGTTCTTCTTGAATTAGCTGGTAGAATTTCCTATCAAGTCTCCTTTCTGAAAGCTTGCTGTAGTGTTCTACAACTTGTTGTGTAGCTCTGTTTACTTTATCCCATATGAGTGGATGCAAAGAATTTGACAAGGTGATGTGGAGATCATATGTCTTTTGAGAAAGGCTGTCCAATTCTGAGTACGAGTCCCTCATTAGTCGTCCTATCATTAACATTTGTAGCTTGCCTTTAAATTCACTGGTGTAGGTATTACGAGTTCTAACTTTCCACTTCAAAAAATTTGGCACTATATTGTTTAACTTGCATCTTCTCAAAAATCTGATTCTCTGATTCTCTGATTCCTTTAGTTGTAGCAAGAAAACTAAAGGAAAAGAGAAATACATACAAAGATGAAAAATCCGTTGAAAAGAAATTTGTGTGCATTCCATTCCACAAGGGATTCTCACATAAAATTGCAAAAATTTTCAGAAGTTTTGATTTCAAAATTGTTTTTAAATCACCAAGAAGTTTGGAATGTACATTTAATGAATTCAAAATGAGAAACTCTCTACCAGATGCGGAAACCACAGGAATATATAATATAAGTTGTTCATGTTCAAAGGATTATGTGGGACAAACAGCAAGGAAAATGGCAATAAGATGGCACGAACACGATTT